>NC_064671.1:69123722-69825722 GCF_943734685.1 Anopheles coluzzii | reverse complement strand
CCTCCCCCGGTTGTTCTCTTTACCAACATTAAAATAATAAACGCAAAAGCTACTCCCAGCCGACAGTGGCCCCCCGCAGCTGAAATTGCAGCCCGAGCGGGCAAAGCGCTCTTCTGCCAAGATTCTTCCAACTTTGCTCCAACAAAAGCTCTCGTGCCGGTACAGCACAGCACCGTTGTAACTTCTCCTGCCGATGTCCGCCGACTAGCTGACTGTGGAATTGTTTTGTTTCACCACCATGCCGCAAATGCACATTTGCCTCACACACACACATTCCGCTTCTATCCCTGTTGACTTGTACAGCACTTCCTTGGACGACTCCGGTTCCCGGTTCGGTTGAAGAATTTTCGAAATCTTTTTGAAGAAGTCATAGAATCTGGCCCTTTACCCTCGGGGCGAGTAGCCGTTGCCAAACTGCTGATGGGAGCCATTGAATTGCTTGTTGAAAGTTTTCGTTACTTTTCTCAGTTTCGTTCCCTTCCACCCGGCCCCTGTTTCTGGCTGACATTCTGGCCTGAGTTTTCACCGTTCTGCGTTCCCGTTGTGCCGTGCGAGCGGAGTGAAACTTTTACCACACTTTTAGTTATTATTCTTTCCGCCGGAAGTGCTTCAGTTCGCCGTTCCCTTCCCTTGCCACCCATTCCATCTGGCTCAACTCATTGCCACACTTTCACAGTGGGTTTGTTGAAGTGAAATAAAGGACGGAAGGGAGAAAAAAAACTATCACCACTTCAACCACTTCTTCTCTCGAGAGAACGGTTTGATGTTGAACGGGGTGATGGAAAACGCAACATCAGTGAGCATCGATGCTTTATCGAGCAGCTAGTAAGGGTGGCTTGTTAGCATAGTGGGGGAGAAGTAAAAAAAAGGAAATAATTGCAACGAAGCTCCTTCGTACGTACGAAGGTACGGAAGCTTAAAACCAACACAGTACAGATTGTTTTTGTTAAATGGGGAAAGATGATGCCTTGGTTTGGTGGAGAGGGTTCTTCACAGACATTAAGTGGTACTTTTCAGAATGGACAGCTCTGTTGATGTGTAAGTGTGTAAAGATTTTTACAAAATATCCCAAAAGAGGTTCAAGCTTTGATACTACTTTGAAATACGGAAATAGACCTTCCTGGAAGTTGTTTCTTTGTGTAAGAAGTCTTTCAGTCATTTGGAATGAGCATCAAATTGTTGAAGAGTGAAATCACTAAGTTTCTTGTACAACCGCAAACAAATCTGTCTGTTGGACAAAGGCCATGAACTCCAAAGATACATCAAACCAACAAACACATCGGCGCAATCAGCCTCATCTATTGGGCTATTTATGGGCCACTTAACCGATGCAAAAGAACACGTTTCATTACAAATCTTGTCCGCATGCCTCCCAAATCTCGTGCCAGATTGCGAAACAATTTATGCTTCCATTCCAGCGATAGGATCTTAATGTAATCCTTGACTTGCATTACTCTTTCAGGTGGGTTTTGGCCGAACATTACAATCAAGATACAATGCTAGACAGTGCTAGAAAACAGGCTCTTTTTGTAATATGATTGCTTCGGGGAGGTAAAATTACCAGGAAGTATAACCAACTGGCTCCTTTTCCATGAAAATGTCAACTCCGGGACTTCGCCGAAGCATCTAAGCCATTAGCAACTCAAACGACGGCATCGGAAGCAGGCAACAATCCAGGAATGTCTAGGCGAAGGCGCACAACATACACAAGCGCCCATACAAACAAACAGTTTTGAGACATCATCAGCATTCCGGCCGAGCGACGAAGATAAGCTACATTTACGGTAGGATAAGCGTTTGTCCATTGCCAACTACCACTCGTCACTCGCTCTCTCTCAAAGAGGACATTGGGTATTTGCCCATTTGCCAGGCTTTGCTGTGCTACCACTTGAGCTGTACAATTGAACCACACGGCCTGTCCCTTCCTTCTATCAATCAAGTGCGGTTGGGGCTAAAGCTTATTAAGATTTCATTTTGCATTGCATAAGTGTGTCGTTCCCGGCTAGGGACACTTGCAACACCCTGCTTATTCTCCCAGGAAAACGTAAAGGCTTTATGGGACATTGTCACCTGCCAACACACACACGATCGGCACAAATCAATGCATCTGCAGCACAAGCTTTCTCAACCTTTGCATTACGAACAGCGGCAAACGCTTGGCTCAATATGTGCGTTCGATTATGGTTCACAACTACCGAACCGAAGATGATAAACGTCTCCATCTGCAATCTTCCCCACAGAGTGCGTGTGTGTGTGTGTGTGTAGTCTTAGCTGGGTGTAGTGATCGGGCATGCTGGCACCTTCATCAACAATGGTTTATATCGTCGTTAAACAACAGTACCAGCGCTCGGAGGCGTCTCGTCATCATCGAAAGCACCATGCCACCAGTGCCAACTGTCAGGCAGCAAAGCGCCCATCGGCATCGGTTGGTGGATTTAATGTTTTAGACAATCATATGGTCAAACCTCCAGCCTGTAACCAGCCGCTAACCCTAGCCCCAACTTACATCAATATTCATTGTACGGCCGACACTGCCGAATGAACCTCATCTCTAAAGGCCTCACCACACGGCAACTCCCGGGGCTGGATGCCCATAATTGAAAGCGCATTTGGAAGCAGCCGGCCTACACTACCCACCGAGGACGACAACGACGACAACACGTAGCCCATGCCATGAATATTCGAACGATATGCCTGCCGGTTAACCGAAGCGTAAGAATCCATCCCACTCGCACCGTCCAACCGTTCCCACACTGCTCCACGCGCGGTGTTTGATGGATGATTTCGGAAAGCCGAGGACTTAATTCTGATTGCACAGATTACGCCGCAATGCTAACCTGCCGCAAAGCTCCGTAGTGCGCGCGTTGGAGCAAGAGGAGAGGGGTAGGCAACGAAAGCACAATTGCTTGTTATCCACATAATGACAGAGAAGTCCACATGCACACCGCATCCGTACCCTTTTCGGGAGGGGATGTAGTGGAAATGTCTTGCAAAACCCAGGAGCTAAGCCTCTGGCCATACATTATAAATCAATAATGCCAGCACCAGCTCTCCCGCATCAGGTAGTGCCGTCTTCCCGTTTGCTTCAGCGCCTCCTCACGCGACGACTCGCGGACATTCCACCAAACCGGAAATCAATTAGTAATTTACTGTTTTCGCGGAATTAAATGGCCAGTTCATGGTAGCGCGGTCCATTCCATTCGCTTGCCAGCTACATTGTTGATCCTACAAGCGTACTCCCTCCCCACCCCACTGATCTTATCACACTCTCACTTCTCCCCCTCCCCCTACAGTGCTGCTACATCGTATGATTAGACAATTAAATTTGTCTTCATTAAGTAGGCTCCACGGCAAAGACGCTGATACGCGATTGCACGGGCCATCAGTTCCTCAAGGGTGAGGGGACAAAATCAGTGCCAAGGAGCGGTCGGTAACAGAGGCGCGATTGCGGAAGTGATTCGTGCGCTTGTTTCGATTCAGCCCCGATTGCCTGGCCAGTTTAATAATTAGGTGACAAATTTGACAGCTCCCTACAATTTGATTAGTAAACATAATTTCAAAACCCGCAGCGGTGGCCATTTTGTGTCCCGTTGGAACCACCCGTGTGGAGCTTTGGATGCTCCCGATGCTCCCGGTGGTTGTCATAAATTATTCGAATTTGTTGTGACAGTTTGGGCCGTGGTGTTAGGGACAGGCGAACGTTATTTATTTAATAACCATCATCATCATCATCATCATTGTCGTGGTGGATGCATGCATTGTCATATTTGGGCTCGATGGGGCGTTCGTTAACGAGCGCCGGGCTTGAAATGTCACAAAGAGTTGTGAAATCACATCCTGATCGGATTGCACGTGCACGATGCATGATTTATCTAATTGCGATCGCGTATTCAAGGTGAGCCCGTTTTTTGGGGCAAAACGTGACTCAACATTCGGGTAAGGGAATTTGGAACGTTGTGTTTTAAAGGGGAACAAATATGTCAAAAGAACGCATTCGTTCATTGCTCATATTGGTGACATCTCGGGGCATCCCTTCATCAGCTTCCTTCCCAACCCCTTTGAAAAGGGGATTCCCTTACTTCTATTTCCCCCGTTTTTTGTAATCTTATCATCCTGCAATCAACCTCCTATTTGCAACATTTAATTCCAAAACATTCGCACATTCCATTCCCCGTTACTCATACACACGCGACACACGGCAATTGCGCTGCGGGTTATTGTTTTATATCTGGGCAAAATTACCATTCCCGCTCCAGCTGTGTTTCTCGCTTGGCCGCTCGCGCGCGCTTACCTAAACGATATCGCTTATCACTTCACCTTCCTACTGCTGAACGGCTGTGACACGCAGCGTGACACAAAAATCCCCAACATCTGTATGTAAACAGCTTGCCCCAGCCCCAGACAGCTCTAGCATTAAGCCTTGGTTCTGCAGCCTTGCAAGACCGAGAGGAATGTTGAAGAAAAACAAAAACCAGCTGACATGTTAGATCTGACTGTGTGTGTGTGTGTTTTTTCACTTTCTTGTTGTTACTCCCCAAATCAAATGTGGCCCACCAGTGGACCATTGCTTATCACGCTCGTAATCGGTTTGATAAAGCCTACACGAGCGCACCCTAGACACCTAGTTGGCAGGCTGGGCCAGGTTTTGGTGCTTATGATGTTGACCAAAGAAATTCCGATCCCAATGCTGCACAGGGCCGCTTATTTGAGCATATGTACAAAATAACGGTCATCCTTAATGCCCTGATGAACATCGTCGCAAACAACAAGCTGCTCTAATTTCATTCTTCACCTTGTTGCACACCTCCTGTTTGGGTGGCGTTTGCTGATAGCACGGACAGGCGGATGGGAAAGATTATTAAAATGGCAAACAGATGCAACAAAAAACAGCAGGCTGAAAAGCACGACCACGGAGCAACTCCCGGTGAGAGATAAGCGCGACAGTGGAATGTGCAATGTCAACGAATTGTGCTGGGCGCAATATGAAGCGAATGGCAACAGCAGCAGCAGCAGCCGTTGTTGATGGGAGCTTTAGTGCACCGCACGGTTAGGTTGTTTGTGATGGCTGGAGAGGGAAGGTAGGAAAGTGTGCTTTTTTATTATTATTAAAATTAGTTGCAGTTTTCGAACCCCATGGGATCGGTTGTCACGTAAACAAATGGTAATGAAGCTTGTTAAGCCGGCATGATAGTGGTGCATGGTGTTATTGTGACCATAAACAAACAGAAAAGGGTGATTTGTTAGTGGTGATTAAGTATTTTATTCCATATAATTGTTAATTTAGTAACAAAAGTACAGTATGTTATTTGAATAATAATGTCATTTCCTTATTATTTTCATTTATTACTACGAGAAAGGGCAGCGTACCAGATACAAACCAATATTCAGACTAATCCTATGACTACACCACGAGGAATTTTTTTTTTGATTATTTTGTTATTTATTCATACTTTTATGACTTTTTTGGAAACAGTTTAGGTTGATTTGAAGATTTATTGATTTGACAGAAAAAAAATTCAAAGAGTTAAATCAAAGATTTGCGACGAATTGTACAAGAATTCATGAGTAACTGTGTAGCAGGAAGTGAAACGTTGTCCAAGATCGAAACCTAACTTTCAGCCAGTATAATTTATTTATTTATTCATTTATTTATTTCAAATAATTTGAACGCCTTGAAGGTTTGACAAATTTTAAAGATAAAGCTTAGAAACTAACTCTGCCTAGCTCTAATTAGTGAAGAGTAATTCCTAACAAAAATGCGCTGTTTAGGAAATGGTTAAAGTGGAAGGAAGGAGGCTTGTAGACAGGAGCGGAAGGAAGACAAAGAACATGTTAAGAGGAAGTGGTCAGAATCAGTTTTAAACTACCTGAGGCAGTTTAGCAAGGGATCATTATGACAGAACAAGTTTCGACGAGTGGAGATGGATAAGATTCAATTCTCAAAAGTTGACAGGATCGGGGACTGCATATAGGGATCGAGGAGAAAAGGACATTATGCGCCGAATAGCTACTCTAGTATGGGGCCGGTCTGGTGGTACAGTTGTCAACTCGTACGACTTAACAACATGCCCGTCACGGATTCAAATCCAGTATAGACCGTGCTCCCATACGTAGGACTGACTATCCTGCTATGGTAACAATAAGTCACTGAAAGCCAAGCTCACTTCACTAGAGGGTACAGGCAGGCCTTGACTGACAGCGGTTGTAATGCCAAAGAAGAAGAAGCTACTCTAGTGAAGAGTTTCTCTGTACTCTTTCAAGCCGAGTAATGCCTCTAATACTGGAAGGACTCCATATAATGCTGGCATATTTTAATATAGGTCGAACCAGAGCCACATAGAGAACTTTAAAACAGCGAGGAGCATTGAAATCAATTGTTGAGCGCATTATTACGCTGATGATTTGGTTGACTTTGACGTTATCAATATTGACAGAAAAAATTAGCCTGTCGTTAATCAGTATCCCAAGGTCACGAACTACATTAACGCGATTTATCTGCGTACTCATAGCAAAATAATTATGTATACATGTACTACGAGCACGAGTAAAGGGCGACAGGAAGTATTGAACAGACATCATTTATGAACAAAAAGAAAAGGAGGAGACTATCTTGGTGTACGCCAAAGGAGCAAGAAAGATTATCAGATAACGCGTTGCCTAATTTGATACGGTATGAGCGGTTTAAAAGGTAAGACTGAAACCATCTCATTGAGAGTAGATGAGAATCCATGTTTGTTAAGCTTGGCCAAAAGTAGAGAATGTGAGACACGATCAAAAGCTACTTTCAGATCGAAGTAGACAGCGTCAACTTGAATACCATTATTCAGGCATCGAAAAATAGAGGAGACAAAGAACATAAGATTGGAACTCGTTGAACGTCCAGCCATAAAGCCATGCTGCTTAGGACTTATCCAAGACCAGCAGACATCGGATATTGCCGGATGTAAAACCGATTCCAATGCTTTTGTACATGCACATAGCAGGGCTATGCCTCGATAATTATTAACATTGGGGCCATTCACGATTCTAGTTAGTTTTTTGTATGGAGTTTGACAGTTGGAGGCTGAAATGATGTAAACACTCCATACAAAACCACACAAAAAACTAGCCTGCAATTTTCAGTCTAGATTATTCTAGCCTCAAAGCTAGAACTAGATTCGAGTACCTGCTCGAAAACACGGTGTTGTTTACATTTACCCCAAGGTGCATTAAAGAGATCACGTGGTGGAATCTAGAATCAAAGTGTATTTAGTCCAGGTGGTCTCATAGCATGTTTCTCAAACCACATTTGACTATCACTTTTTGACAGGATGGTTGAAAACTTTTGTTCAAACAAGCTTTCTGGAGGCTTGATGAATACTCAAAACACTCTTAAAATCTTCATTCAGAAACAGAAGCAATAAAAATCAGCCTTCTAAATTCATACACATTGGGATAAGCCCACCTGTATATTATAATTACTTAGATAGCTGCTCGAAAACTGCTATACAATGCAAACAGCTGACAGGCTGAAATTTCAGCCTACGAACTTAAATCGGAAAGGATTGTCTCGATTTCCCTTTGCATGTATGGGAAAACGTCAGCTAGATTTCCAAAAGGTGGGGAAAGTTTTAGAGTTAATTAAAATCTCAATGATAATAATGAAATGAAAATAATGATATACTCTTCATATTATCAGTATCGGCACTAACAGTATCAACAGAGACCCGATCTGGAGAAGGGATTGAGATTGAAAGGATCTTTGAGCTATTCACTAAGATAGTGACGAATTGAAAGAAGATTATACTGGATAAGATATCTTGTATTCGCAGTAACATTTCCTAGCCCAGTAAGACTGTCAACATATCCAGTTACCTCATTAAAAATCCACCAACTATATCCGTGAAAAGAATCCACAAGATTCTTTCAAATCCAATTGATCCTACCCGGAAAGATGTCATAAGCGATTAAATTTGCTTTGTTACAGTCAAAATTGCGACAGGATAAGAGGATCGAAAACACATTCTCTCAACATTCCCTTTTCACCCGCAACAGCGATGACTGACTGCGTGTAGAGTTCACATCAACAACCAGATTTGGTTTATAGATAAAAAAAAGAAGAAGAAGAACCACTGCCAACATATCCATCGTACATAATCTCTAACCAAACGATCGCTACCACCAGGTACCGGCAGCTCCAGTTCCCCTCCCAGCTTAACCGATTGTGATTTTGTGGTCGGACAACTGCATTCCATCGTGTGACGCATAGGATACAAGGGTAAAAAAATACAAATTGGAGCAGAAAAACCTCCCCTGTGAGGCACTGAATCAACCCGAGGGTGCATTCCGACTTGTGGATGATATCTGTACCCGTCCCAAACGTTTCCTGGGTGGAAGCTCCCAGTTGCCGGACGACGTTGAATGACGACGAACGGACGGACGGACGGACGGCATGCAGTGATAAATCAGATTACACATTGTAATAAATTCATTTTTACATTCCCCTCCAACCAACCGACCGGAGGAATGTCTATGTGTGTGTGAGCGTCCAGGAATGCAGTAGTTTGGCTTGCCTGACACACGTTCCGCGCTTCACACAACCGCCACATTGCATTGCGAAATTCAAAATGGCGCGTCACGGTGGACTCGGTGCGGTTGGCCACCGTGCCCTACTACTAGCACCGAGAATGATGGCAGGAAATGTGAAATATGTGAATGGTTGCTTCCTTCCGCTCACATGCCATCGCTCCCAACCCGTTCCCCACCCTGTGTGTGTGTGTTTCTATGGTTTCCGCCGACTGGTGGTTTTTCGAGTCAACGATGGCTTCGATTGCTTCCGGCCCCGGAAGGATGTAGAAATGGGAATTTGTTGGACGTTTTGATCCGGATGAGATTTCCGAACGGGTTACGAGCTGGAGAGTGCGGGCTTGGGGTGAAGGTGAACATGTGATTCCCTGTGACCGGTACCGATGTACGTTGTCGATTCGTCGATTTGGATCATCGCCAACACGACTTGTGAAGCTGCTACCACACATGGCAGGAGGGACGGAAAGAAAAATCACTCCCATAGTGGTACCTTTGTTCTGTTTGCATTTAGTTTTACTCCATAGTGGTAGTGGTTCTTCGTTTTTTTTCTGCAGAACTGTGGCTGGAAACACCCGGTTTTTTTTATTTTCTTTCGTTGTCCTACTGAACCATATTACTGTCTGCCAGTGCCTGGGATGTCTCCGGGCTGAGGACATTCCTTGATAGTGCATAAATCCAGGCAATCCCCGGTACCCGATCATGTGATCGATTAGGAGGAAATCTTTCAATCAGTCCCTTGCTGCTCTCCTACGAGTGATCCGCTTAGTGGTTCACAGTGTCACAACCATTCAGTTCACAGTGTTCCACTTCCCTACCGAGTCAGGCTTTGGATCTTTTAGTGCCCGATTCCCCAACCATAATCAGTTATTTTACGACCGTGTAATAAAGAAAGTTGAATGGTACTTTGGCTGCGTTTGGCCTTGGCTTTGGCTGCCGATCACGACCACGAACGGATGTATGGGAGATGTATAAATCCTTACGCAGCAGGAGCTTTGTGTGGGGATTGTCAAAATTGATTTTGCTTCTTTGCACGCGCGCGCTTCAGCTGCCAACTGGCCGCTAATGATGATGGGGAAAGTTTTTTGGTGGAATGGTTTCGCTACTTTAGCCACCGAACAGGGCAATCAATTTTTCGCAAATGTTGTAATAAAAATGTTGCACGATGTTTAAAAAAGTTGGGCTGAATGAATAGGAGGATACGGCATGATTTGACATTCAAACCACTAAGAAAAGTTCATTGATTCCTCCTACTGCTTGGAATTCGAGAATTTGACACCCTAAGACTTCGATACAAATGTAAGGCTTATATGGAACGTTCGTTAAGCATGATGGTTATATGCAATATCTCTTCAAGGGTTAAGTTCATAATTAGTGAGACAGAAACCTGAATGTCCTAACTGAAGCACCAAAAACATTGGCTTAGTTTTATCACGGATCAAACGATAATAAAAAGAAAATAAAATGGAGTAGATAATTAACCGGTTCAAGTCCCGAATAGACCGTGCTCGCATACGTTGGACTGACTATCCTGCTATGGTAACAATAATTCAATGAAAGCCAAGCTCACTTCTCTAGTGGGTACAGGCAGGCCTTGACCGACAGCGGTTGTTGTGCCAAAGAAGAAGAAGAAGATAATTAACAGAAGTGCTGTTCAGATGCCGTCCATACCAAACCTGACCCATACTCTAACACTTATACAATGAGCTATCAACTTGAGCTATTCACGCACTCGCCCGATGTCATTGCCTGTGACAGCGTTCCATAAATTGAGCCTGAAGAATGAACTTTGCTTCTAATTGATAGCGTATTGTTGTGCGTTGGTACGTCTCAAACACCTCCTACGACAGATTGATACGCATCAGAATCAGAAGTAACGCAAGAAACAAATGTCGGTTAATTGTGTTCGCTTCGTTTTCGTTTCTGTTTCTTGTAATAATACCATTTCCCGTTAGTGCGTGCTCTCGGCAGAGGTGAACCGGGTCAAGCCCTTTTTGCAAGCATAATAAATGTTGTCTCATTTATCCGCACAGGGTAATGGGCACTTAAGGGGTAAGCGTTCCGATTCCTGAAGCTGATTACAGATAAAGATACGTCTCGATAGCAAACGAAACGGATGCAAAAACTATACCATCTTGTATGGCGCTCAAGGTGTACAAATTGACGTTCATACATTCGCCTGCATGATTTTCAGATTTTGAGTGTAGTTAGGATTCCTGTTTGTCAGTGGAATTCGTCTCATTTCTATAAGTTTCGGATAAGTTTCCTCCACGTATCATTGGTAAGATGATATCAAAGAAAGGAAGCTTTTAACGCAAACTGATGCTCACAAATCAAGCATCTTCCACCGAAAAGACATCATAAAAAACATCATTTCTACTGCATTTGCTTGCGCTATTGCAATAAAAATGCCACGCAAAAAGCATCGTCCATGCCAACCCCTCTTCACAGTAGTACGTTGCATCTGTTTGTACTATACGCCGAATACATATACCCTGCGCTGCGCTGCGCTGTTTGTTTGTGCCGGGCGTGTGCATTCGATATGCTGCACACAGCACTGCTCCACCACCGCGTGTCCAGCTAGCAGTGGCCAACCGGCTGATACGAAGAAGCGATATCATACTTGTTACCATACCGTGCACCGTGTCTGCCGGCAAACACTTCACACCAGACAGCGTGCGAAGCGGAACCGCATCATTGCATATCTTGCAGGCGCAATCGTCCGGCGCTCCTTGTGTGAGTGTGTGCATGAAGCGTACACGTGTGTACCGTACACGCACTTCGCAGCAGCGAAGCATTTTTTAAAAAAGGATAGATAGGGGTGGAATGAAATTGAAGTAGCATAATAACGGCACCATCATCCGCATCCTATGTGCCAGAGCATCGCTCAAAATTTAGTGAGATTGTTGTGTGCTGCTGTTCCCCATTCCGTTTGATGATGGCAGAGCGTAGGATACACACAAACCCGCTCACACAAAAAAAGTTGAACGAAAATTTATCATAAACAACCGTACCTTTTCTTGCCGAGTAGCGCTTGCTTCATCCCACAGGTGCAGGCTATTTGCCACGTTTGTGCACTGCAACGCTCGAGCACTTAGGCGAAAGGTAGACGACAGCAAAAACTGTGGAACACGGTGGAGGTAAGCACCGTCTGGATAAGGCAACTCTATCTCGTATCTAAATCACATGATTGGTAGGAGTGGAGCATCTCCAGCGCACATGCGAGCGCAATTCGAACAAGATGGAAAGCGTTCTCCAGTTTTTTGTTCATCAAAACCACTCATCTTTTTTTTTAAAAAAAGGTAACAAGATGTTCCCCATAAGAAGGGGCAGATTGCGATGGTGCCGGTGGGAGATTTGAAACAAGCGGCCATAAAGCCGGGAAGATAATTGGGAATTCTGTCAAATCTGACAGCATTCGCAGGGAGAAAACAAGGAAGAGAGTGACTGTGGAGCACCCCGGAAGTAAACAACACTCCCCGGGGGGATACCGGGGGAGGGCGAACAATTTGATTACGGACCCACCATCATGCGCGGGGAGAGCCATCGGGGAGGAAGATTATAATTTTACGCGAATGCTCACGAGTTTGTAATAACTTTTTTTTATTTATTTTTGACTCAATCATGACTCTCCATGGCACACTCCTTCCGGTTGAAATGAGTTTCTGGGGACGAATAGAGCACGCGCACGCGAGAGAGAGAGAAAGAGAGGAAAAAGTATGGTTGAATGTAATAATCCGCCACTGATGCTGCTACTACGGCGACTACTACGATGGAGATGCCTTTGTTCTTGTTCGTCAGTGCCGCACACTTGATAAGCATCATAATAAGCACGTAATCGAGATGACTCTTTTCGCCAAACTCGGCGGATGACTCTTTCCGGAAGAGGTAAAAAAAAAGGGAAAGAAAGTTCTTTGTCCGTTTAGTGCAGTTGCCGAGCTCAAGAAGTCACTCAAGTCTTTTGTCACATTGGGGCAAAAGGGCCGAGAAAAGGAAGGCGAAAAAGCAATCGCTCTAGCACTCGAAGTTAGTGGCTGCGATGGAACTTCCTTTGAGCTAGTTCCCAAGCCCAGCTTCATACGCTTGAAAGCGTGCGCTGGATCAAGAGTCGTTATTAATCAATTTTATTAGCCATTCTAACGTCATCAACTCGCCCGACACTATCTTTCACCTTTCTCAAGAGTTGGCAAGCAGTTTTACTTTCGCATCCTGATGACCTGTGCGTGATATGGGGCCTACTTTTTTTAATACACACACACATCAACATGTAGCAAATGTGAATGGGACACTGTCACATAAATTTACCGACCGGGGGGCCTATCGCGGAATGGTCCATCTCCGCAATTTTATGCTTCCCTTCATCCCTACATGCGAGTCAAGTGCCGTCGTGTGGCCTCCAGCCAATACCGTGGATGACGACTGCCGTCATCGTCATCTTCGGCTCTTACAACAGCGCCCCAAGACAGGAGGCGGAAGATGAGCTACGAGCGTATGATTCAATTATGAAGCCGACGTGTCACTGGCGTGGACTTCCGTTTCAATTTTGTGCGTGAGCGGCCGAGGCTGAGGTCGGTTTTTTGTTTTTGTTTTTTTTTTTCCTTTTTTTGTGTGCTCCTCTTGGCACAACACAAAACAAGCTTCTTCTTTTGCACAGGTTGTGGACGGGCTGGCTGGCTGGCTGGCTGGCTGTGTCACACAAACGATCTCCACCATAGCTTTCGGCAGTGCTATCGCTCATCTACGTGCTGTCACGACCGGACGGAACCGGCCGGTGTGCACTGGCAGGCAAAATGGTCGGTCCTACCTTGTCGGCTGGCGCAGTTGTGCGTGGAAGGTTATGTCCATCTAATTTGCGCTGCAGGGTGTGGCAGTGGCACATTTTTCTCGTGGCTTTTTTTTCTCTTTTGTCCTACACTGCATCCAATGTGCTGCAAGGATCCCGCCGGTTGTACTAGACGCGTAGTAAGTTTATTACAGGCACAAGTAATTGTAAGGGGGGAGTATAAGTTGGAATAAAAGAATTTTTAAAAGTCGATGTCTGTTCTTTGTCGAGAATCGTGCGGCTTGATAATTAGAAAATTCAACGTGCCGAATGCTGTGTGCTGATTGACACAGTGAAAGAATGGAAGAAAATTGGTGGCAAAGATTAGGAGCCTTCCCAACACACAGCTTTACTTTATTCTCGCAATCGCTTAATTTTTATTCAAACTAAAAAATGTATTTTAAGTTGTATATTGAAAGAACTGTTTATACAAAATAAAAGCTAACCGAAACAATTTTGCTAACGTAACAAGCTTCGCTACTACATTTTATCCACCATGCACCTTCTAAAGCTCCCAACGGTGCTACGTTACGCTGTCCCACCATCACCACCGGCCGAAATGCTATAATCAAAATCTCATCAACTTCTCCCATTCCAGGTGGTTTCGTGTATTTTCGGTACGCAATATACAACAGCAACAGAAAGAAGAAGCAAAAACGAACTCAAACGCCGAACGAAATTATGCTTCATGCTTCAACATACAGCAGCGAACGGGAGAGATTAGAGAGGCTGCGTCATTTGTACATTTGCATGTCCTCGATCGTTGGTGGAATGTTTGAAGTAATTTTTCTCTCTTTCTCCCTTCCATTTGCACCCTCCCAAGAACAATTTTCAGAAACGTCGTGGAAAATAATCGCAATATTATTCCACTGCCAAGGTAAATCAAATTAATTTAGTTTTGAACGAATGTCACAACTACATTAAGATCAGCCTGCGAGGCTTAGGCAGGAACAGACAGGCGACAAGCGTGAAAATGGTAGAAGAAAATCATCAGAAAAGTCGATAATTTTGTTTTTGGGGAAAAATAGAGATAAAACAATGTTTGCTAAAGACATTTGCTCCCATCCTCTTCCGCGCAGTTCCAGTCATTCCGAGCTGCCACCATAATGCTTGGTATTTAGTGCTGTGAAATGTGATTATTATTCAGAAATGTGTGTGGGAGTGTACTGTTCACTCCCATTTATTGCGTTTATTTCTAATCGCAATCTGACGAAACGGATGACTACTGAGTGAAGCGAGCGGCAGAATGAATTTGCATTTTATGACTAGAGGGAAGAGAAGCTTTAAAAAGCTTCTAAAAGAACTCCTTCCACAGCTCATGGATGAGTATGGATAGAAGCATAGGTGTGCCAATGCTGCTAGATACATTTTCGGCAAAAACTTCTTCATGTTCGAGTTGCCTCAATTCATCCTCCTCCTCCGTGTGTGTGTGTGTGTGTGTGTGTGTGTGTGTGTGTGTGTGTGTGTGTGTGTGTATTTATCTTTTCCTCCCCTACCGTAGCGATGATCGGAAAAGTTAATCCATTTATTTAATGGACTGCTCGTAGAAAGCTTCCGTTTTAAATAATACACGAGATCCAAGCAAGCGCCGCTCCGTTCTATCCTGCTCCGTGTAGGAAGCACGCCGGCGGTAGCATGGTAGGCCTTCTTTTTCGTTTACCTAAATTTTTAATACTGACACAACACACTCATCCGTTGACACAGCTGACGACAGGAATTGCCAATAATGTGATAGACGAGAGGGGGAAAAAATAAACCTTTCAGTAATCAATTTAATTATCAAAGTTTTCGATCGTTTCATTGGAGGAGTGAAGGAGCTGATGGCTCCACATGTTCCATAAAAGTCAACCTCGAGATTTAGAGTGACGTGGATGTGTGCACTGCCATCATTAAGGTCGCATGCATAATGTGCTGGATGTGCGATGCATGCCGCAAAGCGTTGCCGGCGTCGGTAGAAAATTCCATCGTTTGCATTGCTTCCCCACACAAACGATTACTTTCCCGTATCGTTTGTGAGAGTAAATCGAAAACGGCGAACATCTGCTCCACCTGAGCAACTAGGGGAAAGGCGGCATGTAGCAAATGGTTTCATTAATGGGAGGAATAATTATGTCTAAATGAGAAAGTAAACAACATTAAACTGATTTATTTCGGGCGGCTTTTTGGTTGGCATAGGCGAGAGTACCGTGACGTCGGGTTGCGTCGTCTTGGCAACGGGCTATGTAGGAGCCCCTTTTCTACAATCTAAGCAGGCAGGCAAGCGAAAGATTAATGCTTCCCTTGCACTGCACACGGCAGCTTCGTATGGTGTCTTCGGCAAAGCTCCCCGAGCCAAAAACCCACAAATGAGCTTTGCCTTGTGGGTAAAAGCCGCGTCGAAGCAACGCAGCAACAGTTTAATGAACAGGTAATTTAAACAACTTTTCAATCGGAGGCGTTCTTCCTTCTCTTTGCTTTATATAGCTCAATATGCAAAATGATGCTAGTAATGAGGTCTGGCGCTAGTACCGGGGCTAGTAATTACACAAATTGCTCTCTTACTTAATTAAAATCGTTACACATTACCATGTTGAATCGAGACGAAATCGTTCGATAAGCACAAGAAGTGTCGAAGGCAGTACAGCCACCCCACAGAGCTCAAGATCGACCGGGTTGGATTGGATTGGGTGATCGGGAGGGGAGTGATTTGTTTCGGTCTTTAGTTTTCAATTTATTATGCAACTGGTCGAGGTAGCCGAGGCAAAGACGTTGCATCGAAATTGCAGCTAAATGAAAACAAACGGACCGAGAGACACTGTCTCGATTGAAGTTGAGAGTTAGTGTCTGCAGTACCGGCCTGAAAGCAACCACCTGGAAGAAGTAATTAAGACGGCAAAAACAGGGACACACAGGAGCAGGTGCAAGTACCGAGCTAACTCTAGAAATAATTGCCACTATTAGAAGGTAGAACAGAAGGCCCAGCCGTGTTTGCCAAGCAAATCTTTACCTTTTGTAGTAGAAGACGGCTGCAGCTGCAGCTTTGAAGGTACATCTAAGAACGGTGTAATGGAATGGAAAATGGAAATTATTTGTTAGGATATTTTTGGGATAGTTCTAGGCTGTCTTCTGATTTATTACAGGCTTTTTAGACAAAAAGCACAATTTAAAATAGATTATTAAAGTATTTCATAAACGTCATGTACAAAACGGTATGCTACTGTTATGCTCCGGGCTTTCCCCACTAATCGCCGTCCTGCTGCTTCAGCGGATGTTTCTATTTCCTCTGATAAACGTCTTGCCTCCATTCAACGACACCCTGACCACACAAACCACACTTCAAATGGCATATTCGAAACATTTGCTTCAAATACTTCGACCACGCTCTAGCATCATCAACATCATCAGCTCCACGATAAACATTTCGCTTGCAGTTTAATTCCACTGCCAACTTCCAATCCCGCTTGGCCAAACAAACCCCCTTCCGAAACGTACCTCCATAAATCGTCCATGGAATCTTACTTCCTTAGCTGACACGGGGGGGGGGGGGTTCCCCCTTCTTCTCTGTCATCCACTCTGCGCTCTCTCTCTCTCTGTTTGGCTTTCCAACGAACACTAATTAAACCTCCATCGGAATTGTGGAAGGAACACCGCAATGGTTCCAGCAGGAACAGTCACTGCCGGCGCGCCAGGAGGAGATGATATTTGCGATAATATCCGAATACCTTGCAGGCACTTTAGCCACAACGCCTTACCACACGCTTCTTCCTCGCTCATCTTCACCTGTGCGCGTACTGAAGAAAGCGGTGCCACTTCTCGGTCTATTGCGGCTGCGGACAGGGTTGAGGTTGGCCAGGAAATGACGAAAAAGGGGTGCTGTACACTTGCGAGACACTTTCGGGGCAAATAATGTGCCCGAACCCCGAATTGAATGTACACATTAACAGCATTATGCCGATGATGGCGACGAGAGACAGCGCAGAGTAACATTGCGCCACTGCTTGCTCCTTCGTATCGCTTTCGCCTTTGGTAGTGAGTAAGGAGCCAACGGAGCCAGCAAGCGCGAGGATTGTTTATCTTGTTTGCGATGCAAATGAGTTTGATAATTAAATTCAACCATCACCACTCGGCCAGCGTTGTCTTTTGTTGTGCTGTTTCATTTTAGAGAAAGAAATACAGATAGGGAGAGAGTGAGAAAAAGGAAAGCTTATTTCAAAGTGTTAGGATCATAAAAGGGAAAAGATACTTTTTCAAAACTCACTCCAATTTTGTGTCAAAGTTGTCAGAAAAATGTACTTGATTCACAATAACACGTGTCAAACTGGCGTCCTTTCGTTGTCGATTTCGCTTCCTACGCAAGTGATCATTATTCATAACGGCTTTTTAATACATTGTCAATTGAAGACCTTACTCCCTTCCATTGTCACAGGCAGACGTACATCACATCGCAAAAAAAATAGAAGTAATCCAATTATTTCCCCCAACATATAGCTTACCCATCAACCTTTAGGAACCCTTTCACGTACATACGCTCGCAGGGAGCGTACTGCGCGAGATAAATGCTTCAAATTGACAGCTATTGAAAACATCTCCACGACAATCCCGACCGCGCTGAAATCCCATCACGCTAAAAGATTCACTGAGCGCGGAAAGTAGCTTACGTACACACCCCACAGCGAACCATAACGAGCTACCAGTGGTGCCAGGTTTAACATGCTTCGCGGTGGGAAGAGGATAAGGAAATTTCATCGCTATTTTTGCGCTACCGAGGTTGTAAGAAAAATTGCCTTTCTTTCCGATTTTCGGGGGGGGGGGGGGTAAAGATGAGGCAAAAAAAGAAAAAAAACAGACAGCAGGAAATCGCAAGAAAGTAGACACATGCATGACTGACTGCCGACTGTCGACTGGTGGAAGAGTGCTCACAAGGATTCCGTGGTATTTGTGTCGTGCATTACAATGTTCCGCATTCCTCACGAAACATCCTCACTCGTGACAGGAGCCTGTCGGTTTGGGGGAGGAGGTTGGGTTCAGAGTTCAACAGTTGAGAAGAAAAACGGATGCGGATTTAAAGCAGAACGTCGGACCGGAGATTTCCTTCAATCATTTTCGCATTCAAGTCATCTGTTTTTGGTGTGCAATTGTAGCTTGATAGGGGCAAAATAACCTAAAAATAGATCATTTGAA
Source organism: Anopheles coluzzii (assembly GCF_943734685.1). NCBI lineage: Eukaryota > Metazoa > Arthropoda > Insecta > Diptera > Culicidae > Anopheles > Anopheles coluzzii. Next base: position 69,807,178 of record NC_064671.1, on the reverse strand, counting down.
GGCTATTTACTCATTTTTAATACACAAATTTCCCATCAGAGCGGAGATTTTAACGTGTGTTTGCATTGGCTATTTGGAACCCATCATCCAGCCCTTCGAGCTCCATTCCCCCAAGTGATGTAAAACTCATCCATCGAGCCAATCGTTCCAACAGTCGACAACGTTGGACGAGTTCTCCTGAAAATTGTCATGTGTAAACAGGCGATCGCAATACTAAGAAGCATTCGTTAGTATAAAATAGTTTAGCAGTGTTCAAAATGAATACTGGTCTATATTTTAATTAAAATAATTATAGAAAGGCTGACCTTACGAAGATAGTGACTTATAACCAGAGAGGTTCGAAAGTAGATTGGTGTGAGATCTGTAGTAGTGCTTGATAGTGGCGCCGTCTGTGAACAACAGTAGAAACTAATGTGTTTAAAGCTCACGTCTGAGTCGTTCTTTCTTTTTAGTGTAATTGAACATTGAAATGAATTGTTCAAATATTGTTTGAATACTGTTTATTTGATTTAAATGTTCTTGTCATTTGAATCGGCTGACCATTCTAACTTTTATTGCATTCAATTAAACTCGAAATGAAAGGACAAGTTTGTTTGTAACCTGCCTCAAACCACTCACTCTCGTAACGCTAGATGAGCACCAATTTCCATCCGATGGAAATGTGTGTGTGTACCGAAAAGCTGGGAAACTTTGTTATTTTCACTTTACTATGGCACCAGCGCTATGAGACAACACAGGCGAGAATGTTGTTTTATAATTTGGTGCACTCATTGAGCTGACTTGATCATCCCACCGCCTCCCCACACATATCACAGTGGACACAAACACACACACACACACACACACACACACACACACATACACACACACACACACTGCTGACAGAGAGAAAGAGAGAGTCGGTGTGTATATGTGTTAAAACTTTGCCACTTGCACTTACAGCCTGCAGCGGATGGATAGGTGCGGGCAAGTTCGTTAACACATTTATATTTCCTTTCGCACCTTTCCTTCCCGCTTTAAAAGTTTGCGAGCTCGAGCAAAGAGGGAACAGCATGCAAATGGGATGCACTTGACAGCTACCGAATCGCTTCATTTAGATCAACCCCGAGTGCCTGCCACTGTATCTTTTTGCCCGGGCCTGAGTGTCCCCAAAATAAATTCAACCTCCAGCGTTGCAACAGGACACGCTTGGTGTATTGTTGAGATGCTTCTTGGAAATGCCCCAGCACCATGCCACTGTGCCACGACACAATCTGATAAAGCTAATGTATTTTCTCCCCCTCAAAACCCCTTTTTGCTCACACGGTTTGTCGTTTGTCGACACAAGCTCCCAAAGCACATTTCCCAATTTCCTTCCCGATTTTGGTTTCGATTCACTGGCTCTCTTGCCAGACCCACCAGGGACAGATTGTTACAAAAACCGTTACAACACACATTTCGACACATCTCACCTCCAGGCGCGGGGTGTGGGGAGTAAAAATATATTATCCTGCTTTATCCAATCACTTTTTTGGGGAGGACGATAGCATCAAAGCGCCCGGGATGGACTGAGAACCTTCCCGGAGAGCGTTCTTCATAAAGCCAGGAAGCTACACAGAGATAGAGAGAGAGAGAGACAGCGTGATAGTAGAAGAATGTAGTGTGAATTTAAATTACTTCATTAGGAATATATTAAAAACTAATCGAAAACTTTGCTGTCACTTCCTGTCGATGTTGTTTGCCGGTGGTGCACTGTCTCGGAAGAGCATTAGCGCTCAGCTAACGGAGAACTAAAGAACAGTGAAGGAACATGACACACATACACACACACACACACACACACACACACACCCGATGTCCGCGAACTAGTTCAGCGAAAATTAAGCTTCCGAAGGGCACGGAATGGACTTAATCAGTATCTTGTTGCCGTTAGAATGAATCTTGATTTTTGTATCCATTTTGCCGTTCTGTCATCCCTCACTAATTAAATGTGCCACTGATGACAGACACACAGGAATTTCCAAATGAAATTAAGATTATTCATATTAATGTTCAAAACGTACATACCACTAAAGCAACCTTATCTGTATCGTGCAGGACAAGCAGCTTACAAATACAGACCCTGTCTGGAATTCAATTATTCTAAATTCAATCATATTCACAATCATGCCCGACGCTGGATGGATTAAAACCGATCCATCATTCGCTTTGCCGTAACTAAATTTGCTGCCCCTTCTGTGGCAGGATGGAACGCCTCGTATGTCATACATTAAAACGCACCGAAAGGATCGACCATTGCCATTGCCACCTGATGGACAGAGGTTGTCCACAAAGCTGCCCACAAGCAGATCAGTCTGGGTACTGCCCCCAGGGGGAGAGTTATGGTTTCATGCCTATCTTTCCAGAGGGCCACAGGCACACACGCATACAAGGGCTAATGTCCGACCATCATTACATACATGTCCGCTAACGACCACCAGGCTTCCAGGCTAGACATAGAGAGATAGCGAGAGAGTTAGAGAAAAAGAGATAGATAGAGAGTGAGAGAAAGAGGGATGTTTGCCAAACGGATCATAGCACAGATTCGCATGTAGTAGTCCGGCAGGGACTCTTCCTTGGTCCTTGGATGGTGAAATTTATGACGATTGTTATTCACATGTAAAATATTTCTCCCAACGTTTAGTCTCTGGTTAGCACGATAGGGGACAGCAAAGGTTGAAGTGAGGTTGTACCAATCCCTTAAGGTTGTCTGTTTACATGCACGGGGGTTCTCTTGTGCGTTCCAAAAAGGTAGACCGATAGCTCTCTACCGAACACTACCCTACCGATAGCATTACCCTAGGTTAAGTTCAGCCAGGTCACAGTGCGTTGTCCTTTTATGTGTAGCTTGTACCAACTTAGGAAAAAAGTAGCTTTCCACTAATGGGATACAAGCAGGAACACGAAAGACAGAGGAAACTGATGCTTCTGTTCCCTTTTCTTCCCAAAGATAGCATTTCTCCCACAACCGGGCCAAACGATCACATTCCTTAGATTCCAGTATAATTGCAGGATCTTGTACCTATTGAGGTTTCTTTTTTCTTCGCTTCCTTACTCTTTTTAGTACGAGTAAGCGGCTTTCCGGAGCTAGTACATTCTTCCAATGCAGCATCCCAAGCTCATCCTCTCTGCAAAACGAACAATGGATGGGATGGAATTCGATGCCTTTTAGAGCCGTCCTACTGACCTCTTTTCGCTCCGACCTTACTTGCTCGATTTCTCTCCCCATTTCAAAGGAATAGTTTTCGTTTTAGTGTCTTGTAAAAGATACGCTTAAAGAACTACGGAGCAGAAACGGTAAGTTTCCGACCGGTCAAAACCTTTCGTGGCGTTTACCTTACCTTCTTTACAGCATTCCCCCGGCCCGTCAATAGCCATTGAGGTGGTATCACATTCACCCCATCCCCGCAAAACTAAAGGTATGCAAATGGTGTGCCTTTTTCCAAACGCTGCAGAACATTCGGCTCCTAAGTGCAGCAGATGATGCTCAGTGCACTGGTAACTGACCTTCTTTAGGGTTCGGTTACAAAAGGCGAACGGGGTGATGCTTTCGTAGCCAAAATCGTATCGTTTACCGCTCGTAGGAGCGAACATCGAACACACATCGAAACTTTTGCCCGCAACTCACCCGATCGACACTTGAGAAAGTTTCGGCACGGTACCGAGAAATGTAACTTTTCACTTGTGCACAAACACAGCAACCTCAATAACACCCAGTATCACCCCTAAATGTAGGCAAGCCTCATTACAAAACCTTCCACTTGGCGTGTGGCGGCACTTTTGCTATGTAATCGCTTCTGTCGTCATTATCGTCCCACATTCAAGCAGACGGCTCGAGGTACAAATTTACCTTAATCGGGCAACCGGAAGCTTTAAATCTCTTAATTCTCGCGCTCAACGTTCGGTGGAAAGTGTTCTCTAAGCTTCTAAGCAAACGATTAACCAGCTCCATTTTGTGGCATTCGTCTAGCGTTAATGCGAAAGCGTAATTTTTGAGAACGTAAGAAATTTACTGACAGAAAAACAACATAGAACCCCCGTGCTGGGAACAGGAAGAGAACAATTTCCATCTCATTGTTACACATTCACCTCGCACCACTTGAGCCGCTCTCCTTCTGCGACCGGAATGAAAACATTCCACATACAACACCAAAGGTCTCTCTCTCTCCCTCTCTCTACCCCCAGCAGTGTGCAGTCGTTTTGAAACACTTTTGAGCTTTTTTAATTAATTCCGATTAGCGAATGGCACTTCTAGGGAGGTTAAGCAGCATCTTTCACCGTCTTGATGGTGGTGAGGACCGCGGTAGTACAGCAGCCTACCTTCCAAGAAGTCCTCGACTCGCGCTTACGCGAGTGCTTGCGCGTCCGTACTACGCGAACGCGGCAACAGCTGCACCACCAGGCCCGTCGGTAACGCGAAATGTAACGCGAAGCGAGCGCACGCCTTAGCCTTCGGTGGCGGAAGTGGAATTAATTTCAAGCTCAAGTATTTTTAATTTGTTGCTTGACTTTTCCACACCATCACAGGGTGGACAGGAAGAGAAGACCACTAAAAGTACAGACAGGGGCAGCGGCAACGGCACCAAGAACAACAACACGGGTAATGAATATTTTAATTATGTTTAGCGATCATTTGCTTTCATTCTCCTTCTTTCTCTCTTTCTCTCCCAATGAGATTCTTTTCAAAACCACCATTGGAGAGGTTGGACATAAAAACAACAATTTCCTCATCGCCGTATGCATGGGAAACGTACATTCTAGGGGTATGAGCTTTCCGCCCGGTTCAGGAAACGATCAATCAAACCACGGCAAATGAAGCCATTATGGGTGGTATTAATTTATTTCCGGAAAATTAAATCCAACATTATGGAGATTGCTACATTGGGAAGAAGCTCCGAGGGAAGCCGAACACTTGCGGAATGCAATTTGATAATGTGCTGTTCGTTGAATGGAGATTAGAATCGTTTTGGTAGTTACACATCACGTTGAAATGTTCTTGTAAGATTAGGACAAAGAATTTCTGGAACTGAAATCGATTTTTTTCACCCTGCAGTGCTTCTGTTATATTAAAATTCAACTATTGATTTTAAAAGCGGTACCACAAAGGTAAACTTTCGCCCGTCAAAGCTCACCGTTATTTGTCAACGGTAATGGTCACGTTTCTTTGGGGACAACTTTCCGCAGCAGAAGAACAAGCTGCTGGCGCAAGCAAAACGCAACCAAGCGCGGTTATGGCCAATAAAGAATTTTCTCAATTTCAGTTAAAAACCCCGACCCAGTCGAAAGCCGCGCTGGTGGTGTACCGGTTGTGTCAATATTATTCTTAATTACAGGCCCATCTCTCTACCCATCGGCGCATGATGGAAACTCCGTCCGCTTTTGGGACGGAGTTTCGCTCTCTGGGAAGAAATGGTTCCGTTTTTGGCAAGTTCGTCCCCGAAATCGGGAAACCACGTACCGTTCGGGTGCGGCGTCATCTGTTGCCAATCGTTTTCGTACAAAACTCACGCGGTGCGCGGAAAGGCGGAAAATAGTTTTCTAGGCGAATGGCGAAGAAACAGCAGACGGCATTGCAGCAGCAGCACCAGCAGCACCACACGGTCTGTGCATGATGGCTATAGTTTTGGAGGGGAAAGTTTTACTTCGGTAGATTTACACAGGCACCGTTGCCGGTGCTGCTTTTGCTCGGTGAAATGATTCGTGGCAGGTTGGCAAAATGGTCTGTGTGTGTGTATTTTTGTGGAAAAGTTGGTGAAATGTAACAAACGTTTTGAGGAGTGATGAGGAGGTTGCTGCCGGCACTTTCGGTGAAACGTGGTAAGATCGCGAAGATGTTCTGGTTTAATTCAAAGTAATTGGGTAATTTGGGAGTTTTAAGAAATCCATCCTAAATATAAATCCAGCCTAACATTGCTTACACTATTCCACCACTGTAATAAATATATCGCTACCACATTGAAGAGCCTAGCTAATGATGGCATTTTTGAATATCATTTACGATCGACGGAAGTTTGAAAAGAAATTTTGCCTGGGAACTACTCAACAAGGAACTATCAAGCGTACTTGTGGTTTTCCTATTTGCCAAAGGTGACATATGGTAAACTCCTTCTCTAATCGAACTCATGTAGCTCCATCAATTATCGTGTTTGATTTTTCTATTTCTCAAACTCTAAGCATCCCTCACTAAGAATAGTTCGCAATTTCAGATGACAATCACATGTCTCTACCTTCATCGTACTTGATGCTTTAATTATGATTTTTGATTCCTTCTTAGACAATTGTAAGTTTTTGTGATAGAAATTAAGAATTTAGTCTCTATCTCATTGCGTTTCTTAAAGATCAGATAGAAACTAAGAACTCAGTCTCTATACCATAGTGTTTCTTCGTGTAAATTTCATAGAAACTAAGAACTCGATCTCTATTGTCTAAGTATGCTCTATTGTCAAACTTCAGGTTCAATATTCCAACAATGAGCCCCTTTCCCTTTTAATATCGTTGGCTGAAGTTTCAGCCTATCAGCTGTTTGCATTTTATAGCAGTTTTCGAGCAGCTATCAAAGTGAGTATAGTATACAAGTGGGCTTATGTAGCATATCTGCTATACATAACTTATTATAATACACACTATCAGCTATAAACACATTGTAACACACTTTGGAAAGCCAAACCACACCATTGTAACACATCCATTATAACACATTCAGTAAATCAGATCATACCATAGCAACACACTCGAAAGAGTTCAGACCGTCCATTCAAACAAATAACAGATGTGACACACTTATCAAAAACAACCGAAACGTACAACATAAGCAGGAACAGTTTATGCTTTATAATCCAAAACAGGAACTTAGTGACAAAAACCATCGTTCTTGTCAACAAAAGACAAACGTAACAAGCTGAGCGAAAATAATAACTTTCCAACATAAAACCCCGAAACAAATGTGCGTAACCCTTAACTTCATTTGAGTATAAATAAAACCAATTCCGATCGTGGCAAGTCAGATTCGTTCGGACTGTCAGGATAGGATTATGCCCATCCAACATCTATCGACTTCTCATTTAAAGAATTTAGTTATGTCCCCCTTCCCAAAGTAATGCCTCTAAACTCCAACGTTTCCAGTAAGGGAAACTTCCTAAAGGTTTCTATGATAGCCTGGACGATCAAGTGTTGAAAAGTCCGTTTAAACGAAGTTTTATTCCACCTCGCCTCATGTCAGTAAAAACTGACCTACCACTCGTTGATCGATGTACAGTTGTACCGTATGTACGTTCATCACATTACATGGCGACCGTGACTATCTTCCGAACCCATTACACTTATCCCAAGGTGTATGTATTTAGAAGGCTGTTTTCTATCACTTCTGAATGAAGATTTTTAGAGAGTTTTGTGTACTCGTCAAGTTACCAGAAAACTTGTTTGAGTAAAAGTTTTCACCCGTCCTGTCAAAGCATGACGTTTAAATTTGATTATAAAAAACATGCTATAAGACCACCTGGTCTACATACACTTTGATTCTAGATTTCACTACCTGATCTCTTTAATTAACCTTGGGACTCGAGCAGGTGCTCGAATCTAATTCTAGCTTTGAGACAGAAATAATCTAGGCTGAAAATCGCAGACTGTCAAACTCTATATAAAAAAGCTGGTTAGTATCGTGAAAGGCTCCCAATAATACATACTACTCACAACACATTTATCTTACAGCGAGTGAAAGCTAACAACCATCGACATTAAACCAACAACAAGTTGAACAACAATATTGGTTGCTATTGTTTAAACATCCATCATACGAACACAGCTCTCTCAAATAACTGCTCAACATACCCCACGTTTATAAACATCAAACAGTCTCGACGACCAAGAGTGGATTTTAAATTGATAATATGATATGGAAACTTGCGCGTTGGAGCGAAAGCTCCTCCGGTTTGTATGACAAGCAAACATAACCCATAGCCCAACGTCTGGGCGAATCGTTTCACGTCCCTGAAGGTCCTTAAACTCCGTCCCATATATAAAAGAACGGTAATACGGTGACAGAAATCAAGCATCAGTCATCTGTCTTACTCAAGTTAAGGAACTTACCCATGTCATCGTCCCATTCCCCCCCCCCCTCCCCCCCGCACGATCCTTCACTCATTGTCACCCGGTTTGGAAGGGATCCCCACTCCTTTGGGAGTAAATTTTTCGGTTTTGCGTAATTGAATGATACCACCACCACCAACACCACCAACGGGAGCAACGAAACGTCGCAAGTCGATAGTGTTACACGTGCAAGAGAGATGATCAAAGGAAGGGAACTAAAAGGACTCTGTAAAAGGACCGCATGATAAATGGTGTCATGTTCATCATGTTCTTCGCTTCATGATACAACACGACGGCCAATTTTCTTGTTGTAACTTTGGTGCTCAGTTGCCAAAAAAAGGGGATAAGAAAACCCCTTCAGAGGGGTGTCAGCCGTGCACTTAACGCATGACACGACACGTGTAACTACGCATCATCCTTTTCGCGCACGGGCCCGTGTGAGATTGTTTTGTGAGCAAGCAAAAATTGTGCTCACATAAAAATGGGATATAAATGATGCGGAAAAGTAGTCGCACAATTTATTACTTCAGCGTGGGTATGATGAGAGTGTTTTTTTATATTTGTGTTGTAGTGTGAATCTTTTTGATTAGCTTTTTTGGGAATGTGTGTGTCATGTTGAAGTAGGATTAATTGTTTGAAGAATGCGTTTGTCTGAGCGTGTTAAGCTCGACAGCAATTAATTAACACTTTTGAGATTAATTTGAACAAAACTAAACATAGAAATGGGCACAAAATAATGGACACAAAAATTCAGACAGCTCATTTCATCCAATCGTGTTGTTGTTGCGCGTCGAGTCATCCAAACGTTGTAACTTCCATCCACTACAACCGAACACGATGTTAACGAATGTTTCCACGAAATTTCCAATGTCACTTTTCAATAGCGCGCAACGGCAGCGCCAAGCCACATCGAGGTCATGTAATCGAAAAATAGCAAAAACGTAATCAAGTAATCAACAGTTCTGTGAATTTTAATCACTTTGATATTTCGAGGGAGCGAAACAGCACACCATTGCCCATTGTCAACGTCGCCCGTCAATTTCATTTCTCCCGAAACTTTGCCGAAAGATTGAACGGCTGTGAATGATTACGACAATGCCAAACGCATAACACGATGTGACGCATTTGGTAATGGTTAGTCATTTTGAAGTTTTGTTCATTTTTTTACGCCCTTCAATTTATGTACAGTAAGGATGATAGAAGCGTCACTCAAAGCAGCAATCACAATATGGCTTTTGACGCACCCACACACACATACACACGTATTTGTCAACTTGAATCACCATCCTCATCGACCTCATCATCTGCATTGGCTTCCGAGCACCATCAAATGATAATCCATCAATTAATTTCACATTCCATCAGGCGGATCGATTCTGCATGCCCGGGCCCCCACAACGCGCTGACCTTAATCCGTTATTCTAAAAGTCTGTTACAAAGCAGCGGCAAACAGAACAAAACACAAAAAAGACCAGAAAATTGCCCACAACCTGAAAAAGGTCACACCGGTCCAATTCCGCATCCAATAAACCAACAATCTAGCTTCTCTCCACGCGCTCTCGCTTCCCTTTTCCATATGGCATGTGTCCCCAGCATAACGGTGCTTTATGTTACGTCGCAGCGCTTCCTTTTTTTTGCTGGGTGTGTCAATTTTATTCCAACCCACCGGGAAGCCACACCACAAAACGGTATGGGGGATAATGGTGGTTTTTGAAGTATAAATTCAAATTACACCCACCGGCGGTCTATCTGTTCGGTTCCGGCGGGGGGACTACACATGATGCATAAGGCTTGGATGTGGCGGATTCGTGGGCAGTCGATTTAGTTATTTCACTATCAACCTGAAATGAGGTTAATGTAGCTGACAAAAAAGGTTTCAAACATATAAAGCTATTTAAAAGATGGTTTTTGTAAGCGATCGATTACAATTCAACTTTGAGATTTAAACCAATTTAAAGTTGCACAGGCGAAGCAAATGACCTCAGTTCAGTGAAGCCTCGTGAACAAAAACGAGAGGCAAAACTGAGCAAAAATTGTTGCAAACCATCAATCGAAAAAAACATGAACGAAAAACCACAAAACTGCACAATTCCCTCCACTCGCTTACCCTTTCCAATAGGATTCGCCTTTTAAGCGGATGATTTGTATCGATCGTATGCAAGCTTTACCCCTTCTGTGGTATGAAACAGTTCCGTGCGGTATAAAACCTTACTAAAAACGTGAGCTGAGATAAAAATTTAAACCATTTGTCCGTAACGCTCACCCGGAAAATGAAAAAAAAAACCCACATCACGCAGCGGAAAGCGCGGTCAGACGATGATGATGATGATGATGATGATGTGATTTACGAATCGTTTCCGACGCAGCTCGGCACTGTGGTTCCGAGCGTGGATCGCACGCACGCAAAAATGTTGCCCCCTTCCGTTCATCATAAGTTTAAAAGAACCGCAGAACTGTTTCGGCTCCAAAAAAAAATCCAGCACGAATATTCCATTAAGCTCGTATTCTTCGACCGGAAAATGTGAAAATTTGTGCAATCCATCCGTCCGTGGTAGTGGTGGTGATGGTAGGTTTCTTGCGCCTACTTCGATGATTCAGTTTTCCCCCCTCCCCCTTCAGTGAAGCGTGCAACCGGACCACGCGTGCACGCGGAAGGAAATGCGCACGCGAAATTCATTATTACGTGCAGCAGTTTGGCACCGCGGCATCCTTTTTTCGTGCTAAAGGAAGCTCGAAATTGAACCCCGGACCACACATAGAGTGAGATAGCCGGGATTGCTTTTTATTTTACAATTCCGTACCCACAAACGTGAGCTTTCGCGTAGGTCAAAATGTGTGGTCAACGGAATCGGCACGCTTGGTACACTCGAACCGTATGATTGAATTGATATTGGAATAGCGGGAAAAGGCCCTTATGTTTGTTCGTTAGAATGTTACGTTCGATGGTTTTTTTTTTTTAATTTTCGAGTGGTCCAAAACCGTAGCGCACCGTGTTCCGTACCCAAAACTGGTACCAAAAGTGGCGTGGCGACTTCAAACCACATTCGGTGGATGTAATGGACTGTGTAGGGAAAGTGGTCGGCAAAAAAACTGGGCCGATGAATAGCCTTTTCTCCACTGGCTGACGATGAGTGTGCATGAGTTTTTGTAAAAACTGTCAAAAACTGTAACAACTCACTGATCAAAGGGTGGAAAACGATCGATTGGTATCAAATGGTAGGGAAAAATGGTTTCAGCGGGCAGTGATAGAGCTTTTTGTTTCTGTTTTGAGTGAAACGGCTGGTCGTTGTATGTGATCCAAAATTTGTTGCTGCAAAAATGCTGCATTTTACCCTTTAATGTAACGTTTGTTTGGTTTCAAATTGTTTTCTTCACTAGAGCTAACCAATAGGATATTTTTAGTTAGTGCAAGAGGAAAAAGGTCAATACAAATGTTACATATAATGCACAAAAAAGGGAGCTCCCAGCTAGCATATTGACCCGACCAAACTGTCCCTGCAGTTTCAAACCCCCCCCCCCCCCCCCCCCCTATGCACTACAATCGTGACAATAAAAACGCATAAAAACGTCGTTGGAATCTCCAAAAAAGAAAGATACGAACGAAAAAAACCGCAACCATTTCTTTGGTGCAGAAAGAACATATGAGCACGGACAGCAAGCACGAGAGCACAGAGTCAAGCTGTGAAGCAATAATAAAAAAAAAACAAGCTGTACAATCCGATTTGAATGATAATCGAAAACAAATAGCATATCTAAGGGACTGCTACCGACTACTGCTGCCTGCTGTTGGAACGGCTGCTGCAACACCACACATATTTGCACGTATCTGTGTGATGGGTCATTGCAGTGCTGGAGAGATCTCGTACAAGCAGAGGAGCAACAGCACGGCCGTCCAGTACTGTACAACCCGTATTGTACAGCGCAAGGATGTGACAGTAACAAAGCGGCAAAGCAAGCTGTGATTTGAATTTTTATACACGTAACTCTTCGCCGCACACACACACACACACATATGTTCGGGATCGCATGGGGGCGAATATGACCCCTAGTGTGGGTGTGTTTGGGAAAGGGTTTAACTATGGCCGGTGGTATCGAAACCGAGGCAGTTTTTTTTAGCAAGTTCACCCGCAAGGTTTTTCATTGCTTCAAACGTGCTCGTCGGGTGTGCTCGGCAGCCACCCAGTGTGTCGGCGTGACTTGGCACACGTCTAGAGTTATGGCACATGATTCAAATGGAAATTTTATGGCATTTTCCTTGGTCATAGTAAAACTTTTGTCGGTTCAGAGCATAGATTGATTTAATCTTTTACAAAATACTAAGTAAAACTTTAAAAAATAAGCCAAAAATACACAATCGTTTATTGTATTACATCAGAATGCGAAAGAACTATTGCTGTTTTATGCCATGGTGTTTGTAACTTAAACAATAAATTATGTGCATTTATAGCTTAGTTTAATTCTTTTCATGAGTTTGTTGCAATTTTTTGCATTTCTGATTGCTTTTATCAATATCTGTTCAGATCTTCATCTTGCGGCACAACACATACCATCTCTTCAATGACTTCAAAGCCTGATATGATAGCATAGCCCGGGTAAAACTGTATGAGCTCTATTGGAATCCCGGCCAAACTGATAAGGCTAGTTAGAATGACTATGATCAACGTCACATGCCAGGTGCGGGTGAATGGAAAACTGTCAAGACCTTTTGCTACCACCAACTGGGTCTGCGCCAGGGGGACGGGCTTGCCTATCTTCTATTTAACCTGGCATTAGAGAGGGCCATCCGCAACTCGAGGTTGGAGACTTCGGGAATAATCTTCTATAAGTCATTCCAGATCCTGGTATACGCTGATGATATAGACATCATTGGTCTGCGGCTCTCCTATGTAGCAGAAGCCTTCCAAGGGATCGAGCAGGCGGCAGAGAGCCTCATATTGCAGATAAACAAGGAAAAGACCAAACTGATGGTGGCAACATCAGCGATCCCACCAATAAATAATCAGAACCTACGTAGGCGTGACGTGCAGATAGGTGAAGGCACTTTTTAAGTCGTCCAACAATTCACCTATCTTGGGTCAAAGGTCAGCAACGACAATGGAATGGTAGCTGAGCTGCGCGCAAGGATGCTGGTTGCCATCTGGTTATTCTACAGCCTGAAATATCAATTCACCTCAAAGAACCTGTCGCGACGGACGAAGTTGAGACTATATAGTACCGGTACTCGCATACGCTTCTGAGACATGAACAATGTCCAAATCTGTCCAAACTATCTTAGCCGCGTTCGAGATGAAGATGCTCAGCAGGATACTTGGCCCCTTATGTGTGGAAGAACAATGGGGGAGCCGCTATAACGACGAGCAATACGGGATGCACGGCGACCTAGCCTATCGTGCAGCGTATCAAGCTCGCCAGGCTCCGGTGGACTGGCCATGTTGTACGCATGGAAACGGACGACCCAGCGCGTAAAGTTTTTTTATGAGATCGACAAGGACAGAGGAGGCGTGGTAGGACCAAACTGAGGTGACAAGATGGCGTGGAGGCCTTAATGGCGGCCGGGATAACGGACTGGCAGACGAAGGCTCGAGACAATGACCAGTTTCGGACACTCCTGAGGCAGGAAAAGACCTCAAAGCGGTTGTAGCGCCGGATAAGTAAGTAATTAAGATGGCTTTAAAACAATTTTTTAATATTATTCTATTAATTTTTTTTCTTCTCATATTGATGTTCGATGTTATCAACATGTTTTAAAACAACTTTACTAGATTTTAAGTATAAATCGGGTTTGATTAAGCCATGTTTAAATTATCTTATAACTGAAGTACGAATATATCAATTTGAAACAACATATTTAACATCAGCTTGTCCTACCTTTACGTCATTGTCAATCAACATGATTGTCACCGTGTTTGTTTTCTGCTGAAAGCAAACTCCTGTACGATATTGAGAGCTCCTCACTTCCTAGAAACCAACAAACCTTTCCAGCACCATTTCTCTGATTAAACATTCCAAAAGGTGAAACACTGTTCTCAATGTACATTTCATTCCTTCCGACATGAATTACACACATACACACGCGTATCCTAAAAACCAATCCGAAAGCCTCAGAAAGCCACGCGAACCTCAAAACCGCCCCGATAGAAAGACGATTAAGGACTTTATTATTTCATTTATTTACGCCAACCACCGCTCCCTGCCATACATTGCCACGCGAACCCAAATGGTCCTATTGGTCCTGAAAGCTTCCTGCCAACGTGGAACCAACGTTTCGCTGCTCAGTTGTGGCACAGTGGCCCACAAAGACACAACCCATTTCGAGCGTGCTACTGTTCCGAACCGCGGCAACCGAAATTAATTTAAAATTAAAGGATTCCACTCTCACTCGCTTCCTTTCTCTCTTGCTTGCTCTCTTTCTCTCTCTGCCCATTTCTGTGGAAGCATTACAACAAGCGGTTGGTGCGAGCACTGGCCGGGACCCAAAATTAATAACCCTGTACAGTGGGGACTGGGGGAACGTGTTAAGTCCGGGCACAAAGTAGAGCCAGAAATTAAACCATACCTCCCCGTGCAAGGTACAATAGAAAAGAGATTAGTTTTACCACGGTTGGTTCGGTGATAACATTCCCAGCCCATCCACCACTAGATACCACCCCGAGCGGTCGATCATGCAGATCGTGAGAGTGTTGAATTTTTCTAGCAACGGATTTAATCCTAATCCTTGGTAGTTCGGTTGCCCCTTAAAGCTATCCCCGTAGCACAAGGAAATGAATTAGTGAGAGAGCTTACACGAAAATTGATTCTTCTTCCACTGAGGGTAGAGGGGGGGGAGGAGGGAGGGGCACAAAATTAATGTGTTCTAATTTGCCCCTTTTTTGCCCCTTTATCACGCGAAACTACTAAGGTAGACGGATAGGGGATTGATTATACCACTTTATCAGCAAACGAACCCATTTCCGATTGCCGTAGTGAGGTTTCATTAGTGTTTGATTTTTCTAATGAATGAGGATTTCAAAGAAGCAGGAGGTTAGTCATGGGTTTTGTGTTTTTGTGTTTTGTGTTTAAAAAATTATACTGTTTTTGGTATATAAAAAATCGCTTAGCAATTAGCAAGAACGCCTCGATTACATCGACAGCTATTTAGTACATTCCTTTAAAACCCCTCAACCGCATACGCATTCTGCATGATAGTGCGCATCACAGAGACCTCACAGCCAAACGAGTAATCAATCTCCATTGCCTTGTTAGATTTCCACTTGATTTATTTCAACACACTCGTGCGTTGAATTCGAACACTTTGAGGTTTAGGCCCGGCTCAGGTTGCGTAGTGTAACGGCATCACCGTGTAGCGTAGCGCACCGTACCGTAAAGGCATTAGTTCACAGCTTCCAAGAGCACCAGCATTTGAAGTTGAGCTAGAAAAAAGAAGCTCTCTCTCTCTCTCTCTCTCTCTCTCTCCATGCACAGGTACGCTCATATCGAGCAGGCACGTGCTGGTCTCATCATCTATCGATACATCATCCATCCATCCATCCATCGAAACCGATCACAGCGTAGCTGTGGTTGAGTGCCGGCTGGTGTTCGGTTTCGGTGGAGCGAACAGCATTGAATAGAGGATGGCTGTTGTTAATTGTGGCATGCAAAAACACGAGTCTACTAATGGCCCTACATCTCCACAAGGTGTGTAAACCTTTTTGGGCTGTACATTACAACGAGCCACCGAAAGCGCTTCTAGCGCAAAGCCCTTTGGGAAGGATAAAAGGAACTGCAGATAGATTATAGAGAGCGTTGAATTATTTCATCACATTAATTAGGGACGCTTTAAAAAAAAGCTCCTTTTGCAACCTCACAACGACCACGAGTCTGAATGGGTTGAATTAAAGAACAAATGCGAGCAAAGCTATACTTTTGCGCTGGCTCGGTCTGATTAGTTTCTCATCAGGGTAGATCGCTTTTCCGCACACTCCATTAGCACACAACCGCCGATACCTGGGTGAACCCTGTGAGCAAAATGTGATAAATGGTAACCACAATCGCACGGTTCGAAAATGCTCGTTGGTGATAAATAAAATCGCTACATTACCTTCCTACCCCCCACCGCTCGATCGCTCGACTCGATTAAGCAGCCGGAAAACTTTCCTCCTCCTCCTCCTTCTTAGGCAGCACGTGCATTCGGAGCGAACTAGAGCACCACTGGTTTCAATAGGCATTATTATTAATGGCTGTGAGGTGCAAATGAGATTATCTCTCCCCTGATCGTTTGACGGAACCAATAAATTGTGCCACATAGTTTGTGTGGAAGATAGAGAAAGGGTTTGGTTTTGAAGAGAGAGAGAGGGAGGATTGTGGAAAGCTTTTAAATTAGTAAAGAATTGGTAAACTGGTTGAACTGGAGCGTTTTGAGCTCCGTCTCGTTCGTTCGTACGGGTGGAAAACTTTAAAATTACCACAAAGGTATTTATCGGGTGCAAAGAGGGAGGGAAACTTTCTTCTTCGACGCCACAATATGTTGCGTTGTGTGAAGGTAGAATCAATTTTCTTCAGCTTTACACATACACATACAGCAAGGAATGTGTAGGGTTTTGGTTTCAAGTGGTGGAAAGTTTATTTTCGAAGGTTAAATTTCAAGAGTGTTTGTGATGAAGGTTCAAGAATTTTTCATTGTATAACAGCTGGAAAGATTATTTGTTATCTTCTGTTTTTATTGAGAAGGGTTGCCATAGGATCTTTTTTTTAATTAAATAAGTAAAGTTCTTGACATTGATGAGATGTGATGGTATTGCTTTGCCATACCACGTGACACAATGGAGGCGCCTGGTAACGTGTGTAAGCCCATATAAAGCTTTATATATTTTTATATTTTTATTGAAACAAAAGTAACAACAATTATATATTTCTTTCCTTTAAAACTCATTCATTATCATACAATACAATAGCATTTAACGAATGATATTTTAAACGATTTTCTAGCAGTTTCCATTTGACCTTCAATTTCTTCATTTGATTTCACATGAAACCAACAAACACTTACCTTTGAGCACTTTACAATTCTCATGAATGTATAATGTCATCAAATGCACGACTTCCTCCACTATGCCCACAATATTGAACCAAATGTCCTCTCAAAATAGTTGACCTTTACGTGATTCCCCGTTTAGCTTCCGTCCGTCGTTGGCTTTAGGACAACGTGGCACACTCACATAACACACAACTGTCACGACAATAGCAACAAAAAAAACAAGCTCCGAGGGAAAGTAAAAGTTCCACCTCGCCTTTGGCACCGAGTGTTCAAATCAATTATCTCTTCCCGGCTCTGTGGCACGCGTGGCGTGGCAAGCAAATGTCAATTTTACCAAACGATGATGTAGCAATGATACCACTACCATGGCCCATGATGGATGGCACAGAAAGGGAAGTTTGCATACAGTTTTCTGCTGCTTCCGGTTTTTGTTCCGACCCTCCCGGAACCGAAAAGCTGGTAACAAATGGTTTTAATCTGTTTTGCCAAGTTCCAGTTTTTTTGGGGGAGAGGGCAACAACGGCTTTGGGGGCTAAAGGTTAACTTCACTTCCTTGTATGCTGCTGCTGGTGCCTGCGGTGTGTTATTTGTTAGTGAACTGGACAACTGGACAGCTCTAACCGAGAGTCCCCTCTGTACTTCCACTTTGACCTTTGAAATCGCCAGAAAACGAACGGCAAAGAATAGGCAAACCGACAAAAAGGGGTAAAATGTGAAACGATGTGGTAAAACGGAAGCTCCACTTCACTCCAACCAATCAGTCAGCAAAAGTGCCGGGGAGTTTGGGTTTCAGTGGCAACAGTTCGAGCTACACGGTGCAGAAAAATGAGCCTTCCCTTAGTAGCGGTGGCAAGCTTTTTACGCTGGCAGGCAAAAGCTCCAACCATTATCTCATCTCGGTTTCATTTTCTGCGCGCAAAAACCGCTCGACTATTCGTCTTCGTGCTACGACGCTTGTGAACGGGTCAGCAGTGACGGGACTTTTTTGGGCATTGAGTTACGTTAGTGCTACTGAGAAGAGCAAAACAAAACCAAAATAAAAAAAAACACAATAAAAGAAACAACAAATGCACTCAATCCCGATGCAGGCAAACCGAAACAGACCGAAAGTGAGCTAAAAGGGGAAGGCAAAAAGTTGCAAAACTTCCACATTTTTATGAGCAATCGAGCTCGAGATGCACACTCGGTGCATCGAGCTGCACGGTGATGAGTGTTTGCTAAAGTTTTATGTTGCAGGTTTGCTCTGTGGAAATTGTGCTGCAGCTCGTCACGTACCCTGTGCCCGCTCCATCGATGGTAATACTCTCGGGAATGAGGATCATTTGTTTTTTTCATTCGCTTCCTAGCAACGCAAAGGTCACTTGATGCTGTACTTTTCCCACTAGAAAACAGTTAAACGCTCTCACACTTCCCAAGAAACGACGATGATGATGATGATGATGAGTTGCAAATCCTTCCCGAAATTGTGTTCATGCTGGCCGAGGATGCATTTAACTTGCTGGAAAGCATCCAACGAGGACGTTTGTGTTGTTCACGCCAAGCAAACTCTATTATCCCACTACAAACAACACCCAAAGCAAGCGTCTTGGGTGGGTGTTGGCGCTGGTTTTGTTGGAAGCAATGAAAAAGAAGAAGAAAAAAACACAGCAAAGAATTACCGGAAGTTATTGCCATGATTTACTGGCACTTCTTATCATGCTGGGCACTTTAGGTGCACGGCATGGCCACTGTTCCAGTCATTGGCATGGCACTGGAATTGCACACAATAAACAGGGAGGGTGGATAAGGAGCGCCCCTCTCCCCCTCCCCCCCCCTCTCCCCAGCTTTCCGCTTCAGTTTGGAAAACTTCTCCCTCTCTCCAGGCTTTTACGTTGCCGTTGGAATGAACCGTGTTAAATTAAGCTAATGCTAGAGATAACAGCACAGTCCATTGTGCCACAAAACGGTCGAGCGCTGTGCCCGGTTGGTTGCAGCGAATCTTTCAGCGAAAGAAAGGTTATAATTCTTCAACCCGCCGGAACCTACTATACCGCCGGGGAGCTCCACTCAAACCCCACTCCCTCCCTCCACAAAAACAGCTTCTTAAAACCAGCTGATTAGTTGAGGCAGGGAGAGCAGCTCCTCATTCTCGCTGTGGGAAAACTTTGATAACACCGTGCGGTGCAGCAGCAGCGGTACCGAATCGAACCATTTTCCGAACAATAGAACCGATGCACCGATGCACGTGATGAGCCATCGACCGTATGGAGCGAAACCAAAGTTTCACACGCCGGAAAAAAAACAACCTGATACGATAGAGCGCTTCTTTGCTTAAAATATTGTGCTCCTGTGCTCAAACCCCTTGGTTCGTGTCCAACCGGATGTGCTTAGGAAAGCCCGGGCTAGCGAAGCGGAGTAAATTATCCGCGAAACCTCCACCTCCTTCTCCAGCTGTGCTTCGTTTCATCGTGCCCGGATATCCGGGCCCCGTTCCGCCGTGTGCCGAACGATGCCAATGCGGAACGATTTATGACCCGTTTCGGCCCGTGCGCACAGCAATGGCATCGACGGATGGCGATGGAGTGCATTTCCGGATGCAGCAGCACGGGCAGCCCTAAACACAACGGTTTGGGCCGATAGTGCACGACGTAGACGTAGGCAGACGGGTGAAGATTAATCATCGCCCTTGTCTCGCGAACCATGGCGCCCTTCTTGCGCTCCTGGTTTTGCAGCGCACAGCGATCTCGCGTTAGACAAACTTTTCTTTATTGCTTTTAATTGAACTCAATTAGACTTAAACTTGGTCCGTTCGATCACCGCGCTCGGCAGTGGTCTTTGCTTTTGCACCTGCCACTGTGGCGTAAGGGCGATAAATTAAAGGGCCAAACAATGGGGATTGGCCCCACTTCACCCAGCTCTCAATCAGCTTTATAAACCGGGCATTTATCGTTTAAACTAAGGCGCTCTTAATGATCTACCCAACCGAGAACGTCTTCCATCATATAATTCTGATAGGCAGTGAAAGATTTAACAGATCTTAACAGAATAACAAAATAACATAATGCAATACAAACAGCAGCAGTTTACTATACTCAAATTTTTATTCTACTCTGATCATAAAAAGCCTCTCACACACGACTCGTCACGTAGGAATGTGTTTTCTGCTAGAAATAGAGAGCGAGACAGAGAGAGAGTGTGTGTTTTTTGTTCTGGTTGTTATAGCAGAGCTTAAAAAGGACGTGACCCCGACCGCTAGCCAAGATAATCTCTGCCCCGGAATGGGGTTTCCGGTCTCGGTCGGATCCTACTGTTTGTTCTGTTCGCGGCAGCCTCTAACATACACTGACTGATGATGCTGATGTGGATGGAAATGATGAGGTGGGGATGGGGATAAAGATGAGGACGCTGAACACCTCGGAGCTCACTCGAACGCGGCCGCAACCGTCCCCAGGAACGCGCCGAACGCTTCCTCGAGCGTTTTCGTTTTATGCTGCTCGAGCGCCTTCAAGCTGTAGCGCATGATAACTCCACCGACGGCCTGTAAGTATTTCCCAGAGACGAACCATCAAAAGTGCTGCGCCCAGTTGTCCAGCAACGGGGCCAATAACCCACTTACCGCGACATCCTCCTTGGTGACGTTACGCTTCCGATGGTTCCGCACCAGCTTCGCTAGGCTACACTTGAGCAGGGCGGGATCGTTCAGTCCGTAGTCGATGAGGGTGCCGATAAAGTTCATCACGTTCAGTGCGTGCGCATGGAGGGACCGGTTCTCGCCGAGCTCGCCGGCACTTCCACCGCCAAAGTCAAAGTAGTCCAGATACTGTGGGTACTCCTCGAAGAACCTGCCGGGAAGATGCGAAACGGTGAGTGTGTTTAGGTAAATCGTTTCCCAAAAAAAAAAAGAAAGCGCCTACAACTGGCCTTACATTACGAAGATGTTGCGTCCGTGCGTAACCAGATCCTTCTTGACGATGCTCCAGGCCGCGATCAGGGCCACCTTTTGCGATTTCGTTAGGCCGGTTTCATCCGGTGTGTGGTAATTCGTTTGCTCCTCCTCATCCGATCCAACTAACGACCCGGGTCCGGACATTTTGTTTTGTTGCACACTGGTGTTTCGTCGATTTGCGGTTTCCGTTCCACCGATTCTTGGAAGCTTCCTTTGCTGTGCTATCTTACGGGTTACTTCACACTCTCTCTCTCACACACACGCTGTGTTGCTTGTTCGGCCCTTAAAGAGAAAACCGGGAAACAGTGACGAATGAGTTTTGGTTACTTGTTTCGGTAAGCAAATCGATTTGTTGGAATAACTTTGGAGCACATTTTTGGAGTTCCTGGATAGTGCCTCAATCTTAGGATCTGCTTCCCGTCCACTCAAAATACTATCAAAATACGCCGCACTCACACAAACACCGTGTGTGATAGTACCTTTCTTCCCGGTTCCGGTTGCACGCATGCACACTTCCACCAACACCGACCCCCTCCAGCAGCACCAACACCGCCTGTGCAAACACTATCCTATAACGCACACATAAAAAAGGCAACAAAAAAACCGGGAGCGAAACCGAGACGATGGCACACCCGCGTCGTCAGCTGTCACTCTGGAGGGGAGGAGGAACTGGGCAGCCAAAATCAAAACATAAACCCTCCGAACTCGGCAAAAACTTGTTGCTTTCTGATGGAGCAGTCACATTTCGCGCTCGTTTTTCGCCCGCTGAGAGAAACGAACCACACACACACACACACAAACACACTCGTGGAGATACTCCAGAGGTTCGCTCTCTAGTAGAGGTGTGCGCTCTCTCTCGCTCTTTCTATCTTGAGGGATGACGTTTGAACCCCTGGAAGGTGTTGAGGGTTATGTATTTTTGCGAATTTTCCGCTCTTTCTTATACGTACACACACACACACACAGTACGCTCAATGTCTTGTTGGTTGCAGAATTTTCTACCGCGAGCGTTCGCTTCAGTTTCGTAAGCATGAATGGGGCAAAGAGTGCAGGGGCAGAAGGGCAGAACACACGCGCTACAAAGTTGGGTAATGGACGGAATTACTCTAGACGAAAGCTACACACCTTCTACTATCAGCGACAACTGTCAAAACTGCAGCTCCAAACAGTTCGCACACCAACAGGTCGGGAAAACGCAACCTGCCACACTGCTTTTCTTACAAGCGATGAACCGGGCTCCACCTCCCCCCAACCTCCGTTTTTGCACACTACACTTGGGGCTTTTTTCACTCGAGGCCACAAAACCGCAAAACCACAAGCGCACAAGCTACCACGGCCTCCACCAGTCTACATCGCACGGCACGGCCGACTACGCTCGGGCAGCACACCAACACACACCGGAGCCGTGGACGCGTGGCCTACTACGGCTGAGGGCTTGTAATAAAGGGGGGCCCGCCAACACACCATTACATTACACCGTTATACCTCTATTGCCCGTTTGTGTGTTTGTGTGTGCGATTTACGTGTGTGTGTGTGTGTTTCCGTGGTAGTGGTGGTAGTGGTACGCGCCCCAAAATTGATTCAATTTAAAGTATTTATCTCTCTCGCCCGCGTTCCTTGTGGCGGCTTGTTGCCATCGCACGCCAGTACGCTCTCGTGGCTCGCACACTAACGCCGATGTTTGCCAGTGTTGCCATGCCGTTTGGTCGTTTTTGCACATTCTAACTTTCGGTCTCTCTCTCTCTCTCTTTTCACTCTCCCGGTGATGTTTGATCTCTTGTTTGTGTGTTTCGCAGCATCATCACACGGTGCCGGTTTGCCGAGCTCTGTACCAATACAGACAGTGCCGTAACTTATAAAAGGGAAGCTGTTTTTAGAATTTATCCTATTTTCAAGCTAATTTTGGATTTTTTTAGATAAAAAGAGACAACAAAACAAATGTCACCAGTCTACCTGTAAGGACATTACGCATTCACCGAGCAATAACGTAGCAAGTGTGCATAAAACATGGCATAAACGAGAAATTACCTTTCACCACCCCATTCGCCAGCGTGCGCGAAGGCTCATAAAAGAAACCCGGAGAGCTATTTACTTCCATCGTGCAGAAAAGTGCCTTCTTGGCTAAGGAGCACACACACACACACATACTGAGTTGCTCTTTTTTTTGTTGCTTGCCCATTTTTCCCTCCCATTTCTTTTGCAATGAGCTAAAGACGAGCCCCCTGGTGTGTTCAAACGCGCTCGCTCTCGCTGTGTTGGTGTGCAAGTAAGCAAGCGTAAGTAAGCGCCTTGCTTGCTCTGCTTTCTCGCTCCCTCCCTTTACCCTCTTTCGACCTACACTCTTTTATTGCAAGGCCAACTATGTGCGCCTCTGTTTTGGCTTCCGTCTTATTTAATTAATACGGAGCGACGGACGCTGCGCAACGGGACAGACAGACGGTCAACAAAAAAAAAACACCCAGCAGAGCACTAAAACCCTACGTGAATGTGTGATGTACTAAGAGACGACTGCGATAACGATCGGACCACGACAACGACGTCGACGACGACAAACACACACAGCAAAAACAAAAAGCTACTGCCAGAAAATAATTGTTAACCACACAAACATACGACTCCACGCGATGCTTTTCCACTCGATTTTTGCCCGGCTCCCGGCGAAAGGAAATAATTAGACATTTGTTTGTTTGCCGACCGACAGCACATAAACACGGAACGCTCGGCTTGGAGAGCGGTAGCGTAGCGGTCCGGGATGATTTGAGCCCATTTGAACAGGCCCCCACAGGCTTGTACGGTACATTCAACATGGATGAGCGAAAAAAAAAACAAAACCCACCGACACGAACAAGCCACTATGAAAGGCATCACGACGATGATGATGATGATGATGGGACAGCCACACAAAAAAAGGCTTGAAGAGAGAAAAAGAAAGGAAAAGCGGACGCCTGGTCGCTCGTACCGTGGCTGTGTTTTTGTATGTGTACGGCCGCCATGTGCGTGCCCGTCCGTCCGTTTGCATTTCACTTTTGCTTCGTCACATTTCACTTCACAGTCACACCGACCGGCCGTGGGTTGAAATCGTTTGCGCCACGCAAAACGCCACGCGACGCGTAAATGTGTGGAGCCGCTTTGCTTCCTTCCTTTGCCCGGCGGGCATATGGTTTGCGCGAGCGTATGCAAACTTTCCTTCCCGACCTGTTGCACGGTGGTTGGGGTTGGGATGAAGGCCGGGTGGTGTAAAATTAAACATAAACCCCTTTTCATCGTAATTATTTCGTTATCTTCATTTTTTTTTGCTTCCATTAAAAGCAACACATGCCACGGTGTGGAGTTTGTAAATGGCCCATTGAAACACGTCTGCAGCAATTACGATTCCAAGGGCCAAGTTATGCCACCGGTATTACATTTGCAATGGTTGAATTAAGGTAATTGGATACATTTGAAGAACTGAATACAATAATTATTATTAAATTATGCCCTTTACTGATCAATTATTAAACCGATGCGCACCCATTTTAATGAGACGCGAATTGAATTCAACATCAGTTGGCCCTCTTTTCTGGGAATAGAACATAAAAAATCCGCTTCACAAGCAACTCAACACATCACAAAACTCGCACACACCAAACAGAGCATCATCAACATTCATCAACTGATTGCTTTATCTGCAGCAGTCCAAGTTCATTTCTATTCACATGCCATCAGACACAGCATACAGCCTTATCTTCGCAAAGCAAATTCGCTTCACCATTTGTTCCGACAATCGGCGACAACAATAGAGCACACCCTCCACACCCAACATTGACAATCAACGGGCTACCGCATCACAACACTTTCCTATCGTTTTGGCGCTTAGACTTGGTAACAGCATCAAAAAAACACATAATTTAGTCACTTACTTCTCAGAGTCACACTCAGAGCTCCTATCGGTACATTGAACGGTTACAAAATGTCTTCTCGCTTCTCCGCTCGTTGCTGTTTTATAGCCACGGCACAAACTATGTGGGGAGTTGGGAAGGTTTGCCGAACGTTTGGAGGCAAAAACTCGGCTAAATTCTTTCCAACTTCCGCTTGGTGTTGATGTCGTGTCTGTCTACAAGGCACGAGAACGGCGGTACTGCTCCAGCGGCAAACGAACGAACGAACGAACGGCATCAGTCTGCCGATGGGCTGCTATCAATTAACGATTGGGTCTGCCCTCTCCAAAGACTGCCCACGGAAGATGTCGGCGACGAGCGCGTTGATGAAGATGACGAGCCGGAGCGCACCGCTCGCGTGAATTATGACAAGTTCAATTTACGACCTGTCACTGATACGCAGGGCGCCCCCGCGAGGCTCGTTAAGGGCCTCGCCGGCTGGGAGGATGATAGAACAAGAAATTCGTGCAACCGTTATCGGTTGAATGGATCAATGGAACCAACCCGACCGGTAGCTCCAGTGCGTAGTCCCTAAGTGCAATCGAATGCATCGGAAATGTTGGGAGCACGCGAACTGGGGACAGTGGATGGAGGGACGATCCGTTTTGTTCTAACAACATGCTTCATTAGCCCACTTCCCGCACAGCACGAAGGTATATAGAGGTGGAGTATAAAATGATGATGAGTAAATAGATAATGCTTAATGCGTTTTTTTGGATGGTTTTCGTTTTTATAGCCAATAACAACTGAAAAAAGTAAAAGAAAAAGTACACGGGAGTAAAAATAGTCAGGCTTGAATAGTAATTTTCATTACTTTCACTACATATCAAGCTCAAATGACGCAAACAATTGTGTGAAACTAAAGGAGAAACTTTATTTTAAACAGATCAATAGTAATAGGAATTAGGAGTAACATTCATTTAGCTCACTCGGGTTTCATTGCTTATTTTAGAAAAAATGTATAATATCCTATGTACATTAATATCAAATCATCTCAATAGTAAGTTCAATATGCAGAGACTACCGGGCCAAGCTCAGCAACATGTCCTAGAACACAACAAAACATGATTATCAGCTTCAAGACTCGAGCTGACCGTTTTTCTAAAAGCTCGCCTAAAATTATGCAATCCGCAATACTTTAGATGATTAAAAGTGTTCGCATGAAAGGTTTCCAATGTATGAAAAATTAACAACATATTTTACATATTGTAAGTCGCTTATTCTAAACAAGATTGTATTTAAATGTCAATCCAATTATAAGCTGATTTAATTTATGTCTTACTAAATTGTAAAACCATCAAACAAATTAATTTTCATTGGTATTAATAGCTCATTCAATATCTTTGTAAGAGCGCAAAATAACAACATTCTTATGAGCTTTAGCAACTTCATCCAGACAAATCCTTGACCTTTAGCAACACCTACAATCTTGTATCCACAATTCCGCCAGACAAAACAATATGGAAAACCAAAACTTCTCTTCTCCAAGTGTCTTTGGGCTGTGCCTTATCTTCCATGCTCCACGAGTGCACGATAAAGCGAAAAAGTTTCCCAATGTCCCAGCGCCAGCACAGCAAATTTCTTCTTCCTCATTCACTGCACTAAATCATTACTAAGAAGCAATAAAACCGACAACCCTCGCCCGAAGAGCAGCAGATTAAGAGCAAAGGCTTGTGCCGGATTCGAGGAAGTCTCGGGGCTGCTTCAAAACCTCACCCATCATAATCTGCAAGACACAAAAAGGGAACGACGTCTTATCCGACACGACACCACTCATTCACGCTCCCTTTACTCGCTCTTAACGCCACTCATAATCAACGCTCCTCAGATGCGAAACATTCTTCAACACCTTCCTCAACACTAGCACCTTCGTTTGCCAAGGTTGCTGGCAATGATTTCCATGTCGGTTGTGCTGGACCTTTACATCCCTATCCCACTTCCTCGACGGTATTATATCATTTCAATTTAATTAATAATACACTGAGGCAAATGTTCTCTCATCTTCCCTCTCCCCACTTGTCTGTTGGTATCTTGGTGAAGTGTTTTGAAAAAGATTACAAGACTTCTTCCCCACGACAACAACACCAACGGTGGTATGTCTTGTCGACCACACGCTCCTGCTGGTGAGCCATTGATTCATCCTCTTTTCATTTCCGTTGACATTTAAAATTGTCGGTAGAGGTGGGTGTGTTAACAGTGCTCTTTGCGATGGCGATGGCAAACTAACGACGCAGCACTGTAAATGGCTCTTCATCGTCCTATCTATCGGCCCGTGCGACATGGGCAAAGCGACAGGTAACCATCGTTACCGGCACATAGATCTTCTGCACGCGATTTGTTCTTTCTTTCATGTTTTCATCCATTTCTATGGTGGAAAGGAAAATATGAATAACCCCTTTCACCCCTGTTTAATGGCAGGCACGATCGTAGGGTGCAATGAAACGTTTTGACTGCTTATCACCGCGTGCGCGCCCGGTCCGGTCTGGGTCCGGTGGTGTATTGAACACGTTTCGTGCTTGATGCGCGACCCATGCCGAAAATTGTCAAAAACCCCCGCACACACCACACGCACACGGTGATAAAAGAGCTCCGAAACTAACTAAGAACAACTCTGGCGTGTCGTCTGTGGCCTGTTTTATAAACACCAAATTTATCTCGAATGCAAAACGCCTTTTGCACCACGAACCACGCACCGATGCCGATGAAGAATTACGTACCCAGCTTGCCCCATGGGGTTGAATATTGTCTTTCTGATTAAATTCCAGCCCAGCGCAGACCGACGGGTCTGGTCCGTCTGGTGCAGATGTTATGGTGGAACGATCGTCCGGAAGTTACGTGATGCCAACGGATATTGAAACGAAACACGCCATGGTTTGAACGATGCGCTGGTAGTACTGTCGCCAGATGGCGCTGGTTTGTTCGGTGCAGGAAGACCTTTACATTGATGCCCTGTAACTTTCACTATCAAACTCCTGCCGTTCTAAGGTTTATAGTCAATAATGTTGCTCTTTGGTACGAGTAACAGGACACCCATCTCCAGTAATGTTTAATTAATCGAACGGGAAATTAATAGCAGCCAACTAACTACCACTCTAGGATGTCATTGGCTCGCTCCGAATGCTTACCAATCTAAACACTGGAACCCCAAAAAAGGTTCCCCAAAATTCAAGGAATTTTCAGGTTATTTTGCGGAGTTCTACGGAATGGCTTCTAATTAAAAGTGCTTTAAATATCGGTCAATATTAATCATCCGTTGGATGGCAGTAGCGTCCAACTCCCAATATCCAGTCGACCGAGCAGCCGAGAAGTTCCAAGGGACAGTCTCTTTACTTAAGCTCCCCACTCCCCTTGTAGCGTACGCTTCTTGCCCTTCCCCCCCAGGCAAGCTCGTCACCAATTTTAAGCCCGATTTTCCGCCTGTCAGTAGAATTACGTTCCACTATTTAATGGGGCCTCAGTAGAAGAGAGCGCGGGGAAAAAGGGGGCTGCATTATAAGGTTCTTTTCGAAACTTACAGCTACTTACAGCTACTTCGCAACCGACCACCCGGCAAGCGCAAAGTCGACGTCGAGTCCACCATCAGCAAGCCAGCAAGCTAGCAAGCACCCGCCACCAGCAAAACTAAACGAGAACTCGGGCAAGAGAACCGATGGAGCAACAAATTCCACTTCACTTTTGATCCCCAGATGTCCATCAAAGCTGCCGCGAACGGTAGCGAGGTAGAGGTTTTATGCAAGCAGCTCGCGTGTGCAAAATGGCATACCGAGCGGCAGCAGCAGCAGCAAACAGCACTACAGCAACACTACTTTGGAACGTTAATAAAACTTTCGCTGTAATGCAATATATATGCCAACGGGGCAGCGCTTGTTGCTGCCTGGAACGGCAAACCTTGTTGCCCAACCAGTTTCATGGCAACATCTTAAACTGTGCAATAGTTTTATCCCCACTGCAAGAGTACTCGCTCGCTCGGTGTGAGGTTGAAGTTTCTCTGTTTGTGCCCCTTTTTCCATTCTCTTGTGGCATGTGTCTAGCAATGGATTATTACACAAAACAGGGAGTACGGGGTGGAAAGTTTGCGCTACTACTCCGCAGCGGGCGTCACCAACACGTGGTCACCAGTCGCCAGCATTTAGTGAGTCGCTCCAACCAGCTGGAGGAGTAAATCTCGGACCCAAATTTAAACCCCCTTTTTCCAATGAATTATGGTGCTAGGTGAGCTCTTAAAGGAGTGTGTTTTGATTTATTTTGCAAATCAAGTACCGCACTGGCGGCCCCTCTAGAACGGGCGGGACAGCAAGAAATGAACGTAATGAAGGAACTATTATTATACGCCATTGTCTATTTTATTTATTTGTTTATTATTCATAAAGCATACACACCCCGACCGGTAAGGACAATTTTCTCAAAGAAATGTTTCTGTCCTCCTGGACTCCTCCTGGACCCGTTCTTGCCATCCCCCCCCCCCCCCCCCCTTTGCAAAGGGGAAATAAAATACGAAACCCGAACCCCGGAAGGATCCGAATGCTTCTTGAACGGGGTTTTTGGGGTTAGATTGTTTGTTTTCTTGTGCCACATAAATATAGGTTTATTTCTTTGCACTGCTGCTGCTGCTGCTGCTGATGACGAAAGGGCGTCAAGGTGTGTGTTGGTATGCCGGCGATAACCGGGGCAGCTGGCGAAAAGTGCAGCAACCCAACAACCGGCACGTCCCATTCACGGTGTGTGGAGAGTGTGGAGTGGGATTTTGGCATTAGGCAACACAAACACCGCACCTAACGACCGTGCCGTGCCGTGCCGTGCCGTGCCGTGCTGCCAGGATCACTCGGCAGCGTCCAGCGGAGCCAAAAATCGCCAACATTCTAGCGCAAAACAGCCGCTCTCTCTCTCTTTGTCTCCCCAAAAAGCGAAGCGAAAACGTGTACGAAAGCAATAAATTACTCCACACCGGCAGCACCAAACGGGGTTGCATTATTCAGCAAACCTCTTTACCCTACCCTCCTCAGCTCACAGCAGAAAGCAATGGCAAATAGAGAAACCGGGAACAATCCAAAATCCCCAAAGATATTAGTTAAGGAGAAAGGATGGGAATCGAACGGCGGAAATGCCCGCCCCCGGGGAAGAAAGGAGCCAGCACCAACGAGAAACTCACATTCTAGCGAAACATAAACAACATACCCCCGCGCTCCTCATTTTCTTTCTGCCCATTGTGTTGTGAGTTGGCAGCATCGCTTCAGCAGCATGGCCTTGAAAACGCTTACCGAGAAGCAGCAGGAGGAAAACTAATTCTCCAGCAATAAATAGACATTGTTATGATGCATCAAGTTTGCGCTCGGAGGCTATTGTTTTGCCCCATCCGGAAGGTGATACTGTTGCTGCATTGTTGCTGCACCGTCATATCGGTGGGGAGAGAGAGAGAGGAGGAATTCGTTTGCTAGCGCGCAGATTATTGCATTTGCCGTAACTTCTTCCCTCTCTTCAACCGGTCCGCAAATACTGCCGATATGCGTCTGGTAATGTCCTACCGGTTCTGCCGCGCTGCACAAACTTCTGCCAGTGCGCTCAAGCATAGCTCAGCACTTTCTTTTGCTGTGGAAAGTTTGTCTTCATTTGGCTTCGGCTTATTGTGCCGGCACCACTGTCGTTGAAGCAGCAGCAACAACAAAAAAATGCATACCGGTTGTAACAAGTGGCTCGATTACTGCAAGCTATGGTGGAGATTGGAAAGAAGAAGCATCATCACCCATCCAGCTTTAGGATATAGGCGCTTAACATGGGAAAACTTTCCCCATAGCTCATGTGAGAGCGACACATTTGTGCAGGGAAACAATTGTGTGCAGTGTATTAGTTTCGGTTCGATTACGATAGCACTACTTGGTGTGGTGTAATGGAGAAGCTCTCGTTTATCGTCTGGTGAAACTATAAACTTCAAGATCTTTATTGGGAGAGACCTGTTCAAACTAGATTGTCTGAGGTTTTAGTACTTCAGGCGAATGAAAAAATCTTATTGAGCCTGATCACCATTTTATCACTTGTCTAAACACTTAATGTATTAAGGTTTACCAACTGATTTTTGTACTTGCAATACACAACATAACGAAATGAATGTACACCCTTAAACATAAAACAATCCCAATGAAAACCAAACCCATCGCTCCTTCTAACCGACCAACAAAACAAACCCCGACCAGGAAGCGAACCATTTTACTGTCTGATGTTTCGTCAGTGTCAGTTTTTAATTGTCTTTCTCGCACTACCTCGGCATGATGGGGATGATTTCCCCCCGACGATTCGGTACGGTTCGTCGCCGGTCATGCCGGGGCGTTTACCATTCCGGGCACACCGGGCAACGGCTCATTACTAAGCAGTTTGAAAAGTAGTGGGAAGCTAACTATTTACGTGACCGGCATTTGCAAACAGTCCAAACCATTCCCCATACTTACCGCCAGCTATATATATATATAAAGCCATAAGAGGAAGCGTGGGTTTGGTCTCAGTAAAACCGTAGGGGGTGGGGGTGAAGGGCACACAATGCTTAACATTTCCCGGATGAAGATAAGTAATGTTAGGGACAAGCTGGAATGACCAGCCTTTTTTTTTTTTGGAGTGGAGTGAAGCTAGTTTTGTTTTAAGCACTTTGGTTAGATTTTCTGCTTGAAATCGCTTTTCGCTGTACAGCGGGACATTTTACTTAACATAATTAGTTTGGTGAAGTTGGAGTTTTAATGTTAATCTGTAGCATAATGTTGAAGCATTGGCATTAAAAAGTAAATTAGAGTACATTGTGCGCTTCGCAATGAAGAGCGGGAGAAGCTGTCTTTTAATAGCCAGTTTAGCCGGATGGAAATCTAGTGGCCATTTAGTGTTAAGGTAAGCGCTTGGGCTTGCGTAGCGCAAGCAATGGATCGAATCTCAACCAAGACGTGTGTTTACTTTTCTGACCTTTTCGCTTTTGTAGCAGTACTACATGCAAGAATGAAGTTCGAAATTGATAAAACAAATGAAAAGTTCATTGACCTTGTCTAATTTCATGCTCTTGAATGCGTTATTTGACTTGTTTCTGTCAAAGGCAATGCGTCGTAATGCATAATTTGCTGCTTCATGTCACCCATTTATTCATGCGTGTTTACTACTATACCTTATTTCACACATTTGCTAGTCCCTACATTGTATTCATTCTGCTGACCACTACTTGATCGAGACCACCGATAACACTACGTCGTCCTATAGAGCATGACTGTGGAACAGCACACACTCCATCCCGCACCCCAACCAGCTCTCACTTCTCATGTGTAATTAGTGCAACGAAGTTTTTCACTTACGTGAGAATGTTTCATAAATAAAATAATCAACACTGCGACTGTCTTCGTACACCGACACGCTGAAGTGTGCTCCGTTTCAACTGCAAGCCCCCTGCAGAGTCACACGATATGTGGCCACACACGAGCCAGGGTTTGGATAAAGCTTAGCATGGGCTTAGCTTTTCTCGACTTTTATTTTACCTTTTCTCTCTCTCCATTACCTGTTTTATTTGCGCCGTGTGCCTTTTGCCTTCCATCACGGGTGCTTGCAGCCTTCCGAGTGGTTGCACACACACACACAAATACACATAAAAAAGGTAAAATAAAAGGTTTGTGTATGCCCTGCTGGCAATGCTGCAAGCTTTCCAACAACACTGCAGCAAACGGAAGTAGTGACGATGCCGTTGCCCTTCCAAAGCACCAAGGAGGACGTTCTCTTTTTCATCTCGCTGGCCTATCGTCTCACAGCCACGTAGTTTTTGCATCCCTTCAGCAAGCACCGCGTGCAGCGGAACATTCCATCCGGTGCATGTCATCACGGTTTGGTGGGGCCGAGACCCTGCCCTCCCTGTCTGAAAAAAAAACACCCGTTTAACGCTATCCAAATGGCGGTCCACCGTCCGTTCCTCGCCACGTAATGAGTGGTGCAGAATTTCGCATTGTAAATGTAAAGCTGATACGCATCGCTGGCATTTTGCTGTTGTTCATTTTTTTTACGACCAGTGTGTCTGCGTTTTAATACGAAAACACTGGGCTGGAAAATATGCTTTGGTAGTTTTTGCAACAACTGCTTATGCATTTACAATTACCGTGTGTGTGTGTTATGGGCCGCAATGTGTGCCGTTGGCGTGGCGAGGCGGGGCCCGCATTTATGTAATGACCTTCGGGACGTCGGAAGCTAAGGGGAGGAGTTTTTGTAAAATACAAACCAGAAACAGATATCAGCAATTAAAGGATAAGGATCTTGGAGCCAGCTATTCTGCATAAGGGAGATAGTTTCGGTACCATTAAAATAATTATGGAAAAGAACACGCTTAAACACTTTCAGAAAAGTTTTAAGTGCGTTATAAATCTATGGAGTGCTCGAATGCATATTGGTTCTGGATCCCGTATCCATAGAGAGCTCCTGACCGTATACTAGTATTAGAGCTTATTCTGCATTCATACCGGTCCTGGAACTGATCCTAACCTTATACCAATTTTGAAAGTGATTCCAAACCTGTACGGGTCCTATAACTGATCTTTTAAATTTATACTGATCCTGGAACTGATGCCAATCACATGCCGGTCATGGAACTGATCCTGAGCCCTTACAGGTTCTGGAACATATTTTGAC
This sequence comes from Anopheles coluzzii, assembly GCF_943734685.1. Lineage (NCBI taxonomy): Eukaryota > Metazoa > Arthropoda > Insecta > Diptera > Culicidae > Anopheles > Anopheles coluzzii. The sequence continues at coordinate 69,773,586 of NC_064671.1, read as the reverse complement.
CCACACTGAGGCTGAAATTATTCCTGAACTCATACCGGCCCTGGAAGTGACTCCAAATCCATATATCGGTCTGATCCCGATAAGTGATGATGACGCCATACTTGTCCTGGAACAAATTCTCAACCCTTTCAGGTTCTGGCATTAATCATACATTCCAACAGATCTTAGAACTTGTACAGAACACACATCATTCGTTATACACTTTAACAAAACGTATACATAACTTATACAAAACCTATAAAGCTATGGAGCTTGTTTCCAAAATTCCTGGAACAAATCCTGAACCCATATAGATGCAGGAATTAGTTACCAACCAACCGTGGTTACCATTTCCTGGAACTGATACTGGATCCAAACTGGTCCAGAAATTGATTATCCAACCTAAGATACTGATCCTTCCAAGTACCTATCCAGAAAGAAACGATACTAATGCGCGAGATTTGCTCACATGTTGTACCAAACCTTGTACCACTGATAAGGAATAGTTTCCTTCTTGGCATAGTTTTGGATAAATTATATTATGCTGGGCATTCAGTAATAATTAGAGATGAATCTTGCATGCATGAACCATTTCTCCCTACACCGCAAATGCAATTTCCTTATCACAGAAACTATTCTGTAAGCTTAATAAGACACCCTCTTTAAGCTAATTGTTCCTGTTTGTAGAGCGAGAGCGATACGCTTAATTAAAGGTAATCACGAGATGGAAAGAAAGTTTGTAAATCTTCACATGATCCCTCTCGGCTTGCAGCTTGCGCTCTATCTCTCTCTCTATCTTTCTGCATCGCTGCTGCACTTCTGTTGTGTATAAATATAAATTACATTACCCACGCACGCTTCCCCAAACCATCGTGATGGATTCCCACGAGATACAAAACCGCGTCGCGTGGTGCACGCGAGAAACTTTTTAATAATTCAACCAAATTAAGTCGAACGCTAAACAGAGCAGCATCCTCGAGCAAGGATGCAACATGGTGGGATGCAACTCACCCATATGCAACGCTGGCACTGTCGGCCGAGATACCAGAGGTTCGAGTTGCCACGGGTTGAGAGAAATTAATCCGTAACCAGCTCGTATTACCACGGAAACTCTCGTCTCGCCGCTGCGCTGCATCGCATCTTCTTCTCGCTTATACAAACAGTAACCCCACACGCACAATCCGGAAACGTTAACAGCAAAGGGCTTGTTTGATGCATGCAGAACCATCCCTTTACGCTTTCCGGTATAAATTGTCATAAATCTTTAAACATTTCCTTTCCTTTCTATCGCAAGCCTTAACTCGTCTACAAGCGCTCAACCTGGCCCTTCGATGAGACTGGGCCAATCTGGTTGTTCCTGGTTTAAAGTGTAATGAGTTTAACTGGAAAAGGAGGCATTGAAACGATGACATCTTTGTGAGCAACAGGAACATCTCCTCCCTGCCTTCCAAAACTATGTCACAGTTACAGTAACCGACAGCCCAACAACTTTGAAAACTTTCCACAAATACCACGGGAAGAGGGAAGCAAAGAAGTGGTGAGTTCCTGAGAAAGTTTCCCAAATGTTCTTGTTTGGGGCATTCCCCTCCAAACCATTCCCTTACATACGTTCATTGGTCCTTCCGTATCTCTTGCCAATTCCAGTTCCGCATGATCCGCTACGGCCATAAACCCCTGGTAGCACATAAACAAACCATCTCGGGACGTTTCCGCCGAGAAAAGGGTTGTTGTTTTTTTTTTTGCAAACTTCCAACTCCAGCAACAGTTCTGAAAGGATTGCCGACCGTGTTCTTTGGGAATGCTTACAGGCTCTCATGGCTTGTCACTGGAAGAAGGGTACGCGCCCGCTGCACATGCGCGGACTGGAAAATGTCCCTTTTTCCACACTGGAAGGAGAAATATCCCTATTCTGGAGTGCAAATTCAAGTGAGTACTCACCATTTTTGACCCCGGATGCCGGTTGTGAGTTGAGTTCTTTTTTTTTTGCGCGGCACACTGTTTGTCTACAAACAGAAGAGACGGTCGGTTTGTAAATCACTTGACACAGAATCTCAAGTGTCAAGAGGTCTTCTCGAATCCGAGGCCGAGATGAAGCTACTTCTAGGTGGTAAGGATCGAAGTAGGCTACAAAACAAACATTTCTTTTTGGTCTTTCTTTCGGGGTGCTCGTTTGGACACCATCACTGTAGAAACCTTTCGCGTGTAATGGTTCCTTAGATCGTTTTCCTTTCGACTCCCTTATCAATCGAGCTGTAAAGAAAGACGTTAACAGGAAGTGAACTGCATTTTTCCCTATGCTTTTCCATTAGGGCCTTTATGTTGTGTGTTTGTATTTCGGGATTCAGGCTGTACACACGATTGACACGGCGGTTTTTTGTTGAATGATGATGCCGTAAACGGACCGTTAAATACGATCTGGGAACCAAGGTCGCAACGATGGATTGTGTGGAAATCGTGCGCGAGCGCCACTCGCCACTCTACCACTTTGGCGCTATAAAAGGATTATGTTTCATCGTAAAAAAATACACTTCCCGTCACACAGACGTAGGTGCCTGCATACCGATAATGAACGAAGAAACGGGGGATGAGAACGTACCTGAAGGTGGTTCTCTCCACTGAGCATTCATACTTGTTCTTGGACTAACGGAGCCTAGTGGACAAGCGGGTCTTGTCCCTGTGACGAAAACATTGGACAAATTAAATGTTTATGGTGTGCTTAGAACTCTGGACGAAGTCAAATTAATGATGCAAAGTTTTTTTGTAGTAATAATGAAGCAAAGAAACCCCATGGGAAAGAATGGGAACAAAATTGACGAGGCTCTTGATTGTCTCATTATGAGGTAAGATTTCCTTGTTAGATAATACGCGGATAATTGAAAACAGGACTTCTTTGTTCGCAAAAGTTGCTTGTGTTTGAAAAAAGTCCACCAAAAACCATTCCAAGCGATTCCTTAAAACTTCCACTGGGTCCTCTGTTGACCTTGTGGTCATATTTTAAAGCTGGTGCAGACCTTTTTATTTCCATTTGAAAGGCTTCATTGCCAGCGTTTCTTGCGTTAACGTAAATATTGTAAGAAAACGTCGATTCTTTACGGCTGCCGTTTTTTATCACCCTACCAGAATGTGTGACTCTTTGTGACCTTGGAGTGCGCCGAAGGCACTATATTTCAACGTCCGCCACACCCTCTTTTTTTCCTACCTCTAATAAAACCTTACTATGCACCGTAAAACTTAATAAAGAAACGAATAAAATAAAATAGTGCCAATAACAAACACTCCTCCATCCCGTTCTTTGCACCGTCCAATGTTCCTTAACTAGCCGGACCAAACCGCGGCTGGGCAAAGGAAAGTTTTCCCATTGATTTTTCGCACATTAATAGTTATTCATTCCTCCGAACCGCGATCACCGCGAACGGGGACGGGGTATTTTTGGGGATGAGAAAGTTCTGGGTGCGCACTAAAAATTTGTGACTTTCTTGCTTGTGCATGCAAAAACCCTGGGTGGGTGGTGGGTGGCTGGTGGTTCTACATATTCGCAAAAACTTTCCCCGCTAAATCCCGCTTAAGCTGTGGTGTCAGAGTCATCATAACCCGCTCGAATCATCATAATTGATGCAAATGATCTTTCGCAGACAGTGACTTTTTTTCTCGTTGAAATTCGTTTTTACCCATTTTCTATTATTTTCCCCTTGCCTCTAGGTGTTGCAAACCAAGCACCCTACCCCCCCCCCCCCCCCACATCGCCCCGGGTCAGCACCCGCAACAAACAATTGACTTAACCCCCCGACGCGGGAAACTTACCCACACAAAATGTCTACACCTTTTTAAGAGAGATGGGCGCCAAACGATGGACAAATTTCATTATTCGATTTGTCCCCTCTTTGTTTGTTTGCGAACCAAATGAAGTTCCAAGCTACTCCAAGCAAACACACAAACAAAAGAGCAAAACGGAGCAACAAAACCCAACGCTGACGGCCACTCTTCAGCGAGGTGCATGGGAAATTCCGTACGAAAAAGATGATATCCCCTTTTTAATATTCCAATGTACAGTGGTCTGTCTCTGTGTGTGTGGGAATGGGTGGTTCCGGTTCCGGTGTTTCAAACCTTCTCCAAAGCGGGAATGCTGCAGGAGCAAGGGCGCAGGGGGGGGGGGAGGAAATTTAAATTTATATTGTGAAACTTTTATGAAGTAGTAATAAAGATAAGAAAACAAACTCCAGCGCTGCTCTGGTCCGGGTGTACGATACGTAGGCGAAAGAGTTGCTGTTGCTGCTGGCAGCGAGGACAGGACAGTTGGCGACCGTGCTGACAAACACGTGGAAAGTGGATAGTGAGTGCTGGAAGTAAGCAGGCAATCAACCCAACCCCAACCCCAACCGCTCAGCGAAACGACAGCACGGGAACTGGCACAGCGACGGCACAACCATTTCAATGTGTCTCCAGTGACACACCGTAAAGCGAACGATTGCCACCCGAAAGCTAATAAGAATCACGCAACAGAGCGGGGTGGAAGATGCGGTAGAAGATGCAGTTTTACGCACTTTCTCCTTGTAAACTTTACACTCCCCAGTGGTACGTAGAAGATAGAGCTGGAGCTGCGTTTATTGATTAAAATATCTGAATATGGGCACAAAAAAGGTGTGGATACACCGTGGTACTTAAACTTAAACCTTCATCTCGAGCCAGCGTGCCGGATTGGCGATCGTCATCGTGTCGACCGTCTTAATGTCGATGCCACGGAGCGAGAAGCGCATCAGCACGTTGTTCAGTATGTGGCTGTACCCGTGGCCACCGAACGAGGTCTGCAATAAGATCCCAAAATTAGCTTCTCACGAACGTGCTTTCTCCTTTCGCCGCACAGTTCTCACTTACCAGACGATGCTTCGTGTGTATGTCGTGCGCCATCAGCACGCGCTCGGCGTAACCCTCCTCGATCAGACGGACAATCTTCTGGATGCGCTGCTCGTCCGACTGCATGTAGGAGTTCGGGTTTAGCTGATAGTACGAACACTCCGTACCGAACAGATCGAACTGCAGGTACGTCCCGAGCTTGGCAAACTCTAGCAGATCCTCGTCCTCGAACAGCGTCCGATCGAGATGGGACATTACACACTTGGACGCACTGCCACCGGCCTCCAGATACAGCCGAACGATCTCGTACGGTGCCTCCCGCTCCCTGCCCGGATGGAACGATACGCCACACCCAACCACACCCTGTACCTCCGCCGTCGCCTGTATCGCGTTCCGCTCGAAGTGACTGATCGGCCAACCGCTGCCAACTTCCCCGATAAATCCACACTTTACCGGCTCATCCAACCCGTCCACCTCCACGCCAAACAGCAGCTCCTTCGTGTACAGGTCCGTCATCTGCTCCACACTCATCGCGTGCGTTGCCGCATCCTGCATCACGTGAATGTAGTGCCCCGTGCCAGCAATCACATGCACGTTCGCTTCCCGCGACACATCGTGCATCAGCTTCAGATTACGCCCCAATCCATGCGATGTGTTCTCTACGATTGCGCCACCACCAAACTTCTTGTACGCCACCACATCCTTCGTTACGGCTTCGTGCGTATCGAAGTCTTCGAAGTTAATGTTGTACCGGCTACCGTACGGGTACTGCCGGACGTACCCCACATTCTCCAGCGTAATGCGCTTGCTCACGTACTCCTCGACCGCGTCCGGTGGGGCCGAGTACATCTTGTCGAAGTTGAGCGAAAAGTGCTCATGCGTAAGGGTGTACCCGAGCTGCTCCGGATCGACCGGGCCACGCACTGGTAAAACGAGCGTATATAAGTCGGTTTTCAGTCCCACTGGGAATGGATGATCTTCACTTTCACACCACTTACCTGTTTGAACTTTCATCATTGCTGCAAAAGCTGCTGCTCTCCGATCCGATCGTGCTGAGATGTGCAACTGAACTGAGTTGCAAGATAACGTTTGCTGTTTGCTTGGTACGTGATCTGAAACGGAATGAACTTTTCGGGGTTTATATTCAACCCACCTCACGAGACACGATAATTGACCCCACCACCGGTTTTCGTTGTGGCGTGTTTGCCGCTCAGTGCCTGCCTGTGTGATGCGCTCGTTATCTCGCGCTTTGCGTCTTATCTACGCGAGCTTCACCGTTGCTCGGGGTATGCTGTAGTATGCCTCGTACGGTCTGTGGAAGGGAGAGATTGAGGGAGAGATGAGTATGGGTTCGGAATGATCAGTTTCTTTTATCTTTCGTACACAAGTGCATTGAACACAGCTACAAACGAAGGGTGCATAATGCAGTTTGACTTAAGGCAACTGATCGATGGTACATAAACCTGACCTACATAAGCACAAACAAGTCTGAACTCGAGACATCTTATTTTTGTTTGGATAAATCCCGTTCGTGTGGTTCATTTCTTTTTCTTCCCGCTGAAGAAACCCTTTATGATAAATAAAGAATCTCTTTATCAACCGCTGGTGAGCCGCCTAAAGTCTTGAGATCCGGAAGAAAACAAAACCAAGGATACTTTTTTTACCGGCCCATTGTGTTTTAGCGTCGTTGTTATCTGCTTCTGGAAACGTGGATAGTAAACAACAACAACCACATACATAAACAACAACAACCACAAACACATAGATGTGAACAGATGACCCTTTTTTGTGCGAATAAAAATAGTACTCGACGATTGTAGCTTCACACATACATGAAAACATGTGTCGTTTAATTTCGGACCGTTGGAATCCAGAACAGTTATCTGTTTTGATAACTCTACCTAATTTCCATGGAGTTAATTAAAAATAGAAGTAAAAAACCCCAAAAAAAATCAAATTAATTCACGCGCGACACAGGGGTTTACGGCGTTTCTATGAAGAGCTCTGTTTGAGAATTGTTTCATTATATTGGTAGTTAATGCCTTGCCTGTGAGCTGCTCACGTGGTACAGATGTCAGATCGTACAAATTGACATTACGGCTCTGCTGCACATCATGGGTTCAAGACTCGTATGGACCGAGCAGCAAGACGCATATGAGACATTGTCTAAAAATACTTATTTATGTTGTTTAAAGCAATTCAAATACTAATACTGTTGTTTGCAAACCATACTTTAACCTTGGAACTGTTGTTGGATCAATTAAGTTGAAGAAGAAGAATACAGTTTGATGTGCTTTTATTATCTTTCATCAATGAATATTAAATTTGCAGCAGCTTAAGCATTTCATAGTAATTATAAGCATTTATTGTCAATTTGAAACTGATACCAACGCGTGTTGGTAATTCGATATTTAATTGATTCATCAATTCGAAACTAAATCATTGTTAATTTGAAACCCTTAACAAAGTTGATGCTATTCAGATACCCAATCCTGCGCCGATTTCATAATAATCCGATACCATTTCGATGATAAGCTCGTTGCCGAGAGGATGAGTTTTCCTTGAACCATTAACCAACCAACAAATCATAACCAGCGTTCAATTTCTTTATTCTACTGTAGAACATTTATTTCTATTTAAGCAAAGGCGTAGTAGTGTTCGCAAAGCTTTTCGTAAAAAAGAACCCAAAAAACGAAAGAAAAAAAACACACACACAAAAACTACAGAACTGCTCCCGCTTATAGTGTTTCAGCTTTGTTGATGAAACATGCTGCATGCATTCAACGTCAACACCACCATCTCCACCACCACACAATCACTGCTGGGCCTCTTGGGTCTGGGGCTTTAGCTCCTTGATCTGCATGATCAGGTAAGCCTTCTCGTCGTTGAATTGTTCGTCCTCGGAGCGATCGGTATGGAAGCGGGTAAGAAAGTCGACCAGCTTTTCCTGATTCCGCAGCAGTATGTCCATGATCGGTTTCGGTTTGTTCGGGTTCGCCACGAACACCTTGAACACGTGGAACGCCTCGAACTGTATGTTGCGCGACGTTTCCTTCAGCATGTTCATCATCAGCTTCAGGTTGTCCGGGTTGGAGATGTACTTTGTCATCACGGTGAAGTTGTGCCGGTCGAGCAGCAGCTCGCCGAGCAGCTTCAGGCTCTGGCGCCGCGTCACGTAGTTCTCCGAGTTGAGCAGCGCCTCGTACCGGCTAAACACCTTGTCGTAGTTCTGCTCGAGAAACTCCGCGCTCAGCAGCTTGTGGCGGGTGAGCAGCTCCTTGAACGTGGAGAACGCATCGGACGCAATGTCGAACGTGGACACCTCGACGTAGCGGAAGAAGTTGAAAAACTCCTCCGAGTGGAGCATGATCTTTGCGAGCGCCTCGTGCCGGGCGCACTCGCGCAACATGATGCCACAGTTGAGCGCGATCTCCTGATGCTCGTACCCGGCCATCAGCGTGAACAGAATCTCCGGCTTGGTGCAGATGTACTCGACCGTCGGCAGTCGGGTGCCGATCTGGCGTCTGATCACATTGTTGAAGATGTGTGCCACGTCCTTCTTGCCCTCGAAGTCAATGCGGTTCAGGTTCTGTATCAGCAGCAGCAGCAGATCGGTGCTGTACAGCTCGTGGGCCAGCTGCGAGATGACGATCTCGGTCTGCGGCTCGGCATCGGCCGTACCGCACAGCATGTTCTTGATCGACACCAGGTTCTTGCTCACATCTTCCTGTGCCTTTTCCGCTTTCTTATCGCCGCGCTCCAGCGCATTGACCGCCTCCTTCAGCGACTTCACCAGCTCCTGTGGACTTTTCTGCGATTTACCAAACAGTGGCATCGTTGCACGCTCACGTCAAGCTTTTGCGTCCTTACCGGGGGGAGGAGGGGGCACAGTGATCGTTCGCCCAGGCCCGCTGCTACATACGTGGTGTTGCAACACGAGCAAACACCTCACTTGCTACAATTAAAAGTCATAACAAAATCCATTATTATACATTTTTGGTTGTGTCCTGTGAGCGGAAGGGCCACACAACTTTAACTTTCGAAAATAATACACACACTTATCAGTTGCAGCGCTTTTAAAATCGATTTACACAAACAAACGGAAAAAACGGTCATTTCAAATCCCATTCAGCTGCTCGCATAGCAAAATTGCACATCCGTACCCCTCGAAACACAAATCATCCCCCTATCTGTCAAAGTCAGCTGTTCGGCACACATCCAGCGCACACACAACCCAAAACAAAACCTTCCGCAAATTTTACACAATGCCGAAAAATTACGAAGCCGAAAAGAACAACCCCTGTTTGAAGGTAAGCCCAACGCAAGCGAAATTACGAATGCCACCTAACCACACCACCCGCCCATTCCCCGCACCCACAGGAGCAGGAACTGTCCTACAAATGTCTCAGCAAGAACAACTTCGACCACGGCAAGTGTGAGCTGTATTATGCAAACTACAACAATTGCAAGGAGTTTTGGGTACGAATCGGGCAGCTAGCGGGTCGTTAGCATCGTTTGCGAGTTGGGCGTAACGAATATCCCTACTTTTAGAACAAAGTGCGAGCGGATCGACGCGCGAACGGTATCTTCCCTTACCTGCCAGATGTTGCCGACCGGGAAAGTATCAAAGCCGAGTATATGAAGACGAAACCGACGTGAAACACAGCACAGGACGGACGTGGGAGACACGAGCCCACCGTTAGCAATCAGGGGTTTTCGTTAATTTGTAGATAATGGAGTGAAATAAAAGCGTTTGCACGGGGATGTAAACAGTCTCGCGACGGAGCACAGCACAGCGTATACGGACTTGTTGACGTTTCGTTTCGATCTGCCAAGTAGGCAAGCAGTGGAAGCTTCCATCAATGCACTTGTACGGCTTTTTATTAGTTTCTCTCTTTTTTGTGTGTGAAATTTTACAGTTTTTGTTCATGTAGCAAAAAAAGCTCAATTAATACACGTGCCATGATCTGGTTAAGTTGTTTCATAATACGGGGAAATTGGTAAAAATTAACGAACAGCAATTTTTCCTACCAATTCTGTCAAAAGTGCCACCGGAGACAGTTGCTTGCCGGTTTGTGTTTGTAAACAAAGGCAACTGTCAGTCGCAAAAATTCACAAAAGGGTTTGTTTGGTGTGCAACGGATTTTCCCCTGCTCAATGTGTGTTTTCTCGCTTTTGGCCGGTACCTCACAAGAATGTCCGCCGTTCGGAGCTGTGCCCTGTGCCAAAACCGGTCCAACATCACTGACCAGGAAACGGACGATGCGCTGGAGCGCATCACCTATCACAAGTTTCCCACCAATCCGGCACGGCGCGATCGATGGATAGAGTTCTGCGACCTGCCCAAGGAAAGCTTTCCCAAATCGGCCTACAAATTCCTGTGCAGCAGCCACTTCACCCCGGAGTGTTTCGAGCGTGATCTGCGCGGTGAGCTGCTGTACGGAACGAAGCGAATGACGCTGCAAAAGGACGCCATGCCAACGATCCGCTCGGTAAGCCAGCAGCTGAAACGGACCACGAATGCAGCCTCTACCGAAGAGGAGGATCGAAAGAAGCGCAAGCAGGAGGTGGATGAACTGTTGAGCGGTGAAGTGGCCGCATCGGAACCGATCGTGAACCCATTTCGAAAGCACGTGTGCGAGCGAATGATGGGACGGGAGCGGACGGATGGCTCGGTGAAGCCGCTACACATCATACCGCCCATGAGCGAGGAGGAGCTGGTGCAGCGGATTGTGGAGCTGGAGCAGGAAACGCGCTGGCAGCGGGAAGAAATCGGCCGGCTGCGTGCCACGATCGACGGCAAGACGGAAAAGATTAACTTTGCCAAGGCGGAACTGGTGAACGTGGCCATCTTGCTGCAGGAGCTGAAGGAACACACGAACCGGCACGTGGAGGACCGCATTGCGGAGCTTTTGGCCGGTCGGTTCGGTGAAGGGCAGTTGGCATCGATTCTGGCCGGGCTGCCGGAACAAACGGCGGCGCAAGTGCTGTGGACAGAAGATGAGCTAGCGAAAGCGCTCCAACTCCGCTGCATCAGCATGGAAGCGTTCGCGTACGTACGCCAACAGTTGCGCTATCCACTGCCGGACGCGCCACAGCTCGCTCGGTGGATACATTCCGTTTATCTGGAAACGGGTCACAGTGCAGCGGCATTCCGGTTGCTGGAGCTGCACAAATCAGCGCTTAAAAAGGTCGAACTTGTCTGCACGCTGAGCCTGATCCGCACCAACGCACCCGTCCGGTACCGGTACGATGGCACGCGCGATCAAATCGTTGGTCCCAACGCGCAACTTCATTGCCTCACCGTGCAGGGAGTGTTTGCCCGCTGGCAGCAGATTGTGCACACTGATTTTGATCTCATTCTAAGCCGGGAAAGGGTAGAAAAAACCATCACCGAGCTGCATAACATCGGTTACCACGTGGTTGCCATCACGACTGACTGTGACGCGGCGATTGTGCGCACATGGGACGCATTGAACGTAAGCGCCGATCAGCACTACATACGCCATCCGGTAACGGATGATGCGGTCTATCTGTACACCTGCCCCGCCCGAACGTTGGCCACCATCCATCGCATACTGATCGAAGATGGGTTCGTGATGCAGGAGAACAATCTGGCGATCACGAAAGCGACGCTGCTGTCGGTCCTTTCCGACAGCAGTACCATTTATCAGCGATACCTAAGCGACGGAGTGCGTAAGAAAGCATGTCGAAAAATTTAAACTTGACTAAAAAACATTTTTTTATATATTTGCAGGCTCTTCTGGAGCTCGAGAACAATCCCGATCTTGCGCGGGAATTTATCTCTCTCAAAACAACAACCGCACTAAGGCTGCTCGCTCACACCGACGATGACGAGGAAGGTCTCCTGTCCACAGTGACGACCCTGTTCGATCTTTTCGTCGATTGGTGCGACCTGTGCATGACTACCAACGGCCAAAATTTCACTCCCAAGCAGCACCTGATTACCGAACTACCGTACGGGGTGTGCGAAGACGAGCAGAACATCGTGCTGGATGGGATGTACGATGTGATGGAAAGTATACGGTGCGTGAATGGCGACTACGAGTTCCTCCCGCAGGCCGTTCTTCTTTCCATCAACTCGATGCGCAAGTTGCTGCCCGATCTGAGAGCGTACTATCCCGGGGAAGTTAAAGGATTGCCGATGCTACCGTTGAGCACAATGCCGATGAATGGCACGATCTGCAAACTGAAGGAAAGCATCCAACGACACGCTCCAACATTCCGTCCACTCTCTGTAAATGACGTTCTATTTCAACTCTGCAAAACGTGCTCCCTCGGATCAGTGGAGGGATATCCACACGTAACGAACTTACACTTGCAACAAGGGAATCTTTTGGGGGAAATTCCCATGGAAAGTCTTCGCCGATCGGATGATCCATCGGACCCGGAGCTAGATGCTGTAACCGACGCTAATGCTTGTGATTATTTGACTCACATGATAGTGGCTCGATTGGGCCAAAAGTATGACTATCTCGGAGAAACCTCCTCGGTTATTGAGCGTACAGGCGGACAGTACGTCGTGAAGCCAATGGGTGATGCTTTTGGCTGTGTGAAACCCTCCGCCCTTTGGAGAGAGCAGGCGAAACAGCTTGAATCTTACGTGTGCGGCATGATGCACGAGCAAAAGGACAGATTGGCGGAAAGTATTGTCGATTCCATTCTCGCCCGTCATCCCCGCATGGGACGCGATCTGCTGGAGCTGTACGTTAGCACACGAATTGCCATTAGGATACGGACGCTGAATCGTCAGCTAGACGAAACAACTAACGTGGACCGCCAACCTTTCAGCTAGCAAATAAAGCCGCTTCTTACCGGTGTGGATTTTGGATGTAGCTTTCGGCCGTTACGTTTATTGCTTCAGAAGATTAAATGATTGGAATGCGAAGGCAGTTGTCACGCAGCTCCCTATTACGCCGTTCTGTTAAGGAGTATTTGAAAGTTTTCCGTCACCAGATAATCGTCCCCAAAAATTATAACGAGATTCACCTCAAACTCTGTGGCGCGGGAGGGAGAAAAAGAAGCAAATTTAAATTGGCGGTTTGATTTAAAAAAACGTACCTCTTCGAAATCGACCCACTTACCAACTTTAAAATTCTTCGTTATCAGCGTCGGACAGGTGAAAAGCCTCGGCAGCGTCATGTAGATTGGTATCGCCACCTTCGGGCACACGTTCCCGTCTGCGATCTGGATGTTCTGTATTTCCGTCGCGTCGCGCGAGTAACCCTCCGCGCAGCCGCACGTCTCCACCCGCACCAGCTGTATCTCGATCGACTTGATGGCCACCTCCGTATGGTGCACCGTCACGCTGCCGGTGAACGGTTTCGTCACGCAGCAGTCGGTCGAATCGAGCGTGCCGGAAATGAGAAACCTCGGTATGGAGATCCGCTCCTTGGCCGTTTTCTGCAGCGTATCGGGGCTGATCGAAAACTGTACCTCCTTCGGCGGGTGCTCCACCATCGGCCGGTACTGGATGATGAACTGTTGCGTTTTCTGCACACTTTTGGCGAGAAAGCTGCGCTTGATGTCGCACCGCAGCATGTACGTGATGTTCACAAACACGCCGTGGTACGTTTCGTACAGCGTTTTCGGTTCCTTCGGGCAGATGAGCGGAAACTCGAAGGGAAATTCGCTGGCCCCGATGGGCAGCTTGCCGGATGGCGCCAGATCCGTGTGCTGGTTGAGCAGGGCGATCGGTTTGACGCTGTTGTACAGTGCCTCGAAGATGCCCACGTTCTTGTTGCTGATTTGCAGGTTGACCGAGCCCTCGAGGGCGAGCGCAATGCCATCGTGCTTCGTTTCCGACCCGCACACGATCTGCACCACACCGGAAACCGTTTCCTGCGGAGGAACGATGGGGTGAAGGAGCGGAATAATTATTGTGAAAAACACGGGAAACCTCCCCCTTACTCCTACGTACCCCTTCGTAGTACACTTTGTTCGCACGGCGAAGCTTGATTTCTACAGTAATTGACATCGTGTTCACTTCTACGCAGCTAATCCGAGTTGGGCAACGAACAAACGATAATCCTGCTCATCATCAGCAGCCCATGTCCCCCGAAAACAGCTCCACACACCAAAAAAAAGGCCGTCCTCCGCACTGATAAGGGTTCCGCTCTAACCTTCCGAGCGCTGCACCGAACGAACACAAACAAACGCCCCGTTGACAGATTGCAGCGTGTCAGGGTGTGTATAGGTTACGGTGCGCTTTTGTTTACATTTGGAAAAACACGATTCAGACAAGACATTTCAGCTAGCTATGGTCATTTTATTCGGGGGAAAATTTAGATTTTCCTGTCCCTATTCATTCACTCGCCACGACACGCAGATTAGGATTCCATTCCTCTAGCATGGCCACCGTCAGCTTCCAGTGTATGTCCTTTTCCGGATCGTCGACCAGCAGCACCTTCAAGCTGGGCAAACGGTACAAACAATTCAGCCCCCGGTGGGTAACGGCCGTCCCGCGCAAGTTTAGCCGCTCCAGCGAGGGCAGGACGTTGCCGGAGATCCGATCCAGATACCAATCGTCAAACCGTGCCACCTTCTCGAAGGACAGATGCTTCAGCCGGAGCAGCTTTTGGATGTTTTCCATGCCTTCGTAGAAGAGCGTCATGCCGTCGCAGCGTACCTCTTCCAGCACCATGCCCGGGATGTGGTGCCGCGGTAAGTCATACTCGTCGTCTTCGTCTTTCTGAATCCATTTGTCACTTCCGCGGAATCTATAAAAAAACGGAAAACCAAGTAATGATTGAGCATGGAACCAATCCACATGCTGTTACACAACCGTTCTTACCGCACGGATCCACCCCGATGCACGATAAAGTGTGCCGTGGCAATGTCGTCCCCGAGGGTGGCATGCCGCTCCGGGATAAACTTTTGCATGTGCGCCTCGATGGTGGTGCGACGCTTCTGCCACCATTCCAGGATGGCCGACGGCGAGAGGTCGATCGGTTGTTGCATCTTTTCCACCAGCTCAGAGTTACGGTTTTCCGACGCGAACAGTTTGAACGCGCTGTAGAAGCTGTCCGGCCGATCGGAGTACGGTGTGCGCCACTGGAGACGCTTTTTGTCTTCCTGTATCTTTTTGCTGATTTCCGGATCGAGATCGGGAGTGGGGCCGATGGCCGGAGGCACATCGTTTGTGGGGCCTCTGTGAACGCTGGCCCGGTTCAGGGTGGACAGTCGGGTGGTGGTGCTTCTGACTAGCTTGTACATTATTTCCAACTTGTTAATGGTAAAGATTAATTAAATTATTATCCTGCCGGCGACACAAAAACGCACGGGAGCAGCTCGGCTGCCGGTGGACCGAAGTGCTTTTGTTTACGTTTTTGCACTGACACCAGTATCCAACAGAGTGACCAGAAATACCGATTTATCTGTATTCCTTCCGATTTTTGATATGCCTATTCACTGACAGATGAGCTTCCTCAAAACTACCGATTTTTCATTTATCCTACCGAAAATCACAGATTTTCTCATAATACTGACCAAAAAGTCAGAAAATATTTTTTTATTATTGAACTATAAAACTCAGCTAAATAATCTAGTCAATCTAAATTATCCAGCAAAAATTTAACGACAGCACGTATGGAAAAATCGTATCCGATGGAGCACTGCAGCGACTCTAAGCGGTCCCGTGGAGCCCCGAGAAAAGGCTTGGAATTCCTAATACAATTATCAGATCGACACTTCAGAAAGACCTGCATTTGTATGACCGCTGATCCAAATCTAATCCATATCCTAGATGTTGTGGAGACGGACAGCGTCGCGCAACATTGTGGCTCTGGGTTGTTCGCAGAGTGCGACAGCCCTGGACGTCACCCGAGCTGTCCGTCGAGGGCGACCGTGTGACGGAGCGAAAGGGCCGCGCCATCGCGGCTAGGGCACGACGGCCGTTCACCCGGGGCATTCGGTTCTCGGGTGATCAACGAGTGCGGTAACCGTTACGCGGCTGCGCCGAGGTTTTTACGTTTCAACAAGTATTTAATGTGTTAGGAATAAAGTTTTCATGTTTTGTTTGTAACCTTTTAATTGTGCTTAGTTCAGTGGTTTATTCAAATAAGTGAACGTACATCCGAACACAACAGTGGCGACGAGGAAAAAAAAAAAGTAGTATAGAGATACATACACATAGACACATAGAACTACAGTGCAGTGCAGTGAAATTCGGACGCCTTGGTGAATTGAAGTGAAAATTAAGCGCAAACGGCGAAGGATGAACAGCCCCGAAAACTCCGCTGCGGATGAGCAGCGTCGAGCATCCCAACATTGGCCAACCGATTTCGGCGCCAGCACCTCGCAGCAGCATCATCCGCCTCCTGGACAAAATGGAACTGGACCGCCATCGCAGAATGTTGCCCCTGCGCCATCATTTTTATTCCCGGGGGCAATGCCATCTAGTAATGAAGCAAACACGGTAGTCCAAGTGTTGCAGCTTCTTAAGCAACAAATGGCACAACAGCAGAAATTAATGGAGCAGCTGATGAGTCAGCAGCAAGTTTCGTTCCAGCCGCAGCAGATTGATCCGCCTCCGCAGCCAACCCCCAGCAACCCCGAACAAATTTTGGACACCATTGCGAACCAAATCGTGGAATTCCGTTTCGAACCCGATTCGGGAATAACATTCGAGGCCTGGTTCGCCCGCTATGAAGAGTTGCTGACCAAAGATGCTTCAAGGCTCGAAGATGCTGCCAGAGTTCGCCTTCTGATTCGTAAGTTGGGTCCCACGGAACACGAGAGACTAACAAATTTTCTTTTGCCTAGCTTGCCACGCGATTTCACCTTCGACGCCATCGTGGACAAACTAAAAAAGCTTTTTGGCAAAATGGAGTCGCTTCTCAGCAAACGTTATAAATGTTTCAACATTACAAAAGCACGCTCGGAGGATATGCTGACCTTCGCCTGCCGCGTAAACCGTGCTTGTGTAGATTTTGAGTTGTCGAAAATGACGGAAGATCAACTCAAAAGCCTGGTGTTCGTGTGTGGCCTCAGGGAAGACGAAGACGCTGAAAGCCGTACTCGCCTTTTGTCTCGCATCGAGGAAAAATGTGATATCACTCTCGAGCAGCTGTCTGCCGAATGCCAGCGAGTGGCTAACCTTAAGAAGGACAGTGCGATGATTGCTGATTGCGGCGAACGTGTTCTAGCGGTAAAAAGCAATCATCAACGACGTTATCCGTACCAGCCGCGGAATCAGTATGAGGGCACGTCTCATTCACACTTCCAGTCGAGCACCAATGGAAGGCGCACACAGCAGGGATGGGAGAACAATGAGAAGGCAAAATACGACAAGCCTAAAAATCCTTGTTGGCTGTGCGGAGAGCTACATTGGATGCGTGACTGTACGTTCACCAATCATAAATGTCGCGACTGTGATCAAATCGGCCATCGTGAAGGATGTTGCAGCACCGCAAATCGACGTCGCAAATATGTCCACTACAACAATGCAAACATTCGAGTCGTAACAGTGAACGTCTGCCAAGTTCAGAAGAAGCGAAAATTCGTCACGGTTGTCATCAATGATCAGCCGGTGGAACTACAACTTGACACCGCATCCGATATCACAATAATTAGCCAAAGTCTGTGGAAGCAATTAGGGAAACCACCTTTGGCCAACTCTACAGTGAAAGCTAAATCGGTTTCTGGAGCAAACCTGCAAATAGATGGCGAGTTTCAGACAGATGTTAGAATTGGAAATACGACTCGCCAAGCTACCATCAGAGTCATCGATGCGGAACATCTTTTACTTGGCGCAGATTTAGTGGAGCTTTTTGATCTAGGCTCCATTCCGATGGACGCTTTCTGTAACAGCATCTCTACGGAACCGGTATCCAAAGTGCTCGAGCGAAAATTCCCAGCCGTCTTCAATGGTACGGGGCTATGTACCAAGACTTGTGTCCAACTTCAGCTGAAGGAAGGTGTTCATCCGGTGTTCTGTCCGAAGAGACCGGTCGCATATGCGGTGCAGGATATGGTCGATAAGGAGCTGGATCGATTGGCGGAAAGAGGAATAATCTCTCCCGTAGATTATTCGGAATGGGCAGCTCCAGTGGTTGTCGTCAGGAAAGCGAATGGGAATGTGCGACTCTGTGGCGACTACTCTACCGGATTGAACTCAGCGCTTCGGCCTCACGAATATCCACTGCCCCTACCGGAGGACATATTTGCTAAATTAGCACACAGTAAGTTATTTAGCAAAATTGACCTATCCGATGCATTTTTGCAGGTTGAAGTCGACCCTCGCCACCGTCCACTACTCACCGTCAACACACATCGTGGACTGTACACCTACAATAGATTGCCACCGGGAATTAAGGTAGCTCCAGCAGTCTTCCAGCAGCTTGCAGACACTATGTTAGCTGGAATCAGCGGGGTATCCTGTTACATGGACGACATAGTTATCGGGGGCTCGTCAGAACAAGAGCACGATGCAAATCTATCAGAAGTATTGAGGCGGATTGAAGAATACGGTTTTACGATTCGGGCTGAAAAGTGCGCTTTTAAGGTAAAACAGATTCACTATTTAGGATATATAATTGATACAAACGGCATGCGCCCCGATCCTGCAAAAATAGAGGCTATTACGAGACTACCAGAGCCTACAGACTTGACAGGAGTTCGTTCATTTTTAGGGGCTATAAATTATTATGGCAAATTCGTGCCCAACATGAGGGAACTGCGCTACCCCTTAGATAGCCTTTTAAAAGCTGATACGCCATTCCGTTGGACCAAAGAATGCAGGCAATCATTTAACAATTTCAAAACGCTGCTCTCGTCAAATTTGCTATTGACACATTACGATCCAAAACAGAATATAATAGTATCTGCAGATGCATCCTCAGTTGGTCTGGGAGCCACTATTAGTCACGAGTATTCGGATGGTTCCATTCGTATAGTTCAGCACGCATCGAGAGCGCTCACCAAAGCAGAAAAAGGCTATAGCCAAATCGATCGCGAGGGTCTGGCAATCATATTTGCGGTCACCAAATTTCATAAAATGATTTATGGCAGACGTTTTAAACTCCAGACGGACCATCGTCCGCTGTTGAGAATATTTGGTTCGAAAAAGGGCATACCAGTATATACGGCTAACCGACTACAACGATTTGCACTTACTCTTTTATCGTACGACTTTGATATAGAATATGTCCGTAGTGAATCTTTTGGCAATGCCGATATTCTTTCTCGATTAATACGAGCGCACGAAAAACCGGAAGAAGACTTTCTGATAGCTTCAGTGAGCTTAGAAGCTGAGGTGAAATCTATCGCTGCTAGTAACCTTGGGGCTTTTCCTATAAGTTTCGATGCAGTCGTTTGTGAGACTAAATCAGATCCCCTGTTAAGGAAGCTTTACGAATACGTGCAAAATGAATGGCCAAGAAATGCTACCATCAGCGGCGAATTATCGCAATACTATCATAGGAAAGATAATCTCTCAACAATCGAAGGCTGCATTTTATTCGGAGAGAGGGTGGTCATACCCGAAAGACTAAGAGAACGCTGCCTCCTTCAGCTTCATCGAGGACATCCGGGTATACAGCGAATGAAGGCGATCGCTCGCAGTTATGTATACTGGCCAACAATTAATGATGATATTACTGATTGTGTAAATGCTTGCCATCCTTGCGCCCTTGCGGCCAAATCACCTAATCACACAAATCCTGTACATTGGCCAAATACTAAAACACCTTGGGAACGTATCCATGTAGACTACGCAGGGCCTCTTGATGGCGAATACTTTTTAGTAGTGGTGGATGCATTTTCTAAGTGGCCTGAGATTATCAAGACACAAAGCACAACCTCGACTGCTACCATCGGAATACTCAGGAGTTTATTTGCGCGTTTTGGCATGCCGGTCACACTTGTAAGTGACAACGGAACACAATTTTGTAGCAGTGAATTTGAGGAATTTTGCCTGCGTAGTGGTGTTCATCATCTTACTTCTGCCCCGTACCATCCGCAGTCGAACGGACAGGCGGAAAGATTTGTCGATACGTTCAAGCGAGCTCTGGCCAAGATAAGAAATAGTAGAACGTCTCTGCAAGAATCTCTAGATATATTTTTACAAACATACCGGACGACTCCTAACTTCCAAAACCCGCAACATCAGTCTCCAGCGGATGTAATGTTTGGCAGATCCATTAGAACATGTTTTGAGCTTCTTCGTCCACCTTCCAAAATGCAGTATGAATCGTCTATGAATACCAGCAGAGTTTTTGCGAGGGACGATCTGGTTTACGCGAAGCTTTATCATCGCAATGGTTGGAAATGGGTTCCCGCAGTGGTAGTTCAGAAGCGCGGCAACGTCATGTACAAACTAAACACAGGTCAACGGATGATTATCAGTCATGTGAACCAGTTGAAGCGCCGCGGCAACAGCATCGAGCAGCTTGATACCGAAACTGCATCCGCGTTACCACTTGAAGTGTTGCTAGAGGCATGGAACCCATCGTCATCGTCATCGTCATCGTCATCGTCATCGTCATCGTCATCGTCATCGTCATCGTCATCGTCATCGTCATCGTCATCGTCATCGTCATCGTCATCGTCATCGTCATCGTCATCGTCAGCGTCCGTGTCGCAGCCCATCTCGGCTAACAGTAGGCCGCAATCGTCATCAACAGTACCTTTGAATCCCGTTTTACCAGCACAACCAATGGAACCGGTCCCGCATGCTTCTCGTTCGCCGGAATCTAAGAAGGTACCTCTGCCTCGCCGCTCTTCTCGTATAAGAAGAGTTCCGCGAAGGCTCCGCCCGTACTTTCTATCCTAAAGCGGGGAGATGTTGTGGAGACGGACAGCGTCGCGCAACATTGTGGCTCTGGGTTGTTCGCAGAGTGCGACAGCCCTGGACGTCACCCGAGCTGTCCGTCGAGGGCGACCGTGTGACGGAGCGAAAGGGCCGCGCCATCGCGGCTAGGGCACGACGGCCGTTCACCCGGGGCATTCGGTTCTCGGGTGATCAACGAGTGCGGTAACCGTTACGCGGCTGCGCCGAGGTTTTTACGTTTCAACAAGTATTTAATGTGTTAGGAATAAAGTTTTCATGTTTTGTTTGTAACCTTTTAATTGTGCTTAGTTCAGTGGTTTATTCAAATAAGTGAACGTACATCCGAACACAACACTAGATAAAGGATGCATTTTCTCGTGAGATGGAACATTCGTTTTGCTCATTAGCATTACCACCCCCCCCCCCCCCCCTTGACACTTCTTTTTAACTGAGTTTCCAGTTAAAACCTACCGAAAACTACCGACAAAATCTGAAACTCATTCCGAAAACTACAGATATAATTTTGGAGCTACTACCGAAATCTGCCAAAATAATCTGGCCACACTGACGGCGTCGTTCTGGTTGTCATTCTGGGGCGCATCGTTGCCGTGCGGAAGAAAACACATTCTGTTGTGAAACTCCCGTGAGTTTTTTCGGTGCATTTTGTGGCTAGAAAAGAAAATCATGAGTGATGCCGAACAGAGCGAAGATGGACAAGTGATGAGCGGCGTCGAGCTGAGCCCATCGGACGACGAGGAAACGACCGACTCGCTGGACATCAAACCACCGCAGGCGAGCAGCACCTACTATGGCATGAGCAAGCGCAAGGACAGGAAGGGGAAGGATCGACGGCACGCCAAGGACCATCTGCGCCATCACATGATGATGGAGCGGGAAGGTGACCGCGACCGGGACCGTGGCGGCGAACGGCGCGTTGACCGTGGAAGCAATCGGATGGAGCGGGAGCACTACTACCGCGAGCGGGAGCATCATGCAGCCGGCGGTCGTGAGCAGCACCGACACCCAGGGCAGGGGCAGGGCTCTTCATCGCGCTCGGGAAGTGGACGGGATCGAAGCGGCAGCGGCAGAGAAACCAGCTCCCGAGACAAACATCACTCGTCGCGGTATGAAATGAACCCATTCTACGGGGAAATGCGTGAAACGTATCACAGCAAGCGGGAACGGGACCGGGACCGCGGTGAGCGGGAGCACCGGGGCGAGCGCACCGACCGAGAAAGGGAGCGTGAGCGAGAGTACAACGAAAAGCAGCAGCGCCGGGCGGAAGAAAAAGCGACCGATCCGGAGAAAATCATGGAAGATCTGCGCACCCGACTGTTGCACAAAAAGAACCGGCGGGACTCGAAGCGTGGCACGGAGGGAGGCCGCGAGCGTGACCGGGAGGCAGAACAGATGCACGCGGAGGAGGAGGAATACTATGCGGAGAAGAGGGAACGCCGCCGGGAGCAGCATCTGCATCGCCGGTACCGGGAGGAGGAGCAAGCAAATGAAGGAGCCGCGAGGGAACGCACACGACACCATGACGGCGATCGTCGGCGACATGCCGGGGAGGTGGTGGAGGTGCTGGAAAGCCCCGACCATTCCCACTACCACCAGCAGAAAACGTCGAGTGCACCCCGCACGGCGGAGGAAAAGGAGCAGGAGGAGCGTCGGGCGAAGCTGCTGGAAGCGGACCGGGAGATGCTCCGCCGGAAGGAGCTGGCACGGGAAGAGCTGGAGGCAAGGCGGCTGCGCAAGGAGGAGGAGCGTGGCAGGGGCATCGAGACGGAATCGGAGGAAGACACCGACGAGGAGGACGACGGGGAGATGGAAGAAGAGGAGGAAGAAGAGGAAGAGGAGCGCCCGTCGTACGAGGACGATGACGTTGAGATGGTACCGGAAGATGACCGCGCACGAAGAACCGCCGACCAGCGGGGTACGAAGCGTCGAGGCGAACGGGGCAGAGAGCGAAAGCGGCACCACCGGAATCGACATGCGTCCTCTCACTCACACACCAGCTCATCGCACGGTTCGGAGGAGGACGAACGGGACGAAGAGCATCCACCGGGAAGTCCGCTTTCGGTGGGCGATTTGGCAAAATCGGATCGTCGCCATTCCGGCTCGTACAACTCCCAGTCCCGATCGCCAACGAACTCACGTTCGGGTTCGGAATCGGGCTCACGAAGTCGTTCGCGAAGTCCTCGGCGGCACCGTCGGCACGAGGGACGTGATAGTCGCAGTCCAAGCAGTCGCAGCCGCTCGAGAGAAGAAGAGTCAAGAAAGCGTCCAACTGGCGGCGGTGGAGGTGATGATGAGGGAAAGGGCGAGGAAGGAAAAGCGTCCGGCGAAGCAAAACCTGCGGTCGGTGAGGAGGAATCGAAAGAGGTGGAGGTTAAGGATACACTTCCACCGTACTATCCGGGCATACAGGGTTGCCGCTCGGTGGAGGAATTCCTCTGCCTCAATCGCATCGAGGAAGGCACGTACGGTGTGGTGTATCGGGCGAAGGACAAACGCACCGAAGAGATTGTCGCCCTGAAGCGGCTAAAGATGGAGAAGGAAAAGGAGGGCTTCCCCATTACGTCCCTTCGGGAGATTAACACACTGCTGAAGGGGCAGCACCCGAACATTGTGACCGTGCGGGAGATTGTGGTCGGCAGCAACATGGACAAAATCTTCATCGTGATGGATTACGTCGAGCACGATCTGAAGTCGCTGATGGAAACGATGAAGCACAAGAAGCAGGTCTTTCTCCCCGGCGAGGTCAAATGTCTAACGCAGCAGCTGCTCCGGGCCGTTGCCCACCTGCACGACAACTGGATCCTGCACCGGGATCTGAAAACGTCCAATCTGCTCCTGTCCCACAAAGGCATCCTGAAGGTGGGTGATTTCGGGCTCGCCCGCGAGTACGGTTCCCCCCTCAAACCGTACACCTCGATCGTCGTTACGCTCTGGTACCGGGCGCCCGAACTGCTGCTCTGCTGCAAGGAATACTCCACCCCCATCGACATCTGGTCGGTCGGTTGCATCTTTGCGGAGTTTCTCTCGATGGCGGCACTCTTCCCGGGCAAGACGGAAATCGATCAGCTGAACCGCATCTTCAAGGATTTGGGCACGCCGAACGAAAAGATCTGGCCGGGCTACAACGAGCTGCCGGCCGTACAGAAAATGACCTTCACCGAGTATCCGGTGTCGAACTTGAGGAAGAAGTTCGCCCATCTTACGAGCGAGCTGGGCATTTCGCTACTCCAAGGCCTGCTGACGTTCGATCCGAAGCAACGGCTGACGGCGGAGGCGGCCCTGCAGCACAACTACTTCAAGGAGCTGCCGCTGCCGATCGATCCGGCCATGTTCCCCACCTGGCCGGCCAAGAGTGAGCTCGGGCTGAAGAAAGCGCTGGCCTCCAGCCCCAAGCCGCCGAGCGGTGGTGGAGAGTTTAAAAAGCTGGTAAGTGGAAGTGACAGGGACGCACACTTTTCCCATTCGGGAGCAGGCAAATATAATTGTTTTATGCTTCGCTTTTCGCTTTTCCAGGGCGATGATGCCGTGCCGGACAATGCGGGCTTTCATCTTGGCGGCACGACGTACGCGGAATCGCGCCAGCTTGCCATGGGACCAGGGTTTAGCCTGAAATTCTGAGGGCACGAGCTGTCATCCGGGTTCGGGTTGAAGTAGGCTGTGCGCACCCAGCACTACTTGCACCGAGCACCGGTTGACACTGGGACTGGCGGGCTGCCGCCGTCGTCCAATACGCGATAGAATCGAAATTCCAGACACAATTAACACAATAGAAATGAAAAGTGAAATGCAGAATTTGGAAAGGCCAACATTACAAGGAAGTTAGTTTTTAAAACATGAAAATTAATACAATTTACATTAGTGTTCTTTAAAAAGAAAATTGTTCTTAGAGATTTCATTGAAAAAGACGAAAGTGGATTGGTTGCATTCGAAAGGAACGTGTTCAAAAGAAGTGACACCAAACAACCCGCAGAGAAAAGGCAGAGCAGAGTGTGCTAAATCGTGAGTACCATCCATCACTATACAAATTCTACTAAATTTCCTACGTTTAATTCCCACGCTATTTCCTTCGCTAATTCCTACACTATTCCTAGTATCGGGTATGATTTGTCGACTGAAAATGGAACTGCTTCGGTTCCAAACCCGGAACAAGTATTCGAGTATCGTTCCGAATCCAACATTCGGAACAGTTCCAGGAACTGCTGTAGAAAACAAATGAAATCGTGAGCTATTTTTGGATCGGTATAGGTTCATGATCTATTCCTGGGCCGGTATGGGATCAGTATCATTTCCAGTACGGGTACTGGTACGGGTTCATGATCGGTTCTAGGACCAGTATAAATTTATAAGCAGTTGTAGGAATGGTATGAGTTCATGATAGGTTCCAAGCATATTTAATACCGGGTATAGTTTGTCGACTGAAAATGTATAGTTGGTCGGTTCCAAACACGTAACAAGAATTCAAGTATCGTTCCGAATCCAAATCCGGAACAGTTCCAGGAACTGCTGTAGAAAATAATTGAAATTGCGAGCTATTTCAGGATCGGTATAGGTTCATGATCTGTTCCTAGGCCGGTATGGGATCAATATCATTTCCAGTACAGGTATGAGTTCATGATCGGTTCTAGGACCAGTATAAATTTATAAGCAGTTGTAGGAACGGATGGTGTTGTGTACAGAAACGGTGCAGTGTAACCGCGACTCGATGCTGTCGTGCAACTGACAGCATCCGACGTCCGAATGGCCGTTAAGGGCTTCGGGAGCGATCGGGCTACCGAGGGTCGGCACTCGATCATAGGCCGCGACCCGACACACACAACAGTCCTGTAGAATATATGTTATTTATATTAGAATATAAGTGGTTTATACAGAAGAGCCGCGTGTGCCTAAATATCCTCAATTGTGCACCAGTCCGAAACACAAAAGTGGCGACGAGGTTCTAATTGTTTGTTGTTTCGTTTCATTTATTCGTGTGAAAATTCCGCGACCCAAGCGGCGAAGGATGTCCTCTGAGGAGACTGGTGCCATGGACGAGGAGATGCGTCGTTCATCGCTAGGGCTAGCTAGCGCGAGTGGAGGGCTAATTCCGCAGAACGGTGCGATGCTGCAACCCAACGTGCATCTTTTGGGCGACCAGCGCATTCTCGGTGGTATGCAGCGAAGTGAAGATGCCGCGCCGTTGCAGATACGTGCGCAACCGCCATCGCAATCCGGGTCATTGCCACTGTTCCACGGTGGTCAGGCGCCATTGCTGTCAGCTCCAACGGCGCCATCGCAGTCGGCTCCCGCACAGCAGCACCAAAGTACAGGTCCGTATTTGAGTGGAAGTGATAATACGATGATGCAAACGCTACAGCAGCTACAAAAGCAGATGGCACAGCAGCAGCAGCTTATAAGTGAATTATTATGCCAGCGTTTAAATAACTTAGGTGCGTCTACGGCCGCGGTACACCCCGAGCAGATCATTGACACGTTAGCGAGAAATATAACGGAATTTCGTTATGATGAGGAAGGAGGTGTAACGTTCGGTGGGTGGTTTGCGAGATATGAGGAGCTGTTTAGGAAGGATGCGGAGCGTATAGATGAAGCCGCGAAAGTCAGGCTGTTGATGAGGAAGTTAGGTCCGGTTGAGCACGAGAGGTACACATCGTTTATATTGCCCCGGAAAGCGGGAGATTTTTCATTTGCGGAAACGGTCCAGAGGTTGACCGAGTTGTTTGACACGCGAGAGTCGTTGCTTAGCAAAAGGTTCAAGTGCTTGCAAATAGCGAAAAATAAGAATGAAGACCATATGTCATATGCGTGTAGGTTGAACAAGGCGTGCGTCGGATTTGAGCTTGGAAAGCTTACAGAGGAACAATTTAAGTGTTTATTGTTTGTGTGCGGGTTGAAGTCAGAGCACGATGTTGACTTCCGTACGAGGCTGCTTGCGCGAATAGAAGATAAAGCAGATATTACGCTGCAGCAGTTGTCGGCGGAGTGCGGCAGGATAGTTAACTTAAAGAAGGATAGTGCCATGATCGAGTCCCCAGCACATGAGAATGTGTTGGCTGTACAGTCGGAAAGACACTTACAAGTCAAAAGATCGCAGCTAGATCAGCGTACGACGCAGAGTAAGCCCTGCTGGGCATGTGGGGATAACCACTGGCAACGTGATTGCCCATATCGTACTAAAGAATGTTTTAAGTGTAGGCGGATAGGCCACAAAGCTAGTCATTGCAACAAAAATCGAAGGAAATTTAGGCATCCTGAGTATGGCCTCGGATATGAGGAACAGGAAGGGAATGTTGCACAAGTGGTAACTGTGAGTGTGCAGAGCGTAGCATCTAGGAGAAAATACGTGGAGATTAGTCTCAACAACAAGCCAGTTCACCTGCAACTCGACTCAGGGTCGGATATTTCTATCATAGACATGCGTACATGGAAACAAATAGGGAGCCCCCGGCTCAAACCCCTTTCCGTCGCAGCGAGAACTGCTTCAGGAGCTGGTCTTATGCTCGAGGGTGAATTTCTGTGTGAGGCCACACTAGGCAATGTTACGGCTGAAGTAACCATAAGAGTGGCAAAACATGATCTTATGCTATTCGGTGCGGATCTGTTTGAGTTGTTGGGTCTGTGGTCAACACCCATTGAAAGTTATTGCTATAGAGAGGGCAGAAATTTAAAGCAGCATGATAGGCTTGATAAAAAACAGACCGAATGTCTAGTAGCTAGTATAAAGGCTGGTGATGGCATAGATTATGCAGCAGGCACGGGAAATGCAATTCCATTCCTTTACAATGAGGTGGTTAAGCCCATGCAACGTGATACAATGCTGCGCAGATTATATAGCTATGGCAATTATGAAGGTCGAATAGATAGCGCCAATTACCTTCGTAAACAGCCCTCGCCGATAATTTGTCACGAAGCGTACCAAAGAAAAGGGAGACACGTGAGGTCGCAAGAACCTTAGCGTAGGCGTAAATAATGATTCATAAACGGGCATATGAGTTAAAGGATCCCTGGCGAGAGGGTACATGTCTCAAAGAAGTGCTAGAAATTAAGTGATACAAGAATGGAAAATAATGGTATTAATTTACGGTAGGATGTTTTAATGGCTGAGGGTAGAGTTTCTGGAACAAAATAGCCGTCACAATTTTTAGCATTTTAGCAAACCCAGTTTTAGCCATCGTGGCACAACATTCCCCTAGCATAGTCTGCGCACGTGAACAAATGAATGGTCCACCTCGCCGCTCTTCTCGTGATAGAAGGGCGTCGCGCAGGTTGCAGCTGTACCAGCTGAATTAAGAGAGGGAGATGTTGTGTACAGAAACGGTGCAGTGTAACCGCGACTCGATGCTGTCGTGCAACTGACAGCATCCGACGTCCGAATGGCCGTTAAGGGCTTCGGGAGCGATCGGGCTACCGAGGGTCGGCACTCGATCATAGGCCGCGACCCGACACACACAACAGTCCTGTAGAATATATGTTATTTATATTAGAATATAAGTGGTTTATACAGAAGAGCCGCGTGTGCCTAAATATCCTCAATTGTGCACCAGTCCGAAACACAAAAGATGGCTTCATGATCGGTTCCAGGATCGGTATGGGTTCATGATAGGTACTTTTTACAGTAAAGGAGATCTTTGAAATTTAGCTTGACTCTGTAATCTGGACAAAAAAAAATAATTCTTATAAAATCTGTAGACTCACTAATTCCAGTGTTTTAAATGAAATAAATGTTATAATTAGACGTCACATGGAACAACAAATGGTAGAAATGGCACGAAAGGCGAAAGTTCCCACACAGCTTATGCACACTCTCTGCTGATAATAACCCGCTGTGGTGTCCCAAATGTGTCCACCCGTGAGACCCCATGACCGTGACAGTGATAACGTAGGCCTTGGAGGGAAAAGTGAAAGAAAAACGAGTCAACCACAACAGCGCGCCATATTTTATCGCGATGTCGTCCGGGTTTTTGGCGCCCCACCCAAGTGCATGATGCACAACACCAAACACACCTCACACACGGTGGAAGTAAAACCGGTTCATTTTAGCATTGCGTGTTGTTTGCATCCATCCCACCTACCCATTCATGCCTAACGATGTCCACTTTATCAGTGGCAAGTTATCGCTCATCGCGCCTCACTGACCGGTAGACACAGGTGGTTGTCTCGTGGCTCATTACATATCATTCTTGCGTGGCTTGCTCTCCGCTTAAAGCCCAGTGTGAGAGGTTATCGAAGGAGGAAGACACTCGCCAGGAATGTGAATAATTGGGCGAACCGCTAATTATCAGGCATTTGGTACAAAACGGGTGAGATGGATTAGCAAATCGCCCCGATCGTCTATTGTTTGAACTAGTGATGGGAGCTCGGAATCGGACCTACCCGATTCCGATTGGAATCTGAATGGAATCGATTCAGTTGAAAGTTGACTCCGAGAAGCCTTAATCGGTAATCAGTTCTGGAATCAGAATCGGTTCCGAAATTAGAAGCGACCTGGGAATCGCAATTTGTTCCGGTAACGGAATCAGGATGGACTCCAGAAATAGAAAAAGCTCCGGAATGAGAATCAGTTCAGAAATCAGTCCGGGAATCTACATGAGAATGGATCGTTCACAAGTAAATTTCTTTCTTTGCGATTCTTTGCGGATATCAATACGCAGCATCATTGGACTCAAACTCCTAAGCGTATGGAGATGCCAAAAGCGACTCCGATGTCAATGACGGATCTGATTTCAGAGCCAATTCCAATTATGATTTCGAAGCCGATTCCGAAGCTGATTTCGGAACCAATTCCGAAACTGATTTCGGCACCAATTCCGGAATCGAATCCAGAAAACTTTGGAGCTAGCCGGAATCGATTCCGATTTCATGTTTCCCATCACCATCCCATCACATCATAATGAAATGTGTTTCAATTATTTCTTGAGTGTTGTTTCAAACAAGATACACACGCTATCGTGTTGTTTCATTGTCAACCCCTTAGGTCCCTCAGGCCACTTACTAATTGAGTTGTTTGTCAATCCTCGCCGCGCTTGGCGTACTTCTAATGGTTCGCTCATGTGTATTCGAGAGTGACCCGGTGTGCTAACGACAGAATCGCTCATAATGAAGTGCACTTTTGTAGCGATGTCATCGTTTGCATATTCCGTATGGAAAGGAATGCTAATGAGGCGCGCGTGTGGACATCGTGGAACACAACGGAAGCAAAGACGACCAGACCGTGCAACAGCAGCGCGCAAAAAGCATGATTAAATTTGTCAAATCGATACAAATGCACCGTTCTGACGAAACAACCTGGGTAGGACCTTTGGCTTCCGGAAGAAGTCTCTCGAATTTTTGTTACGCTTATCGGATAAGAGACTGTCGCGCTATCAAGCCCACAAAACGTGACCACCAGCATGAATAGTTCTTATCGCGGACGAGTCGGGGACCTAATTTCGCAATGTGACCGATTATTTAGTGGATCCGCGTAGCGTGGTGTGTGCAATTCAAACTAACCCCTAACACATATATTATACAAAATAAAAATCAATACTTTATTTCCATTTTATTGCTCTCAGCTCATGGAGGGGGGGTTGATGATATTCTAAACATCTAAACAGTTTCTGTTTTGATCCTCGTATTCTTCTCATTAAAAGAGCATTTTCTCCTCCTCGCAGGTTCAACCTGTGCGATTAGCCTCCTCTTCTCTGGATGATGATTTTTAATTTAATGCCGCGGTCAGAGGGCGATGATGTATTCCCGTAAAATAGATGATATCACGCGGAAAGAATGTATGTGTGTGTGAAAGATTCTTCTGTTCTTGTTCGGCTCAACGTATTCCCCACAAACATCCTTTTAGTTGACGGCATTGAAGTAATCCTTCGACTTGTGCGGATCGGCCACCATCGTCTTGCTGCCGGGCTTCCAGTTGGCCGGGCACACCTCGCCGAACTCATCGGTGTAGCGGAACGCCTCCACCAGGCGCAGCGTCTCGTCCACGCTGCGTCCGACCGGCAGATCGTTCACCGTCACCTGGCGCAGGTTGCCCTTGTCGTCGATGATGAACAGGCCGCGGAACGGGACGCCCGACTCCTCCTGCAGCACGCCGTAGTCGCGCGCGATCTTCATCGACTTGTCCGCCAGCAGCGGGATCTTCAGCTCACCCAGCCCACCCTGCTTGCGGGGCGTGTTGATCCACGCCAGATGGGTGAAGTGGCTGTCCGTCGAGCAGGCGATCACCTGGCACTTCTTCTCGTGGAACTCGTCCGCCCGGTCGGAGAAGGCGACGATCTCCGTCGGGCAGACGAAGGTAAAGTCGAGCGGGTAGAAGAACAGCACCACGTACTTGCCGAGGTAGTCCGACAGGCGGATTTCCTTGAACTCACCGTTCACGACGGCGGTACCGTTGAATGCGGGCGCGGGTTTCTGGAGCTCCGGCACTGGCATGATGAGATTAGTTTACTGTATGAAGAGTATGAGAGAGAAAACAGGGAAATTAACCATTAAATTGCCACGAAAACAGCATGTTGTACATGAAAAGTTAAAGTGCTTTCGTCCCATCTGCACTGCTCCCCACTGTAGCCGCATAAGAGCAGACCGGTTGTGTTGCAGCAGCGTGAGCAACGCTTGCCGGCAGTTGCGTAATTCCAAAAGCTTTGCTTGCTCCATTGTTCCCATAGTTACAACACGGGGGAAGGTGGAGCGGATTAGTAAGCGGTTTCTATTCCCTTCTCTCCTTCGTGCGTAGGCTTTGAGAGTGTGTTTAAGCTCTCCATTTAATGTTAGTTGCGTCAAATTTTATGGTTCAATTATTACTTTATTTTGTTTTCTGTGGTTCTGATTAATTCTGATGACGCGAAAGAGCCACCAGAGCGCTTGGTGACTAATATAGTTCCCTCCAGAGGCAAAAAAGCTTCTTTGGCACACAATGAAAACCCCCTTCACGGCGGAAAGTACAGACATAGCGCCATCATGGATGAGTGATTCGTTCGGGCCGACAGCAAATGTGATACTTTCACTTTTCAACCCGAGAACCTTCCACATCACACTGCGTCTTTTCCGACGGTCGTCAGCTCTCATTGCTTCAAACCATCCATTAAAAAAAGCCTAAAGGAAGTCGCACAATTCGCTCCCCATCGGTCGCCGGTAGGAAGAAATGGAGGCAACAAAAAAAGATGGCGTGACACGGAGGTGATCGAAGATCGTGATGGTGGTCCCAGTAGGCCGTCAATCGCTCTCGTGACGTTGAAAAGGGTACGCGTGTAAAGAGGGGAGCTTCTCCTCGCAACCCCGGGACTGTCCTAATCTGTTCCGCGGGACAAGACAGCCCCCGGAACACAATTACAAAGCTCCTCTCTCTCTCCACTCCATTTGCTTCTAGCAACATCCAACGGAATGTATTATACACACACTCACACAGCCAGACACACCGGAAGATTAGATGGAAGGGAGTTGAAGAGGGGAAGCTAAGAGGGATGGTTAAGGGGGAGAACGTCGAATGATTCAAAACTATGGTTGCAGTAGAGCGTGGTCTGGTCCTCCTCTCTCCGCGTTATCGAATGTGTAGAAATTGCTAGAAGCTGAGCATTTAACCCCCCTACTCCACACTCCATTTCAGCTTCCCCCCTTTTTTCTGGATTAGGGGTAAAGATTTGTAACAATTGCCATAGAAACCGACTGGCCAAACCCTTGCAAAAATCATTCACCCTTGGGGGCACTACCATCCGCTGCCTAGGGAAACAATGGGCGTTAAGCTCCACACTGTAAAGTGTTTCGATGGAAAATCGATTAAATTCCGATGGTGCTGATGTTTGCTGTCCGCGTTGGCAATTAGAGAGGAGCAAAATGGAACCTATTTTTTTTGCATCGAACAAAGATGAAATTTTGGCGTCACTCGAATTACACGTCGGCAATGGCGTCTGGATGCGGCTACAAGAGCATGCTTTTAAAGCAAATATACCGGCTTGCCTAGTATAGTGCTAAATGCTTTTCTAAAATCATTTTCTTATCCTTTACCACTATTTCATCATCCATCGCAGGCTATTAAATTAAGGAACAAATATGCAACCGACAGAGTGAAATGGTTCAACAATTACCTGCAGTGAAAGAACACGCACGTACAACGCAGGAAAAATTTGCGACAAAATTACGCAAAATGCCGGTAAGACGAGCGACAGACACACACGCACACAGTCACACACACGTACGGCAAAATTCACGGAGCGAAGCAAAGTTGCTTGCGTTCTGTTCGGCGGAGATTTTCTTCTGAACACACACTGAACAGGTCCGCCGCCGGGCTGGTCATAATTTGTAGTGGTGGGATTCGCTCGCGCCGGTGAAGGTGCACTTACACCTAGCGCAAGTACTGATCGGGTGAGAAGAGAGAGAAAGAGAGAGAGATAGTGAGAACGTTGGTTTTTGTGTCACAGAAGGAGATATGATTTCTGAAAATTGGAAGTTCTGCTGGCATTCTTCTAATTTCCGCAGACGTGTAGCTGGATCGAAATAGCAATTGATTGTTTTATGGCTTCTGGACACCGTAAATTTGTATTTTACTGTAGACTGGCAATTGAACCTATCTACACTACATATTCTCCTGTAGTTCGGTTCAATAGAAGTTTGTGCATGAGTGAAATTTGTTTGGCAATTATAAAGTTTGGGAACTGTAGCATAAGCTATAGGTCGATCATTTGTAAGCACTGTGTAAAGACAATTGTCGCTTTTTGGCCTTTGTTTTACTGCTGTACTAGGTGACCGCTAACTGGAGGCGTTTTAAATGGAGTGCTTTTTAACTGGAGGTTCGCTAACTCGAGTGTTTCTTAGATAAAAAAAAACACTTAAACGTTAAAACATGAAACGTAATTGCAAACATAGCCAAAACACCAATTTAGGGTCTTTTGCCTATGTTTGCTATTACTTTACGCCATCACACGAATTACTATAGTTTATATCAACATAAATGAAAGCAAATGTGACATATTCTTTCAAGTCAACGCCAATGAAAATAACCAATCCATAGAAACGTCACTGCAGCTAGTGAATATTGTTCGCTAACTGGAGTTTGTTGACATCCCAGTCAGAGGTCATCTGCTGTGTCTCTATTCTTGTCGTTTTTCTACCCTGGCCAATAGTTAGAAGTGAACTCATTAAACTCTTGTTAACATTCTATGGGGTTAATGGTTCCATGGATTCACTCCATTAGTTTCCCATCACTTGTGGATATAGAGTTCCAAGGATTAGCAATGTTAAAATGATGTTTCGGCAACGTTATAAAAGCATATACAGCATCCAATATTTACGAGCAAATTTAGTAATATGCCATGGGTAGGAACGGATTAAGTACACAGACTAAGCGGTCTAGGAACCTCGAGAAAAAGAACCAGCTGCTCACGAGTAAATTTGCGAAATCTAAACGAAACATCTCACCAGTGAGCGCGCTGCCGAGAAATGAGTTTTTCTCGCTGCCTGTGAGCGGGCTGAGAAGTGTTCTCACTTCTCACTTACATCCATTCTCGCGTAGTAGAAATGAGGCCGCAAAGCTTCCCAAGGAGCATTTTGCGCATTGTCAGCAGCAGATAGACCAAGGTGTATATACACAAACCATTCAAACGAGGGAAAACATTGGGGTTGTTTTAATTTGAAAACATTCCAAACAATTGCACAAAATATGCATTTTTCGCATAAAATAGTATTCCAATTCTTTCCAAAAATACTGATGGCGTAAGCCAATATTTTTGATTTTACTATTATTTTCATGAATTATTTCCACTAAATTAACATCATTTCCTTCGAAGATTGCTGCTGACCAGTATAGCTCAGCTAACATTCAATATCTAATTTACATTTCATTTCCCATTTCAGCCAAGCATTCCACACATAGAGACAACCAAACATGTACAAAAAAAAAAAACCGTACACCGGCAACAAGAAGGGAAGCTTAATTTATGCGATTATCGCCCACACTGTCAGCTGCAATTCGTCGCAAACGATCAGTAAACACATCAGCGGCACATCGACGGGGCAAAAAAACACGCATCGTCACTATCTGCTACTCGCACACACTCCCACCGATCAATAGCGATAGTAGTAAGACGCATCTAACGCCCGACCCCGGGCACTCATTCACTCCCGATTCACCGATCTCGGCGGACGTTTTCGCACAGGTATCGCTTCGCTACAATGGCCCCAAAGGTTCCATCTGTTCGGCTCAACAATGGCCTTGAGATGCCCGTT
This sequence comes from Anopheles coluzzii, assembly GCF_943734685.1. Taxonomy (NCBI): domain Eukaryota; kingdom Metazoa; phylum Arthropoda; class Insecta; order Diptera; family Culicidae; genus Anopheles; species Anopheles coluzzii. The sequence continues at coordinate 69,738,749 of NC_064671.1, read as the reverse complement.
CTAGGGCTTGGCACGTACTTGGTAAGCAGACGAGCACGATAACCAGTCAACCCAGGACATTATCAACTCGCGCCGTGTGATAAAGCGGGCAGAGGATGCTGAGTAACAAAATGTAACGACACACAAAAAATGCTTATCATCGTTGCAGGCCACCGAAGAGGAAGGCATCGCAGCGGTAAAGATGGCCATAGACGAGGGTTATCGCCACATCGATACGGCGTACTTCTATCAGAACGAGAACCAGGTCGGGCAGGCGGTGCGGGCCAAAATCGCGGAAGGGCTGATCAAGCGGGAAGATGTGTTCATCGTTACGAAGGTTCGGCGCGCGATACCAAACCCGTGTTCGTGTTCGTGCCTTCTCCCCTTCTAATCTAATAAGGTTTATGGTGCGTTTACGTATTGTAGGTTTGGAACACTTACCACGCCCCGGAACATGTGGCCGAAGCGTGCCATCGCTCGCTCGACAATCTCGGCCTGGGCTATATCGATCTGTTCCTCATCCACTGGCCGATGGGCTGGAAGTTCTGCGGCTGGACCGGGGACGATCTGCTGCCGATGAACGCGAACGGCAAATCGATCGATTCCGACGTCGACTATCTCGACACGTGGAAAGCGATGGAAAGGCTGGTGAAGGAGGGCAAGGTGAAGAGCATCGGCGTGTCGAACTTTAACAGCGAGCAGCTGACGCGTCTGCTGGCGAACTGCGAGATCAAACCGGTCACGAATCAGGTCGAGTGTAATCCGGGCATCAATCAGCGCAAGCTGATCGAGTTCTGCCGGCAGCACGACATTGTCATTACGGCGTACAGTCCGCTCGGTAGGCCAAATATGGCCGATCCGGTCGTCGGTACGGCGGGCATTCCGAAGCACGCGCTGGACGATCCGCGTGTGATTACGATTGGCCAGAAGTATGGCAAAAGTGCGGGCCAGGTGGTGCTGCGGTATCTGATCGAGCTGGGCACGCTGCCGATCCCGAAGTCGTCCAAGCTGGAGCGTATCCGGCAAAACATTGACATCTTTGACTTTAGCCTGACCGAGGAGGAGATTAAGCTGATGGACGGGTTCAACACGGGCGGCCGGACGGTGCCGTTTCACTTTAGCAGCGAGCACAAGTACTTCCCGTTCAAGCTGGAGTACTGAGGGAATAGATCTGATGGCTAATGATTCACCGGAAAAAAGGTCACCGTGAATAGTATTCAATCCGTTGTTGCTTTGGTAAATAAATGTTACTGCACTCTTTGGTGTGTATGTGTGTGCCATGTGACGTAATCGTAATGATTACTATTAATTGTGCCCTTCCGCCCTCCGAAGCGTCCGAATGCTCGTCGCAATCATCGTAAAAGGGTGCAATTTGTTTTGCTGAACGATGCAATCAGAGCCAGCGCCTGCTAGCAGAACTTGAAGGGCATCTGTGTTTACCTTTGATTTGTTTGTTTGTTTGCGAATAGCGCCCCCCCCCTCCCCCAACACAGTGCACTACCGGGTTGTTCGTCCGAAGAAAAGCGTTTAATAATTAAGTTCACAACAGAGTAGGCTTTGGTTGTTTAATGTTTTTTGTTTGTCACGCGGAACTAGCACGTGTTCTGCCTGTTGAGCGGTCTTTTAACCAAAATCGTTACATCAATTACATCTTAATTCAATGATTCATTCCGATAAGATAAAGGCAAAACAGTTCTGTAACAAACGAATTATAGGGACAGGAAGTTGCCATATTTTGTGTTCCAGTTAGTAACAATTTGTATTTTTTTTACTCCATTAATAATACTTTATATTTGAATTTCAGTTCAAATACGACATCCAGGACTGTACAAACAACGCGAAATGATGATGAACACCGTTAAGGACATGGCTTAACAGTGCGGAAGTGAAGTTACAACGTATCCAATTACACTATAAATAGAGCCCGACCAATCCCATGCTTTCTACGAAAGGTAAGCATTTTATAAATTTAATCATCATAAAAGTATAGTAAAAATAGATTGAAATCCCCCCTCTGATAAGATTATTAGACGATTGTTTGCTAGGGCAACCTTAAGTGGGTTGATCAATATTGATAAAACTATTGAACCAATACTCTTCAAACATTGAACCATTTTTATTAGTAAAACCTGTTTAAAAAAACTCACCAATTTCCATCACCTGTTTTCAAAAAATTGCTTTTAATGCGACCCATATTGCCTTAAAATTCTAAATCGAACGGATAGTACTTGTGGGACTTGAGTGGCAAGAATGGTATTGTGCGGGCCGAATGGAACGAGGCCAGATATTCAATCTCCTCGCCCGTTAGCTTGAAGTCACACACGTCAATGTTTTGCCGCATGCGTTCCTCGTTCGTCGAGTACGGAATCGGGATGGTTCCGATGTCAATCTAGTAGGCAGGAAAATGGGAAAAATGAAGTCAATTTCATTGCTTTTAGGACATTTTCTCTATGCAATTCCAACTCACCAAATAGCGCAGTATCACCTGACCGCCCGTTTTGCCATACTTGCGCCCAATTTCCAGCACCTTCGGGTCGTCCAGCGCGTTCCGGTTGCCGTTCGTCGTACGGTGCGGACGTCCCATCGGCCCGTACGCCGTTACCGTGATGCCCCGTGCCTGGCAGAACGCAATCAGCTTCCGCTGGTCGTAGCCAGGGTTGGCTTCCACCTGATTGTTGACCGGTTTCACCGTCGCTATCTGGAGAATGCGCTCGATTTGCTCGCTGTTAAAGTTGGACAGTCCGATGCTGCGTACTCGCCCGCCCGCGGTGACCAGCTTTTCCATCGCCTTCCACGTCTCGACGTAGTCCACGTCGGAGAGGAGCATATTGCCGTCGGCATCCTTCGGTTGCATGTCCGCATACTCGTACCCGGAGAATTGTACTCCCATCGGTGAGTGCATCAGGAAGAGATCGATGTACCCGATGTCGAGCATGTCGAACGAACGGCGGAATGCTTCCTCGACGTGCTGCGGATCGTGAAACGTGTTCCACAGCTTGGTCGTCACGAACACGTCCTCCCGGCGGATCACACCCTCCGCTATCTTGTCCCGTATCGCCTGTCCAATCTCGACCTCATTCTCGTACAGGAAGGCGGTGTCGATGTGCCGGTAGCCGAGGTCGATCGCTTTCTTTACCAGCTCAACGCACTGGCCTTTTTGAGCCTAAAAATACAAGAAAATGTGTGTAAATTTTCGTGTCTTTGAGGACACACGCACAGACACTGCCGTTTCTTACCAAGTACGTCCCATAGCCGAGGACCGGGATTTCGTACCCATTGCTAAAGCGAACCGTCGGCACTTGTGTTGACATTGCGAATAAACAGCTGATGCCTGACGTTACCGGTCGACGGTGTATCGACGCGTCAAATCCCCCTAGAGGTTGCCCTAATATTGACTTTTGGTATTTTACATAAAAATAGGAAAATTTTCAAAAAAATCTTGAAATGCATTTATTTTAGTTTGATAATTGTGTAAAACAATTTAGAAAATTATTTTTAAAAAATATTTTTTATTTTCTGGATTTTTTTGTATACAACCGTATCGTCTTATCGCAGGGCTATAAAGTCATTGAGCGATTATCTTAAAACCTTATTAATTTTGTTCTTCCCCCTTGTGTGCACACTGATAAAGATTTACTTCCGCCTTCAACTCCAAATGGGCTTAAAATTCCGCTTCAAACGGATAGAACGGATGGGCCAATCCCATCTCAAACTTCACCAACCGCTCGCCCGTGTTGAGCGCATCGAGCGTAACGACCTCTGCCGGTGTCAGTGCAAAGTCAAAGATGTTCAAATTCTGCCGAATACGGTCCGGATTGCCCGACTTTGGAATCGGCACAGTACCGATGTCAACCAGATAGCGCAACAGTACCTGGGCTGGAGTTTTCTTGTACCGTTCCGCAATTTCTACAACCCGCGCGTCTTCCATTGGATGTTTGGAGCTTTGCCCGTCTTCCGGACCGAGCGTACTGCCCGGCCGGTACAGTGGGCTGTACGCGGTTACGATCACGTTACGATCTTTGCAGAATTTGATTAATTTTTTCTGATTCAAGCGTACGTGACACTCGATTTGATTGGTTACTGGGGCCACCGACCCGTTCTCCAGAACACGGCGCAACTGTTCGGAATTGAAGTTGGAAACACCCAGGCTGCGAACGAGCCCCGTATCGAGCAGTTGCTCCATTGCTTTCCACGTGGTGACGTAATCTACGTCGGTAAGAACGGTAGTGCCGTTCGAGTCCACCGTAGCACCGATCGGGCTGTGCATCAGGTACAGATCCACGTAGTCCACGTTGAGTTTGGAGAGTGAGGCATCGAACGCTTCGCGCACTTGGGCCGGTTCGTGCGATGTATTCCAGAGCTAGAATTAGGGTTAAAAATAGACTTACTTTTGACTTTTGGCCAACACAAGCAGGGTGCATCAACTGACCTTAGTGGTAAGGAAAATGTCCTCCCGCTTGATGGTACCGTCGGCAATCTTTTCCCTTATCGCTTGCCCAACTTCTGCCTCGTTCTGGTACAGCGAAGCCGTATCGATGTGCCGATAGCCGGCATCGATTGCTGTTTTTACCGCATCGACACAGTTTTGTCCCCGGAGCTGGAAATGAAGCGTGGAAATGACAAAATCGTCACAATCCTAATGATTTCTTGCACTCAATTCTACTCACATTGTAGGTGCCCAGCCCAAGGACGGGCATCTTTTTCCCATTGTTCAGAGTCACTAGTGTCGCTTTCGCGTCCATTTCACTTTCTCACGGCTTGCTTTGGTTAATTGCACTCAGCAAACTGTACTAAACGCCCTCGCTGCGATGTTGGACAATTTATACTAGCAGGCCATGAAGCGTATGCACAACCGCAAGAACATCCGCCAGACTTTTGGTGTGGACTAAAAGTGAAACAAGCCGTTCGGTGCGGTTTGCTTAATGCGAGACAGCATTATCAGCATGAGCAGGCAAAAAAAAAATGAAACGAGGGCACAATCTGGAGATTTTTCTGGAGGTTCTTCTTGCGGGTGTATCTTACAAAACTGTTATTGTGATGCAGTCGAGATCTGCAGGACCGATCTTGTTAGTAAGGGTGTACTAATTGACCTTGGTTTGTACATGCACTAGGTACTCGTTTGTTTACATTATATGACGTTTAGCACCGCTTAATTAGAGCAAAGTTACAATTTTATTTGTAATATTTTTGTGTGTGTTTTATTAAATGTAACAAGTCTCTAACCTAGCAAATGCGCCGCATTTCTATATCTCGGTCTATTATGCGATTATTACTCTTCCTTCTCGAACGGATGATGCGGATGTCCGAAAGCGCTCGATTCCGGACAAATACGTCCATTGCGCTCCAACCCCGCCAACTGCTTCATATCATCCTCGTCCAGCTGGAAGCTAAACACATCAAAGTTTGACGCAATGCGCTCCTTGGTAACCGACTTCGGAATAACGACGTGACCCAGCTGGATCTGGTAGCGGATCAAAATCTGTGCCGCACTCTTGCCATGCTTCTTCGCCAGCTGGCCAACCGTAGCATCATCCATCAGTACCGGATCGTCCGCCTTAACCCAGGGTCTCGCCGGCGAACCGAGCGGACTGTACGCGGTAACGATGATGCCCTTCTCCGCACAGAATGAAGTAATTTTCGACTGGTGCAGATAAGGATGGCACTCTATCTGGTTGGTGGCGGGTGGGATGCGTGCAACGTCCAGCACACGCTGCACCTGTTTGGCATTGAAATTCGACACTCCAATGTTGCGCACCAGACCCGCATCAACGAGCTTCTCCATCTCGGGCCAGGTGTCGACGTAATCGGCGTCGGAAAAGAGGAACGTCTTCCCATCCGGTCCCATCGGGAAGAGTTCCGTACCTTCCTGGTAGCCTACCGGCCAGTGGATCAGGTAGAGGTCGAGATAGTCCAGCTTAAGGTTCTGCAGCGTTGTCTTACAAGCACCCTCGACCAGATCGGGCCGATGAAACGTGTTCCACAGTTTGCTCGTCACAAAGAGATCCTCTCTGTTGGAAGATTAAGAAGATGATTAAAATTGGGACACAAACTGTAGCAAAGTTACCTTTTACCTCTTCACAACACCTTCGGCAATTTTGGCCGCAATTCCTTCGCCCACCTCATGCTCGTTCTGGTAGACGTGAGCACAGTCAATGTGCCGATAGCCGACGTCAATCGCGTCCTTTACCGCCTGCGCCACCTGTCCCGGGGGAGACTAAAAGTGGACGTGGAAGGGTCGTCACTTTTTTCACTTGCAGTTGCTACCCTCTTCTACACGAAGTTCTACTTACGTTCCAGGTGCCCAGTCCAAACATGGGAATACTGTTACCATTCTTGAAGATTGCATTCGGTACGACATTGCAAGTCATTTTGCGTTTGGGATGATAAGCGTTGAGAGCTTGCAAAATACAGACTGCCTACTGCGATGTGGAGCGATGGAAAAGGTGAATTAGAAGACGCTCGCTGCCAGAACACACACGCACAATAACTGAGTAAAACAGTCCCCCGCTTGTTCGTGTGATCGATCATGTACCGGTATTGCCGCTTTTATATAAATAGTCGTTCTAAGCAAAGAGAGAGAGAACACGGGAGTTGAGAGCGAATGAATAGGCCGGTAAACGGAAAGAGCGAGATAAGAATAGGCGCGTACGTCCTAATCGTCTTTGCTCGCTTACGTAGAATTTAGATGCGCATGAAAAGAGGTTTGTTAAAAAAAAGAGATTTTGTATTTTTGTCTGTGGTTTGTCCTCCACGCGACAGATAGTGAGGCGTGAATGTTAGAAACACGCAACTGTTATACTGTACAGCAAAAAAACGTCTTCACGTGCTATTGGTACGATTATGATTGAAGTAAAGTAAGAAATTTACATTATCTACAAACAATTGCATAGTTGGAAGCTGTTTGTAATTCATTTTTTGAACAAAATATGACAAAACTGTTATACAAATATTTTTTCAAATTAAATCTTTCTTTCAGTTAAGATAAAATGTTGAACAAAGTGAATGAGAAATTAAGTAAAGGTAAGGTATAACATTAATTTACGAGAATAAATTGCCTATACTGGCCTTAAATAGGGGTTGCTGTTTGCCTGATGCAGCCAACAAGACCAAAGTACGCAGCCAACTGCCCAGTAACTGACCGTTGGCTGTAAAACTGTGCTAATGACCGTTGCAATTATTGCTGTTTAAAAGTGTACAGTACAGACGGACGTGTATTTGTATAACTTTATTAAATACAATACTTGTTATTCAATAAACTTGTAAGCTTAAGTTGAACTGTTCGTTTATTTCACAACAAATGAAACACGTTGTCATATGTTATGCTGCACCAGGCCGTATGTTTTCCCCCCCACAAGTTGATCATCATCATGCTGTATAGCTTATCTATAAGGGTTGGTTGATCACTAGGCTAGTTGCCTTATCGGTAATGAAATACGAACGATAATGTATCTCCTGCCCGATAATGCAACGCACCTCGGTAATGTGTGCCATGTAGTGTTTTTTTTGGTTACTGTGCATAGGTCCACTTCTACCGGCCGGCATTCTAATCTCAACTATTGAGATCGTATTTCGGTCGTGCTGGATGGAAAAAGCATGCTGCAATGTGTGGTTCAATTGGAGGAAATAAGTCATAAAAGAGTGATTACCGTAAGATACAGCTAAAAAAAACATAAGCGAAATGGTTTTATTTATAATACTTTTCTCACAGCATGGCGATGACGTTATTAATTGTCTATGGTTTATGTTTTCTCTCTGTCTTCTCTCTTCTCTCCATTTGTCGCTCACATTTACGCATTTCTCGCAAATCTATGACATTTCAAACGCTAACGTTGTATGCGTAAAAGCGGTGCGCGAGCATGTGTGCGTATTTCCGCGTATTGTAGCGGCGTTTCGATAGTTTACAAACGATGCGTACACGAAGCCGGTGGTTGCTTTGATAGACGGAGCCACTTGTTCCAAGCCAACCAAAAACGGTGTCCCATCTATCACTGTATGTGTGTCGTAGTCTTGTTTCGTGCCTAACGCGCCCTTCATTATCTCGCTCTTCCTCTGCCGGTCGAGATAAGCGTGCTACTCTCTACTCTATAAAACTCGCGCCGTTCGTGACCGGTTGTGTCAGTTTTGCTGTTGTTGTTCCTGGTGCTGGAACGTCCCGTTTTGTCCCGGCCGGTTGTGTTTGTGTGTCCGTTTATTGAGTGAACATTATTCATCCAGTGTGACCGCTTAGCTTGAACGTCCTACCGCACTAATCATGGCTTCGACCGTTCCCTTTGTGACGCTCAACAACGGGCAAAAGATGCCCATGCTCGGCCTGGGAACTTGGGGTGTAAGTATTGTTGTCGGTGTGCATTGATTCGTACGATTCGCCTACGCTTACCGGGGTACAATTACATAATTGACGCTGTGCTGTGCAGAGGGAATCCGATGTAAATTGTCAGCCAGAACGCTCAGTCAGTGCATGTGAATTGCTGTCGAGTGCAATTGTTCAATTATTTAATGTAATGCAGCCTACGGAATGTTTACCCTTTGTTTCGTCTGATTGATTAGTTCCCCAACCCCCCTTCCCTTTGCGTGTTTGAAGGTCAAGCTGGAACCATTGCATGACTTTGCAAATTGAAACCTGGACTGCACTCCACACACTGCTGGAGACGGAAGGCTTTTAGATTAATATTTGCAAGTCCGCCGTCGAGATATTTCCCTGTCTCTAAACAACAACATCAGTGCGTGTTGTGTGGAACTTGCAATGCGTTTGTAAATAGCGAATGAAGGGTCTTTCACTAACACACGGAGGATGGGGTTACCGGCTTCCGACCGGTTAACCCTTAAGTGCTCAAGAGAAAATTGGAGACGTGTAAAGTTAAAAAATGATCTTATTTGATAATAGTAAATTGTTTGATAGTACTACCTAGATTAACTTATGAAAAGGACTTAAAATCTAAAAGTAGGGAAACAATAGTTTCGAAATTTTTACTTCAAAATGCGTTTGTAAAATTTTCTTCTATTACAAAGCCTTCTAATTGTACTAAATTCCAGAGAAGTGATAATGATTTTAAAGCTATATATTACAAAAAGTAATTTCATAAATTGGGGTTAACCTAGAGAGTAAGATGGCTTTTTCCAGGATTTTTGGATGTGTTTCAAAGTTTGTTGAATCTGTCCCTCGATTTATTGAGCATTTCCTATAATTTTTTGAATCATTTGTATAAAAAAATGTCACCACGATTCCAATAGATTGTGGGAACGATTCAAACTATGTGTGGAAATGTTCAATAATCGTAAGAGATAATCTAAAATAAAGGATAAACAGGTAATGAATCGTGAGATAACTTCAAAAACGTTCAAGAAGTATCCAAAAGTTCGCACGATATATGACATTGATGACCAGGTCGAAGATCTTATCAACAGATACTTTAGAAAAAGACGAAACTTAGAATTATTTAGCTTATTTCCCTCTTGTTAGAAGATATCTGGATCGATACGCTTGAAAACACGGCGGGACTTATTATTATGTAGCGAATGATACAAGGATATGAGTTATTCAAAGGGGCTATAGGAAAACAAACCTGTCAAATGATCATTTACTATAATAGCCCATCGTCAATCGATAGTATCCGATGGTCTGTCAATAGCGCCATCTATTATTCAAACTGTCCACTGAAAGCGGTCGATCGATTGTACAAACTTGCCCTACAAATCCTTTTCCCTAATGCCTTCATGAATCATTGATATCAACCTTGGTTTCCTTTTTCTCTTAGTCTCCTCCGGGTGAGGTCGCCCAGGCGGTGAAGGATGCGATCGATATCGGCTACCGCCATATCGACTGTGCCCACGTGTACCAGAACGAGCACGAGGTGGGCGAAGGCGTGAAGGCCAAAATCGACGAGGGAGTCGTAAAGCGCGAGGACCTGTTCATTACCAGCAAGCTGTGGAACACGTTCCACCGGCCGGATCTGGTCGAGGGTGCATGCCGTACCACGCTGAAGAACCTCGGGCTGGACTACATCGACCTGTACCTGATCCACTGGCCGATGGCGTACCGCGAGGGACCGGAATTGTTCCCCCAGGACGAGAACGGCAAGACGGCCTTCTCCGATGTGGACTACGTGGATACGTACAAAGCGCTGGAGAAGCTGGTGGAGCTCGGACTGACCAAGAGCATCGGCATCTCGAACTGCAACTCCAAGCAGGTGGAGCGTGTACTGGCGGCAGCCACCATCAAACCCGTTACCAATCAGATCGAGTGCCATCCTTACCTGACACAGTCGAAACTGTCACCGTTCTGTACGGAGCGTGGTATGATCGTTACCGCGTACAGTCCGCTCGGATCGCCGAACCGCCCCTGGGCTAAGCCGGGCGATGCGCAGCTGATGGAAGATCCGAAGATTGTGGCGCTGGGGGAGAAGTACAACAAAACGCCGGCCCAGATTCTGATCCGCTACCAGATCCAGCGCGGCCACGTAGTTATCCCGAAGTCGGTGACCAAGTCGCGCATTGCCTCCAACTTTGAGGTGTTTGATTTCGAGCTGACAAAGGACGATGTGGCACAGATCGATACATTCGACTGCAATGGGCGGTTGGTGCCGATTACGAGGTGAGTAAAAAATTTGCAGGAACTAATTATAATGGCTAAAAGTATGGACAAGTTCAAGTTCACTGTGCTCTCCGTTATCAGTACGCATGGTGGCGTTATCGCCTAGAAATGAGGAAGCCGTCACACGCACGGCGAAGCGGCCGTAATGGTGTGATTTAATGGCAATTTAGTTTAATTTTGTTACTACCCATCCTCCACCCAGCCTGCCTAATTTGATAATTTATTTAATCTGTGACCTCTTTCACCGTCTAATTCTAATTTTCTCATTTTGGGTTTTGCACTCGTATTCCTATAGTGCTGCTGGACATCCGTATCATCCGTTCGAAAACGAGGAGTTCTAATTCCAGCCACCACAGCCTAGCAGACGAAGTCATCTCTCTGCAATTTGATTATTTGTATGTAACCAGCACGTAACGGTCCAATAAAGTAAATTCGATTAATAATTTCAATTCGATTCTGAGTAAACTTGTGAAGAAAGAAAATAAGAAACATTTCGTATAATGATTTTATTTGAAATTTTCGTTTATTTAACCTTATACTCAAAATTACGTCGATCCTTGACGGCTTGGTGCCCTCTCGCTACTAGAAATCCCAAAGGGGACTTTAAAATTTGCTGGCAAGTGTAACTAGCTATATGTACAGTACCGGACGGAGGAAATGATAATAGGGGCAAATAAATTAACATAATCATAATAGAGAATAGCAGAAATAGCTAACAATCGCTTCCCTGTGCGTTAAGCTCATCGAAACACGTGTGGAGATATCAATAGCAATATCTTCCCCGTTTCCACGTAACAACACTGGGAGCATGTAAGGACGACTGCTCTATCTCTCTCCTTCTCTCTCTCTTTTAAATCCACTTCAATCTCCGCTACTACTAATTGCTAAAGCAAAACGAAATAAATATGGAGTGTTTCTTATGCCTGCGGTTGGCATACAACAAGTACAACGAGATATGTTCAATCGTCAAGAAGATAATACATTTCCACATGTGGAACTATAAAGATAAAGTTGTACGAGGACGCAAATCTGTACAAAAGGGGTCACAACGATCGAAGGAAACGATAGTAATCCAACACTCCAACACCATCCGCCTAGTCTACAGGTTGACCATCGGGTGTTGCTACACCTTCCGGTAGATGAGGCACGACTATCTGTTCCGGAGCGGAAGCCGCTGTCTGGGCACTATCCCCGACACACTCTGTAGGTGGCGGTGATAGTTCCGTTGGGACCGCTGGATACGGTTTAGCAAACACGGGCGGTTGCTCGACGGGTTCCGGAGAGGGTTGTTCCACTATCTCTACCACAGTTGTGCTCTCGAGGTCTGTGCTCTCACCGGCAGACTTCTCCGTGTCGTCTGTAATGATGATTCTCGGCGCAGAGGATGCACGTGGCCGTTGGTTCGATGATTCGGTAACGTTTTCGATTCGTACAACGTTGATCGATTTGGGAGGTTCGCTGCTGCTTCTTTCCTCGGTGGAGAGTGGCATGATGCTGTTTGGTAGCGGTGCGTCATCCACATCCTCTATGATCGTTGGTGTAGTCGAGTGTATCACACGATCCTCGGTTTGGATTGCAGACTCGGGAACATCCACTACTGTTACCGGTTCTTCAGGTTCCTCCACTTCTATCACCTGTTCTTCGTTATTCTCGTTCGATTGTTCTACCTCAGGTTCAACTTCTTCTGTCTCCTGCTGTTGCTGCTGCTGCTGGTCTTCTTCTTCTTCTGCCATCTGTGCCGCTTCCTCCTCCTCTTCATTCTCTTCGTAGATCACATCGCACGGTGTTCGGTGTACCATTGGAGGTATGAACTGGGCAGGTGGGATGAGTACCACCTGGGGTGCATCGCCCAAAGACTCCACATACTCGATCTCATCCACCTGCTGGTGATCCGCTTCCTCGTAAGGCGCTTCTTCACACTGTTCCGGTTCGGCTGGGGCTTGCTGTCGGCCTTTCTTTTGATGCTGCTGCTGCTGCTTATTACCTTGCTGCTGCTGCCTATTACCTTGCTGTTGCTGCTGATTCGATTGCTGCTGTTTCTGCTGCCTTCCCCGGTTTGGTTTCGAACGGCGTGGTGTTTGGGGTGGATGTTGATCTTGCTGCTGCTGCTGCAGCTGCAATTCTCGCAATCGTTCGGTAAGTTGCCGCAAATCACGCTCCTGCGATTCGATCACCGTCTTCAGCTCTTCGATCTGCTGCAAATCTTCCATGCGAGGTTCGCGCCGTTCGTAGCGTAAGCGCATCTCCTCGAAACTGTGTGGGAAGGTAAGCAGACGGGTATTAATGGTAGTGGAAGCCCTCAAAGTCATTGCCCTAACATCTTCGGTTCTTCGGAGTCGAGTTGTCAACGGGTAAAGTCTAGTGGAAGGAACTTCCGAGCAAAACAGTATAGAATACGATGTCACAGTGTCTAATCATGAGCCGTGCAGAGTTATGAGATGAGTGCTGTGAGTGTTGAACTATGATACTATGTACACAAAATCAGTGAGATGATGAACAGAAAGACAGATGACTACGACTAGAACAATTACACTACTACTGGGCGATAACAAAACAAAACTTACAGATTCGTTAGGCAGCGGCACTTTTTATGGAGCGTTTGAATTTCTTGCGCGTTCTTCGTGTCCCGCGACTCCAGACTGTGCACCACGAAGCTGTGCTCTTCCTGCAGGTCCTTCAGCTGCCGCTGATGGCTGGTCGTGAGTTCTCTGTTCAGTGGAAGCGATTGGATGGACAGGAACGGGGGGAAATACGGTTTGATACGAGCATTTTTCGAGACGTGGGATGATGGCAAATTTTCATAAAACCAGAAAAACAAGATAAAAGCCATATTTTGGAGTTTCGAAATCGGAAAATGTAACGGATGCGCGAGATGCGGGTGAGGTGCATTGAATTGATATAAAGAGGGTGTGTAGAAGATAGATGAAACGCAATTAATTACGAATGCAGCACGAATGTGGCAACGAATGGGCAAAATGTCGAACACGGAAAGGTTGAATAACTTTTTGTCCTTTTAAAGTTTTGTTTGTTTGTATTTATTGGTCAACAACACGTTCGTCACACTTTAACAGCCCAACGCACACACGCGCACAAGAACAATGTGCAAAAAAAAACAATGGGGGAAGGCTTTTCCCCACTCTCACAAACAACAACAGGTAAATGCTATTTCACTCACAAAAAGGCAGTGTAGAGAGAAAGGCAAACCGGGGTATTGGGTAATTGGTTGGGGTTGGTGCTAAAAGATAAATGCCAATAGAGCTTTCACGATGCGTTTTTTTGTTTGTTTGTGTGTATCCATGGAAGGGTAAAACAAGAACAATTATGCGTTTTTTTGATAATCATTTGGTCAGTGCTGCAACGTCTCAATGGTGAACCACCATACGTAGCTGACAGTAGACGATCAGCCCAAAGGTTAGCAGTAGCACGGCCGATGCCAACGGTAAGGAATGTGTCTGCTGATAGAGCAGCATCGAGGGCAACAAGGGATACGCTCCTTTCACCAGTTGCACAAGCAGCAGTATTAGCTGTATCAGTGGGTTGCGTGCAGCGGCGGCTTGGCGCATTGGCTCTTCCAGCCCGTCGGCGGTACTTTGGTTTTTGCAAGAATTGAAACGGAAGAATGTTTGATACAGGAACAGTACATATGTTTTACAAATAAAATCATCGTTTATTACCGAAAGAAAAAAAAACAGACAAGACAAAAGCCAAATTGGATAAGGCAACAAGTAGAAGTAGAAGTAGAAGAAGGAGAAGTGCAAAAAATAGAAGAGAAAAGAAAGAGAGAAAATAGAACAAATACATTATCACAATGATGAATGCAGAGAGAGGATCAGATCAGATGAGTTGCACACATCAACAACAAGAGAGAGAGAGAGAGTACAGAAAGGAAACTGTGACAAGGGATACGAGAGTGAGGGTTGAATAAATGGTACAAAGTTTACCAATTTCAGTATGAGAATGAACACAACAAGATTATGCTACAGAAAAACAAAAACTGCTAAATTTCTATTTTCTCTCATTTTTTTGTTGGTTATGTTATTGGAGCCATCTTCCACCGAAACCGCCACAAAGGAGTAATGAGCGTGGAAGGGCTTCCGGATTTTTTTCCTCTTCATTTTCCGGTAATAAACGATGAATTAAACACATGTACAATTTTAAATTTTGCTACAACGAGGGTTGAGATTGCGTGAGAGGGGATGAGTTTGGGATGAATTGGAAAGTGATTAACGTGATTGGGTAGGAAGTTTTTTGTCGATCCACACAGTCGCAAGCGTGGTGTAGCGTCACTAAAAGCAAAGCAAAGCGCTAAAAGAAAAACCCTAGCAAAGCGGCATCTATTGGACATACTACACAAATCCACACAGACCACATGTACTACACCAACAACAGAGAAAAGAATCGGAATCTTTGGGGGACTTTAGGAAAACACAAAAGAGGGACAACACTTGCTTACCTGATTTTGTTCTCAGCATCTTCAAGCCGGTGTCGGTTGCGACTGTCCATCAGATGCAGTGCTTCTTCCTTCTCTGCAACGAGAGCCTTCCATTGTGTTTCTAAAACAAATTCCCGGGAAAAAATTGCATTATTTGGGAATAGATTCTGGAGCAAAGAGGACGAACCTAGCTCCTTTTTGTGGGCAGTTTTCATCAGCTCGGTCGTGTCGGATATTTCCCGCGCAAACTCTTCCTGCACCTGCTGAATCCGTTCGCTAAAGTGCTGCTCCAACTCCAACTTTTCCTTTTCAAACTGTTGCTTGAGGGTTTCTGGAGCGGAAAAATGCATGAATTAGTACTCTGGAACGTTCAGCAAAATAAGCCAACTTACCGATGATTTCATCCTTCTCGGACATTTCTTTGGCCAGCTTGCGCTCGTGCTCCCGCTCGGCACGCTCCACGTACATGCGCGACTGGAGCAGCTTCTGGTCAGCGTCGGTCTGTGCATTGGCCATCAGCTTCTTTTGCTGTTCCAGCTTCGCTTTGAGTGATTCGATCTGAAAGAACGCACAGAAAGCCCTCAAAGTTTTGATGCCTTGCCAATAAGAGTTTTAGAGTGTCATTTACCTCATTTTTCAGCTGCATTTCACGCTCATTGAACCGCCGACTCATGGCTTCCGTTTCGGCCAGTGCCTCGCGGCGCAGCTTCTCGATGGCGGAGGTACGCTCCTCCATGTGCGTCTGTTCCAGCTCCACCTTCAGCCGGTTCATCTCGTGCAGCAGCCGATCCTCCCACTGCATCGCAATCTCCCCTCGGGCGATCTCTATCCGGTTCAGGGCTTCCCGTTCCTTTTCACACAGTTGACTGTGAAGAGAAGTTGATGTACCAAACATTAACATTAAACAATCGAAATGAAGACCTCGCTACTGCTACTTACTATTCACAGCGGTTCTTTATCTGCTGCACCTTCACCATCTCCTCCTCGAGCTTGTTGTACGCCGTCTCCAGCTCCGCCTTCAAGCTCTCCACCTGCCGGGTCATCCCGAGCAGTGATTCCTTCTGATCGTACGTAAGCCCGCGCAGCTGCTCCACCTCCGCCTCGTACGACTTCAGGTGGCGCACCTCGTCCGTGCGCTTGCGGGCCAACTCCTCCAGCCGGCTCACCTGCTCGAGCGCCTGCTTCCGCTCCTTCTCGACCGTTTCCATCTTCTCCTTGCACGTCTTCTGCATGCTGCGGATCGTAAACTCGCAATCCTTCATCAGATCTTCCTCGCGCGCATTGTTCACGTCGCGCAGCTGCTCGAAGCTTTGCTTCCACTTCGCCTCTACCTGGGCCCGTTCGCGCACCGACTCTTCGAGCGCTTCGCGCATAATCTTCTGCTCCTCGGTGCGCTCGTCCAGCAGCTTTTGGCGTTCCTCCTTCAGCCGGTCCACCTCCGATTTTGCGTCAATTAGCTGGCTGTTCAGCTCGTGGGCTAGCTGCCGCACCTCGGCCAGCTTTTCCGTCAGCTCCAGATGTTCGATTTCCAAATTTTGATACTTGAGATTAAGTTCGTCCTCCCGGTCGGAGGCCTTCAGTCTTATCGTTTCCATCTCCGACTGCTGGGTCGTCAGCCGGGCCCGTATGCCTTCGCATTCCTTCAGGGCGGCCACCAGCTCCGCTTGCAGACCTAAAGGACAATGGGAAGGGTGGAAAATAGAGAGAGAGAGAGCAGTTAGTTACGTTTGTGCCAGATCAGAAATCTACAAAATACCTTCTTTGTTGCATTTGTTAAGATCTTTAGAATTGCTGGAACCCATACTGAGCAGCGAAAGACAACGACGAAACACTGTATCGAGGCCTACTGCAACGCAATACTCTACTGCTTCTTGCGTTGACATTACTACCAAAGCCTGCTTCTCGGATATCAAGAATATCCCAAAATCTTGCTAAGGAATGCTGTTTTGCTACCTATTTGGCTAATTCCCGGACCTAACGACGTTCTTGGGGGAAGAATACTACGTCGTTAAACGACTGCTTTCTACGTGTTTGATCAACAACTCCCATCAAACCAAGCTGTTGGCCATCATGCATAGATTGTCTTCAAAGATCTTGGCAGCGATCGGAACTACGTCTTGGGGAACTCTTCAACTTCGGAAGAAAGTCCAATCAAGAATCGTTACGCGAAACCTGTGTCGTTGACACCGAATTGGCATCGCCCGCATTCCATTACCCCTCATCCATTCTTGTCTGTCATCCGGTTGATTTAGGAGAACTGGTAGAACACAAAAAACAAGAACCCTCATATTCCCACCCAGCGCAAGGTCAGCAGGAAGTCTTTGTGAATGCTTCTTCCTACCGGTGCACAGGAACGGAGGATCGCGCGCTGTTTATTCAGCCCCAAAATAGCAATGTAGCTTCTTCTCTTCTCGGCGGCGGTTGCTCTTGGTTGCGGTTACTGTAGCTCGCTTTGTCTGTCAGTCAGTCCCGCACGGGTCCCCCCGATGTCCCCCCCCGATGCGCATTCAAAAATAACGCATCCACGCTTGTCCGAGCTGCGTCGCGCAACTGTCGATGACGCGCGTTGTCGCACTGTTACAAAGATCAAAAAACGGCCCCTCGTAGTTTTGATATAGCGTTTCGGAGGTCTTGGTCAATAAACGCGTCGACGAATGAACCGAAATGGCAAGAAAAAAAAACTTCCGTCTTCCGACCGATACTAAGTATTTGCGGATACACGCGCTTGACATCTGTCGGGGCGTTACGAGCGCACGAACGCGATCGTCCCACGCGGTTCTATATACACACGCGTGACAGCATCGTCGCACGCGTCCACCTCATCAATTTAAAGTTGTTTTGCTCTACCACACACTTGCTAACCGCTGTCAGGAGGGTTTTGGTTGTTTTTTGGAGTTCCTTTTTGGACAGCTCCCACATTCTTGCTCGGGAGGAATCATTCTAGTCTATTGTCCAAACACTTACGTTCCACGTTGTATTCCTTAAGCAACGCATCCCGCTCGACCGCATCGAGCTTCTGCTGCAGTTCGTAGACCTTCACGTTCGCTTCCTTCACGCGCTTTTCGGCCTCCTCTAGCTTGGCGCTGTACCGCTGTTCCTGGTTCACCAGATCCTTCCTGCAAAAGCAAAAAGAGTTATTGCGTGTTGTATTAACAAGCTTTTAAAGAGGGTGATGCGGTATTTAGTTTTGCAGCTACCGTACAGCCCAGGGCTTCCTTTCCTGCCCCTGTAGAAAGTGCTCAACCCTCACCCTGATCGTTTGATCGTGCCGACTGATTGATCACCCTTCCCCCCGGCGAGACAGTTGCCAAGTGAAAATAAATCGATACACGAAGCGATTCCGAGGGTGAAATTGCAATCTCAACATTTACAAAACCCCTCCCCTCCTTGCTCTTCGGAGACCCTACCTCTTCGTGCAGCAGTTTACAACCAGCAGCAGTCGGGTTGAAATATTTCAATAATTTTCATTCACACAGTTTCATTCAGCAGGCCGTCGGTGTGAGGATATCAGCGAAAAAAAACGGCTCAGTTTACACAGCGCTCAAAGCGGGTATACGATGAAGACCTTCTCAAACTTTGGCAGACAGTTTGACGCGTACTCGGTATACTAGTATCGTCGCATTTCGAAGCGGCCCATCTGGTACGTCACCTAGAACGCTCAGCTAAGGAAGAAGTTTTAAGCCTGCCAATGCGCTCAGCTCACCTTGCCCGAAACCGGCCGGTAGGAGAGTTATTTTTAAAAGCACTTAACGTGCCCTGCAAAAAAGCAACGCCCCTTCAACCGTCCGGCAGCGGAAGCGTTGCGTACCCGCTATCTATCTTACAGCTCGCTTAAATAGGGTTTATGGTTACTTTTTATCGTCCAATGAGGGGTTTTGTTGCAGCGCAATGATGGAAGTGTGTCGGAAAGTGCAATTCACGTGTGCTATTTTCCGCTTACTACTACTGGTTAAAGGTAAGTGGGTCATAGCAGGCTGACCACAACAATCCACAGCACCGTGTTTTGTATGATTTATTGCCCCCAACAAAACCATCTATTGAGGTTACAAGCCTGAACAAGTCCTGAAGCATTTTGATATGTATTTTGAGGCAAAAAGTCACGTTTTGGTAGTTTTGTTACAGTTTTGTTGCTAATTAGAGGGAGCTCCTGGTGTGTAATTATTTTCGCCTTTATGACTCATTTAACAAGATGGCGATCAAAAACGGATCAAAACACGGGCCGCACTGAACGGGCCGTTTCAACTCGTTCTTACTTCCCACGTTCCCCACGGGGCTGCTGACGTCAATCGCGAGTACTAGTGTGAACGTGCCCGGATATGAGTCAGGAGAAAAACATCATCGCACAACCGCATTGTCTTTATGGGGGTTTTCACTAAATTTCCTCCACATTTCTTATCGGAAGGTTTCAACGACCCGACCGAACCGATCCTCATTCTGTCACTTCCGTGAGCAGTAAATTAATCGTTTTTACCTTAATCCCCGAACAGCTTCTACGAATGCATACAAAGAACGGTCCCATTCTACGCGTCGCCATCTGCCATCGAGAAGAAACCAGCTGCGTCGCAAAATGTACGTGCGCAAATAGGTAAACAAAAGTGTGTGTTTGTGTGGTGAAGGAAGATGATCATTCAGCACAAGATCTCGCAGATGGCCCCGTAGGAATGAAACAATCCGAAATTCGCAATTCGTGGATCACAATTTGTGATAAATATTTACACAAACGATCGTTTCAATAACGTCACCGGAAGACGGACTGTCTTAACGCGCGCGATTATAGTTAACGATCGTTTATCGACCGGTTGTATTGTGTCTGTGGAAACGATCATCCGTTGATTGCGCGCTTGTTTAAACAAGGATTTGAAGCTACAAAGGGATATAATTTAAAGAAAAAACACACAGCAAAAGAACTTAAAGTAAGGATATTTACATGTCACTGTTGATCTTCTCAACGGTGCCGAAGGATGCCGGCGGCTCAATGTTGGACGGCTGCACCACATCCGGCAGGCTGGCCACACTGTCCTCGATCAGCTCGCTCTTAGTGCGCTGCTCCGCTGCGTCAGCCTTTGCACACTTTTCCTCGTCACACTTTTCCACGCCCTCGGCTGGCGATGACGCACTGTGATCGTATTGAAACTCAATGTAATTCTTGCCCGCATCCTCCCGACTGAACACACCATTGTTAGCACGTTCACTAAATGCAGTATGAGATTGTAGTGTACCGTCCTGGCCCGTCGCCTGCCCTACCTCACTGTCACTGTCCACGTCACTGCTGTCGACGCTGGTCGACGACACTTCCACATCGTCACTGCCGTTCTGTGTCAGCTTGAAGCTGACCTGCTTCTTCTGCGGCGACGGCTGGCGCTGATGGTCCGGCACTTCGGCCAGCTTAAGCACCAGGCTAGCGCGGATCGGTTCCGGTTCCGCACCATGCTCGCTCCCGGCGACCCGGTGCCTGTCATCGTCAGCGGCGTCAGTGCCGCTGGTGGGTGAGAGCGTCTCCTTTGCCTCGTAGAAGACGTCCCGATCGTCGCTAGTATCGTCCCCAGCAGCAGCATCCTGCACGATCACGACCGTGTGGCGGGTGGCCGCCTCTAGCTCGTGCGCCGGAAGTGCCGCTGCCGCCGGTCGCTGGCTGCGTGGCGGTGGCAATGGCGGTGTCGTTGACTTGGTCGTCCGCTGGGACGGGGCTGTTGCTCGTTGCTCGCTGCCGGCCCGGCTTGGCTGTTGGCCCATTTCCTGGATGCTCGTCGGTGCTCGTTGCTCTGCTGCTCGCGCACTGCTGTTTGCTGCTTCGCTGCCGGTGGCATTCGCCTCCGATACGGTAAGGTTCGCTCCCGGTGCACTACTGCCGACTGGCGGGAGGATCGTCGCCTCGGCCGGACTGAGCGCACGATCGGCCGCCGGTGTAGTGGTGTCGTGAGCTGACTGTACCGCGTTGCCGCCCTGGTGTGCGTGATGACCCAGTGCCGGAGTAGTAGGCGAAATATGTTTGATATTTAATAACTG
Organism: Anopheles coluzzii; assembly: GCF_943734685.1. Lineage (NCBI taxonomy): Eukaryota > Metazoa > Arthropoda > Insecta > Diptera > Culicidae > Anopheles > Anopheles coluzzii. The sequence continues at coordinate 69,717,741 of NC_064671.1, read as the reverse complement.
CCCATCCGTACTACTGTCACCACCACTCTGCGGTGTGGTCGTAGTGTGCGTGACAGCGATCGCTAGTGGTGCGCATGCGTTCGGCGACACTAGCGCCGCACCACTAGCGTCGCCGCTGGTGTGTGTCTTCACTAACGCTCGTTCGATCGTTCGGGGCGTGGTGGAACCGTCCTGTTCGGCTTTCGTGACGTCACCGGGCGGAAGGTTAGGCTCTGCATCGGCCGTGCCCTTTCCCTGCTGCATCTCCACAAACTCTTCGATAACCTTGATCGGTACCGTGCCGCTCATTGCCTTTGCGAGGTTCGACAGGTGCGTCCTGCCCTGGGCGGAGCCATCCTGACCTCCGCTGGAGTCGGCCTTCGGGAGGGATAGCTTTAGCACGTTCTGTTGTTGCTGCTGCTGTTGCTGTTGTTGTTGTGGTTTCACGTGCTGTTGATTTTGTTGCTGTTGATTCTGTTGATTCTGCTGCTGCTGATAGCGGCGTCGATTTTTCCCTTTCGCCATTGCACTTTCGCTCTGCGGCGCGTACGAACTCGAACTGTGGCTCGCGTGCGGCGGACGTGGTTCCCGTGCGCACCCGGCACTGTCATCGATCGGGCCACCGTTGGCAGAAGCTTCGCGACCGCTGCCGCACTCGTACTCGGGCGCGACCGAACCGTGCTGGCGCGTTAGATCGCTCGAACTGACATCGATCGCGCGGTGGTTTCGTTCGTCACCGTCGTCCGTCGCTCCCTTCGGCACCGCGGTGGGCCGGCACTTGGAGGGCAACAATTGCTCGGGCGAGCGTTCGCACCGTTCGCCCAAGGGTGCCAAAAGTCCGCCACCGTCCGCCTGCCCCACTGGGCCGCCCGGTGGTGAGCTATTTTTGGTCCGCTTTTCCTCGTCGCCAGCGCGGCTTCCGAGCGTGGTGCCGTCCGGTGCGTTGCGGCCCGTCTGCCGCGCAGCTGCGCTTGCGTACGCATCAGACGCAACCTTCGCACACGGTGGTGGTGGTGGTGGTGGTTGTGACGGCTCTTCGCTGCACACTGCTACCGGTGCCACCTCTGGCTCCTCCGCTGGCACTAGCTGCAGCGGTTTATCGTGTTTTTGTTTTCCCTTCTGTGACTTGGAGCGTTTGAAGAAGCTAAACATTGCGGACGGGCACACACAAACTGCAACCACCTTTGCTCAAACGCACACACTTTTTTCCCGTTCAACTGGTAGTTCCCTTTGAAACAGTTTCTTTGAAACTCAAAAAACAGTTCTTCTCGCACGCTCAGCCAGCGATCGGCACCGGAACAGAAGCTGAAAGATACTGGTTTGGCGCGGAAGGTCGTCATTTCGCCACTCCATACGACGCGTGCGACACAACCAGCGCGTCACGCACGAAGTGTGGTGGGAAAATTCCCAAACGAACGCGTTTTTTCCTTGTTTTTATTCTTTTTTGTTTTTGTCCCGCCGCGTCCTACACTGTTCCGTCATTCATGTGAACCATTTCGGCGAATGAGAGCGCGCGCTCGCGCCCTGATCTTTAATACTTATTTTTGCTCACACTCGCTCACTGACGCAACAATGTCCGCCTAGACGTTACGAGAAGCTTTGCAATCTGTCATGTGCGGTTTATTTTGCCTCCTTTGCTTTTGCTTTCCGCCGCTTTTGAACGCTCTTAATCCTCCCGTCATTCATGAGCAACCATGCGTCTCCATTCGATTGCACGAGACCGCCCCTGTACTTCCAAAAAGTAACACACGCCATTCAAAATGATCTGGGTTGGGGGACGATCGATCCTCTTTGGGGCGGTTTTGAAGCGAATCAATCTGTCAACGGGTAAAACGATCGCCGATGTGTGGGGAAGGAGCTAGGGAGGTGCTTGTGGTTTGTGGTTTTCCCGGAAGATAAATACCGAACTCATCGGTAAGAATCTGCTTAAGCCGCAGTGGAAGTGGTCGTGGGAAGAGGGTCGTTCGTCTGGTTTTGTGGTGAGGTTATTATTAATAAACGGATGAAAGAAACGCGAGAAGACAAGCATGCGATGCTACATGAGGAGGTGAAGCGTAAACGATCGTTGTTGTAAACTGTTTACATTTACAATTCATCCCATTGAATGCATGCAATACAATGCAACAATTATGCAACAATGTTGATTTGAGCTATTCATATTGTGTTCAAGTGTGTATGTACAAATCCTCAAAAAAAAAACTATCGCATTATCCTTGAGCGACTTGAGTACGTTTTAAATATGACGAAACAACGCCAGACCGGCAGTACGCAGCCAGCCCAGTGTCGAGAGCGACCAAGCGTCTCCATCGGCGCGTTGGGGTCTCCGGATCTTCGTTCCTCGTTGCGTGTGTGTGTGTTTAACCTTGAACCAATTTTCAAGTAATGTTTTTAATCTGTTTAGCGGATTAGCAGTATCACACGGTGAAGGGTTTTTGCTTCAAAAATAGCCTTGTCCTTCGCTAGGCTGTCATCACATCTCGCTTGGCTTGTGCACTTTCAAACCCTCCTGCTCCTGCTAAATCCTTGACAATCGGACCTGCAGCGCATCTGCACAGTGTTTAACGCGCGTTAATTAAATCGTTACTTTGCCGCTCTCTGGCCACGCCTCGCGCGTTCCCTTCGTTCCAGGGCAGCACAACAGCAGGCAGAGGAAGGAAACGAGTATTCTAACAAGGACATCCACCTCTCATTGCTCGTGCCCAAGCTCGTGTTGGCGCGTGTGAAACGCTTCGTTTATCCGGAACAAGAACTCGCGAAATTGGGCCTGTCGATGCCGTTTAAATCGTGTAAATCGTGCCGAACGTGCAGGCGTGTTTATTTGCTTTCTACCTAACCCCCAACCTATCTGTGGTTGGGCTGCGAAAAAAAAATGCCATGCCACCCAACGAAAAACAAAAAAACCGCAACATGCTCATCCCAATAAACAAACAAAACGCGCTTCACTATCTCCCATTGAGATTGGGCCCCCTCCTCGACGTCGATTTTTGTGTGGCGTGAGAGACAGGCGAAACTGAAAATGCTGCTCGCTAGCTAGTTTCCGAATACACAGCGAACCAGTCCCCTGTCCTCCCTTTCGTTTGTTTATCGTAGCGAGGTTTAAACGCACCAAAAGGGGAAGGAGTGCGTTTTTATTCGGCGAGGAAAGGCAACGGGGGAAACTAAATTTAGTCCTATCACTATACGATTCACCACAGATTCGAGCGGATTTAGACACGTCTTGCTGGCGTTGCCGTTGTTTGGGTAGAAATGATTGGCATGGGCAGTCGATAGTCCAACCTTGTTATGTTGTTGTTTTTCCTCTGCGACGACCGATCGAATCAATCAACAATCGAAGCAGGAAATCGTTACCATTACAACAACAATGGCAAATACGAGTGGAGATCGCCTGCTCGAAATTGATTGCATTGCGTGTAAATGTATTTAGCAAATACATTTTATGCATTAGCTTTAGCAAACCGCATCGTTGAATTTTTTTTAGATTTGGCTACCAATGACATGTTGTTTTCGGTTTATTTTTGTTTCAAGCTGCGTGAAACTTTCATCCAGTCACGTACAAACAGATGTCAGCCACGCTTAAGTGGATGTTTCGTTTATCCGATGGTTAAGAAAACACTGTTCAATTTTTTAGGGGGTTACTGCCTCCTAACGAATGTGTTTTAAAAAATGATCGACACTTTTGGGCGATGGAATATAGTCGTGTCAATACACATGGAGCGTTCTAATTTCTACTGGTATTAGTGCGTATTTTTTGTGTATTTTTAGATGATCTGATGTTTTTGGGTGGAAAAGAAAAGGGATGTCTAACAATCCTTTTAGTAGTACGGTCTTTTGTGATTATTTCTATTAGTAGTACAGCATTTTTTGCCTTTTTTTCTTTTAATTTAATTTAATTTTTAGTGAAGATTGGTTTCAAGTCAACGACAAACTATGGATAGCTTCCTCCTTTGAAAAGCTTAATATAATTTAAATTAATTTAAACATATACTTTTATTAATATAAAGTGCAAATTGGAAATTTAAAATTATTTGGTGCAATATTTATCGATGCAATGTGTAGTTTTTTGCATAAAAATATAAGTCATTATATCCCCCAATGATTTTCAGTCAAGATAAATTCATTGAATACATTTTACCGCCGTTGTCACTAAATGTTGGCTCTAAAGCATCTATTTTGACTGTACAATTCAATTTTACATTCTAACGGACCTATTGTTGTCTGTAAGTCATCAATTTTTGACTCTTGTAAGAATTATGAACAGTTTACAAGGTATTTAAGCTGGTTTATGACAATTGTAATTAATACATAACATAAACAATACAAAATCCGTAAAATTATAAAGCTTTTTTTTAAATAATTCAATTGAATAAATTGTAAAGCTATTGTATATAACACCTCAAAATACATGCCATCCTTTTACACTTCATTGAAACCTCCAAAATTGGCATAACAATTGAATGGAGGAGTTTTGAATTATACCAATGAAATTATGATTTACTTAACTTAAATTGTATAATTTTGGATCACACAATTTCAGACATTACGTTACATTTTGTAAATTAAGCGATTGGCTCTAGTGATGTTAAAAACAGATCTTTTTGATGATCGGCTCAGTTCCGGTTCATTCATAAAGGTGATCCGGATCATTTGATCGGATCAATCATTCAATCGTGCGTTCTCTGCTAAATCTGTCATTTAATGCCAAAGATAACATGGTTTACTGGGTTCTACAAAGGTGTTTTGACTGTTTCCCAATTTTGTTTTCGAATGCTTCCAATAGTTTTTGGTTCGTTCTCACTATTTATTGGGCGTTACCCATTTTTTTGGGTGAATTGTACTGATGTGCTATAATACGGTACCATAATTATGAGAAAACTATACAAAAATATATGGGAAACGGTTAATAAATCGTGAGACGGATCCTAAACCTTATAGGAACCAACCAATAAAATGTGGAAACCCTGTATCAAGTGCTGTTCGTCATTTAGATTCTGGCTGAGACGAAGCACGAGGCGAAAATATGCAGTACGTGTTAAGGAGCGAACGAACGAGCATCCACACGATTAGCGTAAATAAGTCAGTTTGTCAAATTTTATATGGAATTGAGGCCTCGCACGCAGATATCTCCACAGATTATGGGTGCTCGAATTCAAAGCATGAGTCGGATCGAAGCGGTGTCACCAGGCTTTCTCGTTTTGGCATAAAGAATCACACACGTGTAAGATATGTCTTATCTGCTATCTAAAGAAAGAAGAATGCTGATCCGAAAATGATACCTGCTCACGAGCTCATTTGGCGCATTCGATCATTCGCCTCTGCTTCTTTCAGAGAAGCTATGATCCGGATCTTTCAAAAACTGATGCATAATACCTGATCACTTGCTCACTAGCTCGTTTGGCGCATTCGAACAATCGCTTTTGTTACTCTCTGGGAAGCGATGATCTGGATCTTTCAAAAACTGATGCATGTTTCACTCGCTCAATTTACTGATCCGGATCATATGAATGAAACCGGATCTGATCTTAAATCACTAATTTACTCACAGACAGATAAATTGATGCTTGAGAGACAAACATCTTTCAAAAATAGATGCCTTAGAGACAAAAACGTTGACATGCTGTAAAAACATGGTGTCTTAGAGACAAAAATAAGAGAGTTAGAGTCACAACTTAGTGACAAAGAAAGTATAATTGTTCTCATCTTACACTACGCACATCTGCACGACTTTATTGGGGAAAATGAAAGACAATGAGGAAATTAAATAATTTCGGTTGTTTGGAAATAGATCATAAATCCTACAAAAACGCTACTTCTATTTGCCCCTTTAAGGCTCTAAGTTTAAGGTTTAAGTTTTAAAACTCTTAATAAGGCTTTCAAGTTAAGCCATAACGAATGCAATTGTTTTCATCTGGTTTTAGCATTCGATATATTCCACAACTACGAAAAGTTCCATGGTTTGTAAATAATTTCATTAGAACATTAAGCAATCAATATGTTATGATATTAGGATGTTGTTATGATCTGCTTGCATCTTTTACGCTTGTTTTACCTATTAACGCGATGTTCGCAGTACAATTTAATCCCTGTTTTAGAAACCTTGCACGCACCGTACAATCCTCCCAAACAGCCCTTCAAGATCGCCACCCGCTTATTCAAACCTTCCCCACTTCAAAATAGCACACATCGTCTCAGGAGAGCTCACAACGCCGGTCCTCAACCAAAAGAGGGAGGGCATGGTTAGATCCACCGATCTTAGATAGCGCAGCAAAAACTTCAACCGGTGGTGCAGTTACAAAATTAGTGCGTCTAAACATAGCACACTCTCGCACACACACACACACACACACATACACGCTGGTTTGAAGTCTGTATAGTTCCCACCCAAAAAAAACTGGGGCCAGTTTGCCCGCTGCACCGGTACCGGGGTCGGCAAAGCGCAAATCGATCAGGACCAGCACACCAATCACCGCGACGGACAAACAGCATGCTCTTCCCCCTGGTAAGTACGCGCTGTCAAATGAATCATCTTCGAGCGGTGAAGTCCGGCCAGTCACTCATCAGGTTGAGGGGTTGGCGTTTTTTTTTCTACACTGCCGAAAGAAGACCGCTGCCGAGGTTCTTACGAGCTACCCCCAGTCTCAACTGCTTCTGTATTGCGACAGGAAGAGCAACAGCACGATCGGTCGGCGGATGCTTTTGTAAAGCTGTATCCAACGCACAGCACAGTGGAATGCATTGTGCAATGGCGCACGATTGTTACATGTTACGACTGAAAAAAGAGGGAGAGATGTTGTAATTGTTCTGTGCTGTAACATTCTTATGACAGCTTCAATTACTGTTGAAAAGATGGGGAAAGAAATTGAGACATTAAAAACACCGACTACACAAAATCTCCCTTTTTATTGTCCATTGGAAACGCATTCGGAACACATAATTGACTTTGCAAAACGCTCCGCCGCTGTGAGTGAGTGAGGGTGTCGTCGTATTTATAAAATCGTAAAACTGTAGCCCCACCTCGGGAATCACCGCGCAATGGTGGTAATAATTAGCTCCCACCAGCCAACCACACAAGACGTACAAGGTGTAGTACGTGTTTTTGGGCGCGTGCCAGAGAGAAATATGGGCCACCACGAGATGAAGGTGCGTTCGTGCGGCTGCAATGAGAAGCTGCTTGGGAGATTTTTGTTGTTGTCTAAATAGCATCCCGTTCCCTCTAAAACACGAGATTGTGCAGCCCGTAAATTAAGGCAAAATAAAAACAGAAAGGAAACCAGACTTCACGAGACCACGGTGACACGAATTTCTATGTCACTCCCGCTGAACGATCATATGGTTGAGTTGCTGTTTGCTTCACTGTTTCATACTACCGCGTTCGATCACATTTCACATACACCATACAGGTTTTAAATCACACAAACACTTGAAGAGGACAATTCACACTCTATTCCACTAACCGGAAGCAACACAATCAACCGAGTGACACTCAACGCACAGTCGAATAATTCCGGCTTTGCGGCTGCCCGGTTGGAAGATAGATCCGCCAACGGTCGACTGTCACTACCGACTGACTGTGCTCGTACCGGACTGGGTCTTCCGAAGGCCACCGCGGTGCAAGTGCGTACGCAGTTCGACCTCCTTCTCTTCTAGCTGAGTTCACCCAAACCCGCCCACCCGAAACAGCGCTTCTCCAAAAAGGATCCCAACCGACCGACCGACCTGATCGTGTGCATGTGTTTCCTTCTTTCCCCGGGCGCCGTAAACGCCGTAATCATGTCCGCGTCGGTCGCAATTTTCCAAACCCATCCCAGACTTTCCAACTTCCAACTGCCGCGGTGGGTAAGGGTGGTGACGTTTTTACTGCTCCCTCACAAGATCTGCCTCCCTTCCCCAGCTTCAAGTGCGATCGGTTCGAGTTTTGCGGAGGAGTTTTGTTTTCTTTCGACCGGTGTGTGCCAATATGTGTGCCCGTGTTTGATCGCCTGGTTTAAGTAGCGTGAGGAAATGAAGGGCTTAGGAAGGGAACGTGGTTGACACATAGTTTTACTGCCCTGTGAAGAGGATGTTTCTGTTTTCTATGCCCAAAAAAAATGAATCACAATCGGCTTATGTTCGGGTTTTGTGGTTTTCCCATCCACAGCGTTCGTTTTTTTCTTCTATTTTCTTTTCTTCCCTTATCCCAGTATCAACCAATTTTCCCCATTTTATACCCCATTGACCAGACGCGGGAAAAGATACGTTTGACGTCAATGTGAAATGTTGCGACCGGGGAAACCCCCCCCCCCCCCCCCCCTGCTTCGCTACCGTCTCAATCGTGCGCGTCAGTTGCGATCGCACGATCGAGTTTTTGGTTAGAAAAACATACGCACACAAACACATCCCACACATGGGATGAAGCACCGGAAGATGGAGATGGGGGAGTCTGTTCTCATCCAAATGTAAAGACGATGATCTTCGATCTTCACCGACAATGATTATAATAATAAAAATAAATCCTGTCAGTAGCATCCCTGTCTCTGGAGGGAATTACAGGGTGATTCGTATAAAATGGGTCCAAATTCATGAAAAATATTCATTTAAGTTTTAAATAACTTACACAATAGTCTTTATCTATTGGTACGTTATTTCAATATCAAACTTCTGACACGCTTTAAATTGTTTATTTGATCAAATTTTCCACGAAACATCCCTTCTGCAGCTACTCTGCATCGCATGATCAACGAATGTCACTATAAATTTGCCTTTAATGACTGAACTTGGCACTCACTTTATGGCGTGATCATCGCTTCAAGATGGCCGCACAGTGCACGCGTCTGACAGGTCGCCTAAATAACGTGTCTACTAAATTCGGAGCGCATTGTTTCCATGTGTGTAAAAATAGTGATCTCAGAAGTTTGAACTCAACTTCAAGGTTACAGAGAGAGAGAGATAAAGGATCATTTTCACGTTAATTAGGGAAACAACACACAATAAACTGCTTTTTTGGAACATCGTTGAAACATACTGCAAACCTGGAGAACGAGCGAGTGACGTTCCCCGGCATCACGATCGTGCAACCTCTGGAAATAGAAATCTGCAATGCCCATCGTTTTGCGACTTTCCTCGATGATCGGCACTTCTGGTCTCAAGTGAAGGCAAATATTTTGCCCTCAAGTGGCGTCTGGAAATGGGTGGGTTTTGCTTTCTTTCTTTTTAGCTCCGATTCCGACCTTCCTGCCAGATGGTTTCGATGGCGTTGCGATCAAGCTGCGATCTACATTGGTCTGATGCTGGAGAGGAGTGGCGAGGTTGATCAAGCAACCGTATCAAAATTCCTTTCCCAGCAAAGCCGGTGCTTGAGGATCGATTCTCAATTAGCCGGATCGGGATTGAGTTGTTTCTGCGTGCGGGGGAGACGTGCAGTTACCAACGACCGACGGTAAATGCCGGCCCGGTTACCATCCATCAACGGGGTACGTGTGCGTTTGCATAATTTTAGCAAAAGGCAGGCGTTTCATTTTCTCTCTCTCTCTCGGTTTTGCTTTTGCAACGCCAAGACACTTTGCAGACAACAGCAATTAAAAAAAGGCCGACCGAATAACGTTCCTCAGCCACAGCGTGCGGCGGTGTGCCGTTGATGAATTAGATAGTTAAATATTTCGTTAAATCAAAACAACGGATTCCTTTCCAACCTGTGAAATGTGATGGCACTAATCTACCCAGCAGGTAAGGCAGGGAAGGTAGAAAGGATTGTGCTAAGCAGCACTGCGAACGCACGTGAAGTAGCAATAAAAAAAAAATCCGCACAAATGGACTACGAACTGAGTGAGTGAAAATGAAAATTTATTTTCGTTTGCAGTTCGTTTGCAAACGTACGTGTGTGTGTGTGTGTCGGTGCGATCGTGGCGTGAGCACCCGAGTGTGTGGGTGCCACACGGGGAGGGGTCTTTCCTTCTTGCACGGTTTTGGTTAGTTTTTTTTTGTTTTTTCGTACGCCTTCTGTCACCTTTTCAAACACGTCACAATCATGGTAACGGAATAGGTAACTGGGGTAGGTTATACAAGCGTAAGAGCAGTAAGTATGTGTGTGTGTGAGGGTTTTCGTCCCAAAGATTCGTCCGCACTGTGGGGTTTGGGTGGGTTGGAAGACATTTGCCAGCACGACAAAAAAAACATCCCAGATGACGTTTGTGTCCGTTGGTGTTTCGCAGTTTGAAGTGGATTGAAAAGTAGCTTCGACAATTTTCTTTTGTTTTAGCTAATTTTTACTATTACGCGGTATCAATTTTAATGAGTTTTGTTGCATCTCTTTGGCTTTTTCTTTTTTTTAATTGATTCTTCTATTTTTTCATGTTTGTGATTGACTTATTTTCTATTTTATTGTTTATGTGTTTTTTTTTGCTTTCTATGTGCCTTTTGTTCATTCATTTTTGTAAAACTTATCACCAATCATCGATCTTCCCTTTCCTTGATTACTATTTTTATAGTTTTTTTTGTAGTTTCTTTTGGTTTCTTCTTTCCCTTAACATCTTATTTTCAAGTTCCATCATTTGCACTATGTTCTTCAATTCTCTTTTTTATCATTTAGTTTACTTCTTATTCTTTATTACTTTGTTGTTACCATATCGTAATCATCTTTGAGTTTAGTTAACTTTAATACTTGTCTGTTAAGTTTTATAAAAATTATTTTAAACATACTTATCATTAGGTGATGCGATAAAATGTTGATCATTTCTAATAGTCAATAATACATTTAATTAGCGTTATAAGAACACTTAACACATCCATTTGTTACCAAGTTCTGCATGAACTATGCTATGGAATGTATTTGTATGCATTTTATGACACTTTATGCACAATATAATCGGAGAAAAACAAAAACAAATTATCCCAGCCCGCACAAACATAACCAAATCACTTACCAGTAGTGGAAAAAGTTGTTCAGCGCACTGTTCTGCACGCTCAGCGGATCGGTGATGCGCAGATTGGCAAAGTGGTCCGGTCCGGGCGCCTCCTCCGCAATCCCACTGTCATCCTCGGTGTCACTTGTATCGGTTTCCTCCTCTTCCTCCTCCTCATCCTCCTCTTCTTCCTCTTCATCATCTCCCTCCTCATCGGTGTGCTGTTGCGCCTTCTGCTGCTGGTGTTGGTGTCGGTGGTGCTCGCGCTCTTGCTCGGTCTCGTTGTCGGTGTCTTCCGGCAAGTGTGCCAGGAAGCGCGGTATTTGCGGGTTGAAAAAGTTCATCCTAACAACATACACTGCCTTCCCTGCCCGCGGTCGTACGGTGGGAGGGTCGTCGAAACAAAAGGCGAGTTACTTCACACGCACTAGGTTACAGTCAAACGAGAGAGAGCGAGTCGACAGTCGAGTACAGTACAGAGTACAGAAAAAAGGCACCGCAAAACAGGGAGGCACACCTTTGGGTGGCGTTTTCACACGCTTAAGGCTCTCGAGCGCTAATTACGCGTGGCGATGATATAACAAACACTTTTCACGCACCCACTTTGGTAAAAAAGGAAAACGCGAGAGTTCCTTTTCGATTTGATTCGCACCGATTCGCACTTACGCAAGACTGGGCCGTTTAAGGTGGCTCTTTTTCACATTTCGATTGGACTGTGGTGATCACTTTTATCATGAGCAGGGAGACAACAAACCATCCTGAAAACAGTACACATAAAATTATTGTAAAAATCACTAAAGCAATTTCCTTCTTTTCCCCCAAATCACCAAAAACCAACTCTTACGCTGGTCAAACAATGCGCGTCGCGTTCGTTTCGGTAGCGCACTGAAGGCCAACCCTAAACCTGGCAACCGGATCGGACGACTGCTCCGAACGGTCCGTTGTCCGCCGCAGGAAATGGTGTAGAAAAATATGAATCCCTCCCCAGAGAGCCAGACACACACAACCGCACACACACACAAACATAATCGGACGATGGCGGGATTTTCACGAATTGCGCTCTAGTGCGGTCAAGCTTAAGGATCATTCTGTGGGGACCGCAGGTCCAACGTTGGACACGTCAGCGAACGTTGCCACTTGTCGCAAAAATGGAAATAGAAGCGAAAAAATAGACACCGTGTTGAAAAAAAACACGAAGATAAATAAATACCCTTAAAGCGTGCGACAGTTGATTGTGGATGGGGGAAAATCCAAAGAAAAAAACAAAAGCAAACCCTCGCAAACTGGACTTGGATGGACGGTTTGTCAATCAATGCGAACGGTTTTTTGGTCGTCGCACGCGCACAAACTCGTCGCTAACCTTGAGCCGCAGAAAAGAGGAAACTCTCCCCCGTGGGTGGGAAAACAAACGCTAGCGGATGCGTTACGCTGCGCAAACAGTGCTAACAGTGCGGTGCCGTTGTCCCGGAAATTTGTCATCCATCCACTGCAGATTGATATGGGGCAAGTGGATGATTTGCAATGGAGCGAGTAGTGCAGGCATAAAATTAGACGTCGTTGCCCTTTTTGGCCCCTGTGTCCGTGCCTGAGGGGACCGTGGGAATATGTGAATTTTCACTCCAAACAAACAACGGAGCGAAGAAAAGGCGCAATAGTGGGAAGATTTATGGGTGTTTGTGTGTGTGGCGGTCATACTGGCGACAGGATTATACTATTTATGAGTTATGATCTCAGTCGCGTCGTCAGCTCTAGAAAGGGGCTTGACAGGGTAATGAAGCTCTTTAATAGTAATTGCTTCCACGAAATTGGGGGTTGAAGAGAAGAGTGTTTTGTGCATCAACAGGTTGATCGAGAATGCAATTGTGAGAGAATGTTTTTTTTTTGTGTAATTTGATTATTAACAGTGAATAATACAGTACGAATCTTATCTTAAGTTGTATCTTTTCCTAATAATCGACCTAAATGCCCAGTTCCTTATAAAACACACATAGTTTCAAGCAATACAATGGCAACGGACGAACATCACGCATCACGCCGTTTAGTGCTTTTTTTCAAAAATGCACACAAATTTTCCTGTATTTTCCCCTCCACCAACATTTCCCCCTTCACAAACTGCAGCAGAAACGAAATGAATGGAATTTCGGTTGCGTGTAATCGTTTCACGAAACACTAAACAGAGAAAGAGAGCGCGCAGAGCACACCGACGCCGTTGGAATGTATCGTCGATGCCACGATCACGTTCATGAGCACACATTCCTAACAGCTCCGCAAAGAGGTTATGTGCTTTTTTCGTTTGTTTGTTTGTTTGAGGGGATGGTGCGAGGTGTATTGATATTGCTAATTGGTATATTATTCATCGTTTTTGGCATCTTCGTTTGTAGATGCTGTTATTTGCTCTTTTCCCGCCGAGGTGTTACCGACGGTACGCGATGACGAGGAGCAGTTGGTGTTGTTGTTTTAAATGAGAATTGTTTTTTGTTTTGTAATTTAATACTCTTTCGTTTCATAGAAAATCAACAATCTTTTAATTGTTGGTTAGTTTTTCTTGGAATAAAAAAATCATAATTTTAAGATTTGTTTTGTGCCATGGTTCAACACTTTGGAAGGAGTATTGATTGTTGTCTGGGTTAGTTCTAGTTAGGCATCGTTAGAACGAAATTTGGCGCACTCAGCAACAGTCACCTTCCAACGCCATTAATCTTTCAATTTTTGCACCTTACTCGTGATTTACGACACTTCACCTTTTAACGTAACACACACAATTAAGCGATTTGAAACGGCTTGGCAACGGCTGTTCATTTTTTTTAAAGGGAACATATTAAGTAATGGTTGACATAATTAAGCTTGAAGCTGACCTAGTATGGAAACGGATACATTTTTGAGCATCGCTGTGTGGGTGCTATTTAGAACGTCACGTTTGAAGAATGTGACAAGCCCCCAAATGCTTGCAATTGTGTTGAAATCAGCTCAGACATGACGTCTCTTAGGCCTTTGTTTTACACTTTGCTTCCTTTTCTTTTCCCCATTTGATAGCCTTGAATCGAAACGCAAACTCATCCTTCAGTCCATTCCCATCGATTAGTATCCCTAAATCCAATCATTCAAAGCACAGAAACACGCACAAAACCTCACCTAAACCCTCATCAATCACGTCATTCCATCATTTGTCACAGACACTTACTAGTCACTTTGCACTTAAATAAATCGTTGCATTTCAAATCACACAAACTTCACGTGTGGCAATACGAGAACCAATGCAATACTTTAATTACACCAAACTTCCGCACCAAAAGTACCCTGGCACACGCAGCAGTGGCGGCCGTGGTGGGCATCTCATAAGTGAGACGAACGTTATGCGAATGCAAACCCTGTATCCCCTGGGTCTCGCTGGCTGGTTGGCTGGCGTTAGCTCGTGTGAAAATAAAAAAGCACCACGGCCGACGGATTTTCACGATCACGAGCTCTTTGTTTAGTTGAACCTCACTAGGGAGGAGAAGGGGGGAAATTCACCCCAAGTAGGAGGTGCGCGTACGTTTGAAACCTTTACGATCAACTACTCCCGATCGAGGGTGGCTTCTTTGATGTGATTTTTTTTTGCCGAAAATGGCTTTCCGCATTTCGTTGTTTATTTGTTTGTTTGTGGGTCGAAAGCGGGTGAAAAGTGGAGTAAAAGGAGTGAAAGTGTTGTATTGTTTAAATAATTAACGGCATAGAAACACCGACCACGGGTTTCTAGGTGATCCAATTAGAAAAGATCAGAATATAATTGTTTTGCAATTGTATGGGTCTCAGGTGGATAGTTGGATCAGGAGGTGTAGAATACAGGTCAATATTTAATCTATACTAATTAAATCCATCAAAGTTTTACATAAAGCTACTCAACAATTCTTTAAAATAATGTTTTGAAGCAAATTTTATTGGAATACTGATGACTTCAATTAAAAACGGAACATCTTTTTGGCCGCCATTGCGCCTACAGTGCTGCAGCTGCTACTGCTTCGTGACGTCAATCGGAAATGGTGTCTGCTGCTTTCGGCTGTCCCCAAACACCACCACCGCTCACGCACGAAGGGCAGAAGACCGTACCACAAATAACAGTGCGTGCAGTCCCAGGCCTGCCAACATCAGGCCGAGCGCAAACACCGCGCCCCTACCACCACTGCTCGTGAGCAGCTTCGCCACGTTCAGCTGCGGATGGGGCCTGCCAATTGCGTCGTTGAACGCATTTACCTCGCACGCGTAACAGTACCCGATCGTCAGGTTCTTACGCTCCCAGTCGATCCACTCGACCTCATCGCCAATATCCTTGCACAGCACATACTCGCGCAGGATTAGCTCGACCGGCACGTGCACGTTGTTAACGCCGACGAGTGCAATCCCCGCGTTGCTGGCCTCGTCGTGCAGGATCTTGTAGTACAGCATCGGAGCCGGCGCTCGGCGACGACCCTCCACAGGATCAAAGTCAAGCCAAATTTCCCGATAGTCGCCATTGCCGTCGGCCAGCTTCTGCACACCGTACGTACCGCTGTACACGGTTAGCTCGAGATCCCGCTTGCCCACGAAATCGCGCACCGAAGACTCCACCCGCTCCCAGTTAACTCCGTTGAAGTTTTGCCACTGGGGAGCAGCATTGAGGAACCAGAAGGTGGCGTTCTGCTCCGTGCCATAAACAAAGTCCGCCCGTGCCGCGATGTGCCCCCGGGCCATGTAGATCCCGTTGGTGGTGTTCTGGACCAGTACGTCCGCCCGGGCCTGGGAGTTCAGGATGGTGGCGATCGTTTCCCGCTGCCTGTTCACGGTGTACAGTGTGTTGATGTTGACGCCGGTGTAGTACGCACCCTGATACCAGCCGGGCCGTGGATTGCCTGACTGATAGCCACCGTTGGCGCGGTTCATATGATGGCGCACAAAGTGTGTATGGTAAAGCTGCTCATCGTAGCACACGTCAAACACGTTCACCCAGCGAGCGTCGGCCAGCTCGAAGCCAACCTTCACTATCACGGACTCGTTGTGGCACCGTGCCTGGGTGGTTTTGGCCGAGCTTAACCAGTACGATGTGCAGGCAAGGGACTTCATTGGGTAGGGCGAGCCACCGAAGCTGAACGTTGAGTTCGTCACACACTGGATCGTAATCGATCGTTGGGTGGGAAAGAGTCGAAAGCCTTGCTGACATACCAGCTCGATTGGGGCACCGGTTGGGACTAGGATCTCGCGGGTTTCGTCCAGTGGGTACCAGTACTTCTCCGTCCCGGGGATCAGTATGAGCGGTTGCTCCGGGTACGGTAGGTCAGTGAACGGGACCGTACATCCACCGGCTGGGAGAGAAGCGATTTTAATGTTTTGAGATGACTTCAGGAAGAATTGAAGCTATATCTTTACCTCTAGGTATCTCTTCGGAAGTGGGAACATCGCGAGCAGCTGCACCATGAAGGTATGCCACCAAAAATATACAACTGACTGCTAAAACTCTACCCAACATCTTGTACTGCACGAGTCTACTGAATCTATTCAACTGATTCCAGCAAATCTTTTGAAGGTAAGCAAGACATCAACTCCAGAGCAAACCATATTGCGAAGATAATCTGCTTATCATCCCGATAAGTTGTACAATACGTCTGCCACAATACATTTCCGACAGCTTGAAGAACAATTCACGATTAGTCGAAACCCGAAAAGCGTAGTAAATGAATATCCGCGTGGTATCATAGTCCAAACTCTACCAAGCTCACCGAATTGATAAGAAATGCGTTACGGATGGAGTATATTGACGTATATATTGAAGCACTATACACACCATCACAATAGGTCATTCAATGGTACGTGATAAAAAAACTACCCTAGACGAGCAGACTGGCCACATTCAGCTGTGGCAAGTGGCCCGTCACGCGATTAAACTCATTCACCTCGCATGCGTACGAATAGCCAAGGGCAAGATTTTCCCGCTCCCAGTTAATCCACCCAATCCGACTGCTCACGTCCGTGCAGAAGATATAGTCCCGTCGGATCTCCTCCAGCGAGATGTGCACATTGTTAACTCCTATCAGCACGATGCCCGAGTTTTGGGCCTCATTGTGCAGGATCTTGTAGTACACCTTAGGTGCTCTCAGGCGCGTCCTTCCATTCGCGTTGAAATCCAGGAAGATCTCTCGATGATCTCCATTGCCATCAGCCAGCGTCTGCACACCGTACGTACCGCCGTAAACCCGCACCCGAATATTGCGAGCCGCCACAAACGTTTTCACCGACGACTCAATGCGCTCCCAATTGCCAGCGTTAAAGTTTTGCCACTGTGGGGCAGCATTGAGGAACCAAAACGTGGCATTCTGCTGCGTTCCGTAGATAAAGTCCGCCCGAGCGGCGATGTGTCCACGCGCCAGGAAGATACCATTGTCCGTACCCTGGACGAGCTCATTGGCGCGAGCCTGCGAGCTAAGAATGGTGGCGATGGTGGAGCGCTGTGTATTGACCGTGTACAGTCCGTTGATGTTGATGCCGGGGTAGAAGTCACCCTGGTACCAGCCCGGCCGTGGAACGCCCTGCTGGAACCCGGCATTCGCCGGCGTAAACTCATGCACCACGTAGTGATTGTCGAACGTCACCTCGTCGTGACACACGTCCAGAATCTTCGGGAAGCGCTGACCAACGTTGAAGCCGATCTCAACGATCGTGGCCCCGTTGAAGCAACGCTGCGCGGTACGACGCGCACTGCTCAGCCAGTTCTCCGTGCAGGCAAAGTCACGGAACGCAAACATCTGGCTGTCGTAGTTGAACTGATCGTTGATGACGCACGTCACGGTGATGGAGCTTTTGCCCGGGAAGAGTCCGAACCCGTCCTGGCAGGCTAGCTCCAGTGATTCGCCAGCGTTCAGCTGCAGCAGCCCGTTGCCGGTGGCGGGATAGCGGAACTGGCTAGTACCGGGGATCAGCACTAGTGGCTGTGGACGTGGCATATCGCCCGTCGTGCGGATCGAGCAGGCAGTTGCTGGAGAAAGCGATAGGACGTGATTATTCCATGCTAATTACCAAAACTCGTTTTGATCTTACCATAATTTCCAAACTCCGGAACTTCTGCGGGAATTTCGTGCCGAAGATCGCGGGCTTCCGCAAGCGCCCCAATCACACCAATCGCTACCAGACAGAGCAGCCACCTCATTTTGCTACCTTCTCGTACACAGTGCATTAAGGAGCTGCGTAGACTGGCCGTTTTTATAGGCCCTGTCGAAGCCTGTCGGGGAGGCCCATATCGAACCACACCTCCAGACATCAAAACGGATGAATGTCGTGTGTGTGGTTGTTTGGGGGAAATTTCGTGGTGATAAGAAACTTTGGACGCTTTTGCACGTAGTCTCTGCTGTCACAGCATGCCGCAAGTGAGTGGGCCGTTTCTGACGGAATTGTCCTCCAATAACCGGCTAACATCGTCGACAGGTGCTATTGAGGTAAGCCATTTAATATCCTGAATTCTTGAAGTTGATCCTAAGTATTATAGGATCACTCGATACCAGTACTAACAACTGTACATAAAACAAATAAACAAAACCCCCACTGATCATGGTCGTGATTCGCGAATGATAAGAAATACAACAACACTCTTACAACCAACGCTGATTATCTTATCGACAACGGCCCTCGTAGTACTAGTATGTCACATATCCCGTGAGTGGGTGCAAAGGCTCTCTTGCTTCCTTCCACTGCTACTTCTCTCGTTTGCTAGACATTTCTCTATTTTTGCGTGAAATCAGCAAAGCCGAGCGGATTAGTTCTTATCGTAAGAATGCGAATCACAATTCCGGTGGATCCGGACACCTATAAAACCCGAAAGCTTGTTCGTTAAATTGTCCAATCGGTCGGTTTCGAGTATGGGGCTCGTTTCAGTTTCGTTAGTGTTGTTGCTGCTGGTGGCAAGTCCTGCAGTATGGACGAGAGATATTCCACGGCGGGAGCTCCCGGAAGATGTTGCTGAGGATGCTCCAGAAGTTGTTGGGTTTGGTGAGTTGTTGATGAGTCCTAACATCAACATCATAACTAACATCTTCACGTCGCATTAATTTCAATTTCCTTCTTTAGCAACGGGATGCTCCCTAACACTTGCTACAGCAGCGCTGCCTCAACCACAGCCCCTGTTTCTTATCCCCGGCACGGATCAGTTCAAGTATGCTTCAACGTCCAGTGGCATTCTGACGCTGAGCGCAGGAGAAACCTTGGAGTTGGCTTGTAAGAATGGGTTTTCACTGTTCCCTTCGGAAACTTCCATCGTCGTGACGTGTGTGCTTGACGATCAGTTCAACTATGAAAGCAAAATGTATGCCTTCACGGAGTTCGGCTGTACGGCTAACTGGCGCAGCGTGGCTCGACGCACGGCCAACCGTTGCTACAACGATGCCACGATCGTTGAGATTGGATTTGAGATGGGAGCACGATTCCCGAAGATCATGGACGTTTGTCACGATGAGGTGACGTACGACAATCACTATCTAGTCCACGAGTTTACCCCGGCGAATGCAGGCTTCCAGACGGGTGTACCGCGGCCGGGTTGGATACAGGGCAACTTCTATCCGGGCGTTACCGTCAACACACTGTACACCGTCAATATGCAGCGGGAAACGATTGCAACCATTCTGGACTCACAGCCCCGGGCGGACGAGCTGGTACAAACAACCAACAACGGTATATACATGGCGCGGGGACACATCGCCGCTCGGGCGGATTTCATTTATGCCACGCAACAGAACGCCACGTTTTGGTTCCTCAATGCTGCCCCACAGTGGCAAAACTTTAACGCGGGCAATTGGGAGCGCATTGAGTCGTCGGTGAAATCGTTTGTGGCGGCTCGCAATATTCGTGTGCGCGTTTACGGTGGCACGTACGGTGTGCAGACGCAGGCCGATGGCAATGGAGATCACCGGGAGATCTTCCTGGACTTTGATCCGAATGGACGGACGCGCTTGAGAGCACCGAAGGTGTACTACAAGATCCTGCACAACGAGGCCCAAAACTCGGGCATCGTGCTGATAGGAGTTAACAATGTCCACATCTCGCTGGAGGAGATCCAACGGGACTATATCTTCTGCACGGACGTGAGCAGTCGCATCGGGTGGATTAACTGGGATCGGGAAAACCTTTCCCGAGGCTACTCGTATGCGTGCGAGGTGAACGAGTTTAACCGCGTGACGGGCCACTTGCCACAGCTGAACGTGGCGAGTCTGTTGATATGAGTGGCAGGAAGTAAGCACCGAGCGTCTGGCAAGTAAATCAGAGCAAGCTACTAGGTACTTAATGGCCACCTAAAGGGGTGGTGTTTGAAGTAGGGTAGATAAAAAGCGAGCATTGACGTCGTAGACCTCCCCCGAAAGGCGTTAATGGACCACAACGCTCGACGCTTATCGAACCAGCTCGGAGAGGAGGAACTCTCATTTTCACGCCTCCGATAACGGGGAGCACATGACTTGCACGCGATTCAAATCCGTTCGATAGGCTGGATAGCATTGTTTGAATAAAAGAGTATTTTTTAATCCACAAATTGTTGATTAGCTGCATTTGCTTGTCGTAGTGATACAATTGTTTCAAGCGGTTGGAACAAGTGTTTGCATATTAAATTTGCAACTTATCTGCTTTAGACCATTTAGCGGATTGGTTTTAGCTAACGAGGTATAGTTCCGAATAATGTAACATTCCGGTCAGTAGATTAATGTGACGTGAAGTACCGATTTAATGTGTACTCAGGCGATAACAATCAACACTTGAAACGGAATGGAGATTTCCCTCCGCTTGAACGTCCTTTAAATTCACCACAACGTGCGTTGAGCGTATTGCATACTTTACGGCGCATAACCATCGTCAACCCCTAACTACGCAAACTACAGTGCGTATCGAAATGAGAGTTTCGTTGCGTTAATAAAATAAACTACACATGAAATATATTTCAATATTAGTAAAACTTAATTGTTTGCTTTAATTCAACACAATTTTGGAATTTCTTTTCTACAGATTTTTAGAAAAAGTGTATGCCTCATTATTCCTTTCCCGCCCAACAGAAAGCAACTGCGTGTATGCGCATCACAGCACAGCTACACGTGTTATGCTTTTGCGCAACGATTCCTTTGTGTCTTTTTGGTGGCGTAACATTTGCGTATTACCATTATTCTGCCAGCAGCTGTGCGGTTATTGCTCTTTCATGCCATGACCAACCTTACGACAGAAAGCAAATCGGTAGGAAATAGGGAAGAAATTGGCGCTACTCCCATCAAAAAAATAGAAAACAAAAATCCTTGTTTCCGTGTTCTGTGTACGGGGGCGCAAAAACGTGTTGCTAATAGCGAGGAAGTGTAGAGGGCGGCAAAGATCTAGTGCTGCTTTGATGATAATAAATTGCATCGTGCTGCACCAGGGCGCTGGCGACAACGGGCAGGGAAGAAATGGAATACGTCGTACGAGGTGTAATTCGTCATTGCTCATGAATGCACTCTACCGGCTGTGTACGAACGAATATGTTTGCTTAAAACAATTGAATGTTGCTCACTATGGGAGTGTAGCGGGAGGTTCTATGGGACAAACAAAAATATATTTTACTGATTAATTTTTATTTTACAGGAAATTATATGAATAACAGCGCCCAAAAAATCGAGAAGTGTTTCGTCCACTTTTATAATTTAAAAGATCAAACATCATAAACGGTAGGGCTATATCCAGAGAAGGGAATGATACTTTCTTAACACTTATAAGCATCTAAAATAAATCAGAATATTAACAATAAATTCATTGATTTCAATATTTGTTGTCCATTTAACAGCACTACTCGAGCCCACCATACGCATTTGCTTACTATTCACTGTATGTGTGCCGTTGGTATTTATTATTTGACGTTAAAAGGAAACACACATGAAACGAATCAACCGAGCAAAGAAGGATATATTAAAAAAATACAAATACATCTTATTGCAAGCAATCAAAATATACAAACTGTACCATAAATTTTCCCATTTTTCAATTTTAACAGCCCAAAGAATGCCTCAAACGCACTTCAAATACGCCAACCGTTGGGCCGCTTCTGTACCGTCGTTGTTTTTGTCTCTGTGCTAGTGACAACATCGACATCGGTTGTAGTGTCTGTGCGCGCGCTTTGTCGACCACGAACCGCGGACTCGAGGGTTTTGCGGTTCATTCGATTGTTTCCCTTCGCCCCGAGCGCAAGTGTGCCCCGTGCTGTGTCCGCTGCAGTGGCGAGCGAAGCAGCGAAACTCACCCCGTGTGCGCCCTTCGCTTTGTGCTGGGCGTTTGTGACTGTGTGTGTGTGTGCGCGCACTGTGTTATCGCTAGTGTGGTGGACACCCCGAACGGTGGAGCACGCTGGTTTCTGTCTGTCGAGTCGATTGTTGATCGTGTGTCTGATGTGACGGAACCGTGTTGCGCGGGGGTACGTATCACTTTCGTTTTTTTTTTCTTCAAGTGTCCAAGCTTTACCGTGTGTGTGTGTGTGTTCGGGGGTGTTATCGGATGGCGGGGCTGGCTGCAACAGGGGGATGATGATTTTCGATCATCGCATTCCCGCCAACGACCACTATCTTGTTCTCCTGGCGTGCGCGCCCCAGGGACTCTACAACAGTGTGTAGCCTTGAACGGCGCTGAGCCCCAAACTGTCGGTGTATGTATGTGTGTGTGTGTGTGGGTGCTAAGGTGAAATTATAATAGAAATATTGCAACCCTAAAAGAAGGAAAAGCAAAGAATTCCATTTTTTTTGTACCACCACAGCCCTAGCACGTGGTCGTTGCGTGAGCGAATGCGCAAAAGTTGCGTACAAGCGTGCAAGTGAAGCGTACCAGAGGATTGTAATTGCGTAGCGTTTTAGTGTGCGGAAGCAACAGCTGAGCTTCTGTGTGTGCGGGTTGAACGGCGGGAACAAAAGACGGCGACATAATTCCCCCATTTCAGAACGAGTCTGTGTGAGTGTGTGTGTTTTGTGTGCTGTGAAAAAAAGGTTCGTTGTTTGATGTTTCTGTATTTGTGTCGTTTTGACAAAAAAAAAGCATAGACATCCTCTTCAACCCCTACCCCTAATTTCAACTCCCCATTCCCCATAATTATTCAAAACAGAAACAAGCCCCCAACGAGATCGAAACGGACGAAGAGCACAACCACAACAACCACATGTGGAGGAGGCAAGCAAACCCCCAGAAAGCATAAAAATATCGACAAACGCACTCGGCAAACGCACCCGCGTGTGTGTGTGGTGTGTGTCTTCTTCTTCTTCTCTTTCTCGTGTGCGTTTGTGTTTGTGTATCGTTCGCCCACACAGCAGGCCTACAAATGTGCAAACACTACACGAAGCGCGAAACGAGATCTATTCGAGGAAAAGGGATTAGTTTGAAGCGTACGGCGCCCGGTTGCCCAAAAATGTTTCGAATCGGTTGTGCGATTGCGTACGCCAAGATGTGTGACCTCTGCCATTCACCACATTTCACACACAGCCACACAGATTTTAGGGGCGCTCGATGTGTGATTGTCGCCCACCTCCCCCAAGTGTCCGATCGCTCCCGTGATGATCGTGCTCAGGCGACGCTCAAGGTGAACAATTACGCGTGGGGGAGGTGGCTGTTCGGCGTTTTGTTGGATGATTATTTATATGCTTCCTCTTATTGAAGTCTTCCCGCGGTACATAACTCACTCGCCCAGAGGCTGTTTTGAGTGTTTGAATATCAGCATTTTTTGTTGGTGTGTGTGTAGTTGTATTGGGCTACTACTACTTACACCCTTACCGTGAGCTTGCAGCTGTACTGGTGTGGAAGTGTTTCAATTGATTTTGATTATTGTTTAATGACCGCAATCAACACAGCCGGCATTGTTTGTGCGTCGTCACCCTTGCATCTTTGTGAACGGGATTTTTTTTGCTGCTAAAGCTCCTCAGATTTACACTTCTTCTTCTTCTTCTTCTTCTTCTTCTTCTTCTTCTTCTTCTTCTTCTTCTTCTTCTTCTTCTTCTTCTTTTTCTTCTTCTTCTTCGTCTTCTTCTTCTTCATCATCTTCATCTTCATCTTCATCCTCTTCTTCTTATTGATCTTTTTAACCTTTGAGATCTTCCTTAAGCCTATCCTACAGTAGGAGTACTGCCTTTTTATACAAAATGTACTTACATAACCTCAAAAATGCAAATACTTAAGCAAAAAGTATAGCAATAGTGTCTCAATTACTCACACAAAGGTAAATCCTGCCAACATAGAGAAGAAAAAATAAACGAAAGCCCAACCGAATAAGTCGTCGGTTCCGTTTTCCCCTTTTGCCATCCAACCCCCTACAAGAATATAACACTCTGTTCTCGCCGTTCACCCTTAGCTGTCCACTCTCCTGTGGCAGAATGATGGCAAAAAACTACTACCGCGACAGGCAAACGGTTCTATAATTAACGCCACTGCCTTTCCGTTACCATAGTGTCACTGTCGTTGTTGTTGTTGTTGTTGTTGGTTCACGTTTTTGCCTCCCCAGTGTACGATGTCGCTAGGCGCGGTTCGTCGCCAGCAGTAGCAATAGCAGCAGCAGCCAGTGCTCTACATTTCCTTTGTCAACGAGAGGGGGATTATCTTTGGAGTGGCAATTTTTTCAACCTCGGTTGGAGTTACCGGTCACTTGTCCACTGCCCGCTATCATTAACCTGCTTACTGATAAGACCGGATTAGTGGAGCTTTGGACAGCCGGGACGCGGTGGAGCACTAGTCCTCAGGCGCTCACTCAGTCTGAATGTTCAGATGTGACTTTTTTTGCATAATTGGTTCGTTGAACTTGGTTGATGAGAGCATTTTCTCTAAAAGATAAAAATAAAATGGAAGAAATGAATTACCACCAGCACACAAGTCGCTCATAGCCATTACTGAATGAATCCAAAGACCTCGAGCGCCACAACCGTTATCAAGCTTCCTCTCAGGTCAGGTCACAATGTTCTGTATTATGTTTAGCTGGCCCCTCTCGCTCGCAATCTACTATCAGTCGCCCGGTCGTTCTGGGTCATCTGGGCGGCGGGTTGTACCAAACTCGTATGTAATCTGCCCATTTGCGATAAGAGGCGTGAAGCACATCTGGCCGAACAAGAAACAAAAAAATTGTCAAAAAGCCGCGAATCAACTCCAGCAGCTGGCTGTGAAATGCGTCACAACATATTTTTGGCGAACCTTTTTTTGCGCTATCTCATCGCACAATTGTGCGGATCATTAATGAGCGTCGTTAAGGGAATAAAGCGGAGAGAGGGCGAGAGAGAAACGTTTAATTACAGCACCAGCAATGATGCGAAAAGGTGCTGATAGATGACGGAGATAAGATGTGGCACAGAGCATCTTATTGCACTCCAAAAAGACGATGCAGAAGCTCAAAGGTGGTGTGCGTGATAAAATAGACCGATCGAGGCGAGGGTTTATAAAATATTGATCGAATATTTGCACCCAAACCCGTCGGAGTCACATGTTTCCAATTGGCAATTGGCAAAGGTAAAAACGCCTTAAAGCTGGAAGTGAAACCTACAGCACAGCACCACCACCAGCTGGAAATCGTAGCTCCTATCTGCTGCAACTGCTTATTAGTAAGTGGAGTCTGCCATTACCCGCTGGACACGCACACGTCTCCGCAACCTATCATTACGGTTTGAATTGCTTCCCATCGCAGTTTGCCGGTTTGTCGGGTTGAAAAGAAAGTGTCATGCCCGTTTTGCATCTTTCCGTTGCTTCTGTATCGATCGCTAGAAGTCATCATTAGCTATGAAAATCCTTTCAGTTTTCCAGTTTTCTGGAACTTCAGTGCCACAAATCGAACCAATGCAGTGGGTGCCAACGTTCTCGTATGCTTTGGCACTGGTTTTCAATCGTCTAGCTAATGTATTCCATTATGCAAATGTGATCCCAGCTCTCCAAATAGCGACAGGGACACAAGGGGGCACGCCGCATTTTATTGATGATCATCATCAATGATCTCCTGGCTGGAGGCGTTCTGGTCAAGCTGTTCTCTCTCTCTCTCTCTATTTGCCTCACTTAGAAGAATAGGTTATGCAAATTTTGCCGTCACAAAAACGGTATGGTGCTTGGACGACCGCTCTCTTATTCCCCCCTGGAGACCGGTTCGGGAACGTGACCGTTGGCGTCACTAAAAGCGGCACACCGTCGCGTTGCACGCTTGGGCAGGCGCGGCGCATTCAATCTTCGGTGATACTTGAGATTCACAGTCGTCGGAATCGAGAAGTCAACACAGTGTACTGAGGGCATACCACACCGCTGATAAGAGACGATGGTAGACGCATGTGTACGGGGTGAGTTCCCGATGAAGTAACCTCGGCGGGTGGACCGCTTCCCGACTGATAAGAGCCATAAGTGTGTGCATCTACTTGTGGTTGTAATAGCACAACATACAGCATAGCCACGGTGTTCAGCTATCGTCTTGGCGGGATTTTGTTTGCTTACAAGTGTGAGTAAAGAATGTGTTAACATTAGGATCTGCCGGCTATTTCCTGGTTGATAAAGCGTCCCGGAGGGTTTTGTCCCATTTTTTTTTTGCCTTGGACTCTTCAGAGTTTTGTTGTGATCTTTTGTGATGAATAGATCTGCAATACTAGCTCAGACTAGCTTTCCGGGAAAACTAGCCAACTAGTCGCAAACGTCGTACAGTCACGTCTTCACTGATAAGCACTCGCAATTGCTCTGGATGTAAAAATGTGGTTAAAAGTTAGATCATCGCGCTGCAGCGTGTTGGCTTTGTGGAGTATAATTTCCCAGTAAAGAGACATCAGTTTCCCGATGTTCAAGATCCTTAAAAATCCTCCCTCAATACCTGATCTTCTTCTTCTTCTATATGGCATAACGTCCTACGCGGACATGCCGGCTTTTACAGGCTTTCAAGACTTAATTCATTATCACGCAACCGGATAGTCAATGCTTGCTACGGGGGGACGGTCCATTCTAGGCTTGAACCCAAGACAGGTATGTTATTGAGTCGTTCGAGTTGACGACTGTAGAATGGGAACGCCCCAATGCCTGATAACCACCCTGATTATAGATTACAAACTATGAAACCCATCGACAAGTTTCGATCGATCGGAACAAACGGACCTTGGACCTTTTTATCGTGAAACTTTAATACCGCACGACCTGTGCTGTATCCCAGACCGCCAACACCAATTACAACATCAGCAAAGCAAAGCAAAGCAGTTTTGTTGTAATGCGTAATCGCGCATCTTCATTTCCTCGTGCAGCTTTCGTGGGGTTATATTGAAATCGATCGCGAATGTTCGCCACTATTAAGGTTAAAGCGCGCGGCAAAGCCACACAACCAGAAAACGAACGAGGTCGTTTGGGGGTTGTCCATTCTGCAACCGGCGCATAAAGAATCGCTTCACTCTGCTCGTGCTGGTTTTTTTTTTTTTGTTTGTTTGGCGGTTTGACCATGGGCTCGATGAGTCAAGTTCGCCGCCAGTTTTCCACCACGTTTTCCACATCGTTTGGGTGCCGTTTGTGCGCGTGTTTTACGCGAAGGAGAAAGCGCGTGAAACCCACCAACAGATTATGGTGGAGGAAGGTGGTGGTGGTAGTCGTCGTATCGAGGCAGAAGTGTTCGATAACGAACGGTCAAATGCACATCATTGTTAAAGGAAGCTCGCTAGGTGCGTTGTTAGAAGGCGTTGGTAGGCAAAAAGAAAAAAACAACAACATCCACTCAACAGCTTATTATTAAATCGAACAACGTTGCTACAAGCGGAAATAAATGACCTACCAGCAAAACTGCTCTGCCTCCATGTGGCGGTGCTGAATGGGTAGTTTTTCGTACGGTAGTTTAGAGTGGGGGCTGAACATGTCGCCGCCTGACGGCGATTATTGAGCAAGGTGACCTGAGAGAGTGCCGGCTGGAGGGTGACCAGCTGGAACCGTTTATCAGGCCCGTACAACGATCGATTCCGTCATCATCGTCATCTGTTTGGGGTTGTCCTTGGGGTAGGTTGGTCACACTTCACTTGGCGGAAGCTTTATCTCAGCCACAGAGCGTTAGACATCCTATCGAAGTACGGTCTTGTTGACACGGAGCCCTTCTAGATCTAGGCGCTTGAGTCATGTTTGGTGAGATTCTGTGGTGTGTGAACAATATAAATAGGAATGACTGTAACAACGTGCGCTCGTCGTTTCAATGGCATAATTGATGAGAAAGTGCAAAACACTTACGTCAAAACAACTTCTCCTCCCCATGCACACTGTAAGGGGTTCGGAGCCCTGATAGTGCAAGCTGAGATTAGCCTACTTTTCCTCTTATCATGAGACAGGATCTGCACATGACTGTTACTGATCATCATTACTAACAGCACGTGACGTTGATGCTGCATTCAATCTTTGTTCGTTGACACGCTCCCTCGGGAACACCAATTGACCCTCGGCGGTGAAGAAATGTCAACTAACTCACGTTCCTTCTCTCTCTTTCTTCAATTTTCATATAAAACAGATAAATCAGCACCAATCAAGCGGCTGGAGGTGGAACAACGCCAACAAACAAGCAGCTATCCTCATAATGACGATCCTCACTTACCATCGTTAAACTCACACGACGCAACACCACCGACTCCACAACACTCCAACTATTGGGAGCAGACAGCAGCAGAATTTCGGCACCAAAGTCACATTTGCGTGTGTTCGTGTTTGCCCTGGGGCAATCACCACGAACGAAGATAAAATGGACGGAATGAGTATGTGGTCTACGCTGGACACCAACTGCAATGCAATGCACACCGGCACCGATGATGACGGTGGAGTCGGCCAGTGTTACAACGACAGCAAAGTTACCGTCAGCTTCTGTGCCAACGCCATAACGGCCGAGGCGGTGGAGCAGCTGGTCGTGAAGGAATCGGACTGTCAGATGCAGCTAATGACGAAGCCGAGCGAGGTGGCGGTCGTTGTGGAGTAAGTAAATCCCCTTTTCATTCCCACTGAAATTCTGGTCCCATTGATCTTGGAGTTCAAGTGCACAGGAACAGTGACGCTATCTCTGTGTCTCGTGTGAA
Source organism: Anopheles coluzzii (assembly GCF_943734685.1). Taxonomy (NCBI): domain Eukaryota; kingdom Metazoa; phylum Arthropoda; class Insecta; order Diptera; family Culicidae; genus Anopheles; species Anopheles coluzzii. The sequence goes on along the minus strand of NC_064671.1, from coordinate 69,688,877 downwards.
GAGGGGACCCGCGAATCATCATAGTAGGCAGTTCATCACCATCAGGTTCATTGCGAAGCTGATTCATATCAGCTGTATTTACATTCAGCGATGACATGGGGAAGTTGAGTGTGTTATCAGCTACCTAACCTCAACCTGCAAATGGCGATAAAGATACGCGTACGCACTGATACCTTGGGTGTGTGTATACCGGGTGGGTTTTATTCTCACGAAACCTTCAGGCTTTGTAGTAATGTGAAATCAGTGCTGAAAGGATTAACGATTTTGGATGCATTGTATCGCACAGGAGCTTTATCGTGCCGAGGGATAACGACGTGCCTTAGCAACAAGGGAATATAGTTAGTGGAAGCTTATCTCATGTCACACGAACTTAATTAGAATGAAGCAGACAACTGGACCATGTTTCCAGTATAAAAAGTTAGTTAGAGTGCACTCGGAACAGTACTCACATGTTCACCTTCTACCATCCGGAACTAATGTTACTTGCATCGTCTTCTTCTACTCCTACCAGCACACCGAACAACCGTGTCCGCGTGGCGCTCGGCGTCCTGATCCGGCTGATGCTTCCGCTCACGCATGGTGTCGCACGTGGCTGGAAGGGATTGCGCGGGCTGAGCGTGCTGGCCCTGCTCCGGAAAGTTCGCGAAAGCCACGGTCTGCTGACGACGCTGTTCGCGGTTGCGGCCAACACCGTCTCGATGAGTCTGTCCTCCGTACAAGGTAGATGAAAAGAATGATTCCCAGTGAAAGAGTAGTGTGCAACACATTTGCCGTGTGTCTGTAAAATGTGACACCAAAGACGGAAATAGGTTGAAAAAACACGACCGGATTGTGCTACTGTTCACGTGCACACGAGGCCTGCCTTGATCGGAAAAGGGGAAATGCATCGAACGGTTGTCATACGTCATACGTTTTAAAACGGCTGCGAGTCAATAACCCCTGTTTGCTAATAACAACACAGAGCACAGCTAGGTTTTATTTACGATCTGTTTACTCGCAGTAGGCCGGCTGCACTCCGGATTGACTGGTCTGTGGTTGTGGTCAAACAAATGCATTCTATTCTCAGCGTTGGCAAGTGTCCTAAAACGGTGTCAGATGTGAGATATTGCTCTCTGAGGCAGCTGAGTAAAGCTCGCCTGTAGAGCAGATCTGTCTGTAGATACTGAGCTAAGAACGCTGGAATTTTGATGACTTAATGGAAGATTTTCTTAGAATTGAGAAGATACTTCCGGTGAGTACTTCAGGCTGTTGTTGTTGTTATTTGATGCGCACGGAACTCATCAAGATGTTGCCATTAAAACAGAGTTGTAGTTCCACTGTAAATAGAGCCATTTTTTCTTCATTCTCTAAACACTTCAAGTTGATTCTCCAACAACCAGCTATATCGTTATCTTATCGTAACATTAACAGTGCCAACCAGTGTTTGGAGCTGAAAGATGGGCACTATTACGCTTCCCGAATCGATACAGTTTATATAAACGGGCCAAGCTCGAACGTTCGACTAGCGTCATCATCCCTCGTCTTAGCGCCAGTTGCACTTTGTTTCGGCATTCCAGCCCCATCCAGCAAAGCGCGCCCTGCGTTTGATTGCGTAGCCGTCAGCCAGAGTCAGAATCAATATCGGTGTGAGACGGCGACAACGGCGGTGTTGGGATAAAAATAATTTTCAATCCAATTAGGATTCGCGCACATTCACGATCCTGCATATCGGTCTCCGCTCTACTGTGGCCTCACTCACATTCGTACCGTCGATCGGGCTCGATGGTGCTGTTCTCGACGCTAACGCTTTCACTCGGTGCTGCTGGTGGTGCTGGGCCGGACGATGCCTGGGCATCGTTTGAAACCATCGCCAGCCAGCAACTGTCCTCCTGCCTAACCTGGATCCTTTTCCTCGTTCTAGTGGCGCACCGCATCGATCCGCTGCTTCGTGTGATCAAACTCCGCAAGGACTCGTCGCCCACCGTTGCCATCAAGCAGGGTACTACTACTCCAACTGCTCCCACCGCTGCAACCAGTCAGCTAGCGTCCCTTCGCGTCCCACGCCATCTACCGGAGCGGTGCGTCGATTTGGTAGTGCTCGCAGAACCACCTCCGGGTGTACCGATCCGGGCGGACATTGTGCTCATCCACGGGCTGCACGGTTCGCTCGTCAACACCTGGAAGCAGGGCCTGTGGAACAGCGAGGGACGGCTGGTGAACTTTGAGCGCCCTCCGAAACCTCCACTACGGCCACCGAAACGGCAGCGACACTCCCGGGCCAACCTGTTTGCACCGCCGCACGTCTCCAAGCGGCCCAAGTTTGAGTATCCGGCAGAGTGGGAGGATGGAGGAGCGGGTGATCGGACGACCGAACATGACCACCAGTACGATGAGTCACGGTCCACCTCGTACGAGTTTGCGCACCGGCGCTATACGTACGAGTGCGGCGAACCGGACGAGGTACACTTTGCGGACGATGTTGAGTACAGCTTTCCCACCTTCCGGTTGCGCATCGAGGAGAGCGAGGAGCAGGCGGGCGGTCGCAAGCCGGCAACTGCGATCGACGATGGAACCGGCTCACCGGGCACCGCGAACGGGAAGAGGAAGCTGCCGAAACCGACGAAGGATGCAAACTGGTCACCCTGCTGGCCGGGTGACTGGCTGCCGCTCGACTGTCCCGGGGTGCGTGTGATCGCCGTCAACTACACGACCGATCCGTACCTGTGGCGACCGGTTTGGATCACCAAAAGGAATCGGTAGGTCAAGAATTTCGGAGAACTCCAAGGCACACAATATGACCAGAGATTATCTTTTTTTGCAGCTCAAGTCTTGTCGATCGAGCACGGGAGATGAGTGATCTGCTGATAGCGAAAGGGGTCGGTCGTGGACATCCGATCGTGTGGGTCGGCCACTCCAAGGGTGGTATCTTCATCAAGCAGATCCTGGTCGATGCGTGGGAAAGTGGCCGCCCAGCGGCCGAACCACTGTGGCAATCGTCCCGTGGGACCTTCTTCTACTCCGTACCACATCGGGGATCTCCTCTGGCGGACTTCAATTTGCCGCTGCTGCGCCAATCGGTGGAGCTGCTGGAAATACAGAAAAGTGCGTGAGGACACAACGAATTCTTGCGATTGAGATAGGAAGGATTTGACCTTGACCTTCGTTTTTTTGGGGTTTTTCTTCAGACTGTTCCAGTATTCTTGAACTGCACAGACGCTTCGTTGCCCTGTACCACAGTGGCCACCTGAAGATTGACGTGTTCAGCTTCGTCGAGACGGCCATGACGCTCATGTCCGTGATGTACTTGCGCATCGTCGGCATCGATTCGGCGGGTAAGTAATTCGGAAGGCAGTGGCCAAGGCCCTAAGATCCAAATGGACTGCATTAACGTCGCTTTCTTTTTTACAGATCCCGGCATCGGGGAGGTGTGCGGGGTGCATCTCGATCATCGGGAAATCTGTAAACCGCGGAGCCGCAACTGCATCCTCTACACCGAGCTGGTCAAAATGATCAATCGCGTCAGCTGAAGCCAAAGAATGGAGAGGGAGCAAGACGTGTGTGATAAAATGTGCGTGCGGAAGAGGAATGCCAAACTGTGTGTGCGTGTGTGTGTTTGTGTACAGAAACATTAGAAGTTAGTGCAGCGCGATATAAATGCTACAACAACGTACCGGAATAAGGCGGGAACTTGAGCTCGACTTCGCTGATGATTGTTTGAAGAGAGAGAGAGAGAGAGAGAGTGTGTGAGAGAAGGGCTCAATATTTGTTTTAAAATATGTTTCCACTTTACAATTGCAAAACCTTTTGTTACAAACGTAGTTAGTTACCGTTAAGTAGAGTAGAAAGACGAAGAGAATGAAAGCCCAACAACTACCGGATTGCGGGTTAAAGTAGTCGCATCAGAAAGACAGCCGACGGGGACCAACGTATACCATTTTTGAGATTAGATAGATCCAGTTTGGACGATCGCCGTAGCGGCTGTTACAGTTTCAGTTTTTTAATGATTGTTTTTTACATTTTAATTTTGCGTTAAGTTTGCTGCTTTTGGACCGCAGAAGTGAAGTTTTGAACACTGTTACAGCAAAAGTTTGTGCGACACCTAGCAAAGCTGGAGGTCGGAAGTGCGTTGAGAAAGCAGAGCCTTAAACAGATGTAAGACAACTGCTTTATTTTGTGATAATCGATAAAAACAGTGCGATGATAGAAAGAGAGTGAGTGAGAGAGGAGTTAGCGTAGGTTTACCGAGGGGTGGGTTAGTGTGTGCTCTACTGATATGGGGAACCACTTCTCACGCAAATAAAGATTCGTTCGATGGACACAGAGTCCATAATGAACGATATAAAATAGCAAATATTTTTGGATTTCTTATCCGAAGGCGACGAACCTTTTCCCTGATCAAATTTTAGGTTCAACTTAGCTGCAAATTTTCGTTTCTTTCAACACTTTTCAAACTATAGCGGCAGGAGCTCCGATTCCGTGTTTGGAATCAATTCCGGGAGCTGATTCCGATGATGGATTAGATTTTATTCCGTAATCGGAATCGACTCCCCGAAATCAGAATCGTCCTTGGAATCGCAATTTGCTCCGATAGCAGAATCAGGATTGACTCCAGAATTGGGATTAGCTCTGGAATGAGAATCAGTTCTTGAACTGAGATAAGAAGTTTTGGAAGCGAAATCAATTCAGGAATCTCCATGAGAATGGAATGTTAACAAGAAAAATTGGATTTTTTGCGGCTATCAATACGAAGCATCATTGGACCCAAACGCCTATTCTTTTGGAGATGCCAGAACCGATTTCAATGCCGGACCTGATTTCGGAGCTGTTTTCGATTTCGATTCTGTACCTGATTCTGACTCCGGAACCGATTCCGACTACAACTTCGACTCCGATTCTGATTCTGGAGTGGATTTAAATTCTGGAGCCGAATCGCGAGCCAATTCCGGATACGATTCCGATTTCGATTTCGATTCTGGATCTGATTCCGACTCCGGATCTGATACTGATTACGGAGCCGAATACGGAGCCAATTCTTGAGCCTATTCTGTAGCCGAATCCGATCTCGATTCTTGACCTGATTCGGACTCCGGAACCGATTCCAACTCAGAAACCGATTCCGACTCCGCTGTGAATTTAAATTCTGGAGCCGAATCCCGAGCCAATTCCGCAGAAGATTCCGATTTCGATTCTGGATCTGATTCCGACTCCGGATCTGATACTGATTCCGGAGCCGAATACGGAGCCAATTCTTGAGCCTATTTCGTAATCGATTCGGGAGACTGATTCCGAACCTACCATGCGGAATCGATCCCAAAAACATCAGAGATAGCCGGAATTGATACCGCCTAAAAAAATCATTTTTTCCCATAATAATCTAAACATATGAATGCCATTATTTCATTGCTGTAACTTTTATTTTGTTAACAAATACTTTCTCGGTGTAAATCCGTCAAATTCGTAATGCTTCTTCGCAAGCGAGGGAGGGGGGTAACAACAGTTGCAAATTAAAAAAAACCCCTATGTGTAACAAAAAAATAAATAACTACAAAACTAAACCCTGCGGTGTGCGATGTTGCTCTGTGTGTTGCGAGGCAAAAACGACCAACCAAACACGGGAGAGCAACCTTAAATCAACACGATCCTAACCCTAAGTTCATCACATTCTTACATCGAAAGTCGAAATGCGATGTTGTCTCGTTGTCCAAGCTTTGGCTGAGGTGCGTGGAGGTAACTGGTGTGTGTGTGTGTTTGTGCCATGTCTGGATTTAGATAAACACATTCATCAGCTGCTCGAACTGCTTGAGCTGCGTGTAAAGCCCGGACAGAGCGGACGATGCTGCTGTGCTGCCGGCGCTCTTCTTTGTGCCGTGGAAAATGAGCTGCTGCTGGGCGGCTTTCGGCATTACTTGCGCCACGTTGGCCAGCTTAACACTGTCCGGGCCGCCGGACCGGATCGCCTCCTGGATGGCACCGACTAGCCGCTGGTACAGGAATGACTGCCGGCAGATCGGTTTGCTGAGATTGAGATGGTCCTCGCTGGTGAGGTAGAAATCGCCCGCATCGATCCGGGCCGAACTTTCCGGCACCACGTGTATGGCCAGCTTGAACGACGTCAGCACGGTTGGCTTGCCCTCGCAGAGGGTAATGATTTTTGGCCGGCGCACTCCCAGCGAATCGACCGAGCGGAGGAAGCTTTTGTTCAGATGCAGCAGATGGGTGGAGTTTTCCTCCAGCTCCTGCACCTCGACCGAGGGCCAAACGAGGGCGGATGTGTGCTGCTTCAGTTTCGCAACACCACTGCCGCGGTGGGGCGTACCGAGGAACATGACGACGCGCGAGTTTTCCGCCAACCGGCGCACTTTGGGGTTGGGACTTTCGAGCGCCTGCACCATGATGCTCTTGATCAGCAGTCCGCCCATGGAGTGGCCGACCCAGATGATGGGCCGATCCTGCCCGACGTCCGAGGTGGCCAGCTTTTCGAGGAATTCGGCCGCCCGCTTCTGCAGCTTGCCGTCGTACTTCTCGCACGGGCAGCCGGTCGCCGACCACTGCGACAGGGAGGACTCGTAGTCCAGGCCGAGCACGCGAATGCTGGGGAAGTCTTTCGGGAGCCATTCCATCGGCCAGCAGAACGATCGCTGTGTCGAGTCGAGCGGTTCCTGTAGCCACTGGTCGCCCGACACGCTGCAGGTGGCACCGTCCGCGGTGGCGGTGGGCTTGCCAGTGTGCGCATCCTCGTCCGCTGCTAGGGGGACGTCCGGGTAGACGACGGTCCAGTCGGCACCGAGTGGTTCCTCCTGTTGCAGTGCTTCAATTAGCTCTTTCGTTTCGGTATCACTGATCGATGCGTCCCGTGGTCCGCTATTGGTCGATTCCTGGAACGTTAGCAGCTCATCCTTGTACGCGGTAATGCCCTCTGGAAATGGAAGGAAAGCGAAATTGCAATTAGAGCACATCGTTATGTTTTGCAACATTGAAACTGAGTGAGCACGATCGTCAACGTAGCGCAGAATGAAGAATTTCTACAACTTGTTTGTATGTTTTATCTTATCCGATTCCCCCTGCGTACCAGGGACAGGAGATGAGGTGTGGTGTGGCAGTGACATGAGCGACCGAAAGAGGAGGTGAAAAGGGCGCAAGTGTAAAAACAACGGAAAAGCGTAGCACGTTTCGCTTACGCTTACCTTCAGCTGTCCGGGCGTGGTCCTCCTCTTCGAAGGAGGACTTTCTAGCGGACCAGCTTTTGTACGTGCAAGCAGCGTAAGCGACCTCGGTTCGCTGTCCTGTCCGGTTCGGCGGTATGTCGACGTCCGTCGGTGCAATGTCGTTGGTGAAGGAAGGCGACGATGTGGAAACTAAATGAACGTCTTTGTGTTTCTTACCTAGCAGACTGGCAGCTTGCGGTTTGAGATCCTTCTGGCGCCACGTCACAAATACACCCCCTGGAGAGGGAAAAAAGAATATAGAGAAATAGGAAATACAAGCGTTAGTTATGTTAAAGCATCGATTGAGCTGCATGTCAGCATCCGTACCCAAAAGTCCATGGATGAAGACGACATCGACGGCCGGTTTGGCTTGCTGGCGGCCGCGCGGATGCAACGGGTACACCTTCGGCGCATACCGGAACCCGTTCGGATCGTCTTGGTCCAAATTTTCCAGCGTCAGGTCCGCCGTCACCTGCATGCGCATATCAACGTCCCGCTTCCACCGGGCCAGTATGCCGATCCAACCGCTCGCGTAAAACTCGTACCCCAGCCCTTCGCACGCGGACAGATTGCCCACCAGCCGGCTAATCAGCAGCTTCATATCAATATCCTCCCGGAACAGCTTTTCCGCCTCCAGCAGCATCAGCAGCCCACCCGCATCCACAATCCGCCGGCAGTGCTGCTTACCCTCCGGCCCGACCAGCCCCGTCAGATGCACGAGCGCACTGAGCGACTGCTTGAGCTGATCGTACTCGAACCGGGACGGTGACATCTGGTACGTCACCTCATCACCGTCCGGCTCGCGGATGTGTCCCGAGCTGCCGAACGTTTGCTCCAGCGCGTACGCAGCACACTTGTGCGGGGCCAGCAGCTCGAGCAGCGACTTCATCTCCACCAGCACCTCGCGCATCTCCTTCTCGACGCCGTACTGGCGCGGCGGCAGAAACCAGCGCGTGTCACAGTTCGAGCGGGCCAGCGAGATCGCCGTCCGGTAGTCGCACAGCTGCGCCAAGTGTTGAAAGTCCCAATCTGGAGAGAAATGATCATTAGACACTTGTTTCACGCGCCGTTTTTGAGTCTTCCGACTTACCCTTTAAATGGTCAATCTGTGCGAGCTGGTGGATGGCCTTCAGCCGCTCGGCCTGATCGCCCCGCTGGGCGATCCGGAGCAGCCGCCAGGCCACGGAATGCTTGAGCGCTTTCCACCATTTCTCGAACGGCTGCACGATGATGTTCAGCAGCCGGTGCTGGTTCTCCGCATCGAGAGCGCGCTCGCGCAGCGACTGTCGGTAGATGTGATGCTTGATGTAGATGTAATCTGGGCGCTTCCGGTCAATGTCTAGCACGCGTGTGTCGACCAGCGAGGAAAGGGCTGCGTACGTACGGTATGCTTCATAGCTTAACACTCCCAGCCTAAAAATAGATTTAAAAAAAAAAGGGGAAGGGATGGACGATTAGCGAATGAATTCGTAAACAATAATACTATGGCGGTACGGTCGCGCTGAGATCAACGTGCCCAACGACGGGAAGTGCGCAACTCTCACTCTGCTACGCAGTTCGTCGTCGGCGCCTGCTCAAGGCCGCATTTTTGCGATGGCGTGATATGTCGCCCCTTCGGGGGGTGTGTCTTAGAAACCGATCAACAAATCAGTGTGTTTTAGGGAGGGGGGTGGGAGATGGGGGCTCGTGATGATGGTCCATGTGTTGGTACTTACAGCGATGCAACGCCACAGCCGGAAAACAATTTGGTACACTTTCTGTACTCGATTTGCATCCTTTTTTGGTGGTTGGCTGGAAAACACGTTTTTCACACCTCCTTTTCCCGACTTTTTTGTACAATAATTTAGATTTTTTTTCCTTCTCTTAGCACAATCTCAATATGACACTTTTTTCGGGGTAATTTTTTATTAACTTCTTAATTTTTTGTGTACTTTTTGATACAATTTTGTGTGTTTCTGTTGTGTGGTAGGTTCCCGCACTGTCGTTTTCCACTGAAAAGGCGATCTGCTCGCCTACTGTGCTTCACACACTGAGTGTGTGTGTGTTACACAATGCCACACACGCGCTCGATCGAACTAAATTAAGCACAAAAGTAGCACCCCCAATAATGCACACCACCAAAAACAAGGCACACACTTGTTCAAACTTCTCTGTATTTCACACTGTCCCTTTGTTCGCACGACTCTATATGCGCGTGTTTGGGTTTCACTTTTGTATCCTTTTTAAATCGTTTATATCCTTTATCACTTCCTTTAAGTTCATTCGCTTTGAAAACTGTTCTTGTCTCTCTTGTTTGGGGGCACGACCTGGGGTGTGCCTTCACGGTGTAGTTGATTCTTGTTTGCTGGTGGGGTGTGAGTCCGAGACTAAATTTCTAATGCCGCGGTCGGTCCTACTTAACGACTTTTCGCTGCCGTCAACAACATCCGATAATAACAACAACATCACGCCATACGGATTGGGCCACCAACACACTGACACACACAAACACACACACACACACCAGTCAATGAGAGGGGAGGTAAGTTCCACGTAAATAACACACAAAACAAGTGCAGCGATGTGGATTGAGTCACTGGGCGATGGCGTCAGCAACCGTTTGGAGGGAAGATATTAGACGGTAAATATCAACAACTGACGGAGCTAACACGTTGATGTCAATGATTGAGCAGGAGTGCAGCAAATGTTTTTCGCGAAAAAAATATCAACAAATTAGCTGGCGCTACGTCCGTGGTGGAAGGAAACTACGACTAACCAATAATAAACACAGCGAGAGAGAGACAGGGAGAGTAAGCGAGTGGGTGAGAGACGTTGAAAGAAGTTGGAGGAAGGGAGAGAGAATGCAAGGAGCAACTGGGCGCAAGGTGGCTCAATATTGATGATGAAAGAAAATTCAGAACACGCTTTTCATTTTCAAGCAATTCGAACGCGCGAAATTCAAATTCATACTGAGCGCCGCATGTTTTATCAGTATCGTTTTTAATTAAAAAACATTTACTGGAAATTAAATGTACGTCCTAAAATTGTAAGCAAGTAACAGTCCCATATCATGCTTAACTGAATCGATTTGTATCTAAACTAGTTAAAATGACCCGGTTACAGGGCTTCGCAACGTTTATTATGCGACATATGAGAATTGCACTTTTTGAATGATTTTGATTAATTTTGTATGCTTATAGTATTTACAACATACATTGCAGTATACACACAACCATGATTTCTTAATTTTCTATTATTTAAAATTCTATAAGTTAAATTGAGGATGGTGTACCTCTTGGAATAAATAATTTATTCATCGAAATTCACATTGCTGCCATATGTAACTCTCGCCGATGAGGAGCAGCAATTCTGCGAACTCTTTCCGCTCTTCAGCATCTTGAACAGTCTGGGCTGTTTGCACACGCATTTTTGGCCGCAAACGCAAAACCCTAAATTTGCCCCACAGCATGCTCTGCCGGATACACTGCTGCAAAACCTAGACGTTGGTATCTGTTGGAAGTCACCACATAGCAGCACCATCTTATCACCGAACGTTTGCCGATTTCCCATAACGTCCTGCAAGGCGTGATCGAGGGCGCGAGTTTCAAGAGCATAGCGGCTACTCATGGATGTCTCGTTCCATACGATCAGTGTTGGTGCCCACTGATCTCAGGGTATGTGTTCCATCCTTGTCAAGGGGGTGTGCTAACCTGCTCTACTTTCAAATGACACAACCAAACGATCAGTGAAGCCTGTTGCATCAATTCAGCCTGTGCTGACTATACACGGATGCTACAGGAACTGTTAGCGTCCAGGTTGATCGATAGCTTGAATTTAGAGTGTAGCGTACGTCACCAGGTCAGCAGCAGAGCAGCAATTCAACTCAAAGCCACTGCTATTGCAATGTTCAATCGACGCCGCGTGTACGCAAGATTAGTTTTGAGCAGAAACGGCTTCCCGGTGCCACCAGGTTCATCAAAAATAGATTGTTCTGTCAAACCGTAGCTATCCATCCACTGCTGCAGTAACTATATCTTACACCGTTCGTTGTTCATTCGGGTCACGTTTGCTAATATGTTGTTCATCACATCGATAGCATAAGAGTGCTCCCATAAGGCTCCGCATATCGATAGCATAAGGCAGATTTTAGCAGGTCTGGTCGTATTTGCACAAAGTCGGTTAACTGCGGAAACATCGTCAGCGTCTTCTGCGGCGTCATTTCGCGCAGGTGCTGATCAATGAGTCACAGCGCTTTGAGGAGCTTGACAGCCCGCAGCTTCCGATTCTGCTCGGAGTCTTCAACGGAGTACCGGTCCATATTTTGCCGGTGAAAGTCTTCACAAACGTGGTTCACGTTTGCGTCCTACAATAAGAGAGGATTCTGGGACACTTCCTCAGACAATCGGCCTCAGCACAATTTTTCGATCGAAAAAATTCGATCGATCCGGCTGTCATTTTGGTGTCATTTGACACTCATTTCGCCGCCAAGGTGTTCATTTTACTGGTCTTTTTGAAAACTGGTATACCATGACACTCACGAGCAAAATGAACTATGCTACAAAAATTCGATCGTTCCGCTTTGTATGGCAAAAAATCCGCAACTCATTGAGCTGCGGAAATTTTCGAATATCAGAAAAATGCCATAAATCAAGGTTAATGGTTTTGAAAAACGTTATGTAAAAGCAAGTTGGTAATTGTTCTGGTTCTTTTTCAATATTTTGGGTGATAAAAAATCATTTATTAAATATTTAAAAAAATGGTTTGCCTACACTAAGTACTGAACTCGATGGGAATCGACTTCATGCAGGAGTATGAAAGAAATAGTTATACTGTCAGTTTTACGTGAGCGCCTATCGAATTTTTTCGATCGAAAAATGGTGCTGAGGCCGAATATAAGGGCAAATAGGTGACGCAGATAATTGAGCATTTTAAATCAGACTGCAACCTGTAGGGTCCTGGATATTTTGATGTCGTACTGCAGCAATCCGAACATCAACAGTACACCATGCAGCCAATAACGATATTAGTCTGGCAGTGGCGCACGATCTACTGGTTACCCGTACCAATATACCAGGGAAGCTGCTGCAATTAATTTTAAACTTACCTGGACTTATTTAATCTTTCTGCTATTTAGATTACTTCATACATATTACACAACTTCACATACTAATGGACGATATTCTTTTGACGAAAACATGGTTGTCGTTTTACGTCACACGCCTACATCGATGAATCACTATGTCGGTGCAAAGTGTGCAAGAAAACCAACACGGTACAAAAATCATCCAAGCTATCCGCACCTAATATCAACTCACTAACCAACATCGTCTCACTATAGAGTGAAAAAGTAACGCTCTATAGTGAGAGATTGAAAATGAGAACCTTTTTGTAAAATTTGTTATAGGATGACTAATATAGGATGACTCTAGAATAGCGATGGTTTCTTGGAATAGTACCACCGACAAACCGACGTGACACTTCGAACAAAATGAGCTTCAAAAATTGTCTCCTTATTTCAAATGAAAATACGTTAAACACTAGCGCCATCTCTATAATGATACGCTTACTACACTGACACAGAGAAGAAACTGCTAAATCCCCTTTTTGTTTTTCTTCCCAAAATCCAATGCGTATTGTTTTATGTACTTCTCACAACTTTTACATTGATTTGGAAACTTATAAAATGATTTTCCTGGGTGTTTTATCCAATAATTCTCACAAAATCTTGCCTCACACTTCCTTCGCAATTTGTATTTAGAAAAGTTGTTAACATCGAAGCAGCAGTGAACAGCGCTTACTTTGACAGAAGTGATCGCCTCACTGGTAAATGACAGTACTTTTATGTGGGACACTTTTGTAACGCCAGTGTCACGTCGGTTTGTCGGTGATAGTACACCCACGGCACCGAACCGCTTGCGAGCGATGTAACTCCGGTTCCGATACCTGTTAACACAAATCCATGTGGATACCCATGTGGCTAAAGCCTAGAGCCGGTTGGAGCTGCTAGTTGGAAGCTTCATGTCATTCGGAAGTGATTCTGGTTTTTTGTCGCATTAGCACTTTGGAGTAGTGATATGTTAAAAAGCAAAAAGTCGACTCCGATTCTACTCTGAAAATGTCGGAATCAACTCCGGAGTCGGAGTCATCCGGAGAGGAAGTTGTCCGCAGTCGGAGTACGAGTCATTCGGAGTCTTCCAGAGTCGGAGTCGTTCGGAGTCGGAGTCATCCAGAGTTGGATTGGAAAAAAGTGGCACTTACACCTGAGGTCCAGGTCTATGAAAATGTTTCGGGAATATAGATTGCCAAATCGTATGGACAAACTGACAAACTCATTGTTAGCTCCTGAACTAGTCGCGTAACGATATAGAAATTTCTTTCTCGTAGGAGTCAAAAAATGTTTAATCGCCGAGTTTCGCTTTGGGTGGAAACTTTATTCTGTCGCGGTTTTTAATCACCTTTAAAAAGTTTTTAACTATTCTCGCTGTCGTGATGCTACTGTCGCAATCGCGATGGCGAGGAACCCGATTCCTGATCCTGAGGTCATTCGCCTTCCCTGTACCCGTACCCGTTACAGTGCCCTCTGTAGGTGAGAGTGTGGAATCTCACGCGAAGTGCTGAATGTTTGGCTGTCAGAGGCGGTGACAGTTCTCTGTTTGTTTGCGACTCGCAGCAACACTCATGATTTCGGAACATTTTTGTTGCACGAGAAACAATAATTTGTTTCGCTTTTATTTGTATAAGGAACATTTTCGGACGCGTTTGTATAACGAATAGTTCCAACTTTTTTTATTTTTAATTATGTGCAATTACGTGCACAATTTCTAACTAATTTGCAAAATCTTCGGAAATATTGCTATTGAACAAATGCTGCCGCAACAACAACAACCCGGGCCTGAGATTTTAACCCAAGATAGACTTGATGAGATCAATCCGTACATTGAAGTGTTTAAAATTAACATGATAGCTAACTCCAGCTCCCCCCTAGACCGTTCGCCAACGGTCAAATTGAAAAACCCATCTTCGAACAGCCGCGTTTTCGGAAATACATCGGTGCGGTTCGGGTACCGCTCGGGCGCGTGCGTTTACAACCGGGCTGCAAGAGTTGAACGCTTCGTACTCATTTGGGAGAAAAAAAAGTGCACACAAACAGGGTCGCCCTCGGGTTCTCGGTGGTCTGGGAAGATTTCTTCTCTTTTCGGTGTGAAAAAGCGGACGGAAAACGTCGAAAGTGTGCAATTAATTTGCTTCTAAAACGTGAAAGTGTGTGAAAAATCGTACCAGATTAAAGTGGTACTGCTTGCAAAGTGTTTGGGGAGTTTTTTTTTGTGCGTGGGGGTTGATTTCACAATCGTACCAACACGGGGCGAGTTTCAATGCCAGTCACGTCGTACCACCACCACACAGTGCAGTGAACATTGCTTACCGTCCGGATCTGAACAGCCACTTTCTTGAAGAACATTTGCGAGCTTTTTCATGGAAAACCATTTCTGCGCTGCGGATGGCACGAGTCTGCTGAAAATGAGAAGAAGAAGCGAGGAGGATTTGCAATTTTGCACAGTTTTCTCTCGCCTTTTTGGTGGTGTGTGTGTGTTTGTGTGCGTATTTTTCCCAACACAGCATATTTTTGATCTCAACGCGGGGTCGTCTAGGTGTGTTTGTGTGTGTTTGTGTGTTCGTATAGCGATGGAAATGGTGTACCGTTTGTTTTCCTTCCCTTTACCCTCGCTATCCGCTTTACACTGTCGTCTCTTGTGACGGATTCCAAAAGTCTAGCACAGGATGTATGCTTGCGTACGCGTGTGTGCGTGTGTTAGTTTGCGACCAGACGAGTTTTGCGTGAGAGGGAGAGAGCAAACAGCATGGCGGCGAGAGAGTGAGCGAGCTGTACAGCACATGAATGAAGTTGAACGTACAGCAGCAGCCGCCGCCAGAGGGAATTATAGGTGGATCGCATAGTAGTAGTGTTCGTACGACATCACAAGCAGCAAGCCAGGCCCCAAGCAGCCAGCCAACGCAGGCAGGGCGAGCAAAAGCAACAAACAAACAACGTGTCGTCAGCTATTGTGGATGACGACGGCGCAAAGTGGGAGCAAAAAAAGAAAAACTAACTGCGTCGCAGATGAAAACGGTTTGTTTTTGAAAAGTGCAAGCAAGAAATACAGCGTTCGTGGCAAAATATTGACCACAAAATGTCGGTTGAGCTTGGAAAAGCTGACGAAAAAAAATGTGTTGAAAGTGCATTGGATTTGAATTATATTAGAAAGTTTCCATTTTGTGGTTAGAGCACATCATGTTTTGATCGCTTTCATCGAGAAACAATGGCGAAACAATCATCGGTGGTGGTGGTGGTGCCTTGTAGTGCGATTTGTGCTGTGCATTCTCTCTCTCTCTCTCTCTTGCTCTCTATCTTCCTATCTCGCTCTCCTTCAAATGCAGTGAAAACGTGGCCTCCTCTTGCTGCTGCGGTGTATTTTAATTGTATTTTCCTTCGTTGAAAATTATTTGCCCTCAAGGCGAGTCGTGCTCTTCCGTGTTTTGTTCTTAAAAATATAAAAAAATGGCAAAAAAATCTTATTAGATTGCGTGGAGTGGTTTAAAATAATGCTTCCATAACAGAAAAACAACGTTTATTAAAGTTAAAATACAGCTTGGTTCCACAGTTTCCATTTTTCCTGGGATTTTCACGCTCGGCTTATTGGCCCAAGCGACCGGGGCCATCTTTTGGTGCGGATCGCAGCAGACCGGCCCCGTAAAGGCGCCGGCAGGTTATCTCACCCAGGTCGCCCTTCAAAGGTGTGGTGTGGTGGGGTCGTGTTTCATGAATGAAATTTAAACTCATCCAAACATCATCCAATGGCGGTGCGATTCTGCTCGATTGCGGCCTTATCGCCTTACCACTCCACCAAGTCTCAGGGGGTGGGGTGGGGTGGGTGGTGAAACATCATTCATAATTTGCGTTGTTTGTGTGTTTGTTTTGTAAAAAAAGTGAAGTTATTTGAAAATATTATAATTTATAACTTGTGGTTCTCTTCTGCAGCATATGACTGATAAAAATTAAAAATTAAAATCAAAATATAAACTGCTTACCTACCAGTGAGTGTGTGTGTGTGATTGTGAAGTGTTTTTAGTACAAGAAATAAAAAATCTTAAAATTTTACAATTGAAGTGAATAATCTGTTCATTCTGAATTACAATCTTCCAAAAGAGTGTCAGTGAAAAATATAAAACTTGTGAAATTTTGAAGGTGAATAGTGAAATTTGAAGCTTTTTATTACAACACAAATTAAAACGATTCATACAAAATAAAGGAAAATAAGTCAAAGAGCAATTATTGTGCAGTTGGCCGAGTCTTTAAGAAATACAAAAAAAGGTATGTTGAAGCCTATTTTTATTATTTAACCCTTATTTAATAACCCTAATTGGCACAGAGTGTCCAAAAAAGGAGAAGATTCTCGGCAACGAAATAAAAACTATTACACAAATTAACATCGATTAACAGCAGAACAACATAAAAGTTCACAGGAAATGTTTTGCTTTTGTAATTGTTGTTGATGCCAGTGAAAATGCAAATCGCAATTGGACATGACGCTTTTTGGGACCGATTCCTCACAACAACAACGTCAACAACAACGACAAAAACACGACACACAACAACAAAAACAAATCAACCTTGGCAGCGAGCCCATTTTTGCTGCTGTTTTTTTATATGTTCCGATGAATAAATAGAAACACAACAAAACACATAACAAAAACAGTCGTCAACAACAACTGGGGACAGCAAGACACACAAAACCTTCGTCGTCCTTTTTTTCTTAGTGCATTTATTTGAAGCCCCTCGTAAAATCTCCCCAATTCAATGTACGTCAATCCTAATGTTCGATTGGAGGTTTGTGTGTGTGAGTGGTTGTTTGCTTAGCCTCGTTTGGTGCAGTGTTATGGAGGTGTATTTTTGTGTACGAGGCGGCTTTTGTGCACTATATTTGTTTGTCCACTGCAGCCAACTTCCGGCCTGCATTGCTAACAACAATGGCTCCCCGCGCACAGCAAAAAGTGCAACAC
Source organism: Anopheles coluzzii (assembly GCF_943734685.1). NCBI lineage: Eukaryota > Metazoa > Arthropoda > Insecta > Diptera > Culicidae > Anopheles > Anopheles coluzzii. The sequence continues at coordinate 69,671,655 of NC_064671.1, read as the reverse complement.
AAAAACACACAATCGATCGATCGCGGCACAATGTAAGCTGAGAGCGGGAGGTGGATAGTTGGTTGCATTAAAGCAGGGGTAAATAAGAGCAGTGCTGCGGTTTTGTTGTTGTTGTTGTTGTTGTTGTGGTAGCATCAAATTTGCATAAAAAGTCACCACACCAAAGGCAGGCAAAGGCAACAGTCTTTATTTCTCCTTTTTGTGCATCTTTGCGGTTTGCAAAAACACACACACAAAGGCAGGGGCTGGCGCTCCCTCAATGGTTGTGTGGTTGTTTGTCAGAATATCTATTTTTAAAAGCCAAAACCATTTTACTACCCACCCAACGCTCCGTATCGATCAACACCCCTCCCTCTCTCTCTCTGTCTCCCACTGCATCCCCATGGGAGTAGTGCATGGTGAAGGTGGTGGCCGACGGCGGGGTGTCCCTGAGATGGAAATTCATTCACCACTCTGCGGTACAGCCGGCCATGGCCCCGTCGGCCATACTCGATGATGAATGATGCTGACGTAACGCCTTCATCCCTCCCAAATCCCTCCCGCTTGCCTCACCCGAGAGTCACGGGGTACGACGCGAGTCGTCTTCGTCTCGTGTGCGCAGTAAGATAGATTAAAGGTGATTAAAGGGAGGAAAAACATGTTTTCCCAATCCGCAAAAACACGCAACACTGCTGATGTGTGTTCAACAGGGGCGCGCCTTTCGGCTTCACCGTCTCGCAGTTGTTGAGCGATGTGTGATTCCGCCACCAGAAATCCATCTTTCTCGATGTATAATGGCCTCTTTAAATTGCACATTGACGCGATAAATTGGAAAGCTAGCCTCCTTCATGGGGGATCTTCCTCTGGTGGTGGGGTTTTGGGCGGTCGCTGTGCCTTCCTGCCGTTAAAAGTTTTCACTTCCGGACCTGTGTGTGTGTGTTAGATAATAGCCACTCTGAGGGGTGGGAGGGTCGGGGGGTTGCCACAAGGGGAAAAATACTTTCTTTCCGTTATTCATTTTGTTTGAGAGAGAGAGAGAGAGAGAGAGAGAGAGCAAAGGCTGTCGGATTGATTTCGCTTGCTATCATAACAATGCACTCAGCCTTGATCACAAAATCACCAAATTACTTTCTTAAAGATTAATTGTTGATTTTGTAATATTGATTGTAAAAATTGTGATATTGCACCATTTGATCGCAAATATTGCACACGATCTTACAAACGGAGCATTACAGTTGCCCACTTAACTTTTCATGTGTGTTTTGGGATGTTTTTTTTTTACTTTATTGTGCTTTGTTCTTTTGTTATTTCATTGAATAGTTTTGTGATATCTGCTGAAGCTTTGCAATACTGTACTTAATGCGTCAAACAGATCAATTCAAAGCCTCCCGCACACAACAACCCTTGCCATTCTGTGTTTGCCTTCAATGTGTGAATAACATTTGTTTGGCTTCAATCAAAACAGTTGCGAGACCAACAACGGCACAAACCCCGATCTTATCTCTCCCCCACCGTGTCCGGTGGTGGGTCGGTATCGTCGGATTGTTTTTGTGTGTGGGATTTTGCCCTCGCCTGGCGCTTAAATGGCTTCCAGCGGCTCCTGCAAACAACAATGAGTCATAAGCGGAAGCATCAAACGACGGGAGGGTTGAAATTGCATTAAGCGATTGAGGGAGTGATTTTCGATCGATAAAAATGTAACACCTTACAGCCATTTTTTTTAAATGACTTACAAATTGATAAACGATCTCTCCAAGGGCTTCCGTGATCTTCTGCTCACACCGTGCGGCCTGTGGGAATCGGCTTCATTATGCAAGAGAAACCCGGCCGGGCAAGAGGTTCCCGCCATGCTCCTCGTCTGTCCAACTGGGCTGAATGGGCGGAAGTGTGGTGCGGTTTTGTGGCCAACTTCCTGCAGATGCAACCCGGCCGTGTGTGTGTGTGGTGAACAATAATAATCTGATGCCCGCAACACCAACACCGGCACCACCGTGGAGAAGCGATCCGTTAACGATCTCTCTTTTGGTAGCGGACCTTAGGAGGGGGTTCGTTGTCTGTTGCTGTGTTTGGGTTTTTGCGCATTTTTTTTGCATGTGACAGGAAATGACGGAATCAACAACGCCAAAGCGAACGTGTGTGTGGTGTGCCCATCCCGGTGCACCAAACGCGCCACTGCTTTTGGGTCGCATGTTTTTAGAAGAGAGAAGCAGAGATATACATAAACATAGACACACATACGAGAATAATGAACCTGACTTTACAAACGGTTTTGGCGAACAAAAGCAAGGAAGGAAGTCATTTGACGATTTGAAGTGTGGTCGTCGCGGGGGTCGGGGCGAGTTTTTTAAAGAGCATTTTGCAATTTTTGCTTCATCAATTCGTGGCTCTTCGGTTTCTTGCCACTTTTTCCCACCATTAGTGTGCAAAAATGGACTTAATTTTATCAGATAATGTTTTGCAACTTCAAACAGACACACAAAGAGAAGCTCCACGAATTGAGAGGAGCGCCCAATCAAACCCATCGCTGCCCTTCTTAGCATGACTCAACGTCCATCAGTAGCAACAGCAGCAGCAGCAGCGTGTAATCATGTGGCTCCAGTGTTGTGTTTTTTTTCTTCCACCGCGACACGATGGAACCGGAAGTTGCGTCAAATGGAGTCGCTCGCTGTATTTGCTCGCTCTCTATTTTCCATTACGCCGCTGCGCGGGACTGTTTGCCCTGCTCCATCCCCTGTGATAGTGGTTGGAAGCTTCGCCGGGACCTGATAGTGTCATAAGGCCACGAACGCACCGCAACGGCACCAATTCCCCCGGGTTGTTTACTATCGATCGATTGATATTTGAGCCACCTTGGCTTTTTTTGTCTCCTATCACATTATCGTCATCCATCATCGTTCTCTTCTCCGGAGTGGTGGCAATTGTGACCGGTAGTTTTGATGCCTAATGAGCGCGTGACGCGTTCGTGCTGCTGATAGCTTCATTATGCTGATGGACACGTCCGCTCCCAGGCAATTAGGCGCAGGAGTGTGTCCCGCTGTCCCAGATGATTTGTAGAATAAATTTGGGTAGAGGAGGCTCCCAAAAATTCGGCGTAAATATTTGGTAAGATTAGCTACTGTCGCTAATTGCCGGTGTGTGTCGCAAGCGGTTTTCTGGAGTGTGATGGAGCGGCGTGGAAATTGTGAAAATAATTGGATGTTGTTAATGATGTTAAGCGATATCACAGACAAAGTTATCGCCGTTTTAAATGTCATTTCAGGGAAGTTGTAATCATATTTTAGGCCCCAAAATAGCATCGGTGTCGTTGTAGATTTGTTGAATGTCGCAGGGTTTGGACTGTATGGAGTGATGCTCTGTGCTCCTAAAAGCTAAAATCTATGTAAAGTCCTGAAGAGTTGTAAGGTTCTTCTGTGGTTTGATACATTCTTCCTGTCATCAGATGTGTGATTTCTAGCAAATGACTCATTTTTGTGATATCTACTGAATGGCTAAATTAACCTTGGTTAGGTCCTGACAATAGCGACGACAGAGATGAGTCATGATGCACGTCCCATGATAAGCGCTTGACTCTGTTACCGTCTGTGTCTGTGGCCTTTGTGGCCTCCCCATTTTCCAACCAAAAAATCGGAAGTAGCACCGAAATTTCGTGCGAAAAAAAAAGAGAAGAATAAAAAGAGAGCAAACGATGATGCGGCAACGGAAGTGACACAACACCATTTGTCGGAAGTGCGATGATAAATGGCCGTTGGTTGGTCGTTTCGTTTCGTGCTCTGATTTGATTAGGTTAGGGGGGAGTTGGGTTTTTTTGGCGCGCCGGCCACTCTTGATGAAAGTAAGTGGCCCACACACGCACACGCTGTGCCGGAGACGGAAACTGACTCCCCAGTCGACGATGCCAGACACAGCTGTGTGTTGCAAAACGGTTCCTATTATGGTTGGTTATTTGTTTTACCGTGTCTCTCTGTTTCTCGGCCGGTTTTAGCTGTTGTTTCTTATCGGTCCATCAAGGAGTTGCCCCTACTCTACGCAAATAACATTATGTTCCTGTAAACAAAAAGGGGTTTGCTTGGTTGTGTACGCGTAAGTTGTGTTTTGGGGTATGTTTTTTGGGTGGGCGGCCTCCATATGCGCCCTCCAAAGGCACACGTTAGTTTAGCAAAGGCAGCGCGTATTCTACCCACGCGTTCTGACGCTCTTTTGTGATTGTGCATGACAAATGGCTGAGGCAAATAAAGTGAAAAGCTAAACATACATACTTCCAATGCCGGTATGTTGTGTTTCAATGTTGTTGCAATATTCAGGGCATGCTTCTTGCTGCTTCAGTTGATTTATGTACGTTTTTGTGCGTGATGTGTGGAGAAGGCAAAGCTCTCTCGGCGCGACTTCGGCGTGTCTATTGACAGGAAACGCCTTCGTCATCACTTAAAGGAAACGGTTAATGGTTTGATTCGACCAGCCGGGGGCAAAAAAAGGGAAAGAATACTAATTGATGACAATCAGAGATGGATCGTTTCTGATGAAGCTAGCGAATCATTGGCCTGGCCTCTTCTACTTACATAATCTAGTCCCATTCTGGGGGACGATCGCCGTCACCCAAAACATTCGAGAATTGGTTGCAAATATGTCGATGCTCAAACCACCCACGACAACAACAACAACAACCACAAGCACATGGACAGACTGAGCAAACATGGCCGTTTCTATGACGTCTGTTCAAGATTGTTTGCAATGCAGCCAGCAGCCGACATTTACAGCTTGTGTACATAAACAGTTGCGCGCAGCTTCTGTGTGATGCATCGAAAGCAAAAAAAAGGGGGCGCAAAACAAGATGTTTACAAAGATGCTAAAAATTTCTCGTGTGCTGTTGTCGCACCAAAATTCCTGGAAAATAGGCATTCCAGTTCCAACAGACATCCAAAAGTAAACAAATAATTATCGTCACACGAACTCCAAACACACGGGTCTGGTGAGTAAAGGTGGCTTTAAGAAATCCTTGAGTTGTTGTTTTTTTCGGGAAAACATTCGATGACAGATATCTTATCGCACAACGTACCGAATGGCCAATATCTTCTGGAAATTTGGAAGTCTGGAAGTCTCTAGAGCATGTTTTGTGGGGAGTTCACTCGAGACTGTGACGTCCGGAATCTTCGTGAAGTAGGATGGTCTAGTCAACACAAATTGGACATTTCCTGAGCACCACACAGTCTGGGTTTGTTGCAAACTTCCCGTCGTCGGCGACACACGCACATACCTCTCCGGTTCTACGAACATAGGAGAAATATCTTCACTTTGAATACAAACGATGAATGTCACTGATTGGGAGCTTCCTGAAGTAAGAACTTGTAAAGAGCGGGGCAATAGACTCTATTAATCGGAGTTTTGTGTGAAGTTGTCTACATCAATTTACTGCAATGAAAAGTACTTAATTCATTCGAAAGAGAGAGAGAAAGAGTGAAAGAGGACCTAACGAGTAGAATTGTTAAAAGATTTGTTTTTCTAATGTTTTGTGTGAATGTGTACAAAACAAGGCTCAGAAGTGTGCAAACTGAACTCCGCTAACTCCGAATTGTGTGCCAGGTATCGAAATGCCACAGTGCTCTAGATATTCCATTCCCGGTTTTGTTCCTACGGTTGAAAGGGGAATTGCCAGAGGTTTCCAGTTTCTTCATCGACAGGGATATTGTTTTTTTCCCTTTGCTGCGCGAATGGATGACTGTCCTATGGCTGCACTTCCAGGGAGTGCGTAGGCCGTCACTGTTGGGTTGAATTGCTGTTGTTGTTGTTGTTGTTGGTTTCGTTTCCTTTTGTGCCTCTTGCAGTTCTGTCCTTCGCAGTACTCGCCCGGCGTCCCGTGCGATCCTTGAAAACTACTTCGGGGAAGTAGTTCCACTGTGGGCCTTGCCCCTTGCGCCTGCATACCAGCTGAAAGCGAACTCTCTCCGATCGAGCGTAAATGACGTGCGAGACATAGAGTGAATGGTGTAATGGTCCTTCTCCTTGTAAACGAACGAAGGACCGAAGGTTTCGTTCAGCGCAGTTTCCAGTCCCTTAGGGGGCTTCTTCCTCGAAGCGAAGCGAGACCCCGTTTAAAGTGGGTAGCATGTTATCCGACCATCAATCCTTGCAATAAAACCTGAGCTAGTAGAGAAAGAGCGAACCTCTAACGAATGAGACGGTTTTCGGGAAGGAGCGAAAGAGTGCGAGCGTGCGAGTGGATTAATTCCAGACGAGAGGCATTCAGACCTAAGGGACATCGAGACCCGGTGGCTGGAAGTGCTGACATATGGCTGGTCGGGACATCTGCGGTGCAGCATGTGTGCGTGTGTGTGTGTGCAGGTAAAGAGCCCGTTTATATGTCACTCTTGCAGTCGTGTTTCATATATGGCCGAAACCGGAGGTCGGTAAGAGTGGCTCACCTTTTTGGGCAAGGTGAATCAAATGAAAAAAAAGCAGCAAAACAAGAGCTAGTAAAATGTAAACCAGGATAAAAGGGCCTAGAGCGCAATGTGTGAAGCCGGTCAGACAGACGAGAACCGATTTGTAGAATCGGAGTAATAAATTTGCCTACCTGTGTGTCTCTGGAATTATTACCAGCTGTTGTGTTCGAATTAGAGGAGCGTTCCTTTTTCTTTTTGTTGAAGGACGCACAGTGGAACACTGTTTAGGGATGAAAAACGAGACATGGTGATGAATTAAATAAGCACCACTGTGAGCTGCAAGGATGTGGAATGACAAAAGGGAGCAATATAATGACCGACACCGACGGGAGCTAAATTACCTTACCGGGATAATTAGAACCCCGTGTTGAAGACGGTGCTGTGTTGTGAGCCTGTCATGAATCGTAGGAAGATGAGGGAGTGATGTAGGTTTGATTACCTGGGTTTGGTCTTCTGAGATCCTAACCTGAGCTGCCTTGAGGGTACAAAAACAGTCAAGGCATAATTGTTAATTACATGCGTGAGCGGTAGAGTTATATCATGTGAGTGGGCACGATTGGACATGAAATGATTAGGTGGAGGTGAAGTTATCTAAATCATGATCTCTGAGGAGGAAAATATCTTAATTACAAAACAATGATTTATGGAGTTCGATGAAACTGAAGTCATAAAACTGAGGTCAAACGATAAATAAAATATTAATTGATATATTCATTTCTTCAAACAACAGCTGTTAACCATTTCTAGGGGTCAATAAAAACATATTATTGTTGAAACCACGAGATAACACGTAAAATCCTTTTCGGGACAACGTCCTCTTCTTATCTCCATTTCCAAGTTACCATGATGTTTGCGTGTGACTCAGACGCCTATCGGGCGCCCATTTCGATCAAAATTGTTTTGATCGTGTGTTAACCCGTTTCCTGTAAACAAACTCACGTAATCTTGTTATGGCTGTGTACTTATGTGTCTTGTTTTGCTCGGCGATACGCAACTAGTGATGGGTAATCCGGAGCGGAGTCATGGATCAACTCCGACTCCGGTGCGCATAATATGACTCCGGCTCCGGATCATAACTGAATTCGACTCCGGATCAGTCCGGATCAGTCCGGATCAGTCCGGATCAGTCCGGATCAGTCCGGATCAGTCCGGATCAGTCCGGATCACTCCGGATCACTCCGGATCAGTCCGGATCAGTCCGGATCAGTCCGGATCAGTCCGGATCAGTCCGGATTACTCCGGATCACTCCGGATCACTCCGGATCACTCCGGATCACTCCGGATCACTCCGGATCACTCCGGATCACTCCGGATCACTCCGGATCACTCCGGATCACTCCGGATCACTCCGGATCACTCCGGATCACTCCGGATCACTCCGGATCACTCCGGATCACTCCGGATCAGTTTTCGTATATTCGATGTACGACTTGAAAGTCAATGAACTCATCAAGAATTGTCTAAACGATAATTCCGGAGTGATCCGGAGTGATCCGGAGTGATCCGGAGTGATCCGGAGTGATCCGAGGTGATCCGGAGTGATCCGGAGTGATCCGGAGTGATCCGGAGTGATCCGGAGTGATCCGGAGTGATCCGGACTGATCCGGAGTAATCCGGACTGATCCGGACTGATCCGGACTGATCCGGACTGATCCGGACTGATCCGGACTCGGATTCGATGAGTCCGAGGGTTTTCGCGAACGCACCCCCCCCCCCCCCCCCCCCGCTAAACAGTCCGGAGCAACTCCGAGTCCGACTCCGAGGGGTGTCGGAGTTGGATCAATCCGACTCCGGAAAAAAATTGTATTTACCCATCACTATACGCAACAAGTGCATTGCAAGAAAAACAGAAACACAAGGCGGACCATGTGCGCCTCGCCTTGGATAAGATAAGCGCACGTGCATACAATAACGTGCAATGCAACGCAGTTTGTGTGTGACAGAAGTTCCCAACTTCCAAGCACCACCGAGCAGCGAGCCTTACATCCTGGATCGAGTCCATTTGCTGCGTGTGAGGGTGTGTATAAATAAGGTTACTGCTTTCTAACAATAGCTTATCGACAGAAGCCAGAGGGGCAAACATATGTGTGAAGTAAGCAAGAAACCGCCCCGCGGCGGCAGCAGATAACGCGACCTGGGATAACAACACGGTGAAGGGAGGTAGTTCCAGGAAAGGAATGTTATGCATGGAATTTGCACCCATCGTGTGGCGGGTCGATAAGGACTGTCGTCTGTCGTCTTGGAAAATTGGATATTCCCAGAATTGCGCTAGGCCACTGTGAATCGAATGATGTACTGTTTTCACAAAGCACATTCGTACATCGCTGTAAGACATTGGAGTTCGGTTTTGTGTGTGTGTGTGTGTGTGTGGGGGGGGGGGGGGTGGGTTGTCGACAACTGGTCCGAATGACACTCAGCCGAAAAGAGGTCATTTATGAATATTAACGTCAGACGCGCTCGAGGTGTGAGGCTGGTCGAGGAGACACATCATCTTGATGCGTGCTGCGCCATCATATCTCACATAAGGGTTGACGTTGCGTGTACCAGTCTGACGCAATATGCCCTTGCGTGTGTCGTCGTCGTCGTCTTCTCCCCTCACGGTGGTCATGTGGTGATGAGACGACGAAACAAACAAAACGTCGTAGTTTTTGAGGGGTGATTGGTCTTCCTCGTGATCATCTCACGACAGTCGAAGGATAACACGACGCTGTTGTTGATGCATTACCATACAAATAAGGTTTCTTCAAGTAAAGTTGTTATGTTAATCTTCTCACCTAGGCTGTAGAGACTGTATGGAAAAGTTGCATTCAGTGCAAGTAGTTTGGTCACAATGCTATTGCGCCGCGACCTGCTTTCTGCCATCTTTCTGTTGTTTTCTTAGGGCTCGAACCCCTCCAACTATTCCGAACTTTTGGTGGTGGTGATACGCGAAGGCCCTGTTTCGCCGCCGACACTCATACAAACGAAGATGGACGAAGATTCGTGCTGTGACCGGTTTTCGGTGGATCTCTACACTGGTGGAGTTCGAAGGGAGAGGTATATCTTTCATGTCTTTTACTGCGTATTTATACACCACGCGGGAGCAAGAGCATGTGCTGCTGCTGCTGCTGGTTAGAGCAACAGTTCCAACGAACTCTGCGAGACGCGCATCACGCCAGAGTTGTTGGGTTATGCTGGACAGCAGAAAGACTGGTTTTTCGATTCACGGAATCGGAATAGACGGAGAGAGAGAGGACATTGGTTGATCGGGTGAAGTGAACGGGAAAGAAGGCAAAGCAGCCGCGAAGAGGCTTGTAATCGGGCAAACGATCCGAAATGAAGTTGAAAAACACACAACTCCACCACACAAGCAGAGCCTTCCTTCTCTGTACGGATGATGGATTCCGTTGCCTTCCGGATGACGTTTAATGGGCATTGGCCTCGTTTTTTCTTTGAACGTGGTGCAACGGAGAACCTCATACAGACACAGACACACACACACGGCGGACAACCGAGTGTGAGTGTGTCCTCGGGGGTTGAAGAAACCGAAATGGAATAAGGAATAAGCGTGCACAACCGACGACCACACTCTAATCAAACAAAATACACCCCAAAAATTTCGAAGAAGCGCAGAAGACGCAAACGAGAACATATACCCGTGAATGGATTCGAAGAACTAGGCACGAACCTCAAGTCTTCGCTGCGCGTGTTTGCTTCTTCCGGTGTACGGTGGCTGCAGTCTCCTTAGAGGCAGAGGGAAAGAGAGAGAGGGCAAACAACTGTTGGTCACGGTGGTTCCAACATCTTCTGCTTCGCGCTTGGTCGCTGCTGACGTTCCAACTGGATGAGTCGTCCGCGCCCCCTACCGCGCCCGTACATGCCACGCGAACTCTTGCGTCGCCTTCCGAATTCTCGTGTTTTTATCCGTCTTCCAACAGCAGCCGCAGGTCGGTTCGTCGTTGCTGGTGGTGGTTTGCTGCACCTTGTACTCGTGTATTCCACTGCTTTTGGTACGGCCAGTGCCCTTCGCTGCGCTTCTTCGCTGTGGTGGCGTAGAGTTTTTCGTGTCGACGCGGGTCGGAGAAGAAAATTCAACCTCCGCGAACAAAGCAGTGAAGCGCATGTCAAATGTGTTGCTTCTATTTTCTCTTTTTGGGTTTTGGTTCGTGGTGGTCGTGTGCTCCGATCCCCCAGTACCGTTTGTGATAGTTTGATGCACTCGTGTGTCTACTCTTTCGACAGTTTCTGCCCGACCGAAAGAACACTGACCTGCCAGGTGAGACAGGTGGTGGCCCGACAACCAACCCCAACAACAGTGAGTGAGCATGCACTTTTAAGGCGATTGGAAAGTTTTAATTGGTATTGTGCGCGAGTAGTGCAGCGCGGCTTGTTCTTCCGTTTTTTTTTGTCTCTACTCCTTGTACAAGAGAGATTGCTTGATTCGGATCGATAAGACCATTCCAGCTGACATCGAACATTATATGCACTTGCTTTATCAGGTGCGCCCTGTATAGCTTCCAGTAATCCTCCTCCCATGGTGTACCACACCTGGAACAATAAGCAATTAATATATACACAAACACACAAACATGCGAGCATTTGTGCTACAGATGTGGCCACGGTTCCCACTCAAATGCAGACAATGGTACCTTAATTTCATGCCCCGTACTACCTTCGCCGCGTTTGATCGAATGCATGTTTCCACGTAGTATGGAGGCGCACCACTCACTGGTGGAATGACTAATGAAATTCAATTAAATGCAAATCGCCCTTCACAATGTTGGGTTGATCGGGGAGAGTGCATCAAACTCACAACTGCATTTGCCCCCCTTGGGGAGGAATAATGGAGAAAATTGGCCGGCGAAAGGGTGCGATTTGATGCATTTCAATGGATTAACTTCACAGCCCATCATCGCTCCAATCGTTTGCTGGGATTGGCAGAGAGTGAAAGAGAGGCAAGCGCAACGATTCGATCGAAATAGATGATGAATACGTTCACGACCTAGGGTGTTTTTTGGGAGTAACGAACTGTTCTCCGAACCTGATCGCTTTTAATCGTAGCGTAGCGAGCGATGTACTCGTGGTGTCGTGGTAAGCGGCACGGCAGCTGCACGCTACAGGTCGGGGGTTTGAGTCTTATCTGAAAATGTGGTTTTCTGCTTATATCTGGATGGTTTAACGGTACTATCTATTTAGCCATGTGTGTTTATATAAAGGGAGCACGTTGTAGTTGGTTGTTGTGGATCATCATTCAATCATTTCTCGTAGATTGAGGTTTCTGTTCTTAGAGCCCAATCGTGTGTGAGACATTTCAAGTGATATTTAAACTAACAATCTCCCCATTTTGCTGTGCACAATTCCATGAAAAGGCCTCATTCGGAAAATAGAATACAATCGCTTGCTTGCTCTGCTAACGAAGCTTTTCCGGTTGATTTGAAGTCTGAAAGTAGTAGCCAGCGCGCTTTCCACCAGTCACCAACACGGGAGAGATGGATAGATACATGTCGCCGCGTTCCACACTTTCCTTCCTTCCCCACTTCTCTGCGTCTCACCGTTTTGCGCAAATGGAAAATGGTTTTTGGAATCGTGTTTCGCTCGAAACGGTTTAATCATATCCTTCCGTGTTCCGGGAAGCGGCGTACGGATTTTGCATGCGCTCACTCGCAGTTGCGTTGCGGATTTGATATATGCTTTTGCGCGCGTTGTAAATGTGTGTGTGTGTACTGGTTTTTGTCTTGCTTGATTGAATGGATTGGGAAAGAATTCAGTAGAATTAAACCCCTTGGGTAAAAGTGAACTCGAATTACCATACGCTTTCCTTCATTCTTGGCTGGCTGGCTGGCTTGTCTGTGTTCGATAGTTTGTTATTTGATACATCCAACCAACCTCCTACCCCCATAGCCTCCATAGGGTTGGTGGGTGTCTTGGGTAACATATATTCTCGGTTTGCCGTTTTCTTGGAACTCATTTCCCTCGATATATTCTTCTGCGTTGTGTAACGATGCAATACCATTGACTCTCAATGCTTTTTTTTCAAACCCAAGAAGAAAGGGCGTACGATTGGGACTAAATTTCTATATTTTCTAATCTTTCTCTCTCACTCTCTTTCACCCAGAGCAATATCAATTTCTACATACAATTTCTTTCATGCGTTCGTGGGGTTATTTATCGGGTCCGAGGTTCAATTTCGGTGTCACTTTTCCACGAAATTGGCGAACCGAACCCCGCTTGTGTGTCCGTGTGGAGGAGCAATATACCATACCTAACAGCCCCCACTGCTGCCGTGTTTGTGTGGAGAGAGCAAGAGGGAGCGATGGTGGTGGTGTTGCCTGGATCCAATTAGAATTTCGTAGAACTGTGCCATTCGCCCTATCGATATGGGAAATTAGAACTACTGGTGTCTGTGTGTGTGTATACCGGCTAATGTTGGAGTGTTGTGATGCTCTATTCCACAAAAACACAAAAAAATGTGTAGTTCTCGACAAAAGAAACGGAAGTGGGCAGATAGCTCCTAAAAGGGGTCGAGAAAAAGAATCCCCTCTTCTGGCATCTCTGCAACTCTTTCACCGTCTCCGCTCGTTGGTCAATTATTGAAACTTGCTTGCTAAAAGCGGCATTGGGTGAGGTCATACGGTTATTATTTGCAAATTTGCTCGATTGGAGCCGAGCAGGACATTAAAACACACCCGGTGGGCGGCACATAGCACACAGAGTGTTTATGTTTGCGGGTTGGTGAATATTTTAGCAGCACCAATCCGGGGAAAATGATTTTAATTGTGTGTACACACACGAACTCGTTGACGTTGATCGTCTCCTAATGGGTGGGAGTCGAATGTGAACGGAATGCGTGGGGGACGAAGAGAGTTTTTTTTTACAATTTATTTCGACCACACACATACATGATTGATTCCCTCGTGTGTGTGCCGTAAAGTGCGGTCTCATTCGTAATTGATGACCAGCATAGTTGAAATCAAAGTTTGGTTTCGGATATTTTTTTTCGTTATTAATTTTGTGTGAAGAATAAACAAGTGATCGTGTGCCATATTGTGCGTTTGTAACTAATTTCGGCAGAATTCCAAATACCAGCGCAGGGCAGCAAACGTTTGTGTGTGTGTGTGTGTGTGTGTGTCGGTTGGCCCAGGTCTACCCCATGCCCTGTATATCGATCCCGAGTGGTGGCTTCGTGGAATGTATTCGAACCCGGGAATTCACCGTACGCTGTACTGTGTTTGGGTATTTTAAATCCTCTTTCGCGAAAATTGGCTCGCGCAAATGGAAGGACGCGGAGAGGAGCCACAGGAAGGGGGGTAGTGGCGGCGAATAGCAACATTATGGAATACGCTCAATTTCTACAGTGTAGAAACTGTCCAATTCGACGAAATGTGCATTTTTTTTAGGGTAAAAAAGAAATTGAAGAGCGACATCAACAACAATTTTTTTGTATTTATTTTTGTAAAAAAAGTGTGGTTAGGATTGGTATTATGCTCGCAAAGAGCGGACCAAGGGCAAAGGTTCTCGCTGCTAGGGAATAACAAAAGCTTTCCACAAAGTTGAAAAAGCGGACGTGTGTGTGTGTTTTATTTTGTGCAAATTCGCTGAAATCGCGTTCGATTCGCGCCTTCCCTTTGCCTTGTTGTGCGTTGGAATAATTTCCTGGAAACTTCCCGCGTATCATTACTGTTCGCCGATTCGCCGTTGACGCGCCTTGTGCGCCCGTTTGTTACAAATGGCATTACAATTATGAATTCTCTCATATTGTCGAAACATTGCCGCCACACTTTCCTTTGTCTGGGGGGGTAGTTGTTTTGGAGCCCTTTTCGCAGAAGCAGCACAGACTCTATCGCGCTGTTATGAAGCGCTTCAAAGGTTTCCTCGTTAACCTCATCTCCCCACACAATGTTTGCTTGCTTATTATCGATAGAGTTTGTACCAAAAAACGGATACAGTGCAAATGAATCGCGCGCGGGGTTGTTGCTCATGTAAAAATGGAAGATTCCAGGAACAACGTGGAATGATTGGGTAGAAATTGGAAGGAAATTTTCAGAGCCATCCATCAAAACGAGCGCTTCCTCTCTGAGCCCGCGGGGCTGCTTCCCATCTATTCAAAAACAAATTCATTCGAATTTCGGTACGATTGGTCATCACGATATGATCATCAAAGCGTTAGACGTGGACACAGGAAGGCAGGCAGGGAAGCGTGTTTGAAACTACATTCTCGGAATTTGCGCTCGCGTAATGCGCTGCTGGGGTACGTCACACTACGTTACAGAGTTTGTACGCTTTAGCGCTTCTTCGTGTGCGTGCCTGCGTGCGTGCGTGCTTGGTCGGTCTCGCGTGATTTCTATCCCCCGTACACGACGTTCGGGTTCCTCGCTTGGCACGGTCAAACGTCAAACGGTGGGGGTTTTGTGGGCAATTTCGGCCCAGACGCAGACAAAACTGTTTTTGTTGGAAATCGGACCCGATCCATCTCATACTGATTAGGTTGCGATGAAGCGATTATTTCACACCACCCGTGGGTAGTTGGGATGGACCTAACACTGACAACACTGTCAAATGTGTTTGTTTGAGGTTGTATAATAGTGTGTTTTTTTATGGAATTGTGTTGTTATCTGTCCTCAAACTTTCAATGCTCTCGAGGTTTAGTCGAGGTTTTAAGAGTCTGCTTTGGATCTGCTATCAATGTCAGTCGTTATAAAATGCTATAAACCCAACAATGTTCCATCGCCAAAATGTTTCTTTGCCCAGTAACCTTTCTCGTTCGCGGAAGCAAAAACTGGTTCGTAGAAAATAAAATAAAATTGTTTTTATTTCTTTCGACCCGTTTCTATAATTTCGCCGAATCTGTAAAGGTTCCCTTTTGGCTACCGAACAAGAAGCGGCATCCTGAACTTTGTAACAAAACAAAAACTTTACCAAACCAATGCGCAAAAGCACTTTACTTCGAGCACCACAAGGGAACACTTTTAGAGGGGGAGGGGTTGAAGTTTTACTTGGAAAATAATTACCACCCACGCGCTATCCAACAAAATTGTTGGAAAGAAATCCTGTTCCCGTACAGCAGCCAATCCTGGAAGAAGGCTGCAGCAATAGCGTCGTAGCAAGTGACTTTTATTTCGTCAATATTGATTATTTTTTCCACAGAAAAGGTGGTCTCGGCTACTCGGTGCGCTTTCGAACTCTTCTGGCTAACTGGACCGATGCCATGCCTTGATGGAAGGGGAGGGGGGGGGGGGAGCGTTTTCCGAAGCACACTAAATTCCCGGAAGGTGTGAAAGGTTTTCGAATAAGAGTGGAAAGCTCCATCAATAGAAAATGGTGTTTTGTGATCGGTTACAAATAGCGCCAAACTGGGAGAAATAAAACGGAGAGGGGAGATGATGGTGAGCGTGTTGAGGCTACTCTGCTACAGAAAAGTTCCCAGCAATTTCGATGGAAAAGCATTTGCAGAGGGGTAGAGTACAGAGGTTGTTGCATCATAAATTATTTCTATTACTTATTTTCGTGTTACCTTTGCATTCTGGGAAAAACCATCATTTTTGTAACCGATTCGACAAGTTCTATATTTGCAATCAATAATTCTCACAATTATTTGCATGTACACGCTCACAGCCTCCATAACGTTCCGAGAAAATGCTAATTCCGAACGTGGTAACATTTTCGAACTGTGCCATGCATTACAACTCGAATGTTAACCCAAAGAATTACACAGAATTAATTATACAAACGCGTTCTTGTTTTGGAGTGGAATTCAACGAATCTGTAATGCTGTCGATACACTTGTACATTTACATCGGCACACGACGCTTTGCTGCCATGCCCCATGGCATTGCAATGGTACCACGCGTGTGCAATAACGTATTAATTCTTATCTGTTTGAATTTTGAATTAGTTCCATGGCTCACTTTGTCTGTTCACGCCCATGTACGCCCATGTTTGTACGGGCAATAGAGATTTATTACAATTTTCGCGAATTTCTCCAGAATTCTTCATTCGGCATCCACAGTGTGCGCACGTGGCGTGGCACACACTTTCCTGGAACGCTGGCTGCATTTGTGTGCCACGTTCGTTGGAATTATTTTATCCCCGACCAAGTTTCTCGTAATGTAACGTTGCACCTTTACCGTTTATAGATTTTTAACCCTCCGCATTTTATGATCGGTATGTACATGGAGTTTAATTAAAACATCTCCCTCTGTGTGTGTGTGTTTAGTGTAGATGTTTCAAACAGGTTTATGGCAACAGCAGGAAAAAAACAGTCAAAAACTCATCTCCACCTAAAGTCAATGTTAGTAACGTTGGCACGCGGGACCTTTGCCAAGAAACGAGCGTGTGTGTGTGTGTGTGTATTGGTCAATTTTGAAATGCTCTAATAGCGGTGTGGTCCATTTTTGGAACGGCCTCGAGCGACCGGCCCGGGACACACATCGGGAGCCCTGGGAGATGTCCGCGCAACGAGTGTGTGTGTTGGGACGTGTCACGTGTAATGTTCCGTAATGTGCCACCACCACCACACGCTGCAATAAAGCACGCCGAGGTTAGGTGTGTGCGGCCGTGCTCTAATGACCGTGTTTGTTTATGGATGTTACACACAGTCGGTAGACGAAGTAGAGCGGAGGGAGACGTTTTTGTTTACCCTTACATGATGTGAAACTACTGGCCAGAGAATGGCACACACTCCTCCTCCTTCTCTCTGGGAATGAGGCAGAGGAGCCGAGTGTCCCGACTAGTGGTGGGAGCTCGGAATTGGACCTACCCAATTCCGATTCCGTGTTCGGAATCAATTCTGGGGCCGATCCCCTTGCTGGAATCGAATCCGAAGTCGATTTCGGAATAACGCCTCTGGTATCGGAATTGACCTGGGAATCGCAATTAGCTCCGGAAACGGAATCAGAATTGACTTCAGCATTGGGATTTGCTCCGGAATGAGAATCAGTTCTTGACTTGAAATATGAAGTTTCAGCAGCGAAATCAATCCAGGAATCTCCATGGAACGTTAACAAGAAAATTTGGATTGTTTGCGGCTATCAATATGAAGCATCTTTGGACCCAAACGTCTATTCTTTTGGAGATGCTGAAACCGACTCCGATTTCGAATTCGGGAAGCGATTTCGATTCTGGACCCTATTACAATTCTGAAACGAATTCTGATTCCGGAGTAAATTCTCCGGAACCAGAGCTTTGCCAGAATCGATTCCGCAAAACTGATTCCCATCACTAGTCCAGACCCCGACCGTTAAACGATTTTGTGTGATAAATGGCTGCCTTTGGTGCAGTGCAGTACGGCGAGTGCCCGTGTGCACATGTGGACACAGATGAGGTTTTCCATTATGCTCCATTATCGATCGATATATAAAACTCATACAAACACACACACACACACACACACCCTAAACGGTCCCTTCTAACTGACCTCCTTTTGCCGGTGTAAAGCACAACGTCGTCATCATCACGTACGCACGCCCTCCCTGAAAGTAGGTTAGGTTAGGTTTGTGGTGGGTGTTGTTGTGATGGAGACTCTAGAACGCGAGCATACGAAATAACCTGGCAGTGTCTGGGAGACCGACCAGGCGCCAGTTCAGCCTCCTTTCGGGAGATTTCTTTTGGCTTTAGGTCCAGGTACCCTCACTCAAATGTGAAGTACACCTTCAAGGTACAACTGTATTTAATTTGTCTTCCTACTTTACATCACAAATCTTGGCCACAGCGCATCCAAGGACCAGAGCACTCTTCAGAAGTTGTGCCGCGGTTGTGCGTGCCTTGTTGAATTATTGAAAAGTGCCTCTCGCAGCCTAGCTTCTTCATATTCTGAATCGGTCGAATTCTAAATATGCTACACCCGAAACCTTCCAAATTGGGTTATTCTGTTGCGGTGTTTTTTTGTAATAAATCTTGGCGCGCCCGCTTGTGTGTTCTAGGAAAGTCAAAACAAAACCGTTCAGGGTAGGGTCGCGCCGCGTTGTAGTTGGCCAAGGATAAATGGACGGTGGCGTCTATTTCGTTTCTAAGATAACGATAAGCATGTTAAAGGTCGTCCTAGATTGCTGTTGGGTATTTGATTTAGTATCGAATTATCTTGGAAATTCGTTTTAGGCTTTACCGTGTTTGAACATTTGATTCACTTCCAAGAATGTTTACAATAATTCGCTGAGAAAAGGAAGCTCTAAACTTAATGATTCGGTGATTTTTATTTCGTTGACCTTGAACTTCTGCCACCGCCTCCTCGGACTGTGTCCCACACAGGCCACGCGGTCACGACGATAACGGGCAAGCGCACCGTGTCCTTCCTCCCCCACGCACGCAAATGAGTTTCGAACGAAATCTAATAAACGTTTTTAATCTCTTCCAGGAACCAAACATTGCCGCACCAAACCTCCCCAGACAGGAAGGAAACGGGAGGTGCGCTAGTTTTCTGGTTGAATTTACCGCACGCCGCATAGGAAACATCGCCACTAACACAACAACCCCCTTCCTGCGTAGTGCGTAGAAAGTGCGACTGCGCAGTAGCAGCAGACTACAGCCAGCGCCGCGGAGCCAAGGGCAAGCGGGAAAAATAGAAACGCGCGCGCTCGCGAGCTAAAGACGCGCCGAGCACGCACGCACACGCCTCCGTCTGCCATGCCGAATGCGTACGATAGTGGCGCGGGTAGCTTGCCGTAGACATCGCCAGTCGTAGTCGAACGATCGGATCGGACACTCCATGGGGGGCAAACACAGCCGCCTCCAGCGAGAGCAGCAGCAGCACCAGAAGCAACGGAAACAGCAGCAGAAGGCGAATCAACGGCGAAAGGAACCGTGTGACAGCTCGGAATCGGCAGTAGTGGTCGCAGCACCTGACCAGCGGACGGCGGGGCGCCCGGTGAACGGCGGTGGTGCGGTTGTTGTTGTGGTTGTGCCCGATGTCGCGAGTGAGTCGGCGCTGAGCGTAGCTGAACGTGACGCGGAACGCGTGGGATTTGCTGCAGAGTGCACTACGCCGAAACAGGAGCAGCAGGAGGAGGAGGAGGACAGTACGAAAAGCTCCGTTACCATTACGATTTGCATGCTGAAAATGGAACCGAATGCCGGCGGCGGCAGCACCAGTACGGAGATGGTGGAGGATGTCACACCAACGACCGAAAGCCCGACGACAACGAGTGAAGGAGGTGTTGAAAGAGCAGCGAGAGACGTTACAGCGACAGACGACGGCAGTTCACTTTCGCGGCGAGACTGTTGTGCCTGCGTTGAGAATGGTAATTTTAGCACGACAGAAACTGAAACAGCCGCCGCCACCGACACAGTGACGGTGAGATGTAGTTGTAGTTCCAACGGAGTAACCGCCGCCGCCGAAACGATCGACAATCGGTTGAACAATAACGAGCAGCCACAGGGAACGACAGTAGCAGCAGCAGCAGCACCGACAGCGACATTGCCCACAATGTCTTCCAATCTGCCCGCCAACACCAGCCCAAGTGTCCCGTCAGCAACGCCAGCAGCAGGACTCTCGTTCATGATCGGAGGTCACGACCCTGCCACCATTAGCCATTTGTTGCATCGGTTGCGGCACCTGCACCATCACCACCATCACCATCACCATCTGCACCACCATCATCATCTGATGCATCTGCACCATCTGCATCATCATCTTCCTGCTGCGGGAGTTGGAATCCCCTCCGACTTGCCGATCGATGCGGTGGCGGCGGTAGCTAACAACACCACAGTCGACTGGAGGCAGCAGCAACCGCAGTGGATCGCTGCCGCCGGCATGGTCGGTGCTGCCAGTGGGGCGCTGGTTCGCCCGAACGACAGCAACGCCGCGCCACACCCGCTCGGTGGATCTTCTTCTGCTACGGTGGGAACGACGACACCCGTTGCTCCACTGTTTATGGACATCGATATCGATCTGAAGGACAAGCTCGAGGGGTTAAAGCTGGACAGTAGTAGTAGCAGCAGCAGCAGCAGCAGCACCGCGAGTGGACAGCGCACCAGCAACAACAACGTGACGGAAGCGTCCGGCGAACATCCGTACAGTGTTGGCGAATGTCCGACCTGCTGCGCGATGGCAATGGCCGCGAATGCGTCGGTCGGTGGGCTGCAGCATACCGGTGCCGTTGGCGGTGGTCCATCCGCCACGAACGGAACGGCGGCCGCCGTGTACAATGGCAATGCCGGCGAGGTGGAGGAGAAGATACTCAACACAACGAACCAACCGGCGGCGATGGTAACTGCAGTAGCAGCAGCAGCGAGCGGTGGCGAAAATGTGCCAGAATCGTCGACGGTGACTTCACCCTCCCAATCGAATGATCAGATTTCAACCGAGCTGTCGGACAGCACTGGAGGTAGGTTGGGTGGTGGGAGCCCCTGGGATCGTGGGAAGCTATTTTGTAATGGGCATGTGCGCCTTTTAAGAGTGACTTACGCGAGCTCTCTTCGGTACTTCTCACGGCAAAGCGCAGCAGGAGCGTGCGTCCGATACAGGTTTCTGGTCTCGTGCGACCATTTATGGGTTCTCGTATGGTGGGGGGCCGTTGAAGTTGTCAGTGCAATGCAACACCATTGGCGGGTTAGATCTGCATCAGGAATGTAGAACCGGGCTCTGGTCGTCGTTGTGTTTTGCCTTATATTGCCTACGATCGCTCATAGCAATAGACATCTCGATTTAGAGTGCAAATTCGTGTGAACATTATGCGTTGAAGGTTGAGTGAGATATCCCTGAGAATAACTATTTGGGTCAAAAAAGCTTCAGGATGTCAATTACTGTTGGTGGGATTAAACTTTTTAACGAGCTTTTTATTTCTACGTAACAAAAGATTCAGTTTGCGAGAGAGCTATACCGAG
The DNA here is from genome assembly GCF_943734685.1 of Anopheles coluzzii. Taxonomy (NCBI): domain Eukaryota; kingdom Metazoa; phylum Arthropoda; class Insecta; order Diptera; family Culicidae; genus Anopheles; species Anopheles coluzzii. The sequence continues at coordinate 69,650,443 of NC_064671.1, read as the reverse complement.
AATATAGGATGCAAATTTATTGGAAGAGCAAATTGCTTTTTCCCGCTACTAATCCACTGCCGCCGTCCTCCAGTCAGAAACCGTTCCGTCTATCTCCAATGTTTTTTACATTTCCGCGGGCATGGAATTTTCACAATCCCTGTGCGCACTGGTTTTGCATCAAGGAAGAGAGTTGGCCATTCGCAGAAACACTGACAGCGAAGGTAAACAAGGATATAACTAACGATCGACCCCCCACAGAACGGTTCGGGTCGGTTCTCACAGAACAGTCTTTGAAGTGAGAGCGCCGCCATGTCTCGTTAATAGTTAAGAGCGATTCAAGGCAACAGCAAATATCAGCAATATTACACCTTTCTTTCCTACCTCTCGCTTCGTGCATCTACGATGTTTGTTTATCATCTTTGTATCGCTTGAGCTGATCTCTCGGTGTGTTGGAAGCGAAAATAACGGTGGGTATTCATAAAACATTTCGTTCTCCTTCGGGCAAACGGTTCCAGCGCATCCTGGACACGGAGTATGCAAAGAGCTGGATGATGATGGATGATGATGGCATGTTGTAGTATCTTTTTCCCTCGCACCAGGGATGAGGGTGCACCCGGACAAAGCTTTTTATGAGATTGTATGTGTGTGTGTGTAGGCACGCGAATGGCGTTGAAAATTTTCCGGAAGTGCTCGCTCACGCTCTGATTGTGCTCTGGGAGCGGCGAAAATTGTGAATTCAATTACGCCATCAGGTTCCTGCTTTTTTGCTGCGATATTACCGACGTCGGCAGCGATCCCGTCTCGTGGGGTGAATCGCGTTACACATTGTCTTTGATCTTCAGTGCAGCCTGGGAAAGAAATGTTCCATCCCAAGCGTTTCCGGCGAATCTCCGCGGGCGGTGTTCTTCGTATTTCGGTGCTCCGCTGGATGTGGATGTGCTTTTCTTCTTCCCCTCTATTCCAACCGGGTGTGCAGTGCAATGCTGCAACGGAGCGGAGCGTTCGGGGAAAAGCTCTTGCGATTGAACGCGTTGCGATGCCATCACAGTGATGCAAGGCTCCATCTTGGTCGACGAGAAAATTCCCCGTCCATGCAACTAGAAGGAATGCTGTGACGTTTTCCCTCCATTAGGTTACCTCAATGGTGTGTTGTTTGTGGAAAGAGAGGAGTGAAGTTGTTTTTTCAGCTAAGAGCGCTCCGCTCCATCCGCAAAACCGTTTGATAGCCTTGCGCTCGGAATAGCTGCAATGTTTCACGCGAATGGCAATATCATCTGTGTTTGTTTTTGCCCGCCCAAGAGCGGGGAGTTTTGGGCTGTGTAAGTGGGTGGGCAGGATGTAAGTAGTTCACAAGAAAAAGGGGGAAAAAGCGAAAGAACGCTCTCTCGAGCGCGTTATGTCCACCAGCACCGCGTTCAGTAGTGTGAAGTGTTTGCTGTCTGAATCATCTGTTCGGGTAGCCAACGGGTTCCCCAGGGGGGAGGTGGCTGCTATAAGGATGGTGAGAGGTGTGTGTTGTTTGATTTTCCAGCTGCATTATTAATACTTCCCAACCTGCTTTCTCACCGAGATACCGGAGCGATGAAGGCAAGATGACACACAGAGGTGGGAGCCCGGGCGATTACTACCGTTTCTTGGAACAGCGGAGCACTGGGAAGAAGGTACAAAGCATGTGGGGCAGGTTTGCAAAATTCTCCCAAGTTGTGAGGCGCTTGTTGGCGAAGCGAAGGTTCCAGCGCGTGATGTAGAATGACGCATCTCTGTTCCTGTTATTAAGATCTTCACCAACGTGCTCTCTCTCTCTCTTTTGACACACCACAGTCAGGGTGCGCGGGTTTTTGCTTATCTCAAGCTGTTCCGGTGAAACTGTTTTTCCACGCGGCTTAACACATTTTGTTATGATGGGCTTGTCGGTGGCATCTTACCCAACGATCTCCGCCGGAGAATGAAATTGACGTCTGTTCTGTTCGTCGAACTCTGCGGACCAACATTTCGATAGGTGCTCGGGGGTGATATTTTGATATTTTTCCCATGTCGGGGGAGTTTCAGCCGGTTGGAGCGATCCTTCACGCTTGGCACTCGGGTTCCCTCCGCTCGTGTGGCACTCGCTGATGGGATGTGGAGAAGTTCCTGGAAGTGTGTAAGCGGGCCATCTCCACCTTCACTTGGACTTAAAATGGGAATCCTCCGAAGGTGTCTCCCGTTGGCGGATGAGTTGCTGTGTGGGTTTGCGGTGTCGCCTCAGGTCTTCCCCGGAACTGGCCAGCAATGTGAGTCAATTCCAGGAAGGTGTTGCGCTATCAGCAACACGGGTACACATATTCCACATTCTCCCCTTATTTCGCGTCACCTGATGTTACACACGCCCTTTGTTGGGTTCTTTGCTATCCCTCTTTCCACTTCGGGCATGTTCCATATGTTTGTTCTTGCTGTTGCTTGTTACGTCTAGTTCCCGTACATGAGTCCCTGGATAGCGGTGGGTTTCTGCTTTCAATTCCTGCTCCGCATAGCTAACGGGTGTTTGCTTCTTTATCGTCACCGCAACTAACGGTGCAATATGTGTTTGTTGTGTTGCTGTCACATTCGGTGTCGGGTGGGGTTTGCATTGCTGGCCAATAAGGTCAAGGAGACAGTACCGGGAATAATTGCAAGGTGTTGGATTTTAAATTCCTCCCTAAAGCCTGGGGATAAAGTTTGTGGTGCGTTGGATTAGGTAATGGGTTGTTGAAGGGATTATAATTAGGAATGTAAATAGGTTTGTTAGGTTTTTATTTTAGCAAAAATTGATGCTGAATTGTGCGAATTGGGTACTAAATTCAATAGTAAAAATATGTTTTAACATCTTCGTAATTGCAGAAGTACTGGTGAGCTAAATCCATGCTCTAACAACTAGAATAGTAAGAGCAATTGCTCAGAAGGTGACCTACAGCGTTCGTCGTCTCGCAGCCTCATTTGACAGGAGTCTCAATAACTCATTATTTGGATCATTCCCATTGCTTTTAATCGAAGGAAAACGACTTGCTGAGCGATACTTCAAGGAATTGATGTTTTCGTGCAGCGTCTTTTTCGAGCATTGCCAACACAATCTTTGCTATTGCAGGATTACTCCACTTATCTGACACACAGTTGTCTTGGCACTCTGTGGAGCGAATTCGTAGATTCTTGAATTGAATTGTTGTCTCTCCACTTTAGAGAAATAAATCCCGCGTTCTACTTTTGTTCCCAATAGTCTACAGTAAATTGACTGCTCTGGGGAACGTTCCTACAACCCTCCCTGCTCCTACAAGTTGTTAGTTAAAGCGTGTCGAACACAACAATTTCGTTATGGGAAGTAAAGAAAATCGTCCATCTGATTGAATTAAACCGTTCAATATGATAATTGGGTGGGGGGAAGAAACTCATAAATTAAACCCCCGCCTCCCTCCATCACAAACCATCCCAAACAGCACTGTGTACTCTCCAGCACCAACATCTCCCGTCGTCACCCAGAAGATGCCATTGCAAAGGGGACAGAATGTTTGAGAGAAAGTCACCGCTCGGTGCGTGTGTGTTCTTCAGTTGTCCGTTCTCAAGAAATCATGCCACAATTGCTTAAATCGTTTCCGTTTCGCTCCGTTTACCTAAAGTGTGTGTTGTGTTGCGCTCACACAACACACACAAGTGTGTGTGTACTACTTTTTCACTTTCTTATCACCGTTCTTCCGCCCACTTAAGGAATCTCGCTTGATGAGCGGCGTTTCGGACCGGGCTACCCCCACTCTCTCTCCTTCGGTGAAGTGCGTCTTGTGAGCGTTAGAAGTGTGTTTTCTCCCCCACTTCTTCGCCGTGTGTGTATTTCCATACTGTGTTACAGCGGGGGGATCTTTCATTCACTTGGCGAGAGTTGAGCAAAGTTTTTATGAATGAATCTAGGGAGCTACTATGATGGGGATTCTCTGCCCGCCGGTCGTAGGCACGACGATATGTCTTTTTCTTCTTCTTTGTTTGCTAGCTGGTGCCGGACAGGAAACGTGTTTATCATTATTTGTCGTGCCGATAATAATGAGTAATGTGGAGTGTGGGTCTACGCAGTGTTGGAATGCGATAAGCCCCGTAGTATAGTAGGAATAGATAAGAAAGTAGTGACTACGGTGTGGAGCATTGTTCTCTCTCTCTCTATCTCTCTCTCTCTTTCTCTCTCTCTCTCTCTCTCTCTCTCTCTCTCTCTTTCTCTTGCTCTCTGTACACACGACGCTGTCATGCGTGTCCTGTTTGGTTGGCAAATGTTTTAATGTTTGTATAAACGTTGAGTAATGGGAGATCTTCCGACAATTCACCAGTATTAGGTTTTCTTTTTGGGGTTTAAAATAGACTGTGCGAGGTTGTTGTCAACCCCTGTGCAAGCTCCCAATTGCACAATTATTCTATTTCGGGAAGGAAAACCACGTGCGATAACATCAGCTTACAGCATGAGTCAGTTAAAAAAAGTAGAAGTTGAAAGATAGTCAAGTGACACCTGTATCAGGTCGCAATTGTAATTGACGGGGAAACCCAATCAATCAGGAACTACCTCACAGGTACGCTATGCGGGGTGTCGCCAAAACTTAAATTATCACGTCCATGCCTTCCAGGGAATTGGGGTGTTTTCTGTTTTTCCTCAGAAATTTGGAACATACGTTACCGTTATCGTACAGAAAATTGCGATTCCGATCATGTTTCAATGTCATCTCGGTACTTTTTGCAGTATGCGGATCCACCGCAAGAATAATTGTTTGGAAGTCTTGGTTAGGTTTGGGATGTCTCACCCTCCCCTATCCCCCTTCTCTCCGCCCACTCCAACCCCTGTATAAGGAGCAGTTCACTGGAATGTTGACGTCCTGTCCGTGTGTCGTTCGCAAAATGTCAGACGCCGTTACGGACCAGAATGTTCGGCGGTGTTGCCAAACAGTCGCCAACTTCACGGGTGTGCAATTCTTGCTAACTTGGTTCCATTATTGCATCATTTCTCGTCCATCGGGTGGGAAGATGTCATCATCTGATCCTCTGGAGGAAAGGAGGGCAAGAGTAGTCAGGAAGGGGACTTCTGTGAACTTCCGTTTCAGAGGGAAAAAGAGCAGAGCAGCACTGAGGAAGAAGATTTAGCACACAGCACGATTGGGTTTCTGCCCGGTGCGATAAGGATACCGCTCCCAGCGCGGTAATAATCGCGTGAGAGATTAGCAATCGCTTGGGAAGGAGGCGGAGGGGAGGGTCTGTGTCCCTGCGCCCATATGCCTGTTCGTTCCTGTTCGCCGCTTGCCATTAGTGCGAATTAGATTAGAGCGGAAGTTATTGTGTATTAGAGGACGGGTCCGCTTGTTCGCTGTTGTTTATAAATTTATGTTTATTGGAATCTGAGACGGGGCAACAGTATTAACAGTTTCGTCATTCGCCGAACCGTAAGCGGCTTGAGCGACAGATTGAGCCTCGTGTGCAAGACGATAGATTGGACGGCGGGGACCCATCGTGGTGTAATGTAAACAAAGTGCAGCTGCGCAAAGGTCTCTCCTTCTCTCTCTCTGTAGGTCGACTTTTCGGAATCAGAACAGGATCGGACGTGCTCATGCGCACGGCTCTTGACTTTCGTCGCCTGCTGCAAATGAATGGAATTCGTTATGCGCGTGCGGCTTGGGTCGCGGCAAGTGCGCACATCTGCGGGACACCCCGAATCTTGGCAGGGGACTGCTGATCTTGTGGCGGTGGTGGCGACGGTACCCCAAATGCTGATAAACCTACCTAACCTCCTTTGCTGCGTCCCTGCTGCGTCTGTTATTCTTCTGGACGTACCGAGTGACATACAGAGAGAGAGAGAGCGCGAGAGACCAACCCGCAAGTGTCTGTCAGCGTCGAATCAAACGCGCATCTCCAACGCCGAGACTCTCATTTCTTCCAGGCGGGAGTAACACACGCGGGGGGTCGTGTTGTGATTCTGTGTCGGGGAAGAAAGGGGCGCGATTTTACGATTCAGCGATTCGCGCCCCTCTAGGGGTGAGGGAAGAGGTTGTATGAGAGTTTCGGTGCCGTTTTTTTGTTGATGCTTCATCTTCTCTCTCTGTCTCTTTATTGGCCGCGTGTGTGGTGTGTGACGCCTAATACGAATCGACTACTGGTGCGGCACGTCCGCGGCCGACTCCCGATCGTGCACGATCAGGTTCGGATCATCCCTTTTGATGAGCGGTGCCTGGGGAGAGAGAGAGAAAGAGAGAGAGGTTGGGATAGGTTTCGGATGATGAGGGCAAACCTACCTCCCCCGGGGTTGTGTTCTTGGTTCGTTCTCTCAGCATGCGTCACCACGCTGTGGCCGCACACCAACGTCTCGCGGTTCGTTGTTTGCGTGTGGTGTGCGGTACAATATCAGTGTAGATTGCTCGCCGAATTAATGCAGTTCTTCTACGGCGGTGCAGGGTGACAGTTGCGCTTTGGAAGAGTACCCAATCCACGATCGGGTCGCGTGTGCTGTGCCGGCTTTACAGCCAGTGTGTTGAGGGAGTTTTGTGTTTAATTTGTGAAGAAGTTGTTGAAGAATATCGAGACATTGTATACACGACATTGTACATTGTATACAAGTGCGCATGGCGATGGCGCATAAACGATTCCTCAAGATGTTCTGGCCCTTCCAGGACTGTCAATCAACATCATCATCCCCAACAGGTTCGTACAGCATTTCGACAGAAGAGTGATGATGCAAAAAACCCCATCGATATTGCGTTGGTAATTGATCATTTCGCTCTGTTACGGTATCTTATCAAGAACACTCCAGCCAATGATGTAATCATTGATTACATTAGATGACATTTGCCCTTCTGTTATTAAGCCAATTATCCGACATAGCCTTATTTACGATGGCTTTATTAAGCGGGCCCGTATCAATTGCTATTATACTTTTCCTCTCGGAGGGAGTTTTGGGTGTCACGCGTGTTAAAGAACTAGAACATCGCACTCGGAGTCGAGTCAGCTGAATGTTACGAAAAAAAAACAAACAAGGAACCCAGGGTTGATCTCACCACAAACGGGTTCTAATTCCATTCGCTTTCGTCTTCGTCTGGGGGGTAGCTCAGTGTGGAGCTCTATTTCCGAGGGCGTCATCTCCGGTTTCGTCTCCACAGACCACATGTGCCCAAGACGGCGGGATTATTGGTCATCTTAATTGGTGTTGAGAATTGAATGGTGGGAACGTTTTGGCGCATTTAATTGTTGCTGGAATGTTTCGCGAGTAATACGGGCCGGGTCGGTCCCCTCCGATGATGGCGATGTCACTGACTTTGTTGTTGGAGTTTGTTGGAGTTAAGTACACTTTCACTCTAATCTGCGATATTATTCATAGCGGAGCGGGGGAAGTATTAAAATACTCGATTACGCACAGTCAACATACCAACAGGGTTAGCGTAAGTGAGTCATTGGGTATTTAGCGTTTCTGTTGAAGTGTGGAACTTACCTTCCCGTAGGATTTCATGACACAACCAAGGTGCTTGGTGATTCATGATATTGTTGGGCCCTCGCATATGGCAAGCATCCCTGTATTTAGGGCAGCCCAAGAAGGCACATGAGTGTGTATTCCGATATTCCTGTAAATCAGCGCAGCGCCAATCTTAGCAAACCCATTCCCAGAAATGGATTATGTACCGCTTGTAGTAGCTAAAAGTTGTGCCTAATTGGAATAGTTTTAGAAGATCCGACCATCTCTCTTGCGTCGTGTTAGGTATTCGTGGAAGGAGTTGCGATCGGAAAACTCTCCTCTGTGGAATGTGATCCCTCACCCCCCGCTGATGTTTGGTTTTAGAGTAGAATTGCTCCTTGTAATGCCAACCGAACAGGGAGAATGTGAGTCATCTTACCATAATATTTGTTTAGATAAATCGCACTAGAAGTTTTTTTAATGGAAGCACGATACCGCATCCAGGGGTCTTTAAAACAGCAATTGGCTGGCAAAGTTTATCGTATTTTGTTGGTTTGAAGTTCGTCGGATTTCAAACATTGTTCTGTTGTTACTTTGCTCAGTTCACAATTGCCTGGAACTACTGACACAGCAATTCCTTGTTGTGCCCTGAGTCAGTGAGACCAGAACGCGTGATGGTTTTGTGCTCGGTTCTCACCGGAGCATCAAAAGGAAAAGCATTAGTTTCCGTGAAAGAAGCAATTTTTTTCATCTTAATTTTGTGCGCTATCGCGCAATTTTCTTCCTTCTTGCTGCGCTATTCTCCCCGATCCTCGGAAATCTCTGCCAAAATATGTGTATGGCATTGATTAAAAGCAGCCTACGACCTCAGAGAGCTGAACAAAAGGGGGGATGTGCAAGGTGTGTGGTGGGCGGCCCACTGTTTCGCTGAAAGCGATTGCTTTAGTTTACAAATCTGTTTGATTTACGCTGTTGCCGACGGGGCGGCTGGGCCGTTGCACGTTGCAAGGTGAAATGAGAATGAGTTAGCGTTCGTAGAAGAGGATTTGAATGAACGTGTAAAGAGGCGTCCGCTTGGAAGAACCCCCTTTTACCCATCACGAACTAAGTTTGTTTACTTTCGCTTCGGTGTAATGCACACAACCACTCCGGATTCTCGGGTCGCCGTGATTGCTATAAAGTGATCGTTTCGCACGCAGTGCAATAGTTGCCTGTGCAAGTGAATTGATTCGAAACTGTCGGCTGCTGCTGGTGACACTTTCTGGACGAGAAGACACTGTCTAGAGAGGTCACTTCGAGTTAAATGATACAGTTGGTTGAGAAATTGAGCGTTTTAATTGCGTTACATCTTCGGAAGAGCCCGGGACGGGTCGTTACGTTTTGACTTTGCAAGACATCATCTCCTCCGTTGATAACGATGTGCTTTCAAGCGTTTGTTTCCTTGTTTCTACCTTCTTTCTAAAGCGTTTCTTAATGGCCTACGGTTTGAAAAGCTGCTAATTTCGCTGGTTCGGTGTTACGAGCTTGGTGGACTATGGCACGTCTCTCTGTGACGCTTGAAAGAGTCTGCTCTCCAACTCCCCAGATGTGCGGAATTCGATGTTGGTGGTGTCATTATTTTGTTGCCTTAAATAGATTAATGTTTCTTTGTCGCCTTTGTTGGAGGTGGCTTGGAGCTTGTTGAGCGTAAAACAAAACGTCGTGTTCACAATCTGTGGATTGAAGCTGGATATCTGGAACTTGTTTTGGATAGCTATCTGATGTCTTAACAGTCGCTTTCGCGTATAATGTTTTCGTTAGTTGTGTTGTGATTTGTTCGTGTATTAGTCCCGCAGCGACTAACCTTGATGTGACAAATTCCGCAGCAAGGTCCTAAACAAAAAACCTATTGACGTAAGCACTCGTGAAAGGGAGAGTTTTGATGTCCGGATCTGTTCCGGATGTTTGGAATACCAAAACCACAACAACAACCACAATGTACAACGATGCGCCGAGTAGCAACAACATAAGTCAAGCGTTCCTGTTACATCTTGAATATTGATTGCTGACTCTGCTACTTTGTAATATGTTATACGGTTTACAGCTTTTGATTAATCTCATCCAAAAACCTCCAATTGTGCGACATCCCTCCAGGACTGGTCTCTCTCGTCTTCCACACGGTCCTCCACCCATTTTCTTTTTTTTCGGTAGGACCATAAATTCACTTATCTCGCCTTCGCTCCGCGTAATCCGCAACCTTTAAACTCTTGCCATCGTAACCGCAGGCGCATGCGACGAAGTTCAGGAGACAATTAAATTAAAAAATAAGTGCCCCTTCGTGCACAATCGCTCGCCTCGGTCGTAACCTTACTGGCGGGCGGGCGTACGGTGCCATAATTTGTCTCGCCGTTCGCATTATCGCATTTGTTTCCAATTTTGCCGGGCTTGCTGGCATAATGATCTGTGTGTGTGTGTTTGCGGGCCCACCCTGAAAGCGCCCTTGCCCCTTCGCCAGGGGGCAATGATTTCCAGCACACACTTTGTGCACACATTGAATGCGCTGGGTGTGATGGATGGAGGGAGAGTGAAGTGAGGGCCGACTGTACGAGAATGAAATGCTTGATGTCATCTTCAGATCCGGGAGTTTGAGGGCACCGTACATACGGGGTAGTAAGAAGTAGGGTTGCAGAGACATCGAGAAGACCTAGTTTGAGGTTCAATTCGAGCACAACTGGAGCACAACGGCATGGCATCAAGCGTTGGCAGAGCGGTAGTTGTACGTACACATCGTCCATTAAGAAGACCCAGAAGCGAAGATTCGCGGAGATTACACGGGGGAGTCTCGCGGGCATTAGCTCGCGACAAACGGGAACATATGCATATGCCTGCAGCTGCCCATCTACAACCCACAGCCTGGTGTGCAAGATAAGCCTGCGAAAGTTTGTCGTGCGCGGTATCGAAGCAGACAGCAGGCTACGTCATCGAGCTCCTCCTCTCTCCTGCAAGGAACTATTACTGCTCGTGCTCTACTTGTTGTAACGTGTTTCTCGGTGTTCGATTTTCCCTTTTTGAAGTGAAATGGTGTGAAGAGAAGGACTAGGAGAAGACGAGGACGCAGCTGTGAATCAGTTGCCCTGCGGGGTGTGTGTGTGTGTGTGTGTGCTTGGTTGGTGCAAAGGTATGTGTGGTGAGAATGACCCTTAGCATTTCTGCGTAGCCCGGCGCTTTTTGATGTAAATTTATGCCGCGTGCACTTCACGGAAGGATGACATTTTTGGCCAATGGTGTGGGTGTTCCAAATCCAAAATCCAACCTAGTGGCCTGGTGGCCTGGTGTATGTGTGTGTGTGTCCTTGCCCGTGCATTTGGACATCTGAGCTGGATCAAAAGGGACCATCAGTTAACCAGGACTGAAATGGTGGGGGACGGCTTCGTTGATTGTGTATACCCAGTGTGGAGAAGGGGGAGGACACGACACGCTGCTGGTGATGATGGTGTGTTTACATTGAAATCCCTTTCACGGAAGGAAACCTGGTAAATCCTCGCATTGGAAGAAGGTCATGGTTGTTAGGAGTCTGATGATGACGATGACGAGAATTCAACCTCTGCAAGGACACCTTCTAATGAAGGGACAGATGAATTATCCCCAGTGACGGCTACCATTCCCCCGGCATCGGAGCAGGCACGGGATGACAGGAGCCGCTGTAAACATGCAAATAAGGAACATGCTAACGAAGGATTGGGATCTTTAGTAGGCGATGGAATAGTCCACTGAAGACTCAGACGCACACACACGCGCGTACGCGTACGCTTGTCGTCCATTCTAGGTAAATTGAATTTTGTACTTTGGTAAACTGTGTGTAAGAAGTGCAATGTCTATACTGTGGTACGAATGATAGTGAAGGATGGGGAACGTCCCGGTCCTGAACCCGAAGAATCGCTTCGATGTGATGCCGGAAAGGCCAAAGCGCACACTGGACACAGGCAAGAAGAAGTCCACATAAAGAGCAGTATCCTTGTTATCTTCTGTCTCTATCATCAAATTGGACGAAAGAGAGACACAGATAGAGCCAAAGCGACTTCCCAATACGAGGAAAAGGAGGAGATCGTTTCGTGGCAATTGTTTGCCGGCAGATTAGTTTTATTTCCCCGTATTCTCTGTTCGGTTTGTGAACTGCTGCTGCTGCTGCTGCTGGCTGTATGGTTTATCCTTTTATTTTATGTACACGCACGCTGTTTAACGTGTAAGCGTGTGTGTGTTTGTATGTGGTTGAATGAGTGACAGCAGCAGAAGACATCGTGTTGTACCCTTTCGAGTTTTTGCGTGGTTTGTGTGGATTCCACGTAGATAAACCCCCGAGAAGTACACGAGATACGGTTATTGGAATTGGATTTTCGGTCGGTGACGTTAGCAGGGTCCTCTAACTGCCCCCGCTGCCGTGGGATTTATGTTTATCCGAATGCTGCTTGTGCCTGTGGCCTTGTTTGGACATGTTATCGTTTCCGTCCGGGCATGCGGTTAACCGATTCGCAAATGGATTCCTGTGCCTACTCTTCCTGTTCGGATTTAGGTTCCACCATTCCAGAGTACCTGGGAATGGGTGGTCCCCGTGGCATGGGTGGAAGGAAAGTTTTAGAACCTTTCCATTTGCAAAAAGGTTTGCTAACTAAATTTTTACATCGCTCGATGTTGTTAGCCCGAATTGCTTTATTCCTAAAAGTTACAATGGACTTACCTTCTCGGAATGTGTTTCGGAAAAGTACTTCCGCCTGCGCTGCCACCATTGCCGCTGCTCTCGGTCTTTGTTGTGGTTAATTTCGTTTTTTTTTGTTGTGTACTCTATTATTCTCCGTGGTTCGAAGGCCAGCTTTCGAAAGACAAAATTGCGGAACGAGATTTGCATTTTGGCGCGTACGCGGGCGCGCTTTTGTGTGAGGACCAACATGGAGCAGTCGGTTGATTGTGTTGCGGGTTTAATTTTTGCGCGCCCATAGCTGCTCGCTGTTTTTTGTTGTTGCTTCCAATTCTAGGAAAGGCATATTTTCGAACTCAATGCCTTCCTGCAGGAAGTGGCCGGTTTTCCCACGGCTGTACTGCAAAAAGGATTTCTTCGTTTAGAGACGATGCCCGAACGTGGCGACATTGTTTGCGCAGCGGAGCAAAACGATTTCCAAAAAGTCGGCTGGGCGCGCGATCATACTATGCAGGAGAGGAGTGTGTGCGGGCTGGAAATTTTGTAGAAAATTTCCCTTTTTTTACATACATAATGTGAAACACAACGGGGTCTCACCTGGGAATACGTTTTAATGGAACATTGTTATTCATCGTGTACCCTATTTTCTTAAATTGGGTTGAAGCTACTGTCTGTAAACCTCTTCCAATGAATTCTGTTAGTCGTCTGGACGCTTTGACACATGACTAAATGAGATGTGTAACACAACCCTCCTTCCCAATGTCGGACAACGTCGATCACACGTGTGCTTCTTCTTCTGCTGGGTTTGTTACCTTTCTCGGCATCTCCAGCTGATAGGGGCCGAACATCGTGTCCTGCAATTCTTTGTTTTTTACCTCTCCTTGTTCTGATGTCCCGGCGGGATGGGGCAAGGACACAAAGCTACCGGTGGCCGACAGGCAGCAAGAAGAAGGGATCTGCCGGAGCGAGAAGCATGTGATGAGTTTTTGTTCCGGGGGATATAAGCGAAGGCTTAGCGAGAGCTGTTTGCTTGAACGCACCGAACGAAGGGAAATGCTTCCTGGAAGTGCTTGCCAAGTTAATATAAGACTCCCGACGAATCAGTTTCGCTCTCGCACCATCGCTCCCGCTCTCGCATACAGCCGTCTCTCTCTAGCACGCTGGAACGGTTTGTGTGCGTATGGAATTTGCGTGTTTCGTCCTGTTCTCTCGCCGCCGTTAGATGCATTCTCACTCTCTTAAATATCTCTATATTTAGCCTTCCCTCTCTCTCTCTCCCTCTGTTGCCATGCATCTAATAATCTCTCTCTTCTGCTCTCTCTCTCTCCGTTCCTTTCACAGCAGGATCATCTGCGGTGGCATCTCCATCTGCTGCTACCGTCGGTGGCTCTACGGTGGCGGCAACCAGCAACAACAACGGCAGCTCTGCGAAGGATGTGGAGCAACGGCCCGGCGAAGTGACGGTGGACGACAATTCCTCGAACCAGACAGCAGCAGCACCAACAACACCGACCAGCGTGGTCTCGACGGGTTCAGCAAACACGGCCAGTGACAGTTCGCCAGTAGCCACGGTCACGGTCGGTAGTGCGTCGAAGGCGACGGCAAACATACCGCCCTGCGCTTCCTCGGTGTCGTGTTGCGCCAGCAACGGCAACAGCCGGAAGTCAGCGTCTTCCACCGCGTCCACCCTGTTCGGTTCCCTGTCCTTCGCGGGCCGTCGATCGCGCTCGTCCAACGCGCGCGCCGGAAGCTGTTGCTCCCCGACGGCGGACGGTTGCAACTCTCCGGAGCAGCAGCAGCAGCAGCAGCGTTCCCGCATCTCCTGGATACCGGGCAGCGGGCAGAAGCAGCACCGCAACGGTGCGAAAAATGCAACCCCTAGCGCCAAAGCGAAAAAGTCCAACTGGCCCTTCTCGCTAAAGTCATCCGGCGGCGGTGGCGGCAGTGGCGGATCGAACACGGGAACGGCAGCAGCTGCGGCCCACAAGCAGACGACCAAAGCAGCAAACGGTGGCAGTGTGGTGTCTACCAATACAGCAATGTCCTCGGACGCAACGGCCGGTGGCAGTGGCAGTGTTCTAGCGGGCGTAGCAGGCCCATCGCTTCGCGGAAGCACACTGATCGCTTCGGCAAAACTGTTGAAAGGTGAATCGGATAAGGTGAGTGTGTGGTGCGTTGGTGTCGTGTGTGTGGCGTGATTTGTCTCAGAAAAGAGAGGCGGCTTCGTGCGAACACAACTGCCACGTGTGTGGCTTTGAACTTTCCTAACGTCTTATCTGATTCCTTGCTCTCCCCCTCCCCCAAAACAGGATGATACGTGCGTGTGTACCGCCTACCGGAAGGTGAGTGAATCGCCACCGCCACCCTCCTCGCCCGTACCACCATCAGCCGCAGCTGCGGCCGCGGGTCCTTCCGGTGTGGCAGCGCCCCGCCCGAACGAATCCGTCGAATGGCTCGAGGAAGCAATACAAGGATCGGGACTGGTGCCGCTTAATCTCCATATGCTAGGCTCACTGCGTGCTGCGGGCAGTGCCGGCACATCGGCGGGTCAGCCACTGATATCGCTCGCCGGCCCAGAATCGATCCCGATGCTGCCCAACAATGGCAGCAGTAGCAGCAGCAGCAACAACAACAATCACCACCACCATCATCATCATCACGCGATGGCCGCTGCCCTGGTGGCCGACCATCATCCAACGTTCTTCTTCCAGCCCGCACACCATGCTCCGGCGGTGGCGGCAGGAGCGCCCGGAGCGGCAGCCGCTGCTGCAGCAGGCCCGGCCGCACTGTTCGGTACGCTTCCGCTCGGTGCAGGCCATCCGCCCGCGAACGATGTGATACTGCTGGCGGACTCGCCCGTCCTGTTTGATCTTACCAGGTACGTTATCGTATCCACACCCCCGTATGGTGGTGGGAGCCAGCGGCGCTTCTAAGAATCTGCCATTTTCCACTAAATCGGTCCAGTGCAGACTCTCAAGTAGCTCAACTCACCTGAGCGCACATACACATTCCATTTTAATCGATTCGTATCGAAGTGGAAGTGCGTGCTGTGTGCGTATCTAGCGCACATCCAGAAGGCTAGTACCATATGCCCTCCAGTAATTGCTTCCATTTTCATCCCAGCGCACGGTTAATGAAGTGTGAACGAACATTAGCTGCACTTGAGGTAGCTGTAACGTTCTGCGAAGGATGTGTTTTAGTTTTTAAAAGCGGAAGGATAATTGATTATCGGAAGCTGCTATCCCCTCGGTGGTGGAGGCTCTTAGCTCGAGTGTGTGATGGTTTGTTGCTTCTCACACAATCGTTCCGAGAGCATCATGGTTTATGATGCGCGTGTGATTCCTTTCCATTTAGTTTCAGTAGTATTCATGCATGCCAAACTGCTGTTTTAACTGTTTTCCCACTTATTTGCTTTCCTTTCCGCAGCGACGACTTCTCGGTGGAGGACTGTGACGAACGGGCGCGCATTCAGCGCGAGCTGGAAATCCGCGAAGGCGTCGACGCACCGCCCAACTTCCATCCGCGCCGGCTCATGTCGGGCGGCACGATTGCGTCCGGGCCGGCCGCCAACCATCCGATCGCGTTCATCTACTCGCGCGACCTGGTCCAGCGCGGCCTGCTGATGGCGAACAAGCTGATCCAGCCGCTGGATGCGGCGGCGGCGGCAGCGGCGGGCGTTTGCGTTGCCCGGTCCGGGTTCGGCCGGTTGCGCATCCACTCGCAGGTCGACTTTATCCACTGTCTCGTGCCGGACCTGCAGAAGATTACCAGCTGCAGCTTCTACTGGGGCAAGATGGACCGGTACGAGGCGGAGCGGCTGCTCGAGGGCAAACCGGAGGGTACGTTCCTGTTGCGCGACTCCGCCCAGGAGGAGTTTCTGTTTTCCGTCTCCTTCCGCAAGTACAACCGCTCGCTGCACGCTCGGATAGAGCAGTTTAATCACAAGTTTAGGTAAGTTTGTTTGGGAAAGTGGTAGAATGCGTTGCGATGATATTAATTGTGAACCATTTGCTCTATCTCGCTCACTCTTTGTTTAGCTTTGACTCTCGCGATCCGGGCGTGTTTACGGCGTCGACGGTGACGGGGCTGCTGGAGCACTACAAGGACCCGTCCTGTGTGATGTTTTTCGAGCCGATGCTAACGTTCCCGCTGAACCGGAACTTTAGCTTCAGCCTGCAGCAGCTCTGCCGGGCGGTGATTGTGAGCAACACGACGTACGATGGCATCAACGAGCTGACGCTACCGAAGTCGCTCAAATCCTACCTGAAGGAGTACCACTACCGGCAGCGGGTCCGCTTCCGGCCCATGGACGAGCATCTCTACTCCAACGCGTAGCTGCTCGACGATGACGTTGAGGACGGAGACGACTTGTACGTTCCGGACGGTGACGATGATGATGATGACGACGACGATGACGACGATGGTGAAGATGGTGGCCGCATCGTGATTCGTAGTAGAAAAGTAGGCACCAATCGTGTGCCTCCTGGCGAATCTACTGGCCGATACTTACCCGGCTGGGTGTGGAAAGGTGCCAACGTGCATTCTTACTACTACGCGCTACATCCCGTCACGTGTGGGCCAGCTGCCGCTAAGCGACAGTGCAGTAAAATGGTCAAACCAACGCTCGGCGATCGGTGGCGCAAACGGCTTCACCTTCAGGGTGGCTCCTTTGCGCCACAGCAGCCAGTGGCCGGCGTATCGTCGTCCTGTTCGTCCGTTTCATCCTCCCGCTGGATGTACGTGCTAAAGCGGTTCCTTAAGCGCCGGCAAAGGATAATGTCCTGCCACCGGCCACAGTGTAGCGAGTGGTAGTGTCCCTCCTTTTCCCCCTATGTAGCTTCTATTTAGCAATGTGTTGTTTTTTGTTTGTTTGGTTGTGTGTGCTTGTTTGTTAGGCTATTTTTTATGTAGAAAAAAGGTGGTGCACCTATTTTTAGGGTAAATTCCCCTGGGGAGGCACAATAGCTAATAGAAGAGGTAGAGAGAGAGAGAGATAGTAAGGGAGGATCCTGTCGAATGATACACACAAATCGGTCACCGTTTTTTCGGTGTTCGTTTTACATCCCTTCCGATAGCTTTACACAAACACACACACATACTTTAAACACTCGGGCAGTTTTCTCAATTCGCACTATGTTAGTAAATTATTTGCACTTCCATTCCACCCGTTCCCACTGCTTCTATCCACTACTTTGCACAGCCATTGTTAGGGCGAAGTAGTAGTAATGAGCGGACACAACTACAATATTCACATCATAATAATCAGACAGAGAGAGAAAGAGAGAGAAAGGAGAGCAGGAGAGAGAGACAAAGAAACGTCTCGTATAGTGTTAAAACAACCACCAGAATCAGTATTTCAGTATAGTAATTGTGCGTTTATCAGTCTCCCACACGACGTGTGCGCAGCAGAGCTAGGAAGCGTAAACACTTAATCCTTCTTAGCCAAACCGAACCAACCGAATCAACCAACCCAACAACTCCCCCACTCTCTCTATGTGTTGTCCTAGAGCAAATTGTATTTGTTTGCTTAGTAGTGCTTGAATTTTAAGAATGGTGTTACTAAAACTCCAACACTAGGATATACCAGCTGGTAGGCGTATTTATTACACTAGCAATTATTGCAAATAGATTTTACACACAAATAAGCTAATCAGAATCAACACACACACACACACAGTTACTGTGGGTCGTGTGAGGCAAATTGTACAGAAGGTGGTAGCGCTGGTAAAGGCTCACCGTATTTAGTTACATTTAGTTACGTTTGTAAGGGCCCTCCCCTTAGCAGATTGTAGATACATTGTGTGTGTGTTTTTGGCAGTTTAGTTTAGTTAATGTTTAGTTGTTGCTTTCCGGTAACAATTTCTGGCCGCGGAAGAGTTCGCAGAGTAGTCGCGGAGAGGGGGGAGGAAAATACAGCGGAAAAATATAAACACTTATATGGATACACTGAAATGAAGGTTAGAGAAAAATGCAAAAATCAAACAGGTAAATGCAAAGTGCAAAAGCAGCTAGAAAAGGAAAAAAAATGAAGGAAAATATCTAATTAGGAATGGCCCTTTCATGTTGACAAAAAAAAACAACAAAAACGATAGTAGCGAAAGGAAATAATGACAACATAATGGGCAGTAAACGATCCACTAAACAATGATGGTCTAAAACACACGAGTCTGAATCAAACTTTAAACCAGTAGTGCTGTGCGTTTGTTCTTTTGTTTTCGGTGTTGATAGGGAAGAGAGTGTGTGCGCGAGCGAGAGCGTGTGATAGCGGAAGCGGACGAGCGTGTCTAAATTATGGTATTATTGTAGATAATTTTCGTTGTTGGCTTTAACGTTTGTACAGTATGATGAATGGAGAGCACATGAAGGAAAGCAATCAAACTTTTAGCAGGAATGCGCATAATTACACACGTAAAACAGGTTAAATCTAGGAAAGGTGGTAGTGAATACGATAGTGTGCGGTCCTTTTGCACTTATGGTGCCATTGCTGGCAGCAGAAGCAGCACCATCATCACTACCACCAGTACTACTACTATTACTACTAATTACCAGATTATTAAAGAAAAAAACACAATATTATATATATTATACTATTTTTATTATCGTACCAATTAATAACATTATTGGCGTAAAAAGATTACACATAGATCTAGGGGTTAGGTAGATTCGATTCTTCTGTCTGACAGCAGAGAGCAGAAAGCAAATAAAAACTGAAAAGATTTAAAGTTGAAGATGATGATTCGGTATTTCCTTTTCATTTCGTCGATCACACACACGCTGTGTTCGCCGCATTGTGGTGGAAAATTCCATTTCAAATACGTGGCGCCTCCCGTACAATTATGGGCGGGTGGGGCTTCGTTCTTGTTAATCGGACACCAATTCTTGCGAAGATTGTGCGCGGACGCTCGCATTACCCTCGAGACAGGGGGATGGATAATGTTAAGAGTTGCTCCGTTCCGGAAACGGTCGCTGTGTTGCGCGCCGTTCCCAGAAAGTGTGTTTGTGCTCGTGTCTGTGCACCATTGCAGTGGAACTTTTCCAACTTTGCGGGTTTAGTTGTTGCACGAAGCAGAGAAAGGGATGGAATGATGGACGCTTCTCGCACCATAATTGGCCCCATTCTCGGGAACAAACCACTCCGGGTTTGCTGTGGAGCCCGATCGCTGGAAAGGAACGGTAAGCAAAATGACAGTAATTGTATGAAGAAGCTTATCAAGAAGCATACCCAGATGAATAATTATAAAAGTCTATCAGCTACAAGCGCAGGTAAGAGCGCGAGGGCACACAGCACCACCAAGCAAAGGTTGGGGTGAGCTTATGCTGGAAATGGATTCCCACCACTTCCTGGTACCGGGGCTTGGCTTGACTTGTACACCGGTGCGGATGTATCGATCCATAAATGTAACACAAATTTGCCGGTTTGCGCAACAACAAAAAAAAAAAAAAAAATAACGCTTTCCCATGAATGTTGTTAGAGAAAATTTCACTAAAAGTTTCCTGGAACGGCGATGGGTGATTCGCCACCACCACCTTTTGCACCGTGTGCCAATTTTCGATAGCTCGCAATGCTATTGTATGGGGGAAAAGGGATAATTGATTCCTAGCAATAATGGAACTATGCGCAAAACAATTGGAATGAAATGAACACGTTTTGAGCATGTTTTTGCCACAAATTTTAGCCACCGCCACCGCCCAGAGCGTATAACACAGGCGCGCGCGTTCGACGGTTGAGTGGAGGTGAGCCGTGGATTGCGGGAAGGCATACATTTAGGCGCTTATACGGGAAGGAACGCTGCGATTCGTTTGCTGTTTAGTAGCGGATCCGTTTATTATTTGATTTTGATCTGTTTGGTTGTTTAGTTTGAATGTTTTTAAGTAAATAAAGTATATTATACTTTACATAATGTTTTAAAAATGAGAACAATTTACCCGTCTTACTAGCAAACAGTTGTGTGACGATCGGTTCCTTTTAACGTCCATCAAACGTCGCTCCCGCTTCCGGTTGCTAGCACGCGTAACGTTTCGTCACGCGTCACACGACCAGTGAAACCTCGAAACCTCGTGATGGATTGTTTTGAGTGCGTCAAGCAAAAATAGGACGGGCGCACAGCCGTACAGTGCTTACCTCCTTCACTCGGATGAATCACTTCAGCACTGCAGGGACTGCTCGGTACGCATGCAATCACGCCCGCCGTGTACGTAAGCAAGACGGGTTAAGGTGGGTTGGCCTATGCTCATTTCCAATGCTCTCTTATGTAAGATGCAAACTGAAGCGCTAAAGCGTACATTAGCTAATTAACACCTGCGCTCTCGGCGAATTTCTGAATCGTTTAGAGGCAGTGTTTTGTGGAGATAAATCAATAAAATAATCTTATCCCGCTGATTTGAGCGGATTAAATCGAGTGAAAATGTGCTATGGAGCAGGTGACAACATTGTTGGCTGGTTCTCCTGCTTCGCCTTCCACGGAATCCGACGGAGAAGATAATTTGATGCGGACAGATCCCAAAGGAGACGCGGGAGAAGAAGCATTTAGTATTTATAAACATAAATGAGAAACGGCTCCGAGTTGCCTCTTGCCGATTCAGAGAAGCGATGGAGCGTCGTGGAGATTAGCGATGGATTTATAGACACCCCAGCTGGGATAAGACAACCCCATCTATAGGATGTGGTGTTGTTAAAATGGGAGCAGATTAGATAAATCCTTCTCCCTTATGGGCGCTATAAATTAGTGAGCCGTTTTCAAAGAACGTAAAGTCAATAGATTCCACCACTACAAAATCAATAAAATGGACACGCGAGTGATTAAATTATCACAAGCGCGTTGATTGACCGGTGTGATGAGGATGTTTACGAATACGAAGGTGTTGTTAGGACTGCCCCGATTGGATTACACCAAAGATCGATTACCAGCACGCGCACGATCAAAGTTTCAAACGCGTGGCAGCACTGTACGCAACCTCCTCTTCTCGCCTCCCATTAATTCGATGCGTTCTTTTGGGGGGCAATTTATGCAGCAACAGGTGTGTTTTCGCGTGCGCGCCCCTCTGTGACACTGTGTGCGTTCGTTGATTGGTTTGCTTAAATGCGCCGGTTGGCGGTTGATATTTGTTGAAATTATGCCATCCGTACGGGGCCGTCGCCGTCGCTGCCGTCCCGGGGCTTGTAGTGTGTGGGGGGGCCGGTGTGGGCATGATGATTTATGTTTCGGTGAAGGGAAGCGCGGTGTGATGGTGTAAAAGAAAATAAACAAAATTAAAGTCACAGTCCCGGTCGGCTTTTGGGCGTGCATAATTGTCACAGCTGGATGGAGAAGCGAGATCGTGTCGTCGCAGTTGCAGCAGGTGCTTTGCGTGACTTTGGGTTGGGTTGTACCGAGAGTTAGATTGCCTTTTTGAATTGCCAAAACTACTGTCGGTATTGTTAAAATAAAAATCATCAAAAATAATTTAATTGACTAATAATGTAACAAACTTGAAACCATTGAATGTAGCTGAACAGCATATTTTAAACAATAATTTAAACTTATCTAGCTTTCCTGTAAACCCCTGAAACCCTTTCTCACTTCTGCAAAGGTGGCACGGCGTCATTCCAACACCACGTTCCAACTATTCCTCCAGGCCAGCGCTCACCGCACACACACACTCTCCACTACTCAATCCCCCTCCGCAGGGCACTTGACAGATGGCACTCGACTGACATTAATTAAGCTGCTAGAGCAGTTGCAGTTGCCGTCAGTGCAGAACATCACGCGGCTCGCTTGCTCCAATGCTCCGTCCCGGCTCGCCCGGATCGACTGGCGCCAGGTGTGCGAATGCGAACGCTTGGGCCACTGGGCAGGAAGGAAATGTCAATTTCCACTACACCAGGTACAACGGGCCTTTGGGCCGACGACACTGCACGGAAGAGTTTTCGGTGGACGTTGAGAAATGGTTTGTAATTGAGCGTCCACAATTTGACGGATGGCACGTTTCGTGCATCGCGAACATACTCCATGCGCGGGTTGGTGGACACTTTTAATTGCTACCGGGGTAGGTGATTTGATGCTACATTAGACGTGAAGGGAGAGGGGTTTTCTTTTTGAAGAGATTTAACTATTGCATGTGCTTTAATTATAACAACTTAATACTTTAAATTTAATAAGTATTTTCGTTTAATTTATTGAGCGACCAGGCGTCTCCATTAAACTCAAGACCACGTGGTTCATACTAATCGTTTGACTGTGCTACTATAAATGGTTAATATAGACAATTTCTATTATTAAATGTTCTTTACTTTTTTTTCCCTTCGTCTTAGTTGAAAATTTCCCCACTTTCATACGCTTTATTGTCCCTAAAACGACCGTTCTAGATAGAACCAAACCTAGACGCAACACACAGCTCGCATTACCCGACCGCTTACTAGCACACTAACGGCAGAAACGGCGCCACCCCGGGGGAAATGTTATTGTTAGAATAAACCGTCGAGCATTGTTAGGAAATGGCAGTTTTCGGTCCCGGTCTCTTACTCGGGCGAAACTCGGGCGACTTTTCTTGGCGTTTGTGGAACCGCGCTGTACGGTCTCGCTTAACTGATAAATCCTCGGCCGGCGCATAGATTGTCCAACTGCCATATGTCGGTTCTCTTTCTCTCTCAGTGTCTCTCTGTCTCTCTCTCTGTGTCATAGGAGTCCACCTTCACCAACGCCAAGTTCTCTTTCACTCTTTCTTCATTGGAGTCGTCTCTGAGACCGAAAATCCCACATTTAGCTTAACTAACGCTAGTCGAGCACGTACGCGAATGTACTAAGCAATGCGGCCCCCGCCCGGACAGGCTCAATCAGACAGATGGCTTCTGTACTAAGCTAATCTACAACTATATCAATTTTAATGAATTTTTGTTATACCCTTAATCAAAAGAGAATTCGATTTCCTTGACAAGGGTAGTTTTTACAGACACATAACAAGAGTGAACGCAAACCAAAAAGATCTTGGAGGGTGTGTTACTAACGCGAGCAACAAGTGAAACATACACATTTATTACTGCTAAGCTGCGTGGTGTGAGTGGTGGTGGTACGTACAATCGGTGCAACACAACCGTTGGCTGATATCAATTAATCAAGCCGCTATGGCTTGCGCTCGGAGCAAGCGGATTTTAGACAAAGTTTCGCGCCTGTCGTACGGTTTGTCATAACGCGTCATGCACCGTTTTAGCTTGAGGTCTTGATGAGCGCATAAAATATGAGTTTGGCCGAGGCAATGGCAAATTTTATGGGCCATTGTGAATATTTTGCTGTTTATATTGTCGGCTCATAAATATTGCGCCTGGTGGCTGGTGCAGTTTTTTTGGTGCGGCGTTTTGGTTGTTTTTTTTTGCACAGTTTTAGAGTAAGATAATAAAACTTTGAGTTGCTTCATGGTGGTCCAAATTTTTCAGCCATGAAACGTCTTAACGCCGCCTAATTAAGCACAATGTGAGGTTATGCTGCAAGATAAATCATCTAAATGAACATTTTTTATTTTAAAACGTTGGAGAAGACAACATCTTGAGGAATAATTTACAATGAAATACAGTAAAATATTATTGTCATTATCATTTTAGATGATTTTATATAAAATTATAAAAAAACATAACATTTTTAAGAAAAAAAAATTAATTAAAAACATACCAACTAAACCAAACCACCAAAAAGAACGAAGTAAAAGTGAAAGTTCATCTCAAAAAAGACAATAGAATACCAACTAATATAGCTGTCATTATTGCAGTTGCCTTCCTAGTGACAGCACGACAAATATGCACCCCAAAAAGTGCACTCTTGCAGCCAAAAACCGACCGTCGCACCTTTTACTGAATACCACTCAACGCTTGCACGTGAACATTCTCATGAGCAAATTCTTCCACGCCGCGATTTGTCAATTGTCCAAATTCTTGGCGTTTGTGCCGCAAACGCAGCGTCCGGGCGGGTTTTTGGCCCGCCGCCAAACTCACCTTCCTCTGACACAGCCTATTAGTGTAATGCGATGATGTTTTGTATTCATTACAAGTGCTGTTGTGTTTGTGCAAAGAAAACGAACAATCTTTGTTCTTGTGCGTGTTTTTGCATTTGATGAAATGTAAAGCAAGCATTCTTCTTCAACCGAAAAGTAACAATTTTTACGCCTATTCTGGTTCGCCAAGCAACTGCTCAAATCGGGTTCTATTAGTTAATAATACTTCTTCTTTGAGCTCGCTTTGAGCAGGGCGTGAAGACACGGAAGACAAACCCACTCGACGGCGCCTGGCCTAGACAACCGTGACGAGAACGTGACGGCTGGTACGGATTTATTAATGTTTTCCAAAAACACAAACGACATAATCAAACTCGCCCGCGGGCGGCCACGTTCGGCCATGACGACCAGGGATGGCGCGCGATGCGTTACGGCACATCTGTGCGGCGTATCGTTTGTTGCCTTTTTTTTGTTTTTCGACACGCGGCCGGGCTGGGGCATCATCGATCATCGCTTTATGGGGGTTGACGGAGAACCATGGGAGAACATGGTGCGTTAACGCTCGGTACACAAAGTTGCAACCGGAGGCTGCTGTGTCGTTTGCGATCGCTCGGCAAAGGTTTTACAAAGTGTTACAACATTGGGGATTAGAAATAGATTTGTGGGACGCGTGCTTGTAGCGGCGTGTTTTTATCAATCCGGAGTTTCGGTGAAGGGAGCATTTATCAAACTGTGTTATGAAATGCGCTTGAAATGATTTGTGGTTTACGTTTGCACATTTAATTGGTTGTTTAATTGTAGAACACAATGGACTGCTGTTAAGTAGTATTTATGGATACAACAGTAAAATGACTTTAGCTACTTACAATGCTTGCTTTAAAATCATATCATTGAAAATTTTGAATTAATAGGCAGTTTTGATATTTTCTTATTGCAGTTTTGTTTGCGCCTAAATGCATGTAATTTTGCTTTAGTATCTGCTTTACAAGCCAAGAAGTAATGACTTGCGCAACATTTGTAAGGCTCCACCGCACTTTTTTTTGAATGGTAACGTTTTTAATGTCAATCATTTAACAAAAGACATTCGTTTCATCGCTTTTTGTTGTATCAAGGATTATTCCTATCGCCTGTAAGTATCAGAAACGTGATATACTTATTAAAATCGTTCAAAAACAGTGCTAACAGCCTAAAAGCAACAATCAAACTGTGAAACACTTAAGGTAGGTAATAGTTCTTCAATTTCCCTAAACCACCAAACCCATCGCGACCCTCTCGCAACCTTGTCCCAGTTCCATCAATCGTGGTAAAAGCCACACACACACACATCAAACAGCACCCGTCCACGGCCAGCTATTGACATGTTTTCGTTCAAACTTCCTCCCGACGGCGTGTGAGCTGCGTTCGTGGGAGCGTCGAAAACCTTTTCCGGGCGTCCGTCGCACGTGCGACAGCTAGCAACCGGTACGGGTACGGTCGTCTAGTAAATGCGATGTTAATTATCACACCTCGTCCATCATCGATTGGTGTGGACACACGCGTACACACTGCGTCTTCGGTTACTGCCGGTTACTGAAGAAACCTGAAACGCTAGCCAACGCTGGCAGCTCGGCAGCAGGCACAAATGCACGACCGATTGAAGACCCTTGAAAAGGTTGAACATTTACGTTCCTCGAACGCTAAAACGCCGTTCGCCGCGGCAAAAAAGGAAACCAGCAACCACTCAAGCAAGATCCATCGAAACGAACTACTTCACTTCTGCTAGTTGAATAGGGTAATGGAAATGGATCTTAAAATAAATCATCACCCGCCCCAGCATCGAGGTTCGATTCGGTGCGGAAATAAGGCCCGTAGTCTAATGGAAATTGAAGCAACTTTCAAGCGCCTGGTTTGGGATGATTTCCATTTCAAAGCGGCATTCGATGTGGAATGTGCGAATGTGAGTGCAACGGTTAGGTCATGTGCAGGAATTTCACACCCCACCTTTGGGGCCTTTCCCGACGCGTAGTACCGTGATTCGTGTCACAACATGCATGTGCATTACATACGCGTGCCTGCGCACATACGCGGGGTTTGCGTATTTGATGTTTGCGACCCGCCGGCGAACAGTGTACAGCTGGCGTGCAACCTACCGACCCGTACCCGACCAAAACAGCTGAGCGATATTTCGAGCCTTTCGGTACGAATTTTGCCTCTTTCCCCCGGCGGAAGGTTTGCTGTTTTTGCTTGTGTTTATTTTTCGCCTTTACCTTCAAGAGTTTTGCGTTTCCGCTTCAGTCCGTCTCGGCCTGGCGGCGTAATGGGTGTGAGATAAACGTTGTTTTTAAACGCGGGCAAAGCGGGTCCGTATTTACGCGGGGAAGGAAGGCATACGGCTATGACATACGGCACATGTGTCGGCTCACTTGCTGGGCCAATACTGGGCGGTAGTGGGGGATGTTTCGGATTCGGGGCGACTAATTATGTGCTGAAAGATAAACAGCATCGACTTGTTGAGCGTAATTTTACATAAGACAAAATCATTCTCTCGCCGCCTCAATTGTGGCGAAGATGAATTAATTATGTGGGGCGGGAACAGGGCGGACAGCGTGCTGTATTTAAGCGATGTTTGATTTTGTGCCATTGGAATCGATATTTCTATTTCGAATTTTGATTAATGGCGATTTGTCATAAAATATTCTCAGAATAACATAAAGGGATTACTAATATCACTTTGAAAATTGGAAAATTTTAGCATAATTTTTTCAACAGTAATTTTGAGGTGAATATGTTTTTTTTTGTGATTATAACTATTATTGGGTTAAGCAATAACGTCGAATCCGTTCCTTCTGAATAACAAAATCTGTTAAGGCCGGGCTACATTGATCGTACTCGCACGCGTAATTTTGATTTTCACTAGCGCATCTGGCGGCGGCTGACCGAAGCATTTTGCCAAACAATTTGGAGCCGCTCCAGAAAATACGTTAATTTTCCATGTTTTTTACTTAAATCGGAGGAGAAAAGTTTTGTAAAACGTAGATACACATGTCTTGCACGCATTGCATCCATTTTTGCAATAAAAAACGATGGAAAAACTACTTAATTTTGAGATCCGGCTGGTCCATTCCCTCGATACCCAAAAAAAGCTTCCACCAGCCGCCGCCAGATGCGCTAGTGAAAATCAAAATTACACTTGCGAGTACGATCTATGTAGCCCGGCCTTTAAGGCCTGGGGACGTTGTACGTACTCGCTAGTGTAATTTAGATCTTCACTAACACATCTGGCGGCGGCTGACCGAAGCATTTTGCCTGACAATTTGGAGCCGCTTCAGAAACTATGTTATTTTTCCATGTTTTTATTTAAACTGGACTGGAAAAGCATTGTAAGTGATAGATAAACATGTTTTGCACGCATTGCATACCTTTTCGCATTGGAAAATGATGAAAATAATACTTAATTTTGAGATCTAGTACGACCATTACCTCGATGACCAAAACAATATTCCACCAGCTGCCGCCAGATGCGCTAGTGAAAATCTAAATTACACTAGCGAGTACGGACAATGTCCCCTGGCCTTATCAGCCCCTTAGACGACTCTTAGCAATAATTAAAAGTACTCATACACATTAGTTTTTGGAACAGTTGTAAGGCTTTGTTTCAGCTTGTAGCAGTTTACGAGGAGTAGCATTTTTTTTTGTAAATAAATTAATCATTGTTTTATTTATACTCAATAAAGATACAAATTTTTTAAAAAATAATTGATTTGTAACATTTTCGTAATGTGGCGTTATTTCTCTTTTATAGCAAGTAATACTCGCTTATTTCAAGGTAACATGTTACAAATGTAAAGTGTTGAAAATTGAGCCTATATTTCCATATTATTGGGCTAAACTTTGGTCCATTCTTCGTCAATCAACCAAACAAACTGTAAAGGCCGGGCTACATTGATCGTACTCGCAAGCGTAATTTTGATTTTCACTAGCGCATCTGGCGGCGGCTGGTGGAAGCTTTTTTTGGTCATCGAGGGAATGGACCTGCGAGATCTCAAAATTTAGTAGTTTTTCCATCGTTTTCCATTGCAAAAATGGATGCAATGCGTGCAAGACATGTGTATCTACGTTTTACAAAACTTTTCTCCTCCGATTTAAGTAAAAAAAATGGAAAATTAACGTATTTTCTGGAGCGGTTCCAAATTGTTTGGCAAAATGCTTCGGTCAGTCGCCGCCAGATGCGCTAGTGAAAATCAAAATTACGCGTGCGAGTACGATCAATGTAGCCCGGCCTTAATAATATTAAATTTAGAAAACTCTACCACACCGCCGGGTCCTTTTTTCGTCCGCCACTGTGCGTTACCGCAACTACTAAAGCGTGTGTGTCTTGATCCGTTTCATTGGCGGGAATGTAAAGCATCGGGGCTTAAAATATCACTGCGAGTAGGGGACGCTGCAACTATAAAACCGCACCGCCGTCGAAAACCGTGCTTACATTTCTCCGTAACGGCCAATAACTGTTGCATAAATCTTCCGAAAAATGAGTTACTCCTACAGCATGCAGCTGTAGAAGATGAAGTTAGAATCCATGTTAGAAAAATGGATTAACGCAAAAGCAACAAAAAAGAAAGAAAACAAGGAAAACAAAAACACCCGAAGACGTGTGTTGCGTTGGAGGATTTGTTAGACCGCTGCTGCGGTGTGACAGGTGAAGCTGGGCGAAGTGTTGATCGAGGTGACGAGATTTACATAAAAACATACATAATGTTAAACACGCCGTGCCGGATCGCGATGTGGAATGCCTGTGTATGTGTGTGCGCACACTATGGTAAGATTTGCCGCGCTTGTTCACGCTTGCGTCAAACCAACGCTGCTTGAGGAATTGGTTGCAATCATCTTATCTTCGACCTTATCGTCCGTTGAATGGAGCTTGTGGAGGAAGACACACCTGGCACACACCTGGCTGTGAAGACGTTATTGGCCGCTTTGGGATGAGTGTTTGTGAGCGTGTAGGAAACGAAAACAAGCGCCAAATGGGGTTTTGTGGGGCCTTTGTTGGTGAGACAGTGACGATCCTCGTACGTCATGCTCGTATCTAATGCGCCCCTGCGCGCTTGTTGTTGGCCACCGCACTGTGAAGGTGTGAATGGTGGTTGGTTCTAAAAATATTCGTGATTTCTGTTGAGGTTGAACCGGGGCTGTGTGTGTACGTGTATCTAACAGTCGAACGAACGAGCAATGTTATACATCGCTTACACAGCACAGCCCATGATGCTTATAAAAGGAGCTGGTGCAGCGCGTCCGCTCATAATCGTTGATCATCACAATTAGCTTCAAATATTGCGATAGCCAAAATACGTTACTTTACACGGTAAAACCTACATATTTTGCTATCGATTTTTGGGTTTGTCTTCAGCAGCAGAGAATTAAATTTCCTTGCTGGAGCGTAACCGAACTAGGAAGTACATTAGCATTCCATTTTTGCTTATATTGCTTATAATCTTACATCGTTTCCTATTGTTTGTAATTAAATTCGACAATCAATACAACGCGACGAGCGTGACGCATTTGTCTCTACAGTGTTGTATAATCGTTTTTCTAATGTCTGTCGGTTTTGTCGAATTCAAATGCCTTTTGTGTCTGTAGAAACTGTGCATTTTTAACAATAAATCATGAATTAATTTAAATTTTCGATAGAAGCACGATAGTTTCGATCAACGCCATCTATGCGTGAGACCGAGTACTAGCAAGTGTAAAAAAGCTTTCAAAAAGCATGTTGTAACAAAACTGTTGTAAGGTTTTGCATAATCACAGTGGGTCATTTAAGTGTTGCTAGTAGAATTTCGAACGATCTAACTAGTAACGATTTTTATTTTTGGGTTTATTTGAGAGAAAATTTAATTATGCAAATGCATTTTTTGTGATTTTATTTTTTTTCTAAATCCGTCAAGGCAACAAATAGAAAGAAGCAAAATAAGACGTAGCGGAATTGGGTCTAGTGTGCCATAGGGGCAAGAGTGCCACCAAGCATTTTTTCCATAAAAACTTTAGTTTAATGATCAATTGTATACACAATTGTTTGCGTTCCAATGACTAGATATACTGAGCCGAATTTCATATAAGCTCTAAAAATCATGGGAACAATCAACCGAGAAAATATTTACACCACCGTAAAGCTAAGAAAATGTGAAAAATTTTGTGGGGTTAGTTCAAAAACACTTTTTGTCACTGAAAAATCCAAATTCAAAAAAGTTATAACTTTTGGGGCAAAAGAGCCACCTCTATTTGGGGCAAGTGTGCCACCATCTTTCATAGGTGCGAGCTGTCAAAAATGTAAACATTGTTGTAGCGTGCAGCGGTACGGTGCACTTTTACGAGCGGATTCTACTCCGGAAAAACAGACCAGCAACAACCCATATTGCGATACAGTTTGTGATGAAAAGGGGTTCATTGGTGACTCAAGACATGTAGGAATACATACACTAGTGGTACAAACGTAATATTCCAATTATCTAAGAAATACGGTTATTTTAACCAGTTGGCCGTCCAGCCCCATACGAGTGACACACTTGTCCCATCAAAACACAACGTCTTTTTGGACCCTTTTTAAAACCCTTCAAAAATAGTTTTGTTTACACTTTTTTCAAACGAAACTCATTTATAAGTGAGGAAAAATATGTAAAATGGTTATGAGATTTAAATCAGCTTTTGACAAACACGTTTCAGTGAGTGATGCTTAAGGTGGCACACTTGCCCCAAATTTCGCTAATTATATTCCTTAAAAAATCTTCTTTGATTCTCAACTATTTTGATTTCTTTTTGAGTTTTATTGGTGTCATATATTTTTGTTTTGTTTTCATTCTATTATGCTTATTAATGTTTATTTGGTATATGTTATTCTTCATATTAGAAGATACTACTAACATACTTATCAGTATTTTTATAGCAATTGTCATATTAACTATACTATTACTAACTGCAAAAATAATAGACTGATGAAAGTTAGTAACTGATATTAGTAACGAATAAGTAAGATTTATATTATTTAGATGAAGATGTTATTGCTCAATGCTTTTACAGTAAACTATGATGATTCATCTTCTTTGACAAAACCCAAAATTAGCATAACCATATTTATTCAGCAAAAAAGAACAAAACAAATAATCAAGAGCAGGTGGGCCTACAAAGACACTCATATGCTCCCCTCACCCCCCAAATCGTACCTAATTTATCACATCCTAATCACATTTTTTCACACACACAAATACAGAACGTATGTACGTGAGCTCTCTGCAAACCCCCCCCCCCAAAATCTCACCCGAGTCAAACTGCTTTCAATTAGCGAACACATTCACACCACCAAAAAGCAGTAACGAAGTTACAGCAACTTCCGGTTTCCTAGCGGAGTGGGAGTTTTCTAATTTCTTCTAATTCCAACCCTTGATGCCTTCGGTGCCAAGTGCCAACAATCAACCCAGCTCACGGTGCATCACACCGGCCCGGTTGGTGTGAAAAACAAACGAAAACAAATTGAATGCCGCTGGAAAAGCGTTTCCTTAATTCTGCGTACCCCCTCCTCCCTCTCTTACATGCGTACTGATGAGGCCGAAGGTAGAAGTTTTGTGATTTCAAACCATGACACAGCGGGAAGCATTCCGTTGCTTTTGTGCACCGTTTTTGGCACTGTTTCTATGCCAAATGAAGGGTGTGACGCGTCGAGTTAGAGAAATATAGAGCGAAAAAACCTCCCCGAAAAGGAGCAACATTGAGTTCCCTACACCCGTAGGCTACGCCCGGAAATGGAACAATTTTCCACAGTCAATTTGCAAAACGCGTCAATTAGATTTCCTGCTCCTGTTGGTGGGAGGAAGTTTTTAAAATATGCCTTCAAGGCACAGTCGGGACGACCGAAGCGGCTACTCGGTACACTTCGAGTCGGATTTTCCACCTGTTGCGCGCTCCCGTGTTCGGGATAACAAAAGAGCACGATTGTGTTCTGTGTGTCAGTTGCTTGCAGCTCCGAGCTCGGTATCTCGGGTTGAAGAGAAAACCCGAATGTGTTGTTATTTCGTTGCCGGTAGATTCCTTCATTGTTTGCAGTGATTTCAATGCCACCGAGCAGGGGAAAACGAGTTCACCTTTCTTTGTTGCCTAAAGGTTTCTTCTTCTTTTATTGGCGGCTGAGGTTGTGATGAGAATTTTAATGAGCACTATATTCAGGTAAAACTCTGCAACTGAAAGAAACTCACCACTTTTGAATGATTGGAAACAATTTTCATGAAATTAATTTTCTTTCCCAATGGCGAGATTTTGCTGGGCGCATAATCTGTCTTAAGTGCAGTGCGGAAGGGGGAAGCGGTGATCCATTGTTACCGACCTTCATTAACACGTGTACTCATATTTGTTCTGCGGATGGAAAATCCCCCGCAGCTAAAGGTGCTTAAGGTTTTGCCTTCGGGGTGCGTTTTGTTGAATGACTTTATGCCGGAGGAGGAGGCTTCGGAAATGGAAACACTGTTTTCCTTCACTGCCGACAGGTGGAAGCAAAACCTGGCAGAAGGAACGGTTCCCTTTTGTCCAGACGGCTGTTGCGAGCGAGATGTAATCCGCTTGTTGTGTTTGTGGCACCCTTTTGTGGCGGATTTGCGTTTTGTGAATGAAAGGAGATTTAGTGATTGCGTTCTTTCATGGACATCAGGAAGAGGTCTGTTGAGATTTCTTCTTGCAATAATCGCGAACTTTGTTGAAGATATTATGTTCTAGTTTTGTAACAGTCCATTTACTCAAAGTTACATTCAAAGCTTCACACACTTTATGTATCATTTCAGCAAAAGCGACTAGACAGATTAATGCCAATCTTTCCTCCCCTTCCTCCTTAAGAGGTCACCGTAAATGGACGGCGACACTATTTGGTTTCGGTGACACAACAAAAGCAACGCCCCATTTCAATGAACCATTCATCTCCGGCTTTTTCATTCATACGCACACAGCGACGTTCACAAAGGGCAACAAACGGCTTCCTTTTGCACTGTGAGGCAACGTTTTGCTTGCCTTCATCCAATGGTCAATTGGAAGTGTAGGGGGAAATGTTGGAAAAGCTACCGCATGCTTGTGTAAATGTATTTTTGATGTCCTGCTGGGCAATCGGGCAGGGTTTGCTGTGAAGCTATGAAGCGCCCGAAGTTATGCAATCGTTTGTTTTATTATGTGGAAAATATGATGCAAAGAAGGGGATAGTCTACAATTAAAATAAATAATTATAAAAATAGTTTGCGAGTCCTGAAAAGTTTACGAATTGAATGTAACACTTTTGTAACCAATATGAATTTCGTAAAACTTTATAGAAGAAAACTGAAGTTTAAATTTATAGAAAAAAGGTTCAAATTTAAAAAAAAAGGTAAAAATTGAAAGAAAGTTGGAAAGTACAAGACAACGTTTGAATTAAATGCTTCATACAGGGTTTCCCACGATTTATTGGTCAGTTCCCATAATTTTTTGATGCGTTCCCATGATTTTTTGATCGTATCCCAAAGATTTTTGGTTCGTGCCCATTCTGGTAAACGGCCCAAAAATTTATTTATTTTTATTATTATTATTATTATTATTATTATTATTATTATTATTGTTACTATTATTATTATTATTATTATTATTAGTATTATTATTATTATTATTATTATTATTATTATTATTATTATTATTATTATTATTATTATTATTATTATTATTATTATTATTATTATTATTATTATTATTATTATTATTATTATTATTATTATTATTATTATTATTATTATTATTATTATTATTATTATTATTATTATTATTATTATTATTATTATTATTATTATTATTATTATTATTATTAATATTATTATTCCATTCACTGGCACCGCGTTAATTCCTGTGATTCCCGTAAAATTGCAAATATATGCAATTTTGATTAACGTTGAAACAAAAAATACAAAATCCTCCAAAATAAAGGACATTTTCTACAAAAAGATTTCTTTTCTTTTTTTTATAGAGACTTTAAGCCAATTGGCCTCAATAGTCTCTTAAAAAAAGGTAAAAACATTATTTGTCACACAAAATTGTAGAAATTTAATGCAAAAAAGTAAAAAAAAATGGAATTTTTCAAACCATTCCAAAAAACCCTGCAAAACTGTCTAGGACAAGAAATCCTAGGCTGGGAAAGCGAGGAAAATGTATTAATATTTATTGTGTGCAAAATGATGTTTCTTCTGCTTACATAAGCGTGTTCTTTCGCCCCCTTTCCCATAGAGTCCTTGCTTGGTGCTTGGGTGCCCTTTGGCTGGACAAATATGTGACGGTTTTATTATTAGACTGGTTTAACATGGCACACCATACCGGGGGCAAGGCAATGCGTAATTATGCACATGAGCTGCTTAGATGCATGAAAAAGCGAAAGAGAGAGAGAGAGAAAGCGAGAAATGGGCAGAGCGAGAACGACGAATAAAACATAATCTTTTTGGCATTTCCTGTCTCTGAATTCAAGAATGGAAGCAGTATGCGGAGGAAAGAAAAACTGTCCCCCGGCACATGTGTGCGGCAGAGAGTGATCATAAGCTGTCCGAAAATAAACTCCAAATCTGTCTGCCGGTATCGGTATGATTTGCAAAAAGCCACCCCTCTTCCCTTGGCAAATGAGTGGAATTGCTTTGCTACGTACAAGATGCGTGCACGGTAACGGTCTTTTTCTGCGAGATCTGCGCGATCTGAGCGAATTCTAAATTTAACGAACGAAACACCGCGGCACCGCTGATCCAGTGCGCGAGTTTTGCGCGGAGTGGAAGAGTTAACGCAGAAGAGATCGCGATGAATGGGGCGGACAGTTTATGAAGTGGGAATATTTTAGATGTTCTGTGAAATGCTGCTCGCTATTCATCACACGGGCTGCGAGCAGAAAGACGATACACTTCTTCCCGAGCAGTGCGTAACATATCCACTTCCTGCTGTGTGCGCTGGTTGCTTGTGTCGGCTCATTATGGGATTCATTGTTTGTAGTAACCCCTTTTTATTCGCATTTTGAAAGCGCTGCGTGGCTCATTACTCTTCACGTGCGGTGCAGATTTCGTGGCGACACTTTTCAAATCCATTCATTTGTTTCTGTCTTGAGGAATGCTCCCCTAGTGGGTTGCTTGGGGATCTCGTGCGGGTTTCTGATGAATGGTTATGAATGAGTTGTGTGCTAAGGCGTTCGTAAACAATTTTGTTGTGTGATAGAAGCTTTAGAAAAATATTCATATTATTCACATTATCTTATGATAAATTTTAACTTTTTTTAAACCAAAACGCTGACAAAAGTATCCGTCTGATGCACAGATTTATTTTAAGCACTTCATTGACTCATTTTCCCGCAAAAAAACAACACAATTTGCAATACCACACAATCCCTCTTTTGTCACCCATTCACCCACAACCCTACAAAACGGGAAGGCAGGACTGTGATTCGTTTGCTCATTAATCCTTCAAAGGGATATTTGTCGCCTCACCCACGGTAATAAACAATTCACGGCGCACTGCTTCCACCGTGAACTCATCGCCGGGTGTTACCTTATCTGTGCTTTCCCATCAGCGTGCTTAATAATAATGCAATGATGAGTGCGATGCAACACTAAAAAGGGGCACCCCTAAATGAGCACTTTTGCAGCGCATTAATAAATAAGCAATTACTTAATTTATACTCTCCGCGCTCGGCGAGACACACGCGGTTTGCGAAGAGTGGCGGAAATGCTTGAAAACTTTACATCAAATCAAAATCAAATGTGATCTGTTTAATGCTTGCTAATGAGGCAAAGCAAAGCAGCCGAAATGAAATTATCTTTTGAGTGAAGTTTGTCGTGCTCTATTCCCACTCGGTGGTATGGAAAACAGTGGAAAAAAGTGGAATCATTATATGATTATTCTTGATGTGTTTTTTTGCAGTTGCTTTCCTTCACTGACAACGATACTCTCGTTCGAGTCTCATTTACTGCCAATAAATAAACAACCATGAAAACGATGACCGTAGAGGAGAGAGAGAGAGGGATGCCCAAGAGAGCACGAGAAAAAGGTCCAGTGAATCCTGTGAATCCATTCATTTGTTCGCCTATTCAGAAGTTTTCCACTGCGCCCGGAAGGAAGCGAAGATATGGGAACAAAAGTTTTTCCCTCTGGTGAATGGTGGCGGGAGCGGTTGCTCGGGCAGATGAAAAACAGAGGCCGGACAATTGCACCTTACGTTGTCGCAGGAGAGGGTGCGCGCTATGCCAATGAAAACGGAAGCATATTTGCTTTGATGATGGGTGAAATTGGTCGCTATTTTGTTTTTCCGTCGTGATGATAACTCCCAATACACCTAGAGGGTATATTGAGTTCTTTTTTGTGTGAAATGTCTGAAGTTAGCACAAAGTAAATCGTTATTTCCACTTTCATAATAAACATATTAATGTAAAAATGACACAGAAACCTTTCTGCATTTTTATAAATTATTCTCATTTCGAATTCCACACTAATTCCAATACCTTTACACCCTTCTCAGCAAGAACCGTACCCTTCAATAGTCTTCACGGGCTATTGTACCGCTGAAGAGGACACCGATGCCCGTAAACCGAGGGCAAAGGTCGCGGAGGAGTTCGTTAATCAGGTCAGAAAATCTCCACCACTGCCTATCTCTCTGTTCATGCTGTCGTTTCCCCCATGTTCCCTTTTTGTTTCGTTTTTATTTTGCTCTATTTTGGCAGATCCTTATCACAGTGTAGCATATGAACCATTATCGTAACACTGCTTAAAATCGCACGCGGAAACAGAAGCGTTGAAGGAAGGTTGATTATTACATCGACGTATGATGGGGACTACCGCCGATGGATCATAAGACGCGGGGCTTGGACGGAGTTGCTTTCGGTTGAATAGAGCACAAATTACAGCGAATAATGTCACCGTTGATGACGTCAAATTAGAGCATATTATTAGTTAATAGACCCCGGGGTGGCACTGGACCAAACGGGCAGAGAGCGGGAGTTCATCGTTCGGAGTTTTTCTACGGCGATTGAGGCGGAATATTACTCTCTTTCCCATTAGATTTTTCTAAGCGAGTGTGTGCGTTGCTCTACTCATACCTACATCCCATCCATCCATCACTTCACGGTCCATTGGATGGTTGATTCGCCGTGTAGGAGCGATGCGTGTGTGTGTGTGTGTCCACTACCTTTGACATTTTGCGTCTGCAAAGCAATAATTAAAGCGACTCCCAGAAAGCATTAAAAATTAAAACCAAACGAGCGGCTGTGCAAAAGGGAGGATTTTGAGCCGATGAGTTGATCAAGATTTAGACGAGGAGGAGTACTTTTGATGTGTTTAAATTATAATAAAATATTTTGGTGGGTTATGAGGAAACAATTAATGAAGCGAATGATGTATTTATTGTAGTATTTGTTTAAATTTAATGGATATAATTATTAAATTAATTTAATAAATAAATTAATTAAATTTTTAAATTAAATAAAATAATTGATTATTAATAAAATTAATAAATTAATAAAATAAAGAAAAAAAAACTCATCACCACTGTAAGCGCTCTACTTATACCTCTTTTAGTCATCTTTTTCGTAGAGGGTTTAACCCACCACCAAAGGCTATAAAAAACACGCTAATAAAACTGATTGTAGCTTTATTTTAATTTCAATTCACTTTACTATCATCCCTCACACACTAATGTGAACGTCCAGCAGACTTTGCTTGATCGTTCCCGAAAACGATTCCACCTCTTTTTAACAGCATCAGCGGGGGACGCTTTTAAATGAAATTGAGAACATCAACCGAACGACATGCCGTACATAATGACAGATACGTTTCGGGGGGTATTCTTAAAAAAAAAAAAAAACAACAACAGCCACACTAGGAATGTGCGACCACGTACATGGAGGTGTGTTTAAAAGAGGGCAAAATGGCTCACAAATAAAAGCTTTAATCGCAAGCACCCCTTTTCATTGAGCGGATGCTGAAACAGTCTGAGGATGTGTGTTAAAGGCTCGCTTTAGCTGCTGGCTCATCACCCGCATGGGGGGGGAATAGAGTTTAATGGAGGCGATGTTGTCGAAGGCAGGAGATAAACGAGATGCGTGAACAGTATCAGAGTGGCAAAAGCATGGGAAGACAAAGAAATGATGAGGTTCTGGAATTCTGAGCATTAGTTTAGATTTCTTTTTGGAGGTTGAGGTAATGAAGGTTGGTGTAAAAGCGAGAGCTTTCTCATGTTGAGAATGATATTTCAAGAAACGAATTCCCCCATTCAATTCCAGCTACTTTTCAATCCACATTCCCCCTCATTCACATCTCCCACAATCGCAAAGGGAACCTGTTAAAGGAGACGCGCTTGGGTTTTTTTTCTTCGAAATCGTTCACAGCCGCTAACGACTGACCGCGGCTTTAGCTTTCAGCACAACGTCGAACCAGAGCTTAGCGGCGAGGTGAGTCCGCGGAATATGAGTCCTCTGCTGCTGCCCTTCCATTCGCCAATGCCAATGCAAAACAACAACACCCGATCCGAACCGGCGTCCGATACGATCTGCTCGGCCGGAGCTTTGCAGTCGAAGTGGTTGAGATGCAAACAAATAAAAGTTTAAGATGAAACAATAAAACATGATAAAAAATTACTCCCCATTTACATCGAGGGCACCTTCCACCGCCACACCATGCGGTGGATTCCTCTCAAGCCGCCTGAAACAATATTTGGAGCGAGGGGGAAGGAAACTGGTTTCGTTTGCTGCGCGCTTGTGCGCTGCCGTATTATGCTGATTGCGTTGCACACGCCGATTTTAATGGAATAATTACAATTTATTAACTCATTATTAAACGATGCAGTTGAATGTTGGTATTTTTTTTGGTTAGAAATATTGTAAATTTTTTTTAAAGATAATTGTGTACAAAATGTGTGGCAAAAAAGGTTTGCAGAGATCAAGCTTGATCTTCAGTGGATATAAATTCTTCTAAACACTCCATATAAGGCAACCAAAGTGGTTGAGTTATGGTTCGCTAATGAAGATCCAGTACGCACACATGCAGTCGACCGAAACGAGCAAATGCGTGTTACCTTTGCTTGTTAGGCCTTTCCTTTTACAGCGAGTTGAATCCATAAGGTAAGGGAATTCCAGCGCTATAGCGGGATTACTCAGTGACGAGTCGACGAGTAGACAGGGCTAGATGCAATAGGCAAGCCACAGCAAGTACAGCGTGTTCGTTAAAGCGATCGGGAAGAGTTGAAGAACCTGTGGGAAGCTCTACGGGAAACAGGTTGCACCAAAGACACTACCAGATTGGAGCCCCAAGATGTCCACCTTCCACGACAGCGACGAGCGTGAGCCCTAAGACCTTCGGGGGAAAGAGTCCAGTCAGGATTACTAATCTTTGCACTATCTACACAGCTCTGCACCGGTTGCAGAGTTGCATCGGGGAAACGTTCACAAACCAAAACCTGCTTCTTCTCGTGCCGATGGACCGAGGGGCAGGTTTTTTTGCAGGTCCTCCTTTCCTACCGGTTCTGGTTCATTGGCCCACTCGTGCTAACGGACAACATGTATAGAGTTGCAATCGCAATTGGACTCGAAGATGGCTTTGGAGCGCATGATCATTTATGATCGCGAAGGCAATTGAGGGCGAGTATGGGACTTTTGGTTGATTTTCAATAACTGTTTAACGCAAACAAGTCTCTTTTCGAATTGTAATACAATTCATTTATGGCATGAAATGTTAATTACAAAGAACCACAGCATCAGTAACACATTTTCAACTTCACTCCTGTGACTTCGCCTCGGGATGCATTCCTGTTTCTCCCTGCTCCGCAGTCCGCGCGTAAGATACCAACAACCTTTGGGATTATATTTTTATTGTGAATTGTTCACCTCTCCCAACCTGTTCGCCAACTCTTCTCCACCCTTCGAAGCGATCCCTTGCAGGGGATTGTCTCGGCACCGGTCCAGAAACGGGGAAACATTTTTCGATAAGCAATCGCTCGCGCGCTGTTGTTCGCCTTCCAATGCAATGCAACATGCTGGGATTCGTTTCCACTTTTTTTTTGCTTTTTCCTTCTGTGCATATTTGCATATGCTTGCAGAATGTGTTGCACTTGATCGCTCAAGAGACTGAGACTGTGGCCACACATCGAAATCGTTGGTATCGTTGTTCGTTTTGAAGGTCACGGCTGGCTGGCAGGTTTCCCGAGGGTCGCCTCGTTTTTTTTTTTTGCATATTCGGAGGATATTGCTGCAAGCCACTGTGAAACGCGCAGTTGAGCTGGGTTGGAAGTTTTAATAAAATTTTACTTTTCTTTGTGTCTGTATATTCGCTGCCATGCCATTGAGCATCCCACAGGGACAGTTTTGCCTGGGAATGATTATTCATCGTTAAAAAGTTGAGCAAACGGCTTCAATTTGTCATCGATTTTGTCAAAGATTTTCTGATGAAAACAAGACCTTGGATGAATGAAATTAGATGTTTAGAGGAATCTATTTCCTGACACAGAAAAAAAAATCCGAAAATTGCTTCACTTCCGTCTGGTACGCTGGCGAACAGCGTGGCGTGATTCGATTTTTCTTTCCCTCCGCGTGCTCAATCACCTGTCAATGGGAAGATCCAATCGAAGAAGAGCGCATTGGGTACAAAAAAACTTTGTTCGGCTTCCCAGCGGGACGCATATTGCTCTAATTTCCCTCCCTTCGCCGTCCGTGTAGCCACGGGTGAGGGTGAGCCCCCCCACGTTGAGCAAATCGGCGCGCCAATTGTTCGGAAATTACCATGTACCGTAGAGGGAAAATATGATTATAATTTCGCGAGCAACAGGAAGATCCGGGTGGGTGTGTTTGTGCGCGTGTGAAGCAAAGGAAGAGATTTGAACGCAAAAAAGATTCATTTGGAAGGACAAATTTATTTTTTTCTATCAATTTGGGCTTTGTCCTTTGAGGTAAAACGAGTTTTTTGTTCTTTTGGAAGATGATTGAATATTGTATTAAAGAAAAATTAGCTTTCTCCAACAACAAAAAGCAACATTAAACGATCGAGCAAATGAGTGACATTCTTAGAATTACGGCAGGTCGTCGTCCAATCTTCAGGTGATTGCGGAGGGATTTTCTTTTCCTTTATGCTGTGCGTGTGTGAGCCAAAACTTGTCCTTCCCGTTGCAGTCGTAGGGCTTTGCTAATCTTTCCCAACCCGAGACACACAGCTTCTGCTGCTGACAAGCGCGCTAATGGAAAAATGCCAAAGGCGAAAGCCCTCGCGAACCAACTACCTCGGGTAGTGGAGATGTGTGCTGTGCGTCAAACTTTAGCCCGTTGTGTAGCATAATTCCGTAATGACTTTTGCTGTCGGATTAAGAGCCTGAGTAGTATTGCGAACATCAAAACTTGTTCGCATTATTTCGTGTGAGGTGGACACGCCACTGTACGCCACACGAAGGGAGCAGGAGCATTAAACGTGTGGCTCACATATGATGGGTGCAAGTGGTCAGAAAATATTTATGTCCGATCGTTAACGCACAGCGAGAGATTACGCTGGTCGCTGGTTGGGTATGTTTTAAGTAGTTGGGGTACTAAAAACAAATGTATAAGCATCTTGAAGATGTAGTGGGAATTCAGATTTGTTAATTAGAAAACGACATTGAGGTAAAGCGAACTTTGTTACGTACTCCTCAAGCTGCAAACATACTTCAACATTCCAATTGAGTTGAATGGAACGATAAATGAACCTTGAGAATCAAAAAGCAGGAAATGAACCATTAAAAACCAGCTAATTAAAAGATGAATTTTGAGCCAGAACACGTTGAATGCAATTATATGCTCCGAGGTACTGCAAAAAGCTATATTTAAAGAGTAATAAAATGAAAAACCTCAAAGCGGGTCCTTAAGGTCTCTTTGAGCAAAACAAGAAAGGTATAGTGAGAGGGAGAGAGATTAAAAGAGAGCATATTCTCTGTTATGACCAGTTTTATCTTTAACAGATAATTTTCACATTAAATTTATTTAAAGCATCCCGATTTCTCAAAGGATTTGATCTCAAGAAGTCATTGTACTTTCAAGCGAGAGTCCCAAGATATCATTACTTTCAAGCCTCTGTAAAAGTATTACACAGCCTTTTAAGACTTATTTTTTACAATTAGACCGGAATGCTAGTCCTTGCTAAGCGAGATCTGGATAGGAATTGAGCTCATCCGGTCTTATAAGACACTCTTCATCATTATAATGTATCTGCTTAATGTGTATTCATATAAGACCTGGAAGATCTGACCGATAGTCAAAATTGGTAAGCTAGATCCTTAAAGTCTGATGAAATATTTCCAAGAAAATATCTACATCTATTAATGGATGAAACATAATCCTGCATGCTTGAAACATATCAAACAGAATGTAGCTGACATAAACATGTAAACCAATTCCCATGCATTCCTCGTCCCCGTTGAAAGGTTTCTCCGTCACCAAACGACGCTCATTAAACCGTTTGTTGTGCTGTCAAAAAGTCATTCCCAGAAGGTGTCCGGTGACTGTGCTGCGCTTTAGGCGGAATATCGCCGGAGGCCCCCGTCGACAATCCGGCGTTCGACGCGTCATTCCGAAGTGGACCAAAACAGCTCGTCCACAAAAAAATAAAGGGAAGATGTTGAAAATTTACGATCCCAAACTGTTTTCCAAACCGATGCCAAGATTGCCCTTGACATCGGGCGAAACAGCAGACGACGATCGGTGCCTAGATGGCGATCATCCAATGTGTTTGTTTGCGTCGTTTGTGCGGGCTGATGTCATGCTTTTAATTTCGGCCATATATAGGTCCACATCACACGGGCGGGCACAATCGTTTGTGTTGTTGTGACACAGCGTTACCCCGTTTTTTTTTGTGACGCTTCGTGGCCAGACACAGCAGCTGTTGATCATATGTGTCGCTGGAAGAACTCGTGACGCCGTTTTGCTCATCATCTCCAAACGGCCGATCGTATGTAACCAACAAGTCCTGTCCGCTGTCTTCCCGTGCTCTGGACAATGACAATGAAAGATCATTGTTCTGGCAAACAAAATCCGCATTACAGTAGGCTCTTTTGTTTTGTTGGAAGAATCCCCCGGTTGCTGCTACTGCCGCCTCCGCCCGCGTTGTGGGTCGTCACGGTGCGTCCGATGCAAACGTGACCAGCGAACTCCTCCAGCGAACCGGTTGACCTCGGATGCAGCGCATCCGGACAAAGCTCTGGCCACTCAGGGCTGTAGAACAATCGAGTTGATTGTGCTCGGGCTGACGCGGGCATCGTACCTCGCAGCGCAGCACCGCTGATGATGTTTTAATTGTGCCCACCACTCCAGGCAGCAGATCGCCCTGAGGTATTTTAGCTCGTTTTCGTGTCGGAATATTGGGACTAAGACTGAGACTATTCGGGGCTGCGCTATAAACCGAAACCGGTTCACTTGGATGCTGCGGACAAACTGAACCGTCCGTCCGTGCTGGCGGCCACCGCCAGTGATGGTAATCCGACCCACTGGAACTACTGCTCCCTCCCGTACATTTTTTTGTTGACTCCTCTCTCTCTCTCTTTAGCGCTCTAGCGCATTGCTACTTGTTTGACTTCAACCGACGACTGCGCACTGCTCGACACTGCCGCAAGTTGCATCGTTCCAAAGCCGCGCTACCATGGTAGCGAGATGAACTGCGACCGGTTGGATTTATCAATCGCTAGCGCAGCATGTCCCACTGCCTATAGAGCGGGCCGGTGGATGCTGCGTCCGAACTGCCGGAATTTGTAGCATCGAGCATCGATGGTGCGGGTGAAGATGAGATCGTCCTGAAAGCGCTTCGGAGTGTCTGGTTCGGCCCGGGGGTTTTACCCCTCCTACCGCCTGTCCAAGCCGGTGTTGGTCACCTTTCCAGCCATTGGAGTTATCGGAGGTCCTACTGGTTGGAGGTTGTTTCCCAAGATCTTGTCGGAAAGCCCAACGCCATCGTCGCGCCATTGCG
Source organism: Anopheles coluzzii (assembly GCF_943734685.1). Classification (NCBI taxonomy): domain Eukaryota; kingdom Metazoa; phylum Arthropoda; class Insecta; order Diptera; family Culicidae; genus Anopheles; species Anopheles coluzzii. The sequence goes on along the minus strand of NC_064671.1, from coordinate 69,606,458 downwards.
CGACCCGTCGGTCAGTTTTGGGTTGCAGTTGTGGCGGGTGGAACGAGTTGTAGTTTTGTGTTGTGATAAGTTCTAAGACTTCCTGTGCGTGTGTGTGTGTGTGGCCTTTAAAGGTTCGGTGCGAAGGTGTGTCACACATCCGGGTGAGAGTCAGTGCGCGTGTTGGTTAGTGTCTGTCTGGTGGATTCGTCTGTGGCATTTTATCTATCCGTGGAGTCTACGTGTGAAGTCCAACTCATTTTCTGGAGACGATTTCAGGACTCAAACCCGTCGGAGGAATGCCTTCGAGTGGGGGTTGCTTGGGTCTCTGAAGCGTCCCTAGAATTGGGAAGGATTTGCCTGTAGACATCCAACGGATGGGTAGTGTCATGGCAACTCCACCAGCAACACACGACAGGTGGCAACTGGCTTTTGTTCGGGGTTTGATCATCTTTTCCGTCCTTTATTGGTACCCCCTCCACATACGGACAGGTCCTTAGAGCCTAATCACAAACACAGGCACATACTTCGTCTCCACTCCCTGCTGCTCTGAAGCTGTCGGCGGTGTCCGCGGTGGTGCTGGTGGTGTTGGTGTGGAACGCAAGGGAAAGGAAGCTCCCCGATCGGTGGCTCCCCGAGGCTTCCTGGTTGGCACTACGGGTTGGTGTGCTGGGCCGGCAGGGTAGCGTCCACGCTGCCCGGACAGGCACCAGGTACGGTGCGGTCGCCAGACGTATCCGCCCGTTTCGTGTGCGAGCGCTTCGGGAACGGTTGACTTTTCCACCCGCGTCCATTATGAATCGTCATAGAGAGATTGATAGTATCACTTGTGTTTTTAATTCACTTGCCGAATTTTAAATGCAATATTGAACAAAATAACATATAAAAACTCGTTTTTGGAAAGTCCTTTAACAGCAGAGAATTCAATTTCCTCGTTAAAGGTATAAGCAAATAACAAACAAAACAAAACAAAACAACCATACAAATCAAACACACAATAAATCACAAAACTGCATGGCATGGCTACAGCCTTGTCCAAGTTGAAGCGTGATAAGAATTTACATAATTTCTTCCATCAAGACTTCTTCCTTTATTTGTTTTACCGCCCGTAATTCATCGACAAAAGACATACAAAAAAACAACTGTTGAGGTAGGCTTATCGCTTGCCCGGCTAGACGAACAATAAAAAATCACAACCGAATTGCTCAATGAAGCTCAATCACGGGGCATGTTATCATGTTTTGAGTTTTTTTTTCTGTCTAGTGGTTAGAAGATCAATTTCAAAAGGTTATGAAATGTGCTGTTTTCACTCCGATCGGTGTTGTTTTGACGGCAAAACACATCGCTTGGTTTGCTGCTAGCAAGCTGGTTTAAATCTAGTAAAATTATTTTAATGTAAAATCATCTTCCATGTCTTAGACGGCATCTCCAAAGAAACAAATATGATTGACACTAACGATGACGTAATTAAAATCTGGTAAGAATCGAAGAGAAACATGACCATCGCTTTCTAAATCTGGAACATCAAAAACCGGCCCTGGGGGAAGTGTTCCGGAGTTGTAATAAATCCAACCAAATACTCCCCATGTTCCACCAAACCATCGCAAGCTCCAATGATTGGAAGCATTTCTCCCCGAAAATTACACCCATTAATCACGCGGATGAGTCAAGTGTAGCGTGGAAGTTCATAAACGTGCATAAGAATTTAGATGGACTTCTAAAATTAGTTCACTGCTAGATGGCTGTTACTGCGGCTGCTTTCACACGATGGAACCAGCGAACGGTTCCATATCTCTCTGTCTACTCTTCTTCTACTCTTCCTGCCCATGCCATTGCTAGATGAACTATCTATCTTAGGCCCCTCAGCACCCAGGAAACCATATGGTTCTTGTTTGAATGGGAGCTGCTCTGCTCTCGTCGCCCGCCTGTCAACTTGATCGGTTGATCGGAACCATTCAGCAGTGTGCAGTGCGAAGCAAGCGAAGGATGTTTTTGTAAGATTAATCTGTTTTTTTTTGTTGTTGTTGTTGCTGTTGCTTCTTTCACTCACTGATGCTGGCAAGAAAATTCAATGGAGCTAGTGCTAGATGTTTGACTGTACGATCGTTTGATGATCGTCTACGGTCTAAGAGAGCTTCCTGTACTGTTTATTTATTTCATTTACGCTCGATCTTAAGATCATCCGTCATGTTGTCGTGTGTTCTTCGTGTGAGACATGTCGAGAAAAGGGTTGAGCTAGTTCCACGCGTTTGTTGTTTCGCCGGATGTCTGGAAATGCGATCTAGCGGGTTGATCGGAACACTTGCGTTAGCGTAAGAATGATCTGCATTGTGCGATGTTCTACAGCGGTTTTGGAGATACACGCACAAGACTTTCATTGAAGATGAAGAATGTAAGGCGTCCTCTTGAACTGCTCCAATCGAACGACTTTCTTCAATATTTCAGACGCGTTCAAGGATACCAGAAGAAGCAGACCGAAACATCTCGCTCCTCGATTATACATCCATCGATACCTCCGATGCTTCACTTAGTATGATCAAAGTGAAGTAGTTTTCGTTTCTGCTTCTCGTTTCCCCAAAAAGCAAGGATGCGGCGAAAAAGTCAATAATCGTAATGAATGGCTAACATTTCGGGAGTGGTGTTTTTTTTTTTGGTCGATCCCTCCAAATCCACTTGAAGTTGATTCCCCGCGTTCACCTGGTTCAAGGGAAACCCGCCACAAATTTCACGGCTATACACATTTCCATACAGAAATGGCTTGTTTTGCTCTGTTCTCTGCTCTCCCTTGCTTTTCCCTTTTCCCCTCGCATCGGGCGGGTTCTATTTTCGGACGAAAGACCAAAGACCAAACAAATGCATGTTGTGTAGCACGTCATCAATGAAAAGTCGGCAATCGGTTGGGGGTTTGTGGTGTGTGTTTTTTTTCTCTGTGAAGTTCTCTTTGCACTTCCAGAATTCCAGCAGTCAAGAGGTGGGTCCGTCCGATGCATAATAGATGGATGTACTTTGCGGGGTATTTTTTCGTTTTTTTAAGAGTTTTACCTTTTCCAGGAAAATAGATATGCTAGCTCGAGTAGATCATCCCGAGGGCTGGATAGTAATAATTATACTAGTCTTATTTTTCGTAAATTTTGTTATTTCAAAACAGACTATTCGTGGCAGTCTTAAAGTAGAAACTGGTATAGAGAAAGGAAAAGATGGAGCCGGAGGTAAGCAAGCTAGCAAGACCTGCTGGAACGAGCCCCGTATCGTATGTATCCGTAGCCAAACGCACCTTTCAACTCCACGCGTGGAGCGATTTACGACGCCGAGCGAGTCTCTGGATGTGTGGCGTTTTATTTATAGCAAAAGGGGACTTCTTCCACTTTATTCTCCAGCCGTCACAAGTGCAGCGTACCTTTACCGCAACTCGAACGAAGAAACGAGCTGGATCGCGCCCGGAAACTTCCCGCGAATGACTCAAACACTCCGATGACGGATGCTGTTAGGCTTGTGTTATTTCCCATACCGTCCACCAGTTTCCAAGCAAAAGGGTGGTAAAAGGGTGACAAACCATACCGTCAGAGACATTTCCGGACGCTACATGTTCCAAAACCGAGCTCGGAAGCGCCATGGAAGTTCTTCCCTAGTGACCATGAATTTAAAATTGCATCTCATTTAGAGTGAAAAACAAACCCTGCGTAGAAATGGCTGCAGAATGTAAAATCTTGCCCCAAAAAAGGTGTGAAAGATACGTGCAAAATCCATAAAGAGACTATTTGTTGCGTTCAAGACGCATTTCTTATGCTCATCTCGAAGCGGTTTGATGTTTGTTGCCAAACTAAATTCACCTTTTTGACATCAACGCAACTCTCCGCAGCAAACGGCGCGGCCTAATTCGTATGCAAAACAGCGTCCGCTCTGGGTCATGCATAAATAATGTCGTTGTCTCCGTCGTCCGATGGATTCGAGCCGTGTTTTAGGGAGCAGGTTTTTGAAGATGGATTGGACTTTAAGTGAAATTAAATGTGTGTAGAGTGTGGCGATTAAGCGAGATAATTGTAACTCGGCGTTTCTAACACACACACACATCAATAAGATGTCTGTCCACCGATAAGGTAAGGTTATGATCTGTAAAGCGGCGTGCGGCTCATCAACCCCAAAAACCCATCGCCATCCGAGAACGGATTAAAAACGGGTGAGTTTATTTGAATATATACATCCCACTTGCAAGTATGGTACGATCCTTATCGTCGTCGCAACTGTCACGGTGATGTCGCTTGCGTACGCAAATAGCCTACGGATGCCCAAATGTTGCGTTTCCCCGTCTGTTAGCGGTAGCGCAAAACAGTGAGCAAACAGTGGAATATCATCATCCATCAAGGATGGAAATCTCAGCAGCACACGGGACTACAACGGGAGCGGCACAAGGGACAGAGGTTTTTCAATTTATTTTACACTTGAAATGGGAAGGCTTTTTAAAGGTTATGTTTTTCTTTTGTGTCGTTTCTTTATTCTTTCGTTCAAGTGCCTTCCTTTTTTTCTCGATTTGCACGACTACTTACCGAGTGTACGATGATAAATGAGTTTCCAATGATGGCTTAAGGGAAGCTGGAGAAGTAGGTAGAGCCATCGATTCGCCCATTGTTGCCAAACGGAGGAAATATTGTAACGAACGTGTATTGTGTGAAGGATTAATGAAGGAACGAGGGGCGAACGAAGCGGGGAGAGCTTAAGAGGTGTAGATGAGTTTGAGCAAATGAAAAGAAATAATTTTCCATCACCTCTTCTCAGCAAGGCAAGCAGCGTGGTCCTCTCGGGAAAACACGCGCCTTTTAAAGGATGTGTATGTGGTTTCTCTGTCTCTATTTGTCGCCCTCAACCCAGCTCCAGTACGGCTAACAAATGATCCTTTGCGGTTCACCTTATTGCTCCCCGCACGAAGCGATTCATTGCGGGGAAACAATTAACATTGCATGCCCCTTTCCGGGCGTGATTCTACTGTTGTGGTGTCGTGGCTTGGCTGTGGTTTTACCGGCACGTGCAAAGGGCACTCTTTGGTGAGGATCTGTTTCAGGAGGAATTTTTGCACAGAAAGTGGGAAAACTTGTTGACTTTGAATGGATTCTTATGAAGGGAGGAAGTGAGAGGAATGTGGAACCACAATGGGTTCCATTCGTATGAATTTCGAGAGGGCGTGTGTTGAAATGTTACTAATTATGATATTCTGATATTTTAGAGGGAGCTAAGAGCAATTGTTTCCTTTCAGAAGATAAAATATGAAATAAAAATTTAAAAGTCTTAATTTTTAGCCATAAGACCATGTTAAGACTTTAAAATCCCTTGGCTCCCCTGAAAATGGCGGCATTTTCACAAAAGATTCCGTTCACAAATTCAATTACAACCAATACGCTTAATCCGGATTTGGGCTCCCCGTGTAAAGACCTGTCGTCAATAAATCCTTCCGCGGTTGGAATTCGCTGGCGGCATCGGGCACTGTACGCAAAAGCTCCGAACTTCAATCGAAACCGACCGGCCCGATTGTTCGACAAAGCGGAACAATCGAGCGTCCGTTTTGGGTGGGCTGGGGGGGGGGGGGGAGTGAGTCGAGCGTATGCAAATTTCAATTACGGTAGCACATTTTTCCAATTGTCCTCACGTTCTTGTCCCAGCTTACAGTGCAGAAAGGTGGACAACGGATGAAGTGTGCTTTGTGTGAGCATTTTTACTTTTTTTTCATTCGCATTTTTTTTCAATGTCCCTCGACCCAATTATGCTGTGGGTGAGTCCAACATCGGACCTCGGTCACTCTCTTTGAGGTCCGTTTTGTCCACAGCACAACACATCATTGTAATGTCAGCCGAAGCAGCCGAAAGTGCGGTAACAGTTGCAAAAAGTAATTTAAATATCCTTTTAATCGACTGCTGAAATCACAACAACAGGGCGGGCGCGCTCGAGGCGCGGGTCCTTTGATATGAAAAGTGATCCGAATGTCAAACAGAAAACTACAAAGCACCACTTCCCCCCCACAAGGGACGATACAAACCGAAAACTGGACAAACAATCCGTACCGGTAGGTAGCAGGGGAAAAACAGGCATAAAAGGGAAAACATTATTACACCGCCATACATTATGTATATGATTATGCAAACACAATAACACACACACACACAAACACTGTGGTAGGCAAATGTGAGAAGCGAGTGAAAAGTGGCACCCAGATCAACATTACGATGAGGATGAGGATGATGGGTGATGACAAAACTTCGCCGCGCGAGTGTTGTTTGGTTTTCTTTTATTGCCTGGGTAGCTTCCTGCATTTTTTTTATTAGCTTTCTCGCTTCTTTCATCCTAAGAAAAGGGAGCAGTATTGCTATCACTTTCCCTTACAATAATGTTTTTTGTGTGTTGAGGTTGTTGTTTTTGTCTCCTGCTAGACTATCACGGGGTTTCACGGTCGGGATTAAAAGAACACGGTGTTCTTCTTTCAGTTCCCCTCTTTGTTCAAATAGTGACACCAGGGGAATCGATGTGCCGGAGTTAGTTTAGAGGGAAGTAAAGTGTTTGTGAAGCGTTTCGCTGACAAAAAGGGAAACCCCTTTTCGATGATGATCTACCGTCTGTGTGGTAGGTACAGTGAGGGGAATATTTTTAAGTGATTATGTTCGAAAATTGTATCTAAAGTTATTTTGAGGCAAACAGGCTTGATTTAAGGGTTTGAGCTCTGGAAAAATGAGAAATACTTAATACAGTTTAATTTGGTTTTTAGAATTACACAACAAATGACTTTTCTTCGAATTGAACTTCCAAAAAACAAAATAATCATGATTTAAAGAAGCTGAATACAAACATAACACACTCTTTTTCTATTTAAAATTATTTTAATTTAAAAAAAGTACTAAATGGACTTATAATTATGCTCACCACTGTACGGCAATGCCTACATTCCCCTTGACCAATGCACCAGAGCACCCGGGCTCAATTGCTACCGGATGGTGTAAAGAACCGTGACCGTCGCTGTGTTATCCTTTCCCTCTTTCCATAAGTCGAGCTACCCGAGCAAACCCGCTTTCTGCCTACTGTACTACTGCACACCGGAAGCTCTCGAAGTCCTTAATCGACCGGTGAGTGAGGACAGTGTGATTTATTGTAATCGAATGTATCCTGTCGTGTCGGCTTGCCTCTTCGGCACCATCGCTTAGGTAAATCGCTTTCGATAGATGGATTAGAGAGAGAAAGAGAGCGATGGCAAACATTCCTTTAGAGCGACCGTGCGGCCATCCAACGGTGGTCAATTGATGAGAACTGTAGGGGTCAATTTAGGGGAAGCCTTTGGGGAGTTGCTACCGGAAGAAAAGGTAACCTTCCCAAAGGGAGAAAGGGTTTGCTTCTTTTTCGGGGATAAATTATGCAGGACCTTTTAAATTGAGGTCAAATTATGACAATAAAGGTATTTGAGGACATTTTCAAGTGGTTTTTGGCTAGCTGTTTCAATGGAAAAAAGGTAAAAATAAATAAATTATCTTAAAAACGTAGCTTTGAGTGAATGAATATGCGTTACATTCTGTCTACAAGCTTACCATTTCCATTCGGTTTGACTGCTTTGTCCACTTTGTCGATAGTTTGCTGCCTCTAATTACTTTCTGTTCCAGAGGACACCACACACACCAGCACACAAACCTAAAAGGACACTGGAGGCTTCAATACTCCGGGGACTAATGTTTGATTGACAAAGTTTTCCTTCCGGCTTTCTTGTACTTTTAGCACTTCACAATCTTCCAACATCACACACACACACACGCGACCAAGAGGATTACACGGGCCCAAATACCATGGAATTGAGCCCTTCGTCTCCCCCCCCCCCTCCTGCCGTAAGCATTTCCCTTTCTTATCGATGCGTCACCATCGACAGATTTCGCCGTTTTCCCGATACCATGATAGAGGGATTAGTGTCAAAAGCTGGCGATGTTGTTTTCGGGTGCAAAAATTATGCTTCTCATGTTTCGGATGACGGTAGCGTTTTATCGCCCACCACCAAACTGCCACGGTACGATTAGGATGATAATGAGATGAGCGCTGCGGGTATTACACACACGTTCCCAGACTCCATTATCGCGCTGTGCAGCTTGTCAAGCAGTGTATTACATGATCGTTATGATTGCATTATGGTGGTCAGGGGTGTGTGTGTGTGTCTGTGTGGATTGGGAAGAATAACTTACGGTAGAGACAGAGGGACAGGCAGAGCCGTTAAATCAAAGCCCGTTGGCAATGCGACGGGCATGACTGTTGGCAGTGATGCTCATGAGACAAGCAAAAAAGCATCCGGAAAAACATTGCGCATGACGAGACTCGTGCTTGTCTATGTGAAAAATGTTTTTATTTTAAATTTTCGCAGCACAAGCCGTATTGCATTCAAAGAAAGAATTAGAGTACATCAATATTTACCTTTTTTGTGAACATTTTTCTGTTTCAATTATACTTTTTTTATACAAAAAACAAACGCTCTCACGTGCGTTCACCGAAAGTAAAAATATGTTTTTGCGCCACCACTTCAAAATGGATGACCCGTTCCATGGCAATGCGCCAAAGTGACCGACGTCACTAGGGAGAAATCGATAAATGTCACCAGCATAGCAGGATCCATAGCACACTGCGCTTCACGGAAAACCCAATGGAAATTGGAAAATGAAGAGCGGCGCTGACGGTTGTTCAAGTGACCGGTCCCTCTCGTTGCCTTTCCATCCATCCATCGACCGAGTGTATAAATGTTTAATTTTTATGATAATTGAAAAAGGAAGAAACCTTGACAGAGGGCCCGAGACTCACGAAACCTCACTGGAATCGTGAAACTGTGGTCATGTTGTGGTTTCGATTTCGCCAATCGAGCTAAGCGGAGCATTGGCAAAGGGGTAAAGTGGGGGCATTTCCTGTAAATTTATACGATTGAACCGTTCCCCGAAATCGAACCTAATCAACCCATAAGGATGCGGTGGCGGCGGCGGCGGCCAGTGCTTAATGGTTGATTTATGCGTCCTTGGTGTCCGTTGGTAACTGGACACCGTTTTCATAATTTACTCCTTGTGCTTTAAAAAGGAAATATCGGACCTTTTTTTCTCAAGAATTGTAAGAAGTGTGCAAGAGAAAAAAAGGACTCGTAAAATTCGTACGAGTTGATTGGTCAAATAAAAATTTCATACCAGTGTGGGTAGATAAAAAATCGAAGTCCGTGGGGCGAGCGAAGTCTTTCAACGTGATTAGTACCTTTATCGGTAAGTTCCGACGCAAGTAGTGGAGGATGTGAGGGATAAAAATCCCCTTTTTAAAAAGAAATACACAGTCCCGAGCTGCCCTAAAAAAGGATCAAATAACGCAACAGTCGGTCGATGGCGTTTCCTCCGGTCAATTGTAAAGGCATGCCGGGAATATCTGGCCTGCTGGTGAATGTCCACTTACGAGAGCTGTTTAGAGGGCTTTTTTTACTTGAAGATATCTACCATGCGAGTGTCTCTATGTGCTTGGACTGTTCACTTTTCGATCCCTCTTCCTGCTAGCCTGCCTCGTAAAGTGAGGTTAGTAATGCACATGGCACACGTTTTGTGGGTTTGCGTACGCTGGCGTTCGATGCGTAATTGAGTGGGCAGAAAGTGGTTCCATTTCAATGCTTGTTCGTTGATTTGTCGTTTGTCGGATTGTGTTTTCGAATGGGTGGCAAGGGTCGTTTGTGTGTGGGTTCGTTTTTTGTTGTTGTAGTTGTTGGTTGCATTGAATGTAAGTGGTCTGGGGATGTGGGGTGATTAAGGGATGGTTTATTGAACCATCAAAAGGCTAATGATTTCCTAATGAAAGTGCCAACACAAAAACCGGGAAGGGGAAAATGGAGTTGGAAGGCTCAAAAGGACGAGCTGGACGCGCTGACCGGTGCAGTCGAGCGTTGGGAATGGAAATGCGTTAACATAATAACGCTTAAAAGCACCAAATGCATCGCATGGGCTGTCGGGTTCGTCCGTTTGCTTGATCCTTTTGTTGTGTCGGGGATCAAACGATTTCCGTTTTGTATCAGCACAAAAATATGAACAGTCTTTGAAGAAGGTCATGTTTCATTAATGATGTGCAAAGACTTGTGCTATGCAATGTATTGAAATAATTAATTATGTTTTAATTAACAGAAAAAGCAAGGCCGCAAAAGTGTTCTTTCAATAAAAGGGTGTCATAATACTTTCTAAATTCGTAAGATATTTAGTTTAAGAGAGTAAAAACTGACCAAAAGATAAAATATGCAGAATATGAAAAGAATATGTTCATACTTTTTATTTATTATTAAAAAAGATGAATGGAGCGAACTACCACCAACGAACCAGTCGGTTCAAAAGACCGTTCACACCGGAAACCTCAATCGTAATCTTAATCGTCCGTTCTTCCTTCCGCTGATAGCACAAAGAGCCAGCGACACCAGCGACAACGCACAACAACACTCCGTGCTCTTGACTTTCGTACTTTTTATACATACTTTGCGATAAAAAAAGCACGGAAAAAGCAACATTCTCTTCCATTCGTTTCTGCTCTCAATATACCCCGACACCCCGTTTTGTTGGCTTTTCCGATTACCGCATTTTCAGCGACATTGTGCGTCGCCTGTCGTCTCTCTGTTCCTTTCTATTGATCCGGTGCAATGAATGGGAACGATCCGCCGAGAGGCCGTGGGGGAGGGGAGAATGGGAGACCGGAAACCCTAAATCGTTCGAAATTTCCTTTTCCCATTTGCAAACCCATTGTTGGGCCATTCGCGCGCTCAATGGATCAATGGACCGAAGGCCTTGTCATCATCAGTTATCTTGGTGAACAAACCGGAGTGTGGAGGAAGCTTTTCACTTCCTACATCGGAAAAAGTCCTTTTTTGTCATCCTTGGTAGTTTTTTTTGTTGCTGTTTTAGTTGCTGCTTGGGCGACGAAGAGTCAATAAATCGAAGTGTGCCAATGGTGGGAAATACACATCACTCTCTCTCTCTCGCTCTGCTCTGCGCTGTATGGGAAACAGGGGCTCTTTGCATGACTTGCTACGATTGTTTACCATGTTGTTCGCTGGGTGCATGTGTGTTCGCAAGTGTGTTTACGTTGACTTGTTTGTGCTACAATAACTGTCGGAACGGAAGCGCGTTTGACGTTCCTTTTGATGTTCGGATTCGGTTATTTATTTTACAACAACCTACTGGCCGCCCAGAAGGGGGAGCGGTTTAGTGATGGTGGAAAGGCTAAAGGGGGGAATTATTTGAATAGCTGTGTGATAGGAATACATGCCAAATGAGGAATATTTTCCAAACATGTGGATTTTGTATGTAAAAATTAATCCTCATTAGATGGAATGAGAAAAACTCTTGTGTCATCATTGGATGAAAAAATGAGGTAAAGATAACTTGCATCATTAATAATGAGAGATAAGGATGCGCAAACTTTATGATGATAAGCACAACCAACCTTATTGAATTTGCGTTTTGCATGTCATTGCTGCACGAGTTTCTTGTTATCTCAAAGGTTGGAATGCGCCGTTTAAAATATCTGTTCGTCAAATAAAAATGAAAAAGGGTTCGATAGTGTTAAATTCCAAAAATATGTTTAAGTGAAAAACAGCTAAAAATAAATTCAAATCGACGAAATAATGACAGTCAAAACCTTGGCGCAATATAGCATCGTCATCGTTGCACAAACCGTAAAGTGAAAATTGCAAGTAAAATGCCATTTAAACCGTAAAAATTTTTCAACGAGCACGCGAAAGCAGCGAAAGAAAAGCGGCAAACGATGCCAAAGAGCACATTCCGTCATGGAAAACCAACCAAGACAATTTCTCACCTTTCATTCACTCCCCGCGAAAAAGAAAAATGAGAGAAGAAAATCTTCTCCGTCGCTTTCGTTGTTAATTATCGCTAACGAGATACGGGGAAATTGTGTTTACTTTTGTAACCTTTCATCCTCGTTTCACCTGCAACATCACATTACTCCCCTCCCATTACGGGTTCCCCCTTCTCCTTCACCTTCACTATTGATGTGCGTCATTCTCCTAACGAGGGCGGAACCAAAGCATGGAAAAAAGATCAAACGGGGTAAAAGTTTTGCTTAAACAAATTTATCTACAAAACGACTCCCGTCCTTTTCCTGCTTCCCCGACACCCCGGCATCCCCGATACCTTCTCAGTGTGCAGTGTCTCTTTAGAATCATTTGAATTTCGGGTCCTTTTTCTCCTTCGGGAATTCAGCTCGCTAGGGTGACGAGACTGAGAGAAGCGCAAATAGAACCGATGGTACCGGTACCGTGTATGGGTGCTTGAAAATTAAACAAAAGAGCGTGCTGGAAAAACAAAAGAATCAAACCTAAGTAAGGATATCAGTCGGAGGGATGTACTAGACAAATAAATTGAAATTGAATAGACATTGAACCAACAAGGCTACGACGACGGAAAATCATTCTAATGAGCAGGAAAAACAACATAATCGAGAGGGGAAAGACAAAGCGAAAAGCAGCCACGAATCACTGCACAGACAATGGCCATTGACGTATCGCGTGCGATCTTTATGCCAACATTTTCCACCAAGCAAGAACGCTAGCAAGAATGACAGGGATTGATCCACCTTGCAAAGAGGAAAATTCCGGTTCGTTGCCAACAAAAATACCTTCACGCGTCAGGTCGCCGGTGTTTAGTTCTCTGCAGGATTCGCTGCGGCTCCGTGTTAAAGGGCAACCGGGTATTGTTCGCCTATCAGTTTGGCTCGAACACGCAATCCATTTCACTCACTCGACCGTGCGGATTTTCCACCCTCTGTTGACGCGTTTTAGCGAAGAGGAGGCGCTACAACCAGGCGCCCACCCGAACGGGGTTTCATAACAATGCGCTGCGCATTGTCAGCGCACACAACAATGGGGCGGAAGAGAGCAGGAGTTTTTCTCGCACATTCACCCTTCAAGGAATTGTGGGAAAACTCGCTCGATTGTTGCTGCGCTCCGAGGTTAAGAAAAAAGTAGGTGGAGCTTCTGTGGAGAAAACGTATCTTTTGTTGTCAATGAGCATTGTTGTACATGTTTTGAATGTCTTATGAGTGATGAGGTCCTAACCATTTGATTTGGGGGAAAAATGGGTCTATGAAAGTAGCTACATTTTGACATCACTGCGGAAATATTCATTTATATTGTTTAAAATTGTCATGAAACGATGAAAAACTAAATCAAAATTCATTTTATTTTCACGACTAACTATTACTCTTACTACTGTCTGGTACATCATTATAATTCCACTAGTCAAAACATCGTGTGATAAGCAATTCCTGTGCTCTCTTCTGAATTTCTAGGTCAAACGGATGTGTTACGAAATGATTTCGACTCTCACAACACCTCACATTGTAAGCCACATTCCACCACAACATTGTTGGGCTCGTGTATCATCCCCAACCACGGATGCTGGAAGTCTGGCAAACATGTTTGAACAAACAAGTACTGTTGTCTAAGCAACAGTCTACCAATGACAAAACAATCCAGCTTCATTGTCGATCCACTGGCGCCCTCTAGGTCATACTCGTGGTCTACGCTGATAAGCGTAGATGCAACATGGTGAAATGCAATGAGGAACTGTTTGCCGCACTTTTTGGCACACACAGCCAGAGCGCACATTCTCCGGACCTTTAAAACTCATTCGAAATCAATTCATCAACAGCAGACCGCTTTGTTTTGTTGTAAAGGGCCCCCCTCTCTAATGACAGTGACACCGACATGATTGATCGTCTGTGGCAAAAGGAAAGGGCTGCCGTTACTGCCTGTGAGTTGTGGAGTCTAATTACCACCCAATCGGGGTTGTAATTATTCCCGATGAAAGGACGGCAGTATCGGTTTGTCTTGGAGCTGGAACTTTGAACTCAGGAGAGATAGACGAAAAAAAGGCATTGGATTATCGTTGGCTCAATTTCCAACCGGCGAGGTCGTGTCTCGTCGGCCTGTCTGTGTCTTTTGCTTTGGTGACGCGTTTTTTCTCACGACTGACATTGATCGATCGAGGGACGATGGATTAGAAAACCCGGCATAGATCAAGCGACCCTTTTCGAGAGGGCCGATCGATTGACGGCTGACGTATAAAAATGTGACCCCTTGTGGCCGATCGAAATATGCAAAACGGAACGGATAGATGATGAAGATTTAGACTCTTATCTTTGTTTCGGCGCTCATCAAACGCCTGAAACCATCATCACCACCGTGGATTAATTGTGGTGATAATATTTGTTGATATTATGTATTTCAAATAATATTATTCGCCCAGCGCACTTCATGGTCGTCGTCTTGGCCTTTCGAATTCTGTCTTCTTTCCCTTGTCATTGGAGTCTCTCTCTGTCTCCCCGAACGCTGATAATGCCGCATTGCGCTACGCGAAGCTCGCACTACGCATGCACGGCATTTCCTTCGCAAAGCGCAAGGTCATGGCAAAAATTGCAGCATGGCTCCCCATGCACCCCACGCACGCAGCAGCAGCAGCACCAGCAGAGGTCTTTGTTGGATGTTTTCTGCATTGGAGCTTCCATGTCCAATGCTACCTTTCATTTGATATTATCCGCTTATTTATGTGTTGTGCGTGTTTCTTTCCCTTGGTCATCCTACTTCCCACTGGTAGGACTAGACAAAGAAAGACCTGCGCTGTCTAGCTGGGGCTTCTGGCCTTTTCCCATAAAGGATGGCGGCGAAGGAATGCGTAAAGAAGAGGCGGCAAAAATAGTCATGTGGGAATTGCACGAGAAAAATAATTAAAACAAAAACTTGTTTTACTGAGCATTCTGTGCAACCGAGGGTTGTCTTGAGCCTGTGTTCCAATTACGGATAAAATCAATCTAATAACAATCTTATAGGGGTGTTCTGTATACCTTTGAGATTGAGTGATGTGAAGAATATTGTAATTATATGAATAACATTAAAGGTAAGCAACTAAGTAGATAAAAATAAAGGAGATATTTGAAGAAAATTCAAAAGAGTTAATAAAAAGTGCTATTGTTTGACCGATTTTCTCGTTCCTCTGAACTATTGTGCAACGGAGCTCTACAAATGTTGCACTGCACCAGATGGCGCTGTTTCACACAGCATCCGAAGATGAGCAACGGCTTTTGCAAACATTATTTTATACTTTTTATTTCAAATCTCATGTTCCTTTCGCGAGGAATGTTTTGGTTTGGATAAATCCTCACAAAACTTTCACTATTGCGAAAGGATTTCAAAAATAGCTATCCCCACCCATACACCAGAGCCCACAGCAACAGCGAGATCGACGACTCTGCACGCTGGACGCTGGATGTTTGGCAGGGACATTTGGGAAAAATACGATTAACAGGTAACGTGTTTTCGCTCAACACATCGTAAAACGGTGCATCTTGGTGCTGGTTTAGTTATATACTGGCGCCCAAAATAACCCGTCATTGATTTATCAACACCGGATCGTTCGAGTTTTATTAGTTTTGCATTATTATTTGTTTTGCCCTGGTAAAAGGTATGCGTTGCTTTTGCTTTCTTTTTCTTCCTTCGTTTGCTGAGCTATCGATTTAAGCTTGATGGACTAATTAAAATATTAATATCAGATTACATCCGAGACTGCTGGACCGTTGGGTTGGGCTGACGAGATGTCAAACCTACTGATCGGAGGGTGAAACTTGCCGAAAAAAGGGGGATAGGGAAACGAGAACAGCACGGCAAAGCATAAACGTATTAGCAGCAACATAACTGAACCGTTCATCGTTTGACTTTGTATGGGTCCTTCTTTTCGGTTTTCAAGTTTGCAACGATTTTCGGATTTCTTCTTTGCCTTACAATCTTGCTCAAGTTGTTCGCCGTGCATCGTCGTAAGAAAAGTGTCATGTTTCATTCAAATTCCAATTTTTGACATGCGGTGACGTTTTAATTGTGCGTCGCTCAGCGGGTGAAGCAAAAAAAAACGTGGCGGGAACATTTAGAGGGTGGCGTTGAAATGGTGATGTGTGCTACCAGCGAGAAGGAACGAGGAATTTCGCTCGCTAGAGCTTTTGTCCAGCGTGATGCTTTAAGGAGCAAAAGCATGAAAGCACAGCACGGCCACAGTGCTTACCACGTTTTCGTTTCAAAATATTTCACTATTTTTGAAGTTCTTTTTAGTGAAATATTTCATGGGCTTATAGTAATCAAGTTACAAGTTTGATTGTAAAAGGCTGGTAAAACATGAAACCAACTTTACATGTTTTACACACTTTTGGTATTTGCTTACATAGTTTGTAATATATGTATTGGATATTTTTAAACCACGTTTATGCTGCTATCGTGCTAAAAGATGAAAACATGATAGCTTAGTTTACCTTACTTCATGAATTTAAAATAAAAAAAATATATATATATTTTTCTGACACTTTAATGGCCCTCTCCGAGGAAATTGAATTCACTGCTGCGAGAGGACAAGCCAAAAACTGTTGATTTCCATAAAGTGATATGTCTGTAGTTGTAGCGTTATTTTGTTCTACAATTTTGAATCAGCCTCCACGAACGTTCGCGGCAGACGTTTATCAATTGGTCGACATTCTCCACTAGCGATTTGTAAAAGAAATCGTCTCCAACGAAAAAAGTATATCCGTAGTGCGAGGCCAAAAGCCAAAAGCATGGGAAAAATGTCGCGACATCGTGTCTGGCGCCAGCATGTCTGAGCGACGAAGCACAAACAAGACAAGCCCAGCAGTAGGGCACAGCATCATCCAGAGATGGTTGTAAGCGTCATTTGAAGATGTGTAAAGGAAAGACTGAGTTTGTTGTTTCGAAAAGAGGAATTGATTGATTTTAAAGTCAATAGTTAAGACAGGTCAATTAGTGATGTATACATTGTAACTAGCTAATTATTCCTGTATTTAATTTAATATTCAAGCATTCATTTTTAACTGTTATTTAAGATGTAAACCAAATAGAAATTGTATAAATTATTACAGAAATTATTAAATTATTAAATTATTCAAATGTCTAGACATTTACATTACACCTATTACAACATTGCTTTGAAACTAACGGTTTCACCCGGAGATGATGTTTATTCTTGCCTACCTTCAGGCGTTGATGTAACTAGAAAGCGCCATCTACTGGAAACTAGCAAACACTCTGGCATACTGTCATACTGAAAATTTTAGACATGGACGCGTAGTATGCGTCTGTTTACAAGATTCTCTATTATTTAGAATTTATTACAAAGAAAAACAAAAAGGCTGTACTCGCAATATACTCAAATAACTTTTTATAACTAATTTAAGCTTCACTCTAAAGCTAGCACGAAAAGCATACATCAGATAATACAAACTTTTCAACTGTTATACATTTTCTAATGGTTGTCATAAAAAAGTATTGATTTTAACTACACTCTGCGCATGTGCTAGAATCAACACCAAACAATTTCCTGTATTTTTTTCAATTTATTACAACATTATGAGTGCTATACGTATTGAATGTTTTGTATAAGGAAAATAACGCCTAACGAGTTCTGCCAAAGGATTTTACTGATGAAATGTAACTATCTTTACAGTATATTTATTCGATAAAATGGCATTAAATGGATTCCAGTCAAATATAGAAAGACATTTGACTCATACAACTAGCAGCGTACATCTCTCCGGTTATACATCGCTAGCGGAACACATCAATTGTCGGATAAACCGACCTGCTCGAAGCCTCACTTGACAATATGTCAAATTTCCATACTAGCTCTTGCTAGTTTCAACGTAAGTTGAAAGGATATTTAAGGTGTTTTTCGGCAAACCTCAGACAGTAGTGAATTAAATTTCCTCGCTGAGGAGTAGTACATTGAAAGAAGGGGATCTTCAAGACCTGGTAGAGTTAGGTTTGAAGCTTCATCGGTAACGGAATCATTAATATCAAGCTAGGAGCATTGTACTGAGGACATTCTAGCAGAATATTAGTTTTGTATCAGTAGTTATTGATTTTGTGTTTACTATCATCGATGATTCATTTGGGTTTTCAGGGAAAGTGCGCATAAGCATGGAAAAAGTGCATTTTCCAATGGAGGGGAAACTCATGATGCTCTGTTCGGTTGTGTGTGGCACAGGGTGGTTGTGATATTATGGAAACTGATTTAAAACAATATTTTAAAACAATTTTTCATACAAAATATTAGTCTCTTTTATTAGTAGTCAAAGGTGCTTTAGAAACTGGAAATTGTTTCCAAATCCTCCAAGAATCTCAAACGGTTCATTTTGCTCAGAAACTTACCTCCTCATTTGTTCTAAATTAGTAATCTAAGCAAGCTTATGCAAATGAGCATCAGCACGCCCGGTATCATATCCCTCGAGGCTTACGGGACTTTGCAATCGAACCAGATACTGAGATCTCAGTGGAAGAACCATCCGAACCAAAGCCAACCCGATAGAATAACATTAATTATAAACTAATTATCTACTTTGTGCCAGCTGTTGTTCGAGCTTGTACCCGTTCGGAATGACAAGAAGCTTCCCTTTCGCATGGACAAAAGGAGTGTGGAGCAAATGTACTCTTTCCCTCATAGAAAATGACTACCTCTTTTAAGAATGAGAAGAAACAGTGTCCTCGTCATTGCGATAAAATAAAGGCTGACTTGTAGGGAAAGTTGGGGCTGTTGTACCTGTTATAATTCAACCAAACTCGGTTCCTTTCCGTGCCTTCTCTTGCACAATAGTGCTTCAAAGAAGGGGGAAAAGTTTTCCGGCACCCGGCGGAATTTTTAATAACTTCCCTGTAAAGCTGTAATCTGTTATTGGGCTGAAGAAGAATTTCCCAACTTTGCGGTGCCGGTGGAGCGTATTTTTCCCCCATTCTTTTTTATGCCCATTTCCTCTCTGGTCGTTCAAAGCAAACGTCACAATTGAGAGAGTGGCAACTTTTTTCATTAAACTTAGTGTTCTTGTTTTGTTCGTAGCTCTGCTCACCACACACACACCGTCGCGAGTTGAAGAAAGTGATGCCGACGAAATGGCACCAAGCGTAGCGCGCTTAGGTAAATATTGAAGTAATCCACACTTCCAACCACCGACCACGGATTTGACGTAAATCGGAAAATCCGCCACGAAGCCACCATTAATCAAATCCAGCTCAAACGGTTTTTGGTTGTTTTTCGTCCTTTCCTTCTTAAAGAGAAAATTCGCAAGAATTCAAATACCGAAGCCCACTTCCTTCCGCCCTGGCTTCCTGTTGGGCGCGACTCGACTGGGAATATTTTCGCAAGGAGGATAAGTTAAAGTAACAACACTTAAGACAAACTTCTGCTTCTTCTCTTTTTGCTGAGGCTGGAATGTCGGGTTTTACAGAACACTGGAAAAAACAACACGCAGCAGAAGGTAGACGTACGCGTTTGCTCGACAACATTCCAGACATGGTCGTAAATTTGCTTCCCCAAAACATAACCTCTCTCTCTCTCTCTCTGTGTTGCTCCCTCCCTTCAGGCATGATCATAATCGTTTGCTCGACTCGCCAAATACGATAAAATAACAGCCAAACGGTGAAACGGCAACCGTCACAGCAGCCGGCAACTGTTGTAACGCGACATGAATTTAAGTCCTTTCCCATGCTCACGTACACCCCTTTTGCGTGTGGACATAAATTTCGCACAGCAAAAGCAAAGAAAAAAGCACAATTTTGTGGGTGTGTTTTAGGGGAACGAAGGAGAACACGGAGGAAGAGGATTATACTTTCGCAATATTAATGCAACAAATTAAATTAAAATATCAATCCATGGGGTTTCAGTTTTATTGCTTTTGGTGCGCGGGACACATGATTGAAAGGATGATGATCGACCACCATTTGTGAAGCGGTGCGGGAACGACAGTTGGCCAACAGGGACCACACCATTTTCTACCATTAAACCACCACCATACTCTCCACTTTCTCTGTGTGTGTGTGTGGGAGAATCGATAGCTTTTCCTCTTTGCACAACCCAGGCCCGTATTAATGGCCGCTATTTAATGGGTGCCTTTTTCCATCCATCGTAAAGCAAATGCTGCTGAAGAGTACTGCAAACAAACGTCGAACAGCAGCAGTGAAACCGTTTGGCACCAACAGGGGGGCGGTAAGGAAACTGGTACTGGAGGGATTGTAAATTTTGTGATTTTGATTGACCGAACGGTGCGAGGGCACTGGCTTTAAATCCACACTAGGATCAAATCCTTCCCTCGGGGGACGACGACGATATGGTTTAACTCATCCAACAATAGCAAAGCCGCTCCACTCAGACACATGGTAGCGATGGTAGCATATTGAAACGATTTAAATCACACGCACCTCTAAATCCCGCCAACGGGACAGGTTTGCCTTGCTGATGGTTTGGGCTGTAAAAACACATTAATGAAACACCTGTTCCGGGGCTGATGGCCTCTCGTTAAGGGTGGGGGATGGATGTGGAAAGGTGTGAGGCAATGAGTAAGAAGCTCGGAGTGGTGGGGTAAAAGTAAACATTCCCAACAGACGGTATGGATGGTCATACACACGCGCGCGCGTGTACCGTCTGAGGCAGCTTACAGTTGTTGCTGTTGATGTGAGGTTCAAGAGGTGGATTTTGTCTACTTTCTAGAATTACTTTTAATCTATTTTGACTCATTAATCTTCACTTATTAATCACTTATTCTCGTCTTTTGGCTGGTCTGGTGGTACAGTCGTCAACTCGTATGACTGAACAACATGCCCGTCATGGGTTCAAGCCTCGAATAGACCGTGCCTCATACGTAGGACTGACTATCCTGCTATGGTAACAATAAGTCACTGAAACCCAAGTTCACTTAACTAGTGGGTACAAAGGCAGGCCTTGACCGACAACGGTTGTTGTGCTAAAGAAGAAGAAGAAGAATTTTCTGATTAAAAATTAATCAGACAAAAACTATACCAATTATCAGGTTACAATATGCCTCAATACTTTCCCACATCAAACTTTTTAGATTTCTTTGAGGCTTACTTCGGAAGGATTTCATAGTCTTACACCGTTGCTCCCTAAAATAGGATACTCACTTTAATAATTGAATTTAAAAGGAGAATTTTGTCCATGAGTAACATGAGTTACACAGGGTTTTCCATGATTTATTGTTCTGTACCCATAATTGTTTGGGCTCGTCTCACGATTTATTCATCGCATCCCATAGATATTTGGTTGTTTCCCATAAACTATTGGTAAAGTCTGATTGGAGATCAATACAATTGAACCAAAAAATTCTGGGAACCGGACAAAAAATCTTGGGAACACACTAAAAATATATATGAGAAGCAACCAAAAAATTATGGGAACCGACCAATAAATCGTTCCATAATAAAGTTCCATAGGAATAATTATGCAAAAGTTGACAAGCAATTGAAGCAGAAAAGACCCATAACTCAGACTTGTTTATGTAGCTCTCATCCTCACCCTTAGCTCTGAATTCCTTGGATAGGTGTATTTTTAGAACGATACAACAAACCATTAATTGACGGTATCATCCAATCAATAGTTCATAACATAGGACTATTCTCATAGAAGAACAGACACTGAAGAAGAAGCGTCTAAATAATATCAAGATCTTATCTTTAACTCATATCTACATGAAAGTTCTTTAAAATTCCTCACAATGGCTGTTAATTCTTTAAAATGAAATCAAATGAATGAGACATTGCTGGAAAGACATTGAACTGAACAGCAAACAAAGCCTAACGTTCTTTATTTGCCACCAACAAAGCCGCACTTGCAAAATTGCCCATCACTGTAATCCAAACAGCATTGCCTCTCTTTCGCTTCTCCTCTCTGTAACCAGCTTTACCTTCTGTAGCCGATTGACCGAATTTGATGGAAAGAGGTTGTATAAACAGTTTTCCCTATCCTGCGGGAAGAAAACTGCAGCCGCAGCACGGTGTGAAGCAGAGCGGCCAAAATGTTGTTATATTCCCTGTGGCCAGCATACTCAGCTCCTCGCATACCGACCACCGACATGCCGTGATGCAAGGTGAAAGAAAGAGAAGAGAGTGAAATTCCTCACGAGCGTACGAGTATGTGGGAATTCCGCCAGCTGGTTGCAAGGTGTGGTAGGACCGATCGTTGTGAGCCGGAGTGTGTCTGACCATTGGTGCTGTGCTATGCAGCAAAATTGTTTGTGGCCAACGTTTATGACATTCATTACAAAACCGGGAGCAGCCCGCTTTGGCGGGCATTTTATTTGGCAAATTGGCACTCACCCGCCGGCAGATCGACGACCGAGACGTGTGAGTTAAGATCTATTAATCATTGTCAGTGGGAATGCCGATGTCGTTACCGTCTTGAAATGTCTTTGATGAATGCGCTGACACAAGGGTAAAAGCGACGCTCATGCTCCAAATCGATACAGAATCGTCAAAGTTCTACGGCGCCTGGGAAGTGAGCTGCGTTCTGCCGTGAGATAGGTCCCCTTTTCATTTGCCCCAAGAACGGGGCAACGCCTCCCGCACCGATGGTGAAGATGAAAAATCGATATCTTATTGCTTCCGTCTTGGCCGTCCAGGGGACAGGGACAGACGTGCACAAAATTGATGACGCAAGACGTTAAGCGCCACCAGTCGTGTGAAGCCGTTGGCCGAACAGTTTTCCACATTCGCGAATTTGCGAATCGTACGGATCGCACCAAACACCAACCCCCCAAAAACGGCAGACACGTTCCACTTTCGGCACACGATTTATACCGGCGGCTGTCGCTAATGATTCAATTATAATAAATTTCAACAGGGAAGCATTTCCGCCGCGCGCACAGCAAACGTGCTCGTAAGCGAAGAACTGCCTCATCAGCAGCCACGTCGGGGTGAAAAATCCTTTTCCCATTCCCTGACGGCGCCCGCTTCGCTTATAAGTGCTGATGGGTAGGGCTTAATGGGATTACTTTACGATTTCTTCTTTCCTGTTTCCGATCGCCGTCAGAGGAAAAGGGAGCCCTACCAGCCGCAGGGGCGAACGATACTGTTATTGATCTGATTCCTTTTTCTTGCCCGGGCGAAGGCAACGGAAGGGCAATTTATATTGATGCCCGTTGGATGCTATGCAAATTTATGCTGACGCACCGAGAGCGTTTGGCGTTTGCTTGTGAGTGAAGTTTTGCAACACAGTCGGCGTTTTTGTGTGTGTTCCTGTCCTGTTCAAGCTGGTTCATTATGCAAAGCAAGCGAGAAAAATCACCTTGGGTGTCCCTTTTCGTTTGTTACTTTTTTATTGCAGTCCGGCTACAAGCAATATTCGGAAATAAATCAATACGGATGACTAGTTATCTGTCTTCCAAGGAAAGATAAATCATTATTGGAGGAAAAAACTTCTTCAAATAACGCGCTGTTGTAAGGTATTGTTATTTTTTTCAATTTTTGAAAGAACTGTTGTAGGGTTTCGTCGTTTCTGTTAGTAAATAAGATGTTCATTTAGTTTTTTTGGCTTTTTTATTCTTTGTTTCAATGCTCCATATTAGCCATGTTAAAAGATTATAAGATTTAATTTGATTCAAATAACTTTGTTTACACTTTATTAAACATTTGATGATTCGCTCGATCTGTTTCATCCTTCTCCCTCACCATACAAAGTAAATTCGGCACGTGAGTCAGCCGATGCTCCATTTGAAACGTTCCTGATACACGGCTCACGGCTGAATTACTGCGCTGGCCAGCTGCCAACCGAAATATGGCAAAATAATTCGCCTTCCTACACTTCCCTTTTCGCCCCCAGCTCGACTCTCAACGATCACTACTGCGGCGAATGAGGCATTAAGCGAGAAAATATACACTGATGTCATGCGGCAATCGTTTCTGTGGCATTGCAAACCACTTCAATATCCGGGCGGCCGTGCCGAGCGTGAGTGTGTGATTTGATGTGGAGGAAAACACATTTCCATAATAAAAGGTTTGGAGATCCACTTCACTAAGCCATTGCATTGCGTCTTTACGGTTACAGCGGCAGCAATGTAGTTTTACGATCGATAAAGCCATGTACTTAGATCGATTATTTGTGCATAAAGCCTCCATTGCTCTCGAGTTTTGGTAGTGAAATAAATTGAAATCTTTACTGTTTCACTTGCGGTATAAAGTCACAGACGTGCACCCATCTATTTGCAATTATCATAAATCTCCAGCGCATGTAAAGCGAACGCGATAACCGTGTAGTGAAAGTAATGAGAAACAAAATTCAAATTATTCGTCCCGGGCTTAAACCAACCTCCCGATTCCGTGTGGTAAGGAAGTAGTGCTGCAAAAGAGGCAGTTCGTTAGCATAACCGTTGCACATTTGGTGTATGTTTGAGGAACGGATCCAAACGGTTCAAAGGCACGGTGGAGCGCGGTACGAATAAATCACAAATGCTCCACCACAATAACAAGCAGCAAGGATTTTGCCCACTCTCACACAGCTCGTACCATTCTGCACCAGCCCAAGGACGACGCATCCGGCTGTGAGACGATAAAACTTTTCCTTCCGCCTAACGAGCAGCGAGCAAACACACCGGGACCGAGTTGTTTTTCACGAAGTTGTCGGTCCGGGAAGCAGTTCTGTGTGTGGAGGGAAACCGTTTGCAATCAACGTAGAATTTGTTCACCACACATGTAGCTGTCCCGGCGTGGTATACATTCCGGGAGGCCACAAGAAGACACCGTTGTCTGGAGAACAGCCGCCGTCGTCTTTACCATTACGGATCTCGAAGACAGCTTTAATAACGTTTGCGGTTTGACTCAGTGAAGGGCATCGTAAAACGATTTCCTGGTGGCAAAAGTCCCACCATCCCGCCGTACGATGGAGTAGAGTCGTGCCCTCCTTTCATGATGAGGCAATTAAATTGTACTTTGGGAGTTTGGCCCAAAGGATAGGATAGGGAATATTGACCTTTTTTATTGAACGCACAGACACTCCTTTTTGTCTACCGTTTTCAGATGCTATAAAATGCATCTATGGCGTTTTGTTAAGAATCTCCTCAGAGCATGGCAGTAAAAAGACACATACAATCGATACGGAATGGAAATCATTCTACACAACACACATGGTTCATGAAAAAAAGATTTCCCATAAATATCACCATATTTCATCGGGCACAAAACGAGCATGGGGATATATGAACTGCTTGAAGACTTCATCTAAAATCAACTCAAAACGAAACCGACTACCAGCTTTCGTAGTATTATGGTCATTACTCTGAACGATTCTGAAAAGGGAAAGAAAAAAAGCCACTGCTCTCGCAACAAATGCTGCATCGTCAATCATCATCAGCATTGACGAGCTGTCAGCACAAAATAAGAAGAGAGCTAGCGAGCGAAAGAGGAGGGCAAACGCAAACATCTTTGAGGTTGTGCCCTTTTGCCACCACTACTATCCATAGTGAACTTGAACCAACGACGGCAACGGAAGAAAAGTGTTGACGTTTCACCATCAATTAGACTTATCAGGATAAAGGAAGGAACTAGAGCTGGTTGTTAGCGGTAGAGATGTATACATTCTGGTGTGTCAGCAAAATACCGACACTCAAGCGGGCATGTTTCACTCTTTGTTCAGGTTTCGGGAGTCGTATGGCTGACCTTGGCCGGTTCGCTCACTAACAGCTGCTACGGAAGATTGTCACTAGATGGCGCTGGTAGCAAATTACTTCATTTTTCTTCCCACCCAAGCAACCCCACACGGGTTGAACCGTTGAAAGACACTTCAGAGACACAGCAAACTCAATAAAATTACCGATTATCTTAAAT
Organism: Anopheles coluzzii; assembly: GCF_943734685.1. Taxonomy (NCBI): domain Eukaryota; kingdom Metazoa; phylum Arthropoda; class Insecta; order Diptera; family Culicidae; genus Anopheles; species Anopheles coluzzii. Next base: position 69,580,801 of record NC_064671.1, on the reverse strand, counting down.
ACGTTTCCTCCGCTTTCCGGCTCATCTACGGTGGCAGCACACCTCGGTACGGCTCGGATTATCTCGACAGTTTCATCTGAACGCAAAAGTTTGCCCGGGCGTCTAGACGAACTGGCGAAAAGTTATTCGCAACGCGTGCAAAACACGGCTGTCCCTTGTTAGGTAGGCTCTTCACCGCAAATGATGTTTACCTTGCGGTGCGGTTTGGTCTTATCTCGATGGAGCTGGGGGTTTCCATTCCATTGGGTAGATAAGTGTTGGATGATTTAGTCTTTAAGAAGAGTTTATCTGATTGGGGGGCTTAATTTGTAAATTGACAAAGGAGAAAAGGGAACAGCTGTGCTGGTAGAGAATAAGTATTCCTTAAATATTTTGGTTTATTCTTGCAATATCTGTTTTTTTTGTAACATACAACATCGAGCTCGTTTGCAATAAATTGACACAAAAGATCATTCCTGCTCCAAAGTTCAAACCCCAAAAACACATTGCGACGCATTAGCATAGATGTAAAATCGTTTGCAACTTCTGGTTATCGTAACGTCTTCCTTCTGGGGGGTGTAAGATTTACGACATCTGTCCTACGACGCATAGGGTTTTCCGGCTTATCTACGTCACGCAAGATGCAAAAAACGGTACGCAAACCCAACCATCCAACAAGACTTCCTCGGGTTTCGGCGACCGTTTTGGCAATCGAGCAAGAAACGGATGTTGTTGGACAAGATCTCTGGAAAAGCACCACCACGTTCATCTTCTGTGGTGCATACTTCTCTCCAGGGCTTTGTGGCGTGTCAGTGAAAGATGTTTTCATTTCCTGCCACTCGACATCAATCTGGCTTTAGGCGTTTGGATAACAAAGTAAGATGCCACATTAATAAAGACCGGAAGAACCAAGGACAAACCCTGTCACCTTTAATTCCAAGGCGTGTTTACCTTTCCCACTCGCTATTATCTCTCACCAAACAGTTTAATACAGCTGGCTTGTATTATCACAACACTCACTGCACTGTGGTCGTCAGGCAAACGAAGGCCCCATTAAAACCACTGGGTGAAAGTTTAAATTACTTAAAACCTATTAATTGGTCACCCTTGTCGTTGTGGATTAGGCTCAGTTGGCAGTGACACAGGAAGTGAAAAAAACGGAAACCAAAACCACCTCGGGGCATAATTTTCTTCGGCTACGCTTTGCCTCAACCAAGGGAGTCTATTAAATTTCCATAAAGTAGCTCAAATCGGCAGTTGCTGTAAAAAATCAATTTCCATGATACGCAAACATCCATTAGCCGACCGGATCGCCTTTCCCGGGCAGACAGTAAGTGGATAAAGAAGCCCTTAGGGTGTGTGAGTGGAGTAAAATAAAGGAAAACCCCTCGGAATGAGACATTCTCACACAAAAAAAGATGCATAATCAAATGGAAAAAAGGCACGCTCGAATAAGCAGAAGCTTGTTTAAAACGGTACCATATCGCACTAATTTCCTCCCGCTCCAGTACGAAAGCGAGTTGCTGTACGCTACGAGCTACCAGGCGTCCGCTTTAAATCCGTCGTCTCGTTCATTCTTTCCTCTCTTTCTTCCCATTATCACGAGCTGACCATTGCCTTGGGGGGATGTTGTTTCAACAAAACCCGCCGTACACGGTAGGGTTCGGTACGTACTTCCTGCCTCGAGTGGCATGTAAATGCACACCCTTTTCTGGTTCTCGTTAACAGCGTCTGTCGTGTGGTCGTGGATGAATGGCGCGTCGAAGGGAGTGTTTTTTGTGCAGCGTGAAACGAAACATAGGAGCGGAGCGGTGGGGAAGACAGTTCCAAAAGACAACCGGCACCGGCGATGACTCCATTGTTTGTGAATTTAATTACATTTCCACTGCTTTTTTGTGTAAAGACTGTGCAGAGTGAGAAAGGGAGAACGTGAAACGGTGAAGCATGGGGAGGTAAGTAATCCCCGGGAAAGGACGACATTGATCACTCGTTTGCCACTTCATCTCGTTGCTAGGGAGAGCTTTGGTATAGGAAAAATGTTTGGTTGGATCTGTTTCACTGTACAATTAAGACTTTTTATGTAAATAAAATAGAAAGAGGAAAAATCAAGTAAAAACGCGATACAATATATAAGCAACATAAATTAAAAACATAAAATTAAAGAGGATAAATGGCTTTGGCAAACAATTGGACATTATGGAAAAGAAAGAAATTTACATAAAATAAGTGAAATATTATGAATAACAATATAAACATAAAATTTAAATCAAACCATTTCATTGCAATAAAATAAAACTAAGAAAATGTGTAGATTATCATATCAAGATTTAAGCAAGTAATTCGTACTCCTGCACTACTTTTCGTTCAACCCAATCGAACCGCGCCACCAATCTCCTCAATCGCGACCGACGACCGAGCACCTACGATGATGACGCTGAACGCAAAATATCTACGGCAAACAATGGTCTCCCCGTACCGGCTCGCTATCTGTTTGCACTTTAGCCTTCGGGATGGCTGCTCCATTGGGAGGAAGGATTTGCTATCGTTGTTCCACACATCCTCCACCCTGTCCCTAAAGTCCCTGGCGCAAAAGATGGCGCAAAGGAGTCGAAGCAATAGCCGGCTTTGGGCGTGTTTGTTTCATTTTCTTTTCTCATTTTGTACTTGCTTGCTCTTATCGGTGGTCTGTCGCAGGAGATTTTCAGTAGACGAATCAGTGGATGTGTTTTGTTTTCCCCTTTTGCTCGGAGCTTCAGTATTGTTTTTGTCCCGTTTTATTGCTCATTCTGTTTTGGGTTTTGCTCTGACAAAAAAGTGGTCGAATCGGTGTCGATTTTCCTCTCCACTTCGACTCTACGTTCATCTCTGATTGCCTGGCCAGTTTCACTGCAATCGTTTGTTTTTGTTTCAATTAGTCTTCGTTTTGGTGTTCTTCTTTAATTCTTCACTTTTTCGTGCGGTGTTTTGTCGTGTTGTTGCCTTTTTGTTGCCCCAAACCCGGTTCATCCACGGTAGTTGAAATATCTCACATTTCGTTCGTTGCCACCGTGGATGGCTTGTTCGCGCCATTGCACATACACATACACGGTTTGGCTTTTGGCTGGCGGTTAGGATTTTCCTCTACATCGTGTGGCAACATTCGTTCGAATTATGGTGGACGGGTTTTATGTTGTTTGTTACGGTTTGCTCTTGTTGCTACAGTGATGTGTAAAAACAGCCGTAACGAGCGCTGACACTAGGTGGAGGGATTAGTACACGACAGTGCTTATCGAACGAGGGTTGTGTATCGTACCACCAAACAGTACGGACGGGGTACCCCATAATCGATCGCAGTGAAAAGGCAAAACATCAGCTAAATGGAAGCAATTTTCTTTCGCTGCAAAATAAACAACAAGTGTAACACATACATTTTGCCATTGTTCATTTTATTTCCTTCCACCACGCCGGTGGGGGAAAAACGGTCATCCATTTTCGTGACCCAACAGTAATCATTGTCCCATAAATCAGATAAAATAAATAAACAGTCTCATTCCGGCTTCTTTTTGCGATCTTCTTCGAGAATGTTATACTGGGAGGCGTGCTGCCTCTTTTTTGACATTTATTTATTATTTCCGAGGTAAACATGTCAGAATCGTTTAAAAAGAAAATGTACCGGACGTGGATGTAGCAAGTTAAAATTAACAATAAAACTAGTAAAACATATATAGGGCGGTGTCAGCTTGGCAAATAACATTTTACTATGCCCCACAAGCGTTTTAAAATCAATAACCCTCGAATGATACATTAGAATCGTTGCCTTAAACGATGATGCCTTACCGGTACCCCTTTCTTCCTTCCCGTGCCGTCCAAAATCAACATGCTGAATAAATATTTACCCAACATCGTTGACCGACAAGGGACGGCCCACGATGGTCGATGTGGGAGGTCAGCAAACCGATGTGTCCGGCCGTTTGCCTCCGGTGAGAGGACCAACTGGGCCAATTCGAACATTGATTTATCAAACGTCGTCATTAGCTAATGACAGGAAGGTTAAATAAACACACGGCAAGGGTTCCGGGATGGGTTTGGGGTTTTGTATCAGTAATGTAATCATTTGTTTAGTTGAAATGGGCTGAAAATTAAGTTGGCAGAGTTACTGCACCACGCTTGTAGGATGCAAAATGATTTGTTTATTTCGAATTAGTATAGTAGAAATTGATTATTATAATTTTGGCTTCATTTAACCGGTTTTTACAATGATGAAGATAATTCAATTATTTTTGTAATCATGGACACACTTGCAACAATTTCACAATCACACCAATCAGTCTGACAAACTGCGTAAAGCAGCTTGCGTAAATGCTCTTGTCGGTGCGCTATTCTTATCCACCCCGAAACCCAATTAATTATACGCGCTACACTGACTGGCTGGCCGTAGGAATTAATCTTCTACTAAGTATAGTTTTGCGCCTGTGTGTCACTGTGTGTGCTTACCGATAAACACTCACAGAGCTCCCTTGAAGGCTGGCAAGCTGTTGGCGAGCGCCAAACCCGTTGATGCAATCACGCATGAAATAACGGCCGACGGAGGCGACACAATAGCGACACCGCCGGTCACCGCACATTCCTGCAGAGATTAAATAGTTGGCAGCACAAATAACAGCAAGGTTTGTGCAATGTCAGCCAAGCATTCCTGATAGAAATCCCAGTCTTAAGCCCCAGTTTTTGTTTTTGGTTGATTATTACCCACTCTATCAGCCACCGGCAACCGAACAAACCAACGGCGAACGGCGGAAACAAAACGTACTGGGGGGGAAATAACTTCAAAACCACAAATGCCACAAAACCGAGGCCCAACTACGATACGAGAGTTCCGCCGTTCCTCGAGGGAGTGGGTCAACTGCCGGTGGGGTTTGTGCCGATAGAAAGAGGGTTTTTGACAAAAATTCTAGAAGATCTTACATTCAATCGAGAAATGTTTTATATCAAGACATGATTTCGGTACAATGAGCCGGCCCCGGGGACGACCAGTACACTTTGCGCCGTTTGCCGCATGCTCTGCTAGCGATGCGTTAAAAACCATCGCTCGTCGGGATCGTCGTTGTGTTCGGCCCGTCCAAGACAAGCCGAACCCACGTTCGTTCGATCGTGTACGATCAGATAAGAGAAGCTGCCGAACAAAGACGGCATGACGGTTATTCGAAGCATGCGGGGCAGCGCATCCTCAGCTGCATGATCGTGGAAAGCGTGTCAGGCGATGATCGTGCAGTGTGTACTCGAACGTGGAGCGACAGATACTTGCCGCATTTCCCCCCTCTCGTCGTAGTAGGGACATGTGGAATGAGCGGAGAAAATTTACGATCGCCTCTGCCATTCTTTGCCAGCCCGGCAGCGCGGTAAGGGCGGTGAGAGAACAAGTCGCGCACGACCGCGGGCGACAACATTTCCGCCATTTACATCCCGATTTTGTAATGCTCCAGAAATAAATCATTCACCAAGCAGGAAGCGTTGCAGGCAGTGTGTGGTGTCGTGTAGTAGTAGTTCTTTTTTTCCCTGAGTGGATTTAGTTTTAATTGCTTTATGCCTTGGGAAGTTGTTAGCCAAATGTTCAACGGGGACATCTGTTTTGTATTAACAAGTTCGAAAAAAGTTAAAAGATCGTTCCGATTTCCTACAACGGCAAAGGAAAAGTGAATGAATGGTGTGTTCTTTTAGAGTTCTACTCACAATACATCTGGATGGGCAAGATGGATTGAACAAGCATCTACTGGCATGCCTAATGGTGAAATGGTGAAGGTGTTTACTGTCTTTCCGGTGTCAGTTAGAGGAAAAAACCGAGGAAGCAAAAGCAGCAGCCGTTAGTTGGCTGGTCAAAAACCTCGCCACACTGCACCTGACATTGACCTACAAAATTTTGGACCTCGCCACACGGTTTGGCGACCGTTCGAGTGGGTGTTTGTTGACGAGTTGATTGCATTTCTCTTTTCGCAGACGAGAAAAAAACTCGGGGGAAATATTTGCCAAATGAATGGGTTGAGTGTGTGTGTGTGTGAGTTTGTGGATAAAAAGGGGAATATTATTTATGGGTAGCGATTTGGCTAGAGGTTAAGGGGTTTTGGTGCAAATTTGATGGAGTAAAAATTGTTTAAAAATAGGGATGCGTTCGAGAACATTAACCTGATTTTTGGTAGTTAAAAAAAACATTTTAAAATGCGAATAGTATACAGGCAGTATTGTAAACCGGTAGCTGTTGATTATATGAGCAATGAGCCCATAGTTCTACTAAGAAAAGGCTCAATAGGGCCTAGCTAACTTAAAAAAAATGTAAATTATAAACAATTTCAACACAACTTACAATACAATACCATACAATATATTACAATATATTGTTTACTATTCACAATGACGTACACCGTCCTCATGTACGTCACTGTGCACGGTTTTAAGCACTTCTTCGCATACGCGTCTTCATCCATATTCCTTCCGGAACGTGCTATTGAATGCATGAACGTGCTAGTGCTGACGGACGATGGCGTCAACGGTCGAAAGCGTCATTTAATAGGCCTGCTCATATCGATACCCCGGGACCGAAAACTCGTCAAACAAACACGCACATTTCCACATTTCCCATCTGCCCGCAAACGTGCAGTGTTGATGGATCTGTTTTGCCGCGTGTGTGTTGAGGAAAAATGAAATAAAAAAGAGTAAAGCAAAATCCACACAACGAAGGTCGGACGGAACGAAGGTTTATTTTTCTTCGGCGGCGTCCGATGTGTATCTTCTTTGCTAACAGCACGTTTACAGACTTTGTTTTTCCTATTGAAGTTTTTTTTACACTTGTCCGAAGCTGTAGAGAGCATTGATTTTGTTGTGGCATAAAACACACGCCACCTCTTGATCGTCTAGAGCGGTGTCTGGTTTGTTCTTTCTGAACTGGTTGAATTGATAAAATGATTTTTCAAAAGATTGACTCTTGACCCCATGGAGGGATTTATTCCTAGATTTGGAAAGCGAATTTAAGTGCTTTATTTGATTGATTCGAGCAGCATTGCATCGTACGACTACTCTATACGTTGAATTGGAAAAATATTGATTTTCTCTTAAGTCAAAAATCCAGTCGAAATGGAACCATTCAGATGGAACAGACATGACCAACGATCATCATGCTACTTGAAAATGGAGCGGGAAAAAGCATCCCAAAACCCCAGGCAACACCGTTGAATGTGTCGAATGTGACAGTGATGTATTTGGAATGTAAAACGTGTTCCCTTTCTAGCCGCCTTTCCCTCCACATTTCCTGCATATTTGGGACCTTTCGAACAAACTAGTACGATAGGCGTTGAAACCCTCTTTTTGCATTGGCTTCGCCACACAAATCATGGAAACAGGGGGCAACACATTGTGTCCTTTTTCCCGGGGCCTGACGGAAGCAATCAAATGGCAAAAGCTTCTTTCAGCACTTCTTGCATTTTGGGGTAAAAAGGTTGAGGTAAGGTCCTTTAGAAGGTATGTGTGTGGTGAAATCTATTCGCCTTTTTTCATTGATTTCGTCTCCGATGGAGGAGCCGATTCACAAAAAGGAAAATCAATAGGAAACTGTTTGCAAAATGTTGGGTTGTTTCGGAAGTAAACCTTTTGATGATTAGGGTACAGACATTTTTATGTGTTATGGAAAGGTTGGAAGTATGAAAGCAACTAAAGAAAATAAGAATGCCTTTATGAAGAATTTGGGATAAAATATTTATTTTTAAACATTTCTTTCATTCGCTGATCTCTACCAAGCGTTCAATATTCATCAATCACTATTGCTTAGCACTTTTGTTCTCTTCCCTTGTGTCCAATTTCCAAGACAGACCATCCTGCACAATTTTAGAAAATATATAGCATCTCATTTATTTTATCTCGATGTCCCCCAATAGCACTTGATAAGTGGCAAATACAGTCCGACGGCAAAGCAACGGTCATTGCTGCTGCTTCCCCCGCGTTAAGCAGCGTCTGCCAAGATGCCGAGTCAAGATAATTGGAAAAACATTTTTTTTCACTTTTTTGGAATACAGAAAGATGAGTGGTGGAGAGCTAAAAGAAAAGAAAAGATCTTCCCTCTGTCTGTCTAATGATAAAGGAAAACAAAAGCGGAAAAGAAAATCACCGACGGCCACTTCGCGACTTTGGCGAAGTTATTAAGTTCCGCTCGATTTCACTGCATTTTAATTTGCGCGAGCATTGGGTAGAAGACTGTAGACCAAGTATAGGGGAGGAGGATCGTTTTGTTCGCGATGGTGCGCGTACGTATAAAACAAAAGTAATGTGGTCGTGGAGGACGATTATTCAAATTTTTTCTCCTCCCGCTCCGGTCCGAGGTTTTGGAATTTCCGCGTCGTTACTCGCCTTGCATCTGTTTGATTTCATGCCCCATGTTAGTCGCGGTTTGTTAAGCGAACGATTCATTTTTTGAGTTGAGTTGGGCCCGCGACCAGGAAGCGGAAATCGGCCGACACAGGGCGGGGTAAATTATTTTCGTAATAAATTTTGCCCGAAGCAGCTACAAAGGCGTAGCATCGTGGCAAGGAATTATTGACCCACAGGTTGACGAGCAAACCGGGCGACATTGTTTTAAGACACTGTTTTTGGTCTCGGAAAAGAAGAAAACATTCGGTTAGCTTCCGTTACAGGGAGCTACATTGTCACAGACATAGAGCACACACACGCATGAGTTTGTTTTTCGCGTTGGCGTTAGCACATAAAATTAATTCACCGTACGCGACACGAGCCGTGTCGTTTGTTAATCCGTGACAGCGATTTGTGCGTGAATATTATCATTAGTACGCAACAATTACGGAGCGTCGGCACACAGTCACTCGGCGGCAACGCTCAATTGAGGACAATTAGAGGTGGCGGGTGCTATTTTCAGGGCGAGCCACGTACCGAGCAAGCCATTTTCACGTGCAAAAGACACCGTGGGCACGTTTATTTCGGCTGACATCATAACAATTAACAGTAAGTGAGTCTTTTTGACAATAATTGAGCTAGTTTGTATGACTTGGAATTAAATTGTATGATCATTATCATGTCTGCCACATTGTTTCACTTGTTATGATTCGCTCAAAGCTTTGCTAAACGATCACTTTGTTCAAATTGTTCACTGGTCTTTAATCTTCTTAAGAACAACACTGTTTTTTAATTTATTTTCTTAACACCCAGTGCGAGGAAATTTAATTCACTTCTGCCACTGGGACTTTCCAAAAAACTGGTTTTGTATTTTAATGATACCCTTCTCGACTATGCTGCGGGAGCATAGTCGCTGCTTGCAAAAATATTTCTGTCCGGAAAATGTCCATGCATGCAACGCATGCCTCCAACACCAGCAGCAGCACAAATAGCAACAGGATCGAAAGAAAACGCAGGAAAATGGGTTCGAGAGAAAACAAACGCTGAAGAAACGCTCATTGCTAACGCCACCGCATTGGAAATTGGGAGGGAAAAAGGCTTCAATAAGATAGTGGAGGAAAAATAGTGGGAAATAAAGGAGGTACTGCCCGTCACCCATTTAAGGGTGACGGTAAGGAACAGGAAACAAACATAAGAATTGCCCGGTGAGGATGTGTGCTTTTCCTTTCAAAAAATATTTTTGTTTGCTAGAACGAGTAGAACAATGACTGCGAGCCTGCCGGGAGCGATCGTGCCGACCTTCATCGAGCGAGCTCCGTGCTGCACTAGCGAATTGTAACGTTTGTTTGTTGGCTAGGAGTTGATAAAAATCAACACGATTTGTGGATCTGTCTGTGTGCGTGTGTCTGTGTGTGTGTTTTCTTCGCATCCTGTGGCATTTCATTTGGATTTCGAACCGCCGTTGGCGCGTATACCGCCTTTCATGGTCATGATTTGTCCCGCCAAACCCGGGAAAGTGAACCGTGATTGAGTGTTCATTTCAACCCCAAACGGTGGTAAATACAAACAAACAAGATGGGAAGCTTTTTGATGGAATCAACATGCAGTCGACTTCCACTACTTCCAGTCAACGGTGTGTATCCTTTTGGGCCGCCTGCGGGCAATAACAATCAGTATCGTTTAGCCGGTGGAGGGGAACGAATCAGCTGGGAAAATGAATGGCGAATGAATTCGTGGTTGATGTCTCGTGTCGATATAAGCATTATTGGAGCGTCCGATGAAGGGGAAATATGGAATGAATCCTTGGAAGAAGTGCATCGGCAGAATATTGCGCATGTACAGGAATTCCTTCTACGGGAAAGCAACTGATTGGTGGATTGGAATGAATAGTGCACGGTTTTTGTGCGGTTTTTTAATCATGAATATTATGTTGAATTCCTAGTTAATTTAATCTAAAGGTTCATAGTATCTGCTTTGAAATATTGTATCCAAAGCATGATTTTAACTTTATCATAATTATAGAGGTAAAATTATATAATAGTGCAACTGAATCTGGAATTGTTTTAGTTTCAAAATTTGAACATTATTTTAAACAAATATAATTTAAGCCTTTGAGAGATGAATTTGTTCTGCTGTGAGAAGCAATCATTGCCACAGTACATATACCACAGCTTATACCATGGAACTTGCCTTTCATGCAACTAGAAAAGCTCATAATAACATGCATGCAATGTCAATAATCGGATGCTTTACAAGTTTCCGAAACACTACAAATGTTACATTGGCGGAATGATGGGACTCATGTTTTTTTTTTCTAATTTCAGGAGTATTTTAGACAAAAATTATTAAATTAAAGATAACAGTTTTGTATGAAGCTTAGCATCTTTCTGGTTCATGTCTTAAACGGTAAGAAGCATAGCTAATGTGTAAATTACAATAAAAGATTGAAATAAACCATTGATTCCGGAAAGTTTATACATCGCTAGCACAACATAACCAACTGTTTTCAAAACCTACCCTCTTTCCCGCATTGTGTTTCTCTAGCCTAACCCAATTCGTTCGGCCATCGCTCTCGTTAATCAAATCAAACATAATCATCCAATACACTCTCCAATGTGACTTCGATTCAATTCCCCTCACAGCTCGCATCTTTGAAGTTGTTTCATGAAAGGAGCAGTTGCTTCGTTCGTTTGTAAATGCATCGTCGTGCTTTCTTTCTTTTGGCGTGCTTCCACCGCACCATACGCTTTGTTCGGTCGCCGGGGTGAAGGATGTGGTAAAGTGATGCACTCATACACAGGTGGGCACTAGCGTACCATCGCTCAGAGTGTTTATGTGTGTGTGTACGACTTTGTGGGTTGTTTGTATTGCGCCGGCGTGCGCCCGACAGGCAAAAAGCGGCTGAGAATACGGAAAGAAGCACGTTGGTAACAGAATTACGCTAGCAACGGCACAATTTTATTCTGCTTTTGGCATAGACATTTTCTTGTAAAGTTTGTTGAACATCGCAGTTAAAAAATAGAATCAAGTTTAGCAAACATATGTACAACTTTTTTCAACAACATCTCAAACTCTCTTCCGGATTTTGAACACACAACTTTACATTGAACACACTCGCAATCTTTTCTGCTTCCCATACTTTGTTTAAAAAAAAACGCACACATAATGCGTCACGATTTTCCACTTCGAGACTGACTCAAAACGCAAGACGCTGACTGTTATGACGACCAACAACAGCAGCACGTCGGTAGAGAAAAATCGATACCGACCAAGAAAGCTTCGCTCAGTTGTGTCTGTTCTTTTTGTAGGGTTTGGTGAATGGATTTTGGATTCGGCTTCGTTTCTTTTTTATCAAGGGAAGCGAAGGAATCAAAATTAGCGTGACTAATGGTAATTTGAACATAAATTGACGCTCTAACAATTACTGAGTTTCAGATTTAAGGATATTAAATCCCTGTAAGAGTGTGAGAACGACAGTATGAATTTGCAGTTTGATTTTTTACAATTTGACAATTTGACAATTTGACAACAAGAGAGTTTGAGGTGATTGACGTAGAGCGGTATAATTTTTTTTATAAAAAATGTTTGTTTTTCGTCCGTTTCTCTTGTAATATTTAAACTTTCCCCCTTTTATTTGATATTTTCTTCCCAAAATGACCCGCATAATGGTGACACGTTCTTTGCATATTCTCACGAACCTAAGCCGCGTTTTCCACGTTCCAACAAATCAGATAACGTCCACGACGCTCACCCTCCCACCTCAACACGCCCTACCATTAGCGTTGATCCAATCAGTATCAATTAAAATTCATTGAACCAATTCACGAACCGAACGGTCGAAATCTGGTCGCCCTCACTGATTTACACAGTCGTGACGTCGGTAGCCCAATACCACGGGTCCGTCGCACATGGGGCACACGGAGGACGGAAAGGAAGAAAGCTCGCACTTAATTTGTTGCATGCTCGAGCGTGACGAAATTGTCGCCATCATGACCCATAAAAACAGCATTACACGGCTGTGCTGGAACGGGAAGAGAAACAGAACAGAGCGAGAAACTGCCACCGTCGAGGCCTAATAAAAATTCATTCGACTGTAATGACCAAGTTCCGTCGGGGTTTCTGTTTTGCGTGGTTTGGGCTTTTGTTTTTGTGTGGTAAAATGAAACATAGCAAGATTTTTGAAATAAAGGTAGATAAAGGGGGAAATGATTGATTAAAAATCATATATTTCTCTTGTAAGTGTCTTAAAAAGAAGCATTTCGGTCGGCTTAATATTATTTGCAACCATGTCCAAAGGAAAAAAGAGCAAACCTCACGGAAAGAAAAACAGCCCGCTAAAACATTCATCGAGAAAGTCAACGAGGTGCTAATGAAGTCAGAAACCAACAGCAGGAACCGATGTAGTCCGATAAGACGGACGCGAGACACGAGAGCAGCCGCCCAGCCCGGGCGCTTGAGTGCATTAAGTCAAGACAAGCGCAAATAAACCATTCAACCTCCGCACTGACCCCAGGGGCGGTCCAGGGCGGGTTTGGTGGCAGTTACCAGAAAAAAAAGGCCCGACATGAAAAACATACACACAACAAGGGCAGCGGAATGGAAAGAACAAATTAAGAATACCCGCACCAAAACACATAAAGGAGCAGCTACAGCAGCGGCGAAAAAAGAAAGCGAACGGGTAGCGATTGAGCAGGTCGCCCGGGACCTGCCCAACGTCACACCCGACAACATAATTAATTAAGCGCTAATGTTTACAGGAATTTCGACGGCGAATCACGCCTTCTTGTGCGAGAAGCTGATGAGATGATGGAAGGGTGTGTGTGTTTTTGAATGTTTTTTTTTTATTGTACTACGTTTTCTGGATTTTCATGCCTGCTTGAGTGGTTTTTTCCCAAGACGTGGGACGAATGAAAACTTAGGAAATGAATATAGATTTACGTGTTAAGAAAATTAAAACTTTCTTTGATAATAAATATGCATTTCCTTTTTTATACTTGTTGGAATAAATCGATGTGGAAAAGGCATGTTTAAGTGTCGATGGAAAAAAAGGTAATAAAAGTATAACAGAAATATACAATCGACGCTCTAAAATATGCTTTTAATATATTACAAATACCATAAGCCATTTTAATAAGTTCGTTCAAATATGTATAGAATTGAACATCTTTCATAACTATAGTCAAGCAAATCAAAGCTAATAACAGCGTCACTGCAGCTAAGTAACCAAGAAAACAAATTAATGTATGTTAAGTAAAAACAGAGTATTAAAACTATTTGAAATCAAAACTGATTGTGGAAAACAACAATGTACAATAAATTCATAAAATATTACAACAAAGTAATGAAAAAACGATAACTAACAAGTGAAGAAGCAAACCTACAAGAGAAAAAAACTTTTTTCATACCTTATCAAACTTTCCCCTAGTCAGAACGGATAAAAAGCATAATTTATTCATCAAAGTTTCCCTCTACAAGCATAAAAACGATAAAAAATAAATGTCATGGTAAAAAACCGCTAACCACACACAGCACCACCAATTAAGTCATTCCGTGCTCAACACCCGGCATCGTTAAAATGTCTTTGCAACAGGCGCTAGGTGCAGCCACTAAAACCACTAAGCACAAACTACAAGCGCAATAAAAGAAGGCGCCCTCACCGATAGTCTAGCCACCCCTTTTTTCATTCATTAAATCTCAACCCCGAGCGTTAATGAATGAACTGTTTGTGTGTATGTGTTGCTACCAAGCGAAAGCATCGTACGATAGAACAACAAACAAACAAACATCGTTCGGAGGCCAACTGGCTAGACGTTGTCGTAGGTCCCGGCTGCAAAACTAACCACCAAAGGGTGTGTTTTAGTTAATGAGTGAGACCGCGAAAGAGTTGGCAATCCGCAAGACAGCCGAGAAAAGAGCGAGAGAAAGACGCGCATCACCCAACAAGGACGCGCTTTCGGGTCTTGCTAGTCTTCAATGGAAGCAGCAGGATAAAACGAAATGAAAATACGAGTAATTTCGCTGTTGTTGGACTTTTTCTCCGAGCAGGGAAACAGTGGAAAAAACGGTTCGGAAAAACTCATCCCCCCTGCGAACGAACAGCGACAGAAAGAGCAAACCATCGAAGCACAGCTTCCTGCGCTGTGTGTTTGTTTTAATTGCCCAACTCGGTACTGAGGGAACATCCTGGCGCTGATGAGTGTAAGAGCGAGAGAGAAGTCGACTATGAGCGAGCGAGACGGTGGGAGGTTTTTCCCCGTTCATGGTAGAGTAATTATCCTTCCCACGTTGAGCGATCGAGCGAGTGTTCGTCCGAAAGGGATAAATTCCCAACCCGTCGGACGCACACAAACAAACCTTAGGACGCAGGATCCCACCCTGATAAGGATTCTGTGTGCTCCCCACGCTGGTTTTTCCCATCCTCCCGTTGCGCTGTGATTGGTTGGTTTGCTTAATTACTCACACCATGGGGACGATGCTGCGATGTAAGGGAAAATGTGCTGCCGGACGAGCGAGTGGAGAGCAAAGTAAATGAAATCTCCCCAACGGAAAGAGAAACACTCTGGCTGAAAGAGGCGTCTCTTGAGGGTTTTTAGATGTCAATACAGAGCCTCTTCGGGGGGACGCTTGTGCGGAATGCCCTGAGAGCAAAATGTGCGAGTAAAACAAACGCGCTTCGGGAAGGATGTTAATTAAAAGAGAAAAAGTTGGGTCCTGAGCAATCGTTCCGATGCGCCTGTCTGCATTTTGTGTTCGTTTGGGGTCGTTTTAGCTTCGTATAACAGTGTTGCTGTTGTAAGTTCTGCCTTCTTTTTCTTCTTCACGGGGCTCTTGCTCCACGGTGGAGCTTTTCGCTCTACTGGCCCCCCCACCGGAAAGCTTAATTAATTAACTCGTTCACTCATTAGCGCGAGCGGGACGACCGGTTGCGTCGGTTTGCTTCGCTTTCCCGCTTGCTCGTGCACGCCGGTCGAACTTTGTCTTCTCATTCGTTGATTTGCTTTAGCGTGTGGCGGCGCAGGTTTTATTTTTTTTCAACAGCAGCCGTCTTTGTTTTAATTAAGACACAATTTGCGCCGTTTTGTTTTGGCTTTTTTTCTGCTCCGGGTGTGTGTGTGTGTGTTTGTTTTGCTTGCAGCAAATCAGCGAACATGCTAAGAGAGAGTTGAGTTGATTGAGTCACGAACCTGAAGCTGGTGACATGCTTCGCCTCACAGCAGATCTCCACTCCTGGTGGGTGCTTGATTTTTCCTTTTTAAGGGAATTTATTGCAAAAAGCTCGATTTCAGACTATGATAAGACACATTTGCAGCTCAAAGGGGTTGTAAAAAGAGGGCGTAACCATCGCTTCACTGGTGGGGACAGTGGTTTTGTTCTGGTGTGGAGGTCAACGGGGTGCAAAAACCGGACCGGAGTTAATTATCAAGATGCCAAGGGAGGCCACTTCTTCCATATTGATGGACGCCATGTTGGTTCTTGGGAGTTGAAGGACACGTAAGGACTGTATTCAGAGTAGTTTCTGTAAAGGTATAATGAAACTGAGGCGTAAAAACAGCCAGATTGGCTCATGCAACATTTCCGAAACACGCCAAACAAAGCGTCTCTTTGTGCGCGTTGCGTTGAAGCAAGATATCGATTTTTCTTTCCATCGTGGTCTCGAACAATCGTCGGAATTTAAATAATACATTATATTCATTCCTACGCTCTTCTCTCGGTACCATGATGGCAGGCAAAACCCAGTGCCTTGTTGTGTGTCTTATCATGGCGGCAGTGGAGCAATGAGTAGAAGAGAATTTCAGCTGAGCTCGAAAACGAAAAGCTCAGCGTTTACCATCTTAAGACCCGTTTCTCTCGCTTGAGAAGATGTGAAACCTTTTTTCTTATGTTACTGTCGCTATCCTTGACACATGCTCTCAAGACGTTCAACCCAAGGACTGAGTGTGCACTCTGCTAGGCGGCGCCTTGTTCTCTCAACGCGGGAGTAAAAATCCTTCCACATATTCACTGCGAATATTGATTTTGTTGAGCCACGGTACCAAGAACAACAACGCGCTCAAAAACAGTTTCCAAGGCCAACCCAGCCCGGAATAATGGATACCGTACCAGTCAGTAAATATTCATGACGACCGGTTTGTGGACGTTAATAATTGTGGACCGAGTTCGTGATCGTGCCCCGAGAGACAATGTATGTGTGTAGTATGGTGGTATCGATAAATCGAACCCGAAATCGATTCATCAAAAACAACACGCATTTGCGTGAAATATCCCTCCTGCGAAGGATGCGCACCAGCAGCATGGTCGGTGGTGGTGAATTTTGATTGATTATCCTAAGGTACGATAGGCTGCGTGGAGAGGGTAGAGAGAGAGGGCGCGATTTATTTGTTTGTGCTGCAGCAAAATTCAAAGCGGTAATTCGGTTCGTTTTTCACTCCCCGATGACGCAATTCTATGTACAATGGGATGTGAGATATTGTTGGGTTTTAGGCTCTGTGGGTGCCTTCGGAATTGGTTTAAAAGAATAGAACTTTGTATGAAGATTTTACAGCAAAGTATATGCATATTGGGCTTAAAGGAAAGAGAGTTTTAATGCGATTATTTCTTTGTTTTTTTTTGTATGAATGCTACTGAATCAGCCTTCAATTGTTGAAATGTTTTTAAAAGTAAAATGACTAAAACTTGAAGCCAGCTCTTACGCCTTGAAATGCTTAATAATACAACCAACAATTGGGACAAAATAGGACCTCCAAACAATACCAAAAACTGAAACCTTGACATGAATAACTGTGCCAATAACTCATCAAATATGAATCTTTAAGTTCTTTACCCTTTTTTTCTTAGACAAAAACACCGAAATTGTTTTTTTGTGTGTACCAAAACCGCGTTCCGGGAGGTAATTTATCACAGCTTGGAGCCTCCCTCCCCACAAGCTCATTAAAAGTGACATGTTGCGAACGCGAGTCACTCTAATACCTTCGGTTCAGTTCAATTACTCCACACGCATTACCGAAATTACCGACTCCCAAGTACCAGAGCCAAAAAAAAAGATAGAAATCACCCAAAAACCTCGAACCACGAAAAGGCAACAACGTAATGACCCTTTTTCGTGATCGTACATTGTTCGGAGGGGGGTTTACTGCTGTGTGCACCGCTTCATCAAATCATTTCGTTTGGGTTTTGAATTTCATGCTGGTTCTCTCTAAATGCTGACTAGCGCTGGTCGGTACGGACTGGTGGTCCGTTGGTACTTGCTCCGTCATTGTGTTTAACGAGTCCGCCGATCAAGTGTTTCGCGCGCCCTGAACGTGAACCTAATGCCCCGTTTATTCGGGATGTTGGTTGGTTTCCGCCCGCAAACGGATTGGAGGGCCTCGCTAGGCCCTGATGTTATAATTACTCAAATTTACTTCGGCTTTTGTAGGGACCTCGAGAACGAGTTGTTTCTTGAAGATGGGCTATGGGATATCTGAAGAGTACTTGAAACAATTCACTGGAATAGCTTATTTCGAAACAATTTATTACTTTGAACAACGCATTTGAGTGTTTCTTTGAAATTGAATGTCTCTTACGCACCGACAAATACTTCGAATAAAAATCCCCACCTTGAAAAAGATGGGTCCTAAGTCGCGAACTCCCCCATCAGCTCCCAAAACGGTGCATTAATCGCGAATTTTATTCCATCTCACCGCTTGCGCGTGTTTGTTGAGCAAACGAGAAGACAAGCGTTCAATTTCACCCTTACCCTCCGGGTGCGAGAGCGAGCACTACGCAACCCTCCTCGACTGTAGCAGTGCACGAACAAGACAGCAGCAAGCCATGGAAGCCATTCTCATCTCGCTTGCGTACACAGCGTGCATAGCTGGAAGCTTTCCCTTGCGTACCCGCGCTTAGCAATCGCTAGCGTAGCATGTCGCGTTGTTTACTAGGGTTACCGCCATTCGGCCCAAAGCTTTTGTTCGTACGCATTTCGGTGTGGTCGGAGGTCCGTCCCGTCGCGTTCCTTTGCCGGTGGTCGCCGTGGTGGTGGGACCATGGGGAGCGTCCATGGCTTGGGGGCTGGTGTTCGGTTTCTTGGGACGGTGCGTTAGGTGGTGGTGGTGGTAGTGACGGTGCGGTGACCCGGGGTGCAACGTTACGGTGTGTCCCTTGACGGTGTGTGCGAGTGTACTGTGAGTGTTTGTGTGAGCATCTGCATGTGGATAGTGCATTAGAAGGAGATCGAGAGGGGAGATTGGTCCCAAGAGATGGTTTGGTCGAAGGATGACTACCTTTCAGAGAACTTTATGCGCGTGTGAGTGTATGTGTGGTGGGGTTTGAAGGACGACCAGGGACGAAGACTACTTGGGTAGAGTGTCGGACAAAAAGGACTCCGGAAGTGGGGGGTGCAGTTCCGCTAGCGTGCATTTCCTGTGGGAACATTCGCATCCAGTGGCTTTGGTGGTCCAGATCCTCAGGATCTCGTGTGTACCATTATCGCAGGATCACGTTGGTGATAACTCACTTCTCAGCTTCCGCTTTGCCCTACGTCCACCATCCTGCCCGGTTGTTGCCGTCCAGGTTCGATCCTTCTCTCTCCCTCTCCTGCATCGCGGGCGCGTATCGTCTCCTGGTTCGGTTAGTCCTCCCAAAGCCTCCCACTTCGCGGGGCATAGTCCTCCCTCATCGGTCTTCTTCGGTCACATCCTCACGTGCTCATCTCACTGCTCACGCACGCTCCTCCCCATCAAGATCGCGCCACCCGTTGTTTCTCGCGATCCAATCCCCACACCCCTGCCGCCCCTTTCCATCCACTCTCTAGAGCCGGCCCAACTTCCCCCCCAGGTCAGCTCCTCTCCTCCCGCCCCGCACAGATTCATCCGGTCGGGGGGGCTGCGGCATACGGGGTGCGGCACGGCCCGCTGGCTTGTCGTACGCATCGGCGTTTTGCGTGTCTAACGGCGCACAACACAGACAAACAACGCTTGTTCAAGAGAATCCAACGCAAGATGAAATCCAACGTAGAATACAAAAAAATAACACAGTTTTTGAATACCCTCAAGTCACAGAAGAGAATTTGATTTCCTCGTGAGGGGTTATTATCATACCAAACAAAAAGTGGGAACAAAAGGGGAGAAGGGAGGGGGGGGGGGGGGTTTGCTACATCGTCGGGTCTCCGCAGGGTGTGGAGCCGGCCCATCGCGCATCTCCGCTGCTTCGCGTCCGATTACGCTGATGTTTTGTGGTGAAGAGAAGATGAGGTTTGATGCCCGCAAGGCGTAGAATTCTACGCCACAGTGTGCTCTCGCACTCTCTTGCTCACTCTCTCTGCATTGGTGTATTTCGACTGCGCAGTGGTATGATGCGAGGAGGAAAAATTATTATAAATTACTATAATTAAGCTATTGTTCGACGAATTTACCTTCCAAAAGCAGACGAACGGATGCGCGTCCCGTCTACGAGAGTTGCCCCGAAACATTAAAAAAAATCATCCCCGATAAGTGGCCTACCAACTGGTCTGGAGCTGGGCAGATTGGAGGACGAATGAAACGCGTGGCGCGGAAGCGGACGGCCACCGGGAATGGAAGGCTACGGAATGTGCGGACAACAAATCAACAACGTCCGCCTTTCATCAATCAAGCATCGCGCTTGACTCACACTCCCGTCATCTCCCGCACAAGCAGAAGAGTGTGGCCAAAGTGAATTCCAAGAGAACCCTGCGGTGCCGTTTCTTCAACAGATTTGTGGTGGAAGTGGTGGTGGTAGAGCCATTGCCCTGTGACATTACAAACCGTGGTGAGCTATTGGACTACGCGGGTAGCGCGTGAAGCATAATTAATGGTGAATTAGTGTCGGCTTTGTAGCTTCTTGGGTTTCCAACGTGCAACTCCGGTTGGAGCATTCAAGTGACCTGAACTGTGGGTAGGAGCTGTGGAATTAGAGTGAACCTGAGAACCCTCGCCCTACTGTGCCACCGTGACAATTGATCGAGCGTGACTCAGGTGAAATAAGCGTGGTGTGCGGTTTCCGGGCGGCTAGCCTAATGTCTGACGTGAAGTAAAGCTTTGATTTCAGTTCTAAGCGTTAATTGTACCTTTTGCTAGCTTCCGGACATTGACATTGATGGATGGATGATGTCCGGAAGAGATTTCTAAGCATAATGAACAAAAAGGAAAGCTTTAAAAGGTTTAATGTCGCTCAAACTCGGACTTTCTACATCTCTTCTAGCGAATGTCACAGAGAAAAGAGAATAAAAGAGCGCTCCAAAGTGATGGCAGTGATTTGAAAGAGAGCATTGCCTGTTTCGTGTCCCCAACACCCGAACGATAAGAGAAGAGAAGATGCACAAGATACGCACACAAACGCACAGATCCAGTTCGATTGAATCCCACACTGCGGGAGAGTGAGTGAGCAAGAGCAAAAGTTTGCTCCAGATTTGCTGGCTGCAATTGCAGTTCAGACCCCCTCTTTCGGGAACTGGGAGGAGCTTCACGCAAAATTTAATCCAAAGTGCAGTTCCCCTCCACCCAATAAAAAGGGTTGGGAGTAGTTTTGTTAGTGATTGTGATTGCATAAACCGTAACGTGATCATTATTTGCAGCATTGGCCGGTGAAACTTTGTTGCATTCCATTGTTCACAAAATTGTGCGCTGGGTCTGTGTGTCTGTGGAAGGAAGTGGTTCAACATTGAATGGGCAATTGTTTACTTTAAATTGATGCTAAATGCTGTTCAACTGGTAAATCAATTAGAGAGAACAGCGTTGTATCTGACTTTGCTGTGTTGCTAACTCCATTCAAAATGCTAAAGAAATATTTCCCCTTTCATTTTCATGAAGAAATCGCCGCTTCAAAATCCATTAAAAACACTCAAAATATGAATAATGTCCGTTCCAATCGAACATCATTTAAATCATTCGCCGCTCTTCTCTTACGTCCACTCATCTCGCATTCTTCCAGCATCATCATTATTCATCGTTTCGCGTTACTTTTTGTAACAATGTCGCACCACCGAAGTGGTCGATGCAATCACCAAAACATCTTCTCCCAGCAGAAGACTCCAGGGAGCTGCAAAAAAAGTAACAAACTCCACACGAAAAGCAAGAAACCACCCGTGATGGTCATTATCATTCGTTTGCCAAACTTTTGTCTGTGGCCGAGATGAATACCCCCTTACCCTGGGCGTTGCACATGCGTTGCCCATCGAGAAGGAGACATTGTGGTGTCGATGATGACACGCAACAAAACTTCCTGCCCGCCTCGAAAATGCTACCAGAATTGGGATGCACAGAGCACCTGAAAAAACAACGCAGACCAGACAAGGCAAGAAACGGCCTGGCAAACGGATGCAAACGATCGTTCATTAGTCGGAGCAGTTGAGGCCGGATTTTATGTGGCCCGGGCCCCACGTGAGTTTGATCGGACGGAGAAGACAAACAGATAAGCGATTCGTTCGTTCATTCGTTTGGTGTGTGTGTGTGTGTGTGTGAAGGTGAACAGGGAGAACTTCAAATTTACACGTTTCCGTAACGTTTCAAGGATGGATTATTGATGCCTTCATCAAGCGAAGAGCGAAGACATTCATCAGAAGGAGACGATCACAAAAGGCAAACGCCAAAAAGAAAGGAAGCTAACAGGAAGGAGCTTCTTGGAAGGATTGGGGATGTTATTTTTAGTTACTGATGCAATTTTCTTGTTGCATAAAGGCGAATGCAAATCAAGCTCTCCTTCACCTTATTGATGGTATTGTAGCTTCGAGCCCCCTTTCAAGGTTCATTTTAAAGCCTCCCCTGTCCTTCATACACACGCCTTCAGCGCCGTAAAGGTGTTTGCTTGCAAGACAACGCTGTAATAGCGCTGCCATAAAACAGTTGCTGACCATCGCCCAAGAAGAGTCACCACTTCTATGCAAAGTATCCTTCCCTTGGTTCGAGTGTTGTACGCCTACGGACAGCACCTGGTCGAGGTTGCTAGCCAGAGTTTATGCGGATAATTTTTTTTTGCTATCGACTCCCTTCAACAGCTGAAAAAAACACGCTCAACCCATCATCCATGTCCATCTGTTTTGCATGATTCATGTGTTCTTCCACTTATTCACCTCTCTCGGCAATCGGTTGCAATCGACACTTTTGACTGTCTGGAGGGTGTGGATGGATTTCTCACTTCCCTTGGCACGGTCACGGTCACACTTTCCAAAAGGGATATCATTGTAACGACTGCCTCGCCTTCAGACGGTATTAATGCCGACCGGTCGATTAATGCTTTCTTGCAGGGGACTCACAAACGCGGAAGATGGGCAAGGTGTAGAAAGGCAAAAAACGGTGAAGGATAATAAAAACACACGGCGAAAGGAAGTGCAATCTCGCAGAAGGCGGATGTTTTTGGTGCATATCGAATTAAAATAAATTATTCTATCGTTTTTTTTATTCTCCGTTTTTCACTTCTTTTTTTCCAACAACTCCCCCAGTGAAAGATCGCCTAAGGTGGGAGGTGAGGATTCTCTTTTTTCTCCCCCTTTGTTTTGATGTGGACTTATTATAGGTGAGGCAGTTTTTGCCGCACTCATCACTTCCGCTTTCCACGTTACAGCGAAGGATTCACAAAAAGGGATAGCCAGCATTGCAGGTCCAGCAATCCAGATCGATGGTTCGATTGTTCGGCATACAAACTGCTTGTATTTTCGAATGAAATCCCGCGCAAAAGCGAATTCAAAACAAAGGAAAAGTCGGTTTGTGTGTGTGTGCTGAGGCAGATGGACACAAAAAACAAAACCGCTCCCCAGCTTATAGCTTCAATGTCCTGCCAATCGCCGGCCTGAAATTGATGCCGTATCCTGGTCACGGCACCAGCAAGCGGGATTTTCGTCGAATTAAAGAACAAGACGACGAGCGAAAGAGGCATTACAATAATTCCAGTACGGGGCAAGGAGATGGGACTGGATGGGACTGTCGATTGTGTCTCGATACGTTTTCTTACCCCCTGCTCTCCCTCCCTCTTTGACTGCAACCCCCGTGGAAAGAATGGACTAACGAAAACGTATCACAATAAGCCTTGGAGCGCACGGGAGGCACTCTCGCGTTCGACCGTTGGAGCCTCTTAATTTTACGATCGTTTGGAACTGACCAGTTCCAAGCCTGGGATAGGGAGAAAAGGAAAGGAGCCAAAAAACACACCACGGACGTGACGCGCTTAACCTCGCCTCGCCGTGTTTCGCGCGCTCGTTCGTTCTCCTTAGTTCGCGCGAAACCGGAGCCGGAGCAAATGCATCATAAAGAATGCCGCGCTATATTTTTAATGGTGTTTTATGATTTATGCAAAAACGTAGCATTCTGCCACCGAGAGACACCGAGGTGAGTTGCGAGCGGGCGAGCCCCGTGGCTACCTTTTTCGTTCCAGAGCATTCGTTCCGCCGGTCGTGCCGGAATCGTTTGGCCAAATCAACCTTCACAATGGGAAGAAAGAATCTTCTTGGCTTTTGCTGGCGCGCACCGAGCTCGGGCTTGTGACAAGGGCTCATCAACCGCGGTGGTTTGAGGGGTTTTTGCGTTTTTTTGTTGTTACAGAATCCTTGCACCGAAAGGTGGTTTGTTGTAGGGCTGTGATGCTTTTTCTTCGACCGTTCCCCGTACACACTAAGCCAACATGTTTATGGCGATGGTTAGTGGTGGCGAGCCGTTTTATGCCGAGGGGAGAAAGATTGAACTCAAATTTGTTTTCCATCTTCATGGCTGATCGGTTATTTTTACGATGCTTTGCTACACACGGCTTTGCTGATGAAATGTGAGTTCAACGCGTAATGAGTTCCGATAATGAGCAGCATCGTCATAAAGGGACATGTTATGAGAACGTTTTACATAAGTAATAGTTTGTTCACTGCTGAATTGTATAACCAATTGGATTTTTAAATGCAAAACTGCACAATCTACCACCTTTTACTACAAATCGAGCAAATTTCCACAAAAGCCATACATTTTCATTTCTTCAATAACGGTTGATTAACAACCTTTTTAAATTAACGGTTGATTAACAACCAATTCTTTAAATTGTCGATGTTAAAAGCTGGTATTAGTTGAATACTGTGTTTAAAAAAGTTAAACAAAAAAATGCTAAAATAAGAACACAGTTTAGATTGATAAGCATAGTCTATGGGAGTCTGCAACATGACAGTCTCCCGATCGAATTCGAATTGAACTGGAATTAATTTTAACATTATTTACAACTATAATTGATGTCCAAAATTTTAAACCAACCAACTGACTTATAACGATAAAAAAGATAATGATAAGAATGAGAATCTAAAGAAGACTGACAGTAATCAACTTTGACCAAAATTGCATCGATGTTTGTATAACCTTGATGCACAACTCTTTACAAATAATAGGTCCTTTATACAATAAAAATAAAAAAAATCCCATTGCTACAATTAAAATCAAATCACAACTAATTGACCCAAGCAAGCAAGTTTCACTCTTTCAGGAAAGAACTCACACCCAAAACCCCAGTACCACGTGATAGTTAACGCGAGCGCCAGCACTAAAACTCTCCGTAACAATTATGATTTCCTCAACAATTATCGTGTAACAGCACACACGTGGGCCCCTGGAATCACATTAAAAAACGTTCTAGCACCCTTTCAACAGTCTGGCTCGGTGTGTTCCTGGACCGACAGCACAGCAGTCACAGCACGCTATCATACACGCCAGCCCTAAATGCGTGTGTGCGAGTGAAACGTAAATGAAAACCGGCCCAAGAGAACCAACTCACCCCATGCTGGTGGTGGTAGAGCCCCAAAAATCAAATCTTCCGCGAGCAATCAAATGATCGTGAGAGCCTTTTCGGGACGGGGCATGGGACGGCGAAGTGTAATTACACCTGCGATTATCTTCACTTTTCACTGGCCCTGCTTTGCTGGCACGACGAGGGCGCGCGCGCCCGAAACCCTTTCCTAAAGGCGATCGTGATAGCTTGGTGTTTGCAGCATGTGTGTGTGTGTGTTTTGTTGTTCTTCCGTTGTTGCGCTGTTTTTCATTTTCTTTGTTCACGGTTTGATCCCTTCGTCGCTGGCCGCGAACCACTTGCCACACCTTCAGCTTGAATCCTTGCGTTCGAAAACGCTCCAATAATCCTTTGGAGTATGGAATGCTAATCGAACAAATACACACACACACACACGAACAGCGTAACCCTTCTTGCTACAAGCGTTCCAAGGGCGAGTCCAATCATGAACCGATCCGGGCAGTTTGTTGAGCAAGTGTATAAAAACTGGTGCAAAACCCGTCGCCCGTCTCCAAAATGCAACAACGCTCCAACGGATTTCTGTTTCCCATTCCCCCACCACAAGAAAAGGGACAAAGGAACTTGCTTCGACCCAACCCATTCCCTCCCTCTGCCGCACGTACGAAAGCCAAGGCATTAGCTGATCCGGTTGGCTCCCAAAATTGCCTTCAAATTGATTTAATGATATAGAAAAGAATGTAAGTTTGAAACCTTTTTCTGCTTCGATTATAATTAAATCCGCAACCCCGGACGTTCTTCCCTTGCGGAAGGTTTTGCATTGCATTGCGTCCAGTTCCAGCCCGTTTTGTCGTATTCAACGTGTTGGTCCACCGTACGTATCCTTGCGCACCACAAGGCACAGGCCCAACCGGCAACTAACAACAATAGAACGGCAATGACTTCTTCGTAAAACCCATAATCCTGCCGTTCACCTCCACCGCGGTTTTTTACCCTCGACACATCGGTCCACTTCCATGGTCATCATTATTATGCTTTGATATCCAGATCCTTCGCGGCATGCGGACTTTCTTACGGTTAAGGTTTTAATCCCTGGACGCCCTCCCGTTCCCTTCGGTGTAAAGAGGTTAGTGCAAGAAAAAAGGGCAAAGAGCGCACGGTTGCGTCGCGTCCTTTGTGCTGCGGAATCGAACTCTGGGGGTGTGTGGTTGTTCTGGGGCAGAAACGCAAAACCGGGATGGAATTTGTATGGAGGCCGGGAGGCCGTTTACCGCGAAACCGTTGGCGCACGATTCGCTTTTTCGGCAAGCTTTGTGTGTGTATGTTTTTTCTTATTATTTTCATTTTTATCCACCCGAATCCTGCTACCAGCAGGAAGGAAAGAAAAAAAAATGCGTACACACAAATTGGATAGCCGTTAAGGAGGAAAGAATCTTCCCTTTTTTGTCAGTTCGTTTCTACTTCATTTTGCATTAGAAAAAGCTGGGAGGGAACTGTGATGCCCAAGGTAAGAAATCGCATTTGCCTATAAGAGGTATTAAGTCTTAAAAAGAACTGTGAACATTGAACTTATTATCATCAATTCAGAACTTATTGCCAACACAGATAATTTGAACACATAATGTTGATTGAATTGCACTTACACGTAAATGATAACGATATTAGGAAAAAAGGTTAAGTTTGAAATCGTTTTATAACTCTCTGTCCCTGAGTTCATGACATGGTGTCGTGCCTTGGTATTAAGACTACTGTATGAAAGGTCTTGGGTTCAAAACTAAACAATATAAAAAACTCTTCATAATGACGAGATCTGTTGAGTCGAATGTTGGCACGTGACTTCCCAAAAACAGAATTCCAACATGATTTCAACAAGTAGAAGAAAAAGATCTTAAATTCTTAGATCGTTGTTTCATAGCTGACAGTTTGGCAACTAAAATATAAAATGTATTTCATCCTTGATTGCATTATATCTTGCAAGCGGTCTTTACGAAATATGTTTTTTTATGTTGGTAGGAAAATCGTATAGGATTAATCAGATTCATTTAAAAAATATCAAATACAACATTAAACACCCAACTGGTATGATTAATTTAATTATACATCGACTTAATCGTATCATGAAAACATATTCGTAACATACTTTGATAGCAGATATCTTTCCAAAGTTCAAACATATTGCAACCAAACACAAAGTTACATCGCCACATGTTCCACCCGTGCCCCAAACACATCCACACAAGGGATTCACACTTCCCATGCTCACTCTCCCCGGTCACTAAGCTTCTTTTGCACCTTTCCCGGGATCTGGGATGTGTCGGCGACTTGCCCGTATCCGTATGGCGGCTCGTGTTTTGTCTCGTCCTCGAGCCAGCAAACGAACCGCAGCCAAACGTGATCGCCTTACGCGCCTCATCTGCTGCCCGTTTTGACGCTCTCCGGCTGGCGTAGTTTTTTTGTGTGGCTGTTGTTGTTGCCGCCTATCCCTTCTTCTAAGGAAGTCAAACCGTACGGGCATATCGTTGCAGAAACGTCCCATCGACTTCCCCCCTTTGCTTGCCGATGCGGTCAAACCGCGGCAACGGAGAGCGAGCGGAGATCGAAAATAATAATAATAATAAACTACCATTTCCAACAATGGCCACAAAATGGTTGTCCTCCCCGTCTCTGCCATCCCCTTCAGCCCTTCGCCGAATGGTTTTTCTGTGGCTTATCGCGACGATCAGCGCACGGAGTCATCACACAGGCGCGCGCGCGCGGAAACGACGCTGGGACATTGGTGCCGGTAAAGGGATGAATCGAAAGTAAAGTAAACACAGCAACAACGAAGGCAAAAAAGGCCCACAAACTATCCGCACTTGCGCCGAAGGAAGGATCGCGGTGACCGCCTTCTTCCATGATCGTTGGGCCGTGTGTGGTTGTGTTTTTGCTGCCGGTACGAACGTGCCATGAATGGGATGGGAAGAAATATCACACGTCTTTCACGTCGGGACGGCAGAAGGTACAAACGATCCTTCGGGGACGTCCAGAGCATCCAGAGTCGTTTCCAGTCGCACCGGGCGGAAAGATGCGTATCATCAAAGTGACCGTTTTTGGGGTCGTCGTTGGAGAACGCAGCCCATAAGGGTCGGGGCAAAGGAGATCCTGGGCCAGTACACAGCGCAACAAAAGGGCTAAACGAGATAACCTTCCCATCCTTCCACGGTGCATTGCACAGCAGAAGAAGGAGGAGTAGCAGAGCATTAACACGGTAGCCTTCTGGTGTCAACTGTCATCACTGGGGTGTGGAGAGTGTGTGGTATGAACGCTTCTTAATTTAATTAGCACCAAACGTCAAGCAGCCAGCGATCAAGGTTTGTCGCTGGTGCGAGCATCGAAGTCATCGAGTAATTAAAACAGACTCCCCCTTGTTTCGAAGCGGAGGGGGAGCCACTCATTAATTCACTGCACAATCAGGACGCGATGCTGATGCTGGAAAAGGTGCGCGTGCGCTTTGTCTGGTGCGGTATCTTCTCACAAATTGAGATGTTGAACGAATCGGTTAATTAACGGCCAAAAGGGTGTTTGGTTGTAAGTGTTTATTGCCTGCGACAGTGCAATCGCAGATTCAGATAAATCAACCGAGAAAGGCGCATCGGGCATGGGCTTTTATTGCAAATTGCAAGCTGGTAAATGTCTTAATATCACTCCCAGTTTTATTGCACCCTTTAAGCTAGATTGCCCTCACAACGGTTTCAATTAAAATTCCACTCCATCGCTCAGAACACCGTCCTACACTCGAAAGCTTCCCAGATATGACAAACGTTCGCATCATAAGTGTCACCTGATGATGCGTCGAAAATTCCCAATGCCACTACATTCGTATGGTCACTGATTGTGGGTTCGTTTCGTGATCACCATGCATAATTGCGTCCTACTAAAAAAAATATACGGTACCAACGAAGGCCAGTAGCAAACGGAACAGAGAAAAAAGCACAAAATAAATGGCCAACCAGCCGACGAGAGATTCTCCTTCTGTGCCCTGTGTTCACACAAATCAACGTGACACATGAATAGAACCCGTCGTTTGTCCAATTCCGCGCACCGGAGCCCGTCAGAAATGTCATTACGCGCGATGCGTCGTTGCATAATGCATCATGATGACCGCTCCGCTTGCTTGGCGATGAAGTGGGGAGGACGAAAAAGCACACCAGATGACCTCTTTCCCGTTCGGTGTCCTCTCCCTCGGGACGGTAGGAGCAGGAGGGTTTGGTTTTGCTTCGTAAATAATAAAAATACCGACGCTCTCGGCCGAGCTACGACGAGTTGAAACCTCTCCCAGAAAAAAAACCTTGGCAACTCGGTTCAATAACACCCCCGTGTGTTGCACATAGTTTTATGGGTGCCCTTGTCCAGCCGGTCGGTGCCCCGAGGGTACGCGGTTTGGGGTGAGGAAAAACGAAAACAAATCGATGATGAATTCCGGAACGAACCAACCGAATCCAAATCGACCACAAAAACCGCTGGAGCACCGCAGAAGAGAAGAAGAAGGTAGATAGAGATTGGATAGAGAGAGAGACAGAGAGAGAGAGAGAGCGAAAAAAAGCGGACCCAGCCCAGCAAAGATACAGTAAAATGTATGTTCTATTCAAAAGATGAAACTCATTGTAAATTTGAATTTATTTCACCGCTACACCCAGCCCACCACACCCACTGGTCCAAGAAGAGCTGTCGAATTTGGAGGGTACGTACGTACTCCTTTCGATTCCCACCCGTTGGGAATCCCGCACAACACAGACAAAACACGGCTCCGCGATCGGACGCATTGCGAGGGACAATTATCTTCACCTTCCACCATCCACCCACAGTGCGGGACGAATTTTGTGCACTCGTTAGTAAAAGGTGGGCTGTTGTAAGTCTGATTATTTTGATAATTCATTTAAATGTAGTCTGTAAGGTTCTTAAGAAGCCTAAGACAGGTTCTAAGGTCATATATCAAGCGCTTGGATTTGAATTCGATTCAAGTTCACTAATGTTGGACTGTAAAGAAGCTGAAGAATATTACACCGTTTTAGAGCTCAAGCAAACAAAGTTAGGGCTCTTTTGAAAATTGTTCAACTGCAAGTAAACATTTTACGTCCAACTGACATCTCTTATTGGTCTGCTCACGTTGGAGCACGTCGTTGTAAAATGGCACAGTCAACAATTATTCTCTCGGATGCTCGGTCCCTGGCTGCAGCTTCCTATCCATGTCCTTCCTTCCTATCCTATCCACCCGATCTTCGACTGAAATACTGCCTATTTGAACATAGTTCAATCGTTACTAACCATATGCTTTCTCCAATATTAACGTACGTCTATATTGCCCGGGTTCAATTCTTGGAGGTTCATTTTGTTGCATTTAATTTATGTTTTACATAATCAAAAAACTGCACTGCATGAAGCAAACAGATCAACTTCGGGATTTCAATTGTTTAGTTACGATTGAACAAAGTTCAGAGAGACGTCAGTATTTCAGATGACTGTCAAATGTATACTTACAGATGAACTATGTTCAAAAGCAGTTTAATATTGTGTACTTGGGCCCGAAAACGGTGTTATTGAACGAAAGAAGAAGAAAGGAGTTAGTCTGAATTTCACTGTTAAAGAGCTTATACAAGAAACATTCAATTGCAGTAGTTTAAGATGTTCATTCATTTAATAATTGAAACTTTTTAAGCCAAATGACATTTAGCATTAAAAAACGCTTAAAAAGACTTTTCAACTTCGTGAGACTTATTGTAAACAATTGCATTTTCGTAAAACTGTATCGTTTGCTTTATTCGTAGTGAATAAAACATTGAGTGTTGCCGAATTTTGCACTGCATTGTACCCTTATGCTGGACCGATTTTTTTATTCTCCTCCTTGCCACCAACAAGCCCTCATCAGCGACGAATCGTCGATCGCAGTAAATCTCCTCCACCGCCGCTTCAGCCCCATTGTTACACCCTTCACGTGCCCCCTGCGTCTCTTTCCCCTCTCCGCACGAACGATCGTGCACGGCTCGGAGGATCGGTCAACGATCAACGGGGATCATTTTCATAATCATCATCGAAAATAAATCACTGTCCATTTATGATCGACGAATTTCGTCGTCTCCGTCTGATGGATAGGCCTGCATTATTTGTGTATTTGTGCCGTTCGTCCGTTCGGTTTTCTTTGCTCCGAGTAATTGCGAGTAAGAATGAGCTTCGCTCGTCACCAAGGGCAAGGAGAGGAGCGTGTTTGCGTTAGCGATTTGCAAAAGCGCAAAAAACGGGACCGAATCGTAAGCGGGCAAGGAAAAGCGGGTGAAGATAAAAACCAAAATTATAAGCCACAACAGCAGCGAACGCCGTTCGTCGTGGGCCGGATTCGAGTCCGGGTTTCGCTTTAATTCGCGATACGAATCGGGATCCCGGGGTCGATGAAACGAGTTCCCCCCGCGCACAAAAAACGCGCGCCAAACAATCGAACCCGGCCGCGCGCGCACTTTTGACCATTCTAATCACGCGCCGGCACGGTGTTTTGGAACCTCGCCAAGACGACCGGCGAGTGTAGGGGGAGAACGAGTAGCAATCATAAAGCGATACCACTCCCTCGCGCCCGGGAATAGATGTAGGACAACATTCCTCCAGCGCCACGGCAACGCTGGATCCAGCTGGCACACACACCGAGCGCGTACCACCGAGCATCATCAATTATGTTTTGCGGTGTCCGGGTTCGACACCGTGACAAGCGATGCCATGATTAAACGTGTCTTTGTGGGCGTGTGTGTGTGTGTGTGTGCATTGGTGGTGGACTTTAGCGGTGGTCATGTGTTGGTGTTAGGCCAACCATTATCAATATCGTTCCTGTCTCACCTCTCTGGGCGAGCCGGTTTGCTTTTATTATTTGCTACAGGCTCCACCAAGGAGCGAACGTCGTCTTCATGGTATGTCTTTACGTCAGCTTCGTCTTGAGGTTACCCTTCCTTTCTCACACCTTTCTCTGATCGGGGAGTAAAGCTCTTTCCACACAATGCTCACGACGAACGCCCATTCTGCTGCCTCCGGGAAGAACGAAGAACCGATCTGGTGGGTTCGATGTTTTAATGTGTTCTTTTACAATTCTAATTTCAAACACCTCGAGGGGGATGGAAGCTAAAGTTGAGGCGACCCAAGAATTGTATGTGTGTGTTTTCTTCTGCATTTTGTGCTCTTGGTTGTTCTGATGGTCGTGGAGCTTAAGGCGGCAACCAGTACAGTGTGGGACAAAACATATCGATGGGAAGATTTTGAAACACTTTTCTCGAATTCAGGCATCTTCAGTTAGGTACTGGATATAGGGACACATACAAAACAAGATATTGTCAAACAAACATACACCCTAACATGATCACACCTTCACGCACAGCACTGTATTCGACTACTGTCACGTTGCCGTGTCACCCAGCTCGCGCGATCGCGCCACGGAACACACCGCCCGGCATTCCGGGACGCTCCTGGTCTCTCGTGTCTCTCACCTTTTTCTCACCTTAATCCGTCCGCCAAACCCACACAGAACAAAAGGTGTCGGAAAACCCGTTCTGGCCGAACATAACAATACAGTAAATTTTTCAACTTTTGAATGAATTGAAATAAAAATAAACCCTGACAGCGTGCGGGATGAGCAGTGGCGTAGTGGAGAGGAACCACCGACATGAACCATCAGCTCGAGCAGCAGGACACACAGCTTGGAAGCAACAAAAAAAAAAGGTGTAGATAATGGGAATGCGATACCCAAAACAAAGTGGCTTTGCAGTCACTCTCGCCTCGTCTGTCTCTTACCCGTTTCAGCTGGTCTACGGGACAGAGACACACCGTCACAGCTCAAAATCAGAGCATCCCGGAACGGTTTTGGCCGAAGCTGAAGAGGAAGGAAGCGACGGAAAGACCCAGAAAGGATAATAAAACACGAAACAAAGTGTGGCCAGCGGGCGCACCTGAAACGAACGGCGCACCGTGGTTTGGTTGTGGGGTTTTGTGTGGCGAGCTCGCTGGCTCGATGAGGTCAGAAAAGAGAGATGTAAGCGGCGACGACCAGGAGACGACGATCCGGATTCCAGCACGCTGCCCCGAGGTGTGGGTAGAAACATAAAATATACGAGAAACGATCAAAATAATAATAATAAGCATCACCTTCTCGTGCCTGGGCGGATGGGTGTGCATGGGGGACAAGAGGTTGACTATCATGAGCATCCGTGGAGCAAGAGGACGGACACGCGGTAAGCTTAAAATTAATAATTCCAAAAACCCAGGGCAACAAGCAGTGATGAGTTAAAGAAGACGATCATAACATCCCAACCAACGAAAAAAAAAACGACATCAAACCAGCAAACGTTTCTTAAAAATTGGGACAAAAATTATGATTATAAGCCCATCCCGTAGTCATGGGATGGACGCATCCGTCCATCACGCGGCCGTGAGCGTCATTTTGGGTGATAATTTTAATGATAAATAATACTCGGTTACTATCTCCACTGGCCGAATACCGAAACGAATCTTTCCAGAACTTTAGCCTGACTTGTTTCTTCTTTTTGAAAAAAAGTTCCATACACTCTTCCACCGTTATTCAATCAGCCACCAAATTATGTGTGGAGCCCGCGCGGTGGAAGATTGATTTTGCTGCGGTAATAATATTGATGTGCTCGCTGTCGCGGGTTGCAAATTAAATATCAATGTCCTGGGTGCTCTTGCTGACGCAGTGCGGACGTTGCGCGCAAAATAAAAAAAGCCCCGTTGCGACTCGTGCTATTAGCGAGAAATCAATATGATTAATGGTTTGGGTAGGGGCCTTTTGCGAGCGAGATAATTAATGGGGCAGCCGGGAAGGAAAGCTGTTGTGCGGTGATATATTTTGCCCGTTGATTATTAGCATTTGTCATTCGTCCCAGTTTTTGCTTGGTCTTGAAAGGCTGAGAGTAATTCAATTAAAATAAACTTGATGTATCTATGTGTTGGATTCCAGAAATTGGCACTCTGCTGGCTTTGAAGTTTGATATTCTGGAGAGACCTATTGTTTTAAAAGCACTAACCGGTTATGCTGAGGATCTGAGGATCGTTAAATATAGCTTTTGAGACGAATGCTTTAACACCATCTAACGTACATCGACCTGGACGACTTTAATCGTCAAAGACCTTGATCGTAAATCTTTGTGAAGTCTACCCAGTGATTCAGGAGAACAGACTAATTTGAGGCCCAATCATACTGAACCTCCTTTTAGTATCGAAAGTTGCACAAATCTTTCAATTATTTGCCATTTTTAGAGACTCTGCTTCAAGACGCCTCTGTTAACTTCACTTCCTACGGCTGTGATACAGATTTTGTAAGCAAAATAATACAAGAAACCACTTCCAACCCGCGATCAAATTGTAATAAAGACTTCTCAAGAGTATATCGTATCTTCCCAGCTTAAAGCCTCGTAGCCAATGATAGGACTTAAATGTCGAAAACCTCCAAAGTTCAGCGACCAAACATAAGCGACCTCTCGAAAAAGCGTACAAGAATTTTAAAGACTCTTGTTTATCATATTAATAAAAAAAAGGCAAGACGACAACAACCCCAAGCACATTTCAACTTTTGAGTGTGTATTTGTGTGTGTTCATTTAATGGGTTGCAGCAACAAAGTGCATCTCCGAACAGGACAGCGACGGTCCGAAAACAGTCCCCGAAAACAAGGTACAAATGGAAAAGTCAAATAACTTAACACTTCGGTACAAGATTATCGAATTGGTTATTTATGTTTTCTACCCCCATTCCGTACGATGCGTGTGACTGTGTGTGTTTGTGTGTGTCTGTATCTCTCCGGGTGTCTCCCCGTCTAAGGAGTTGGTCAACGACAACGTGCTTCGGGCACGTCCGCACTAATTTGTCTTTCCTCTTATCGACCGGAACGCGAAAACATCATCCGTGACTTCTTCGTTACGGGTTCGATCTGTGGTACAGCAGTCGATCGATCTAGCGAACGAAACACGACAAAGAAGTGTAGAGCTGAAGTTGCGGAAGAAAGCTTAGGTTGGTATCGTGGCTGAACCCAGCGGTGGTACACACACACCGGATCTTCACGCCCCAAGCCCAAAGCGTTCGAAAATCTTCCAAGCTGATAATTTACTAATTTCACGTTAAATTTACCATCAATCTGTGTACCGTTCTGCGGTAAAAAGGGTTGCGGTAGGATGGTAAGAGCACGGCGAGAAGGTGATAAGTGATTTGTTAAATACACTCTCGAACACACACACACACTCTCGGCCAAGGCATCCGTCCACAAATGCATTCGCTGGCTGGCCGAGTAGCTGCGTGGCATGATGTTATGTTACGCCTTTTTCGGGGAGAGAGGCATGGGACGGTAAAATACATTTTAGCAATCTTGGGTGAGAGCTTTACAGTGATGAACACGGAAAACTTCGGTTTAAAATTTAAAATGTTAAAAGAACATGAATAATATCACAGTTACCCTAATTAATGCGAATCTTTACGGTTAACTGTAAATCAAATTGACTTCAACAGACCATGAAATATTGATGTTAAACCATGATAATCAAATCTACCTCCAAAACGGCACACTTTAACACCTTCAAACCTCGTCAATCGCATTAATCGCACACGCACTGTACTGTGAAAGTGCTAACGTGCCTCGCGCGCGCACTGACCGTCTGTCTCTCACTGTCTATCGGCAGGAGGTGCCGCTGATGATGGTCAGTGTGAGGATCAGATTCCCAACCACAGGGAACCTTTGGAAAGAGGGTAGAAAGAGAGAGCAAGAGCGAGCGTCCGGCTTTTCCGAAAAGGTATGGTTTGAGTAAATTAATTATGGTTCAGGGTTCCACGGGGAGGGAAGCGTTCCAGAAGCTGGCCTGGGAGTACCTAAACTCCTGAAAGCCCGAAAGAGAAGCGAGAACAGCAGACGAGCGGTGGTTATTATACGCGGATTACGGAATAATTATTACGGTCCGAGCGACGGCTGACCTCACTCTCTCTCTCTCTGCGAGGGGGAAACACGGGGACGACAGTGAAACGGATCCCGTCAGGTTCTGGCTTTTTGGTCAGTTTGCTACGCAAGAAGGGTGCGAAAAACCAACTGTTGCGTTGCGACCAAAACGGATGGGAGCGCACTGTGTCCCGTCCTGTTTGTTTGTTCTCTGTACGTCTTCTTCCCCTTCGATGTCAGCGTTTTTGCACACACACACACACGGACAGAGTCCATCTGAACTGTGACGGAATTGACGCGATTACAACCGCTCGTGTGTTGTGTTTCTATTGTTTGTGTTTGACTTTTCCATGCCCAAAATGGTTCACCAATTAACGGGAGGGAGAAAGTTCTTCTTTCTCTTGCAGTCCCTATGCAAGGTGCTACGCGCTACACAACAGGGGTGCAACAGGGGACACACTCAAGACACAAACAACCACCGTCATCGTGGCTTCGTCTATTGTTATTGCTTGAATTCGATGCTTCCGTCATCCTGCGACGTGCAAGCCCAAACGACAGTTGGGACAATGAACAAACGCAAAGGGAAGCATTTAATTGACGGTTCTCGGATGAAGAACTACGGACATTGGTTGTCTTGAGTTTATTTTCTTCCTGCTTCGGGACAGGACATTCCGTTTGAGGTTTGGCAACAGCTTGCAGACGGCTGGCAGCAAATAAACAAGTCCATCATCCCTCATGGTCAATGAAATTCAACGCCCAAGGTGCTGGACAACTGTTGGTCGTGGTCGTTGCTCGGTACTTCCTCCCCCAAACAGCACATCCACCCAGGATCATCAACAGAACATTAGCTCCATTTCACGCCGCATACCAAGGAGTGCAAGGCAGGCGAACTTCTACAGAAGAAGTCACCTCCTGACTTTGAAGTAAATCTTATTTAAATCCCACTTGCCCTCCACACCATTGACGAAGCAGCCAAAGTCCATCCGGCCGTAGCCGCTGGCCAGTAGCCTATAATTAAAAATGCTTCCTCTGGCCCGAAGTGGCTCCTGTGTGAGCCTGTAAGACTGCAAGGAGGACAATTTTGTTGGACGGGGTTCGCGTCCCGCCGAGCTTAAGGTGTGATTATGTTTTACGACTACTTAGACGGCGTTGTTTTTGCTGCCCCGCGTTCATTACAAAGCATTTTCTAACGAACTTCCCCCACCGAAAGAACTGGCGCTATTTTGTTAATTCGAATGAAATCTTAACGGCGGCCCAAAAACAAAAAGCGAAGCTTAAAATGTACTCGAATTAATTCCTACTTCCTTTCCTACTGAGCACCACACCGAGTTGCAGACAGAAGAACATCCTTGGAAAGGTGGAAGCGTATAATTATTCTTCTACACTCTAAGCGGCATCTCTCCGCAGAGCAAAAAAAAAAACATCAAAATATAGAGAGCAAAGGAGAGAGCTAAGTAATTTGTTTTTGTTTTGCTGCTACAGGTCCTACCGACGAAAGCTAGGACCGCGCTCTTAGATTATACTTTTCCTCCGCCCGGAGTTCTGTGGTTTTTGTGTTTTTTTTCTTTGATTTCCTTCTGCAATGGGTTCTGCGTGGTTTCGTTTCGCTGGACGATTCCAAAACGGTCTGAAAACTGCCCTTTCTTGGCTGAAGAAGTATATAAAAGCCAGTTTGAGGAAGCAAAAAAACCTCATTCTGAAACAACGTTTGTGGTCTTTTCTGGTGGAAAATGACTTGTAATTATCAGGAAGTCCGTATGGTCCGGAGTTTATCGGTCTTGATGACTTGATGATCAGCGCACACGGTGACATCAGCCTCGCTCGGCCAGCGATAAACACGTTCGGAATGAGGAACATCGCTCCTTTTTGTCTGTTATTGTCGTGCTGCCTGCTGTCTGGTTAGAAACGCTGTCGTCTTCGTCTAAATGAGAAGTTTCAGCTACTTGAAAAGCGGGGCATCGTCGTCGAAAAAGGCACCGTACCCCGTGTGCGTGAAGAAGCTATGCCTTCGAGCGTGAAATTGTAGGGGATTTTTTTTGTTTTACTAGCCAACGTCACACAAACGGTTGTAAAGTGGTTTCCGGTGGAAGCGCTCTAATGCTGACCGGTGCGGGGAAACACGCGAACAAATCGGACGCGGCCAGATGACATTGTCACGGCATGAAATCAATGGTTTTAGGAGCGGCAGCGGTTTTTGTGTTTGTGTGTGTGTTGCTTGATAGATGATTGTTTTGATGAGTGTAGGAGTGACATCCGGTGGAAATACAAGGGGAGAAAGAACTGGTGATGGAACGCACGCACCGTGGGATGATAGAAATTATCGTGCCAGTGGCCGAGTTAATGAAGGTTGAATGCTGGTTGCTATCGAGGGACATGTAAATTTGTGACATTATTTTCCAATTTAGTGACATTTGCTGTATTTAGTCATAGTGGAAGGTTGGTTTGGGAATTTATAGACGAAATGAAGCTTTAGCTAATATCAACGTAGTTCCAGCTTGAAGTTCTGCAGAAAAGAACACTATTAGAGACACATATGAGGCTTCTTTTACGCTATCTTATTTGTTCCAATTGTTGCTCTCAATTACGATTTCCCATAATATATTGTAATCGAACCCCTAACACAAGAGCTCATTTATTACACGTGTCGTCCTTTCTTAATTCGCACACACAATCACAAATCAAACATTGTTTAGCGGCACCGTTACATAAATACGTCCATTTGCCTCTACCCACGGAACGCACCACAAGAACATGCCGAAAAATGTGTCCCTCCTTGCTTTTAATAACACGCGCGCATCTTGCCGTGGTAGAACAATCAACAGATTTATGACATTCATCCACGGCTGCCACTCCCAGGAGAGACGCGCAGCGACGACCACCATCACCACCATCGACCATCGGGAAATTACATCAATTCAACACCGGGAGCATATTCCCAATCAACTGATGGGCCAACGACGACTTCGACCTTCCACTACTAATGACTCAACCGAGAGAGTAATGAGACAGCAGCAGCAGCAGCATAATGCTCATGGCATCGGCACGAGACGGTGACCCGCCCGGAGGCATCTCATCGGTGTCGGTCGCTCATCATCAGCGTCGGGGCAGCATTTTGCGCAATAAACTAATAGGATCAAGATAAAGCGTGCGGACGAGGGAGCGATACGTTTGTTAACTCATTTTCACGCCCCCTTTACACAGGCGGATCTCGTCCAGCAGGTTACGCCTGGTGTGAGAGATTCAATGCCAGTCCGAAATTCGCACGGGTGGCAATGGGAAGGAACCTACCCTTTCCGGTCACCGTTTTTGATGGTGGTGACGACAACCCTTTTTTCTCCTTCGAGAGGATGTTTCAAGAAGCAAGGGTTATTATGGAGATTTGTTCTGCGAGTGAAGGGATTAATCAGCTCGGGGTCGGTTTTACATTCATCATCGTGTGTTTTCGGGTTTTTGTACGATGCCGTTGGTGAGGTGGTGCATAGCGAGAAAGAGTGATGAACAAATTGGACATCAAGTTGCAAATAAACGGTAAGGGGTTTTGGATGGATAATTGTGTTGATGTTGGGAGATTGTTGTCCTATTAATGAACATGGAATGTACAGACTTGCTTTGTTAATCGCCGGAAGCGTTAAAAAAGTTGGACATCACGTTCCAAATATGTTTGAAGTCTGGACGAGGATGTCAAAAAGTTTGAAGATTTTGATGATTTTTTGGAAATTTATTGAAGTTTGACATTCATTTATGTCATGTTGTAAGATGTGCATATCTACAGTCTTTCTAGGACAAATTTCTCTTGGCTACAATAGAGATTAGGCCATCAAGATTATCTAATTTGATGTATTGAATGACATGTCATAGAAAAACTCGAGACTGCGGTCAAATCCAGCCATATTTTAACACTTAATTTGTTGAATATGTGCACTCCTAAGTTGTAGGTCCTATCGAGTTTCACCTTAGACACTCTTCACTGTATTATTACTTAAGAATTATTTAAATTTTCATCACAATATCACCTCACCAGCTCGACTAGACCATAGTCCAGACAACACTCGCACTGACATTCAAATCAAAGTCAAGTGATGTAAACCAGCGTTACGTGCCATTTTGCAACTTGGCAACGCTACGCACATTTAGCAAT
Organism: Anopheles coluzzii; assembly: GCF_943734685.1. Lineage (NCBI taxonomy): Eukaryota > Metazoa > Arthropoda > Insecta > Diptera > Culicidae > Anopheles > Anopheles coluzzii. Next base: position 69,540,673 of record NC_064671.1, on the reverse strand, counting down.
ACGTCCAATTCCGGAAGACCCGTCCCGCCTCTATCCGGAAATGACCCACGTGTCCAGCAGCAGCAGATGATCCTTTTTTGGTGATTTCTATGCCACCGCTTTCCCTTGTGGTATGTCAGTTTACTCGACCTAATATGACAGCGCGAACCAACATCTAGCCGACTCCAATTTCACCCACACGTCAGCAAATCCCGTCTGTAATCGGACACATCGCTTTTGTGTGCAAAATTCACTCCCATCTCTTCTCCCCTCCCTCCCGTAGGTCAGGATAACGATTAATTATATGTAAATAAGAATCACCCCCACCGGAAACAGCAGGCAGTAGGGAGCAGTGAAGCGATCAGCTTCTTTCGGAAAAAGGAACAGTAGCAAGCTCACGGTTGGCTGCTAACGAAGCGGGCGCTGACCGGGTGGGGCGGCACAGGATAACGAGATCGAGATAAAAATTCATTTCGATGAATTTCATTAAGGAAATGTTGCAATTCGTCTTTCACCAAGGGGCCCGTGCAGAAATCATTAAATCGAACTCGGGCGCCATACAGCACAATCGTTACAATAGCGTTTTGCTGATGAGTCGGTCGGATCGCTCGAAAGGGAAGAGAAGGCAGGCATTTCCTGATTTTCCTGCTGATTGCTTTCCCCGAGCCCATCATGCCAATATTTTAATTAAAAATGAATTTATTATGCATGTGAAAGTGAGCTCGCAAAGGGGGGGGGGGGGGCGAACATAAAGGAGGAGTGAGCATAAATGACAAACGGGAACCGGGAACTATCGGGTCCAGAAATTCGTGGAGTTGTTCGCTTCTCGTGTTTCGTTTTCTTCACTGTTTTGAGGGGGGATAGGAACAGCAGACCCACAAGTTTATGGCTCATTTTTGCGTAATTTGTTTGCGATGTACAGTGTGGAACAATTTTTCTCTTCATAGGTTTTGAAGGTTATTGGAAGGTGTCCTAGAATTTAAGAGTTAGTCCATTATTGCAAGGTACTCTTTAGTAACGCATAATTTAGAAGATTTTTTCTAAAGGTCCTGTCTCCTGTGCTACACTAAAAATCTGCCACCTACTGTACTCCCATCCCAATCAACCACTGAGTGCATTGTTTCGCTATTCCTCTGTGTGCTTGTTGAATTGAACGAAGAACCCTCCCAAGGACGATGGTCCCACAAGGACTCTCCACGTGTACCGTTCGTGCCCTGAACACGAGGGGGTGTTTTGAGGCTAGAAAAAAAAAACACCCATCGTAACCAATGCCGCCTCTCCTGTCGCGTAATCTCATCACACACTACCGCGTCGGAGTATCCCGGAGCCCTGCCAGCCTGAGTGTTATTCGGCACCGAGTTCGAACACCGGATTCACTGCCATTAAATCAGATGATTTGCGCCCGTGAAGAAGCACCGCGTAGAGTTTTTTTCCCTATTTCCCCCATTTCGTATGCCTCGCCTCTTGTGGCGATTGTTGTTTGTTTGAGGATATTTTTCTTTTTTTGTTTAGGGGAGGTTTCGTTGCTTTCTTCGTCTCAGTGGAATTGAGGTCGCGAAGGGCTACCTCCGAAGCTGCAGCCTCAGCCTGTAAAACCGTGAAAAATTGTTATCCCTCAAAACGTGCTACCGTTGTGGTCGTGATGAGGGAGAGCATTTTTTTACGCAGGAGAATAGAAAAAAGTTCCAAAAAAATATGCTTTGCTTGCGCAGTGTTGCCAGAGTGCGTCGTAGAAGTTCAAAACAATAGGAATATACACCAAAAATGGGTTTTAAATCACCTTGCACCCCGTTTTGATTCCAGTTTCAGGTGCTCATAAAGTTTGAAACAATAAAAGCCCCTTTGGAACATCATTCCAAACCTATAAACACACACACATGCCGCATTCAGACCGATCGATAGAACTGCCAGTGGTGGCAAAATGTTATTTAAATTACATACAGCAACAGACAGGCACGTCCGTGACAATTCCCAACCGCCCCGTGCTTTGCTCCCAGTTTCAATGCATTGCCCCTTACCCCACCGCATCGTATACATGTCTCGCATGCGGAAGCCCAATAACGACGCCAACCTATAATGCCCATAAATTACCGAAACGAAACTCCGAACACTCCGCTACTTATATGTCGCCCATCAGACCCATCAGACAGAGCGCCCGCACAACGCACGGGTTCGTACATGTGTACTGGGGCTTTTGGTTTTTCATGTTGTTGTTTTTTTTTTGTTGGTGTACATGGAGGAAAGGAGGGAAAGGTATAAATACTGTTGCAATCGCATGTCTGGACGATTTCCGATCGATTTTCTTACCGATTGTGATTATTAGCCAAACAGCACTCGGTGTAATGTAGCAGAAGAGGCGTGTGCCGTTGTTTTACCGTATGCACCCGAGATCGACGATTTCTAGGTGGAGTAAAGCTTAATTTGTGTGTGTGTGTGTTACGAACAGATAATTATAGATCGATTATCAGTTTAATTGATCGATAAGAGAGCATTGTGTGTGTGTGGAACTCGGCACAGGTGAAGCAGATCTCATTTCTATTCATTATGAACCGTAGGTTAAAGCAGGGTCAGTGTATAGGTAGCGTTTAAAATGAATTTAATGACGGACTGACGATTGGATAAGAGCTTAATTTACGTGATCAGAAATGAATCAGGAGCAATCAAAGCATAATAAAGCATTTTTTAAATTATAATAATTTTCAAATGTGACTCATTGAAGTAACGTCAAAATGACGCCATATTTACTCTGATTATACTAATTGATTAAATATGAAATATAGTTCAATTTAAGCAGATTGCACTGGATAATTGTAAAATAAAAATTAATTCGATCGTAACAAGTAAATAACTATTTATGTCACTATGCATCGACAAATTAACAAATTGAAAAATATCACAGTCATGTTTGGCAACACTGCCCCCAATCATTCTTTATCTCTTCAGCCCAAACAGCTCAGCTTGTTTCGCTGCAAATATGAGAAAAATAAGATTTTCCACTGCAGTAAAAAAAATCAAAATTGTGGGGGACACATCTCATGCTCACCCACAGATGGTGCCCCTAAGTGCCTAGGTTGTGTTGGTTGGTTGGTTGTACGAAAGTTTCAAAATCTCTTTGTGTGTGTGTTTGGATATTGGTCCCGTAGTCGTCATAATTTAATATCGCATTACACACAACCATCGTTGTGCCGAAAGCATGACATTAAACAAGGGCAAGGAGAAAGAGAGGAGAGATATAAGAAAGGAGGAGGTAAAAATTTACTAAATCACCAATTTCTTCCTGACGTGAAACGATGTCGTCCTTGGGCGCTTACCCTCACACAAAGCTGCTTCATTTTTTCGTTCAGCTCACCCACGATTTGAAGCAGCTAGAAGAAGAAAACCAAAAAAAAAAAAGATGCTTCACTCCGGAAGGAAAGTGGAAAATTTTCCAATCGCCAGTGGGTGAAAAGCACATTACTCACACACACCAACACATACGTAGAGTGATGGAAAAAAATAGACAGGGACGCAGGTGGTTCAAGACGAGGGAAAGTCTTTGAGGTTAGACGAAGGGCGAAGAAAACGATCAAGCTGTAAAGGCCAGAGAGAAGAGCGAGAAAAAAAATCGCAATAAGGGAAGACCGATTTCGGCGCCGGTTTGCGTTTTTGGCCACGAGCGAGCAACAATCCAACCCCGTTCTTCCCACCCCTGCTCTTATATCGTCACATTTTCCGTACCAAGCGACCAAAAAACCCAAATGAAGCATATACTAACATAAATGGGACGTTTTTTTTCTTCCTGTTTGTACCCTACTGTGCTCTTCAGTGGAAAATCTTCCCTCCCGGCTTGCTGTCGCTCCGTTCGTCCCCTTCAGTTTTTTTGCGTACACATAAAAAATGACACCCATACAGCGATGGGTGAAAACGCAAGGAGGAACGGCCTTTAGAATGTATTTCGAAAAAAATGCTGCTGCGTCGAAAAAAAAAGAACGCGGTTGCAGTTTTTTTTCGTCGTTTTCTGAGGGGTAGGATTTGCGTTTGTATGTGTGTTTCGTCCTACCCACAAAGGGTGACTCTCTGTATTTTTAGGGGATTGGAAAACTCGTGAGCAGCACCGAAAAAAAAACTCCTGCATATAACTGTACCCTTCATGCTGTGCGAGACTATTGAGGACAGTGAGTGCAGTTGCAGTTTTTTTTTCTACAAGCACCGTGGTTTTTGTGTTTATTTATGTTGCAACGGACGCAGCTCTAAAAGACTCTCCCAAAAAAAAGTCCCCTTTTTGGTATTGGAAATAGCAAAAATCGAACTATTCTTTTGTCAGGGGTTCGATCAGTTGATGCGTGCGTCTTATATGTGCGTCACATGCTTTTTTATTAATTTCATTTTCATGCCAGATGGTAGATGGTTCGCGCTGTGGGCATCCTAGGCTTCGGTTTCGGTTCGATTCCAATAATAGTTTTAGTGTGCCACGACGGCACACTACCGATGCCGAATCGAACACAGTGTGTGTGTGCCGAACGAGTGATTGAAAGGGTGCATAGTTAATCAGGCGTAACCGTGTGTCTGCAGCGTCTGATGCTATGAGGGCGCACCGTACACTCGTGCGACCACCTGGGTACGTCGTTTGCGCCTGTACGCAAATCGTTTGCTGCCAAGATGCTCTTCTAGGGGTCTTTGTTGAGTGTATGGAAAAGGGCCGTAGGGAAAGGTAGCCGACAGGGATATAATTACGCGTGTGCTATGTAGCGTGTGCCCGGAAAAGGACTCGTGCCTTCGAATAATGGGACGCGATCGACGTAATAATAATCGACACCCGGACCCAGCGCAGAGAGAGGTTTGCCTAGGAGGGACTGTTTTGTGCGGTAAATGCGTGTTGGAAAGAGATTTTAACACAAAAAAATGGTACCGGTACACATGCTATTTTCACTCATGCATGGGTTAAGAGTAACGGGTTGTGATTTACCAAATGTAAAAAAAAGAGATATTTCAATTAAAATTCCAAACTGTGATAAGCTGTACATAGCTTAGCAAGGAAGGGATGATGCATTGATCACTGATTTATTCAACTGCCAATAAAAAGGAAGCAAAAAACAACATAGATGTGAGCAACAAGAGATTTGTAATAGTAAACGAAATACATGCCTAAAACACAAAAAACAGGTATTATGTTCTCTTACCATGAGTATAATGCAACGAGATATTGACTATAGATTGAAATTTAAGGTAAGAAATGGTGATAAATCACTGAAATAAACATACTTTTGATATTAGCTACTTCAATTCGATTCGTTATAATTTGGTATTATAGGCTCTCAGTTTTATTTGTATAACAACAACAGTTAATATTCAAAATAGACCCAATGGAAACATTTGTAGTGTTCTGAAAGCTTTCTGTTTTATTGATAGAGCTTTTGTATAACAGGAAATGCCACTTGCAGCTTTCCACTGACAGATGCATTCAATGTTGCGGTGCTACAAAAGCTCGAACAACAGCTTGCATACAATTTTATGCACTTTGAAGCTTACCTGTGAGATGTAATTTTGCACTTTGCCTTGCCTGCTCGTGGCGTCTGCGAAACTTGTACAACTACCTTCGATATGCTTGAGATATCTATATTGGGTCAGAAATCTATCGGATTCTTCTCTTTGTCTCTCTGTCTCTGGCTCTTTCCCTCTCTCTCTCTTTTTCGCTCTTTCTCATTCTTTTAAATACAAATTATTTTTTCTATGGTTTATGTCGTTTGCAAGGAAATTGAATTCTCTTTTGCAAACGTACTTTCAAAAACCGTTTTTGCCGCCGCCGGGATCACCGGGTGTCTCCTCGGCGGCGCACAAGATCACGAACGTTATTCACCGGACATGGGAGCAGCACCGATGTTTCTCGAGATTGTTCCCACCGCTTGAGCAGAAGTGGTTGGAGAAGTGGCCGCTTCTATTGTCGCTTCTGTCGCTTTGGCCACCGGCCCGGACCGTTTGCAAGCCGGCGGACCCGTTTGCGGGAACGGGTCGGCCGCGGATGCAGCCTCGCCACTCGCCAGCAAACGGGTCACGGGCCAGCAACAGCCCGGCAACAGCAGAACCGTGCAACCGTGGGTACAAATCAAGAATGATCCCACAGTCGGCCCGGGCACCAGTCAATGAAACCGTGCGTGCATGGTGCGTTAGCGATGGCTAAGGGTCTTGCCATTTCCTTCATTTTCCTTCTTTCTCTTTCGTCCTTTGCAGAGATGCATTGCAGCAGCCTCGCATCTCCCACGGCTCTCCTTATCACCCGCTTTAAATGCACATGCCACGAAGGAGGAGGAGTGAAACATAATTAAACTTTGGCGCGGTCGCGCGGCAAAAGTAAATAGCGTACGCGCGCAGCCTTAAATAACGCTTCCAAAACCGCCTTTTCCGAACAGTAAATAAACCAATCACAATCCTTTGCCAGAGATTGCTGGTGGAAGTACATGGTTTGATGGAACATATATTTTGTGTCTTTTGTCGGTTTAAGTTTTGCTGAAATTATTTATAAATACGATTGCTGATATTTAACACATCTAAATAAAACACCTCAAAAATTACGTATTGCTAAATGGATATCTGTCCTTAGCATTTCATAGTGTGCACTCTATGTACAGAAAAAGAAAGAGGCGGAGCTTACTGACTAGTACCGAAACCTGCCGCCAGAGATATTTATGGCGCTTTTCAGAACAAACTAAGAGAAAGATGCTTAGTACATGGAACATTTTCAAACATTTTTGCCGCTTTGGTACAGTTAGTTATAATGAATAAGACTTATAAATGATTTAATATTTCTTACAGTTAATTTCAGCTTGGTGGATTGCAACAATTCAGAAATTATAATTCAATATTACAGTTTGATACATTATTCTCATGATTTGTTTGCAATAATTTAATATAATATTTTTTCATCGATAGAAGTAACAAAAATGAATACAACATTTAATAAATGCTTCATCCTCGCTTGCGCAATTTGCATAAAGTACTCCTTATGCCTGACGTAAATGATTTAATATGAAGTTTTCCACCTTCATCCTTTTGCAAAGAGAAACACTATCCATCAGTATTATCCGATTAAATTACACTGCAGCGCTACAATGGATAAATGCCTCATCCTTCACAAACAGCACTCTCTCCCACGGTAATAAACCACTCGAACGAAACGTCCTCTCTACCGACTGCACCGCCAAAAGCCAACCCGGACCATTATTTTCCCGGTGCCCGGTAGATCATTTGGTAGGAAAATTGAAAAATGAATAATAAAGTGAACTCACCACCAGCGCCCGGCTCATCCGACCGTGCCCGGGGGGTTTGCGTAGCCGAATCAGCGCACACCAGCGATAGAAAGGATGATTGCGAACTTCACGCTCACCGATAATCAACTCAATTTGTATTTAATTAATTTTCACACCACAAATCGCATTCAATTACGCCCTAGCTTGCTGTTCATCCCGGTCGTACGCTTCACGCGTTCCCCTTCCTAGTGAAGAGACATAAATGGTGATGCTGAGGAGAAAAACGCAAGCCTTTTCACCTCCTCAGGGAAAAACCACGCATAGCGCAGCGTAATTGGGTGTGGTGGTGGGTGGTTCGATGTTCTCATTTATTTTCCCGCTGGTTCAGGACACAACCCGGGTACCCGGAAAAGTCAACCTGACGGAGTGGTGGATTGTTTGTTTTTTTGCGAGAAGAAGGGCGGCAAAGTAAACGATAATGATTGTCAGGATCGTTAGGAGTGTAATACGAAATAAAGAGAGAGAGAGAGAAAAAGAACCAAGGTAGTGAAAAAGACCAAGAGCCAGATGGTTACTCATTCCACTGGACGTTTGTAGGAAAATCAATAGTCTTGTTTAAATTCTATTACCTCCACACAATGGCGGATGGTTGAATGAAGCTTATAAAACAATTATATGTAACCGTAACAAAGGCGCGGCGAGAAGCACCAGCGGATGAGAAAGGAGACGAGCGAAAGGATGTCTAAATTCGTGACAAGCTACGTCATTTATTAAATACACTGCAGACAAACACACACGGGTCGCTTTTGTTCGTAAAGAATCGCCGCCCGGTGAATGACGCCCGTAAAAGGTAATGAACGAGTAGCACCGGCTGTCCTATTTCCTTTCCAGTATGTGTAATTGAATTTTGTAGTAGCAAGCTAGTAGCCGTACAATCACGCCCCTCCGAACCGTAGATCGACCAATCAGCGGCCGAGACGCGGGAGCCATTCCTTTGCGTAACGTTTAGGCGTGCGCGCAGCAGTGCTTCACATTCCTGCCACTGCGAGCAATTATGTCGCTTCAGTGATTATTGTTCCCCCGAGGACGAGCTCCCACACACTCCAATGCCCCCTGCAGGAGTTTGCTAAATTGTGAAGCAATTTCCCATTATCTCCGTCACGCTGGTCGATCTGTTGCGTGTCGGCCCGGCCTGGCTTGGCGCCAGGCACATTTTCGACCAGCGCGGCTCACACAGTTACTAAAGCCGTCGGCATTAGACACTACCATCGCCGACGTGTGCCGTACCACAGATGACACGCATCCGCGTAAGGATCGTTCAAATATTCAACAGACTGTCGTTCTTGATCGGGATGCTATAGTGCCGTGTAGATGTGTGATGTGCATTGAAGTGGCCACTATTGTGGCGTTTACAATGTGAAAGTGTTCTTGGGCGATTGGCCTTACGATTCGCATTTGCTACAAACAAATGCTGTTTCTGACTGAATGGCAGTGATGATGTTGATGATGAGCAGTTTGCAGTTGGAAGTGAAAGTGTCCGTTCGTGAGTGTTGAATAGAATTTCTAAATTGTACCAATGTCGTTCGATTCCTGATCATGTACTGGTGATGAGGTTCTATAAACAAAGAGTGTGCCGTATTTTGTGGAATGAGGAATGTGCAACAGGTGGAAATGCCATGTCGAATACTAAAATCAGTTTGAAATGGAAAATATTTGCATCTCTTACAATAGAAAAGTGTAGAAGAGTATAGATGTTCTTACCGAATTTTAACTATGAAGAATATTGGATGGAAGTATCTTTTTCAAGTTAAAGAAGATTTCTAGGTCTCATTTCTAAAAGAGACATACACAGAAACTGTTCACAGATTCACAGCTGTTTTCTTCCCATTTTTGGAGAAGTCACTATATAATTAATAAGCACTGTCCTTGTTCAGTCTTGTGTAAGTTGGACTTGTCTCATACGATATTTGACCCCAGAATCCACCCCGAAGCAATCAGATTAGTCTGAAACAAAAAAAAGTATTTTTTAAGGTAGGAAGTAAAGCTATTTTCTAGAAAAAAAAAGCCATTACTTTCGTTGGTGAAACCTTTAGGCACTCACATCATGAGCATACGTTCTATCATTCTTAATGTTGAAAAACTATAGAGATACAGAGCCCTTAAAAAAAACATCTAGAAGGCCAGCTCCAGGACCCGAACCTTGTTGAAATCTGTTAAAAATCATCCATTTCATTTCATTTATTTAATCCAATATCCGCCATTATGGCTAAATGAAACAGACTTAAACTAGTTAAACACTAACTGTTGGAAACTGTTATAAGGTTCCTACGGACTGTCAGTCAAGGCGATATTTTGTGCATACACAAAGAGATAAAAAGGCAAGGAAACCACATAAACAGGGCAATAGCAAGAAAATAACCAAGAGTGAATAAGCGATAAAAGAGAATAAAGGTAAACTAATTTTTTGGTGCACCTGTAGTGCCAACCTAATAAATTAATTTTGTTAAATTTTTCCGAGTTGGAGAGGCAGTTTCTAACACTAACAAATAAACAAAATCATTCATGAAAAAAGCCTAACTAGACTGGTCCTGGCCTAGCAAAACACATAAGAAAAAAACACAGCAACTTTCATAAACTTAGAGAAATAAGAGAATAGAGAACTAACAAGAAAAATAAAAGAAAATTAGAAGAAAGAAGACGGTTACGGAAAGTGTTAAAAGAGGAGTCGAAATCAAAGAGATAGTAGAAGTGGTTAAACAACCTGAAACAGGATAGAAGAGGATCATTGAAAGTATAAAGAGTATGACGTGTTTCACTTGATAGAGGATCACGTGGACGAAGAGAACATGAGGAAACATACAGCGAGATGGACGAGAGTAAATCAGGAGCATCAGTAGTAGAAAGTAATAAACCACCAATGAAACATGCCTGAAACGCTTGGCGGCGAAAGCTTTAAGAATGAAGATTGAATAACTGCAATCGCGTTTCATAGGAAGGTAGTGTCCAATTCATGACCAATATCCTCAGAACTTATGTGTGGCCTTACATGACAACGTGATGTATTCACACTAGTAGTTACACAACTAGTAGTTACATGAACTAGTAGTTACACAATTTACTAATCTTACATTAAGGCCTTTAAGAAGGTGGCAAAAAGGCTTCACGGCATTTAAACCAAGAAACAGTTTACAGACTTCGTAGTAGTTATCTTTCCATATCCAGGACTGTTAGTAAGAGTAAAGTAAATGACACAGTAAGTGGCAGAAGGAAATGCTTTTCATCTCCATAAAGAAGCCTATAATTGATCACACATCAAGTGAGGATCATCCGTTATATTCATGAATTTCCAAAATACTATAATATTCAACCTCCAAACCACTCTAACAAATCTTCTCATAAAAAAACCTACCGAAAAGGTTATCAATTCCACAACATCTTGGCCTCCGAAAACACATCATCACAGCTAGCAAAAAATATGCTCGGTCATAATTGCACCTCGTTACCTTCCCTTCCATTACAAGATATATATCACAACTAAGCCGATAACAACGATACAATCCTTCGAAGCAATCAAAACCAAACAAATGCCGTGCCGGTCAGGACCGGGGTAGAAGCTGACACACCCTCCCCGTTGAGTGAGTGTGCCAGCTTTAACGATTCAATTACACCCTTCATCTGGAAAGGCTATGAAGTGTTACCAACTTTACGACGCGCAGTCTGCCCTTTTGAACGTTCCACCGGTAGGCTCCTTAGTGTCGAAAGAAAACCCCTTTTTTACTTGTCGTGAAAAGCATTCAAAACCGTCGGATTTACGCTACATTTAACGCTCCTTCCTAGTGCGTAACGCCTTCATCATTTGCTGTTTGCAAAGCAGGGGAAGTTGAAGCACCCCGAGAGATAGTTTGTTTACTACGAGTGCCGCTAAACAAATCCACCTCTCGCCACACACACGCCGGCTTAGCAGTTGTCGGAAAGGTGGAAGTATTTAAGGTACTTAATTTTGTTTCTTCCTTTTCCATTCTTTTCTCAGGCTTGTAGAACTTGGCGGACGGCAGTTGCTTTGCTGTAGGAGCAATTATTTCATTACGAACTCATCATTATCCGAATCATCATTTGCTTAAGAAGCAGCCGTCGCAAGATCGGTGGCAATTCTTACTTCTTTTCCACGGTAACGACCGAAAGCGGAGCTTAAAATTGAATTGTCGAATTGATATAAATGTATAATTAATTTCATCAATTATTCAGCACCAATTAACGCAGCCAAGCAACAGGAGCGTAACGCTGGGAGCGAATCCCCTGGGAAGCATCGACATTTGACAGCATTTCTTGCTGCAGTTTGGGTTTGATAACGAAATTGATCTTGTTTTTTTTTAATAAACATAATTACATATTACATACCAAGTGACAAAAGTGTGACAAAATGTGACAACAATCGTGAATTTTAATGCCTAATTACACACGAAAGGATTTGCACCAGTTCATTCGATATTGCAATTAACTTGGTGAATCCTTTCCGTTTTATGTCGATCAAATTTGATGATGAATTAAAATCTCTTCTCGGCTTTTAATTCTTTCCTATCAGCGAGGATTACCATCACCATCAGCGTTGCACGTACTGTCCAACAGAGACCGTACCGATCGCCTGTCCCCCGGACTGTTTCTGCAAACACCCTCCCGATGACGGTCGGGATCATATCTAAACACTGCAAGCAACCTATTGCAAACCTATTGCAACGTGCAATTCACACGCAAACTTCACTCACAGAAATAAAAGCAATTTTAATATAGTCCAGGGGGTAATGTATCGACATCACACAGCTACGATATGGCAGGAGGTTTGTAAGACAGTAAATAGCTACCCTTTTCGAGCACACAAAGGATCGCTTGTTGCGATGTTTTGCTTTTAAGTTTTTGCTATCTTTTTGGTGCATAGTTGATCAGTTTAGGTCACAATACTCGTCGGTGTAAACTACTTTGTCGTACAGCTTTATTCTAGCATCCAGGAGCAGAATTAGGTATTAGCCAACCGGTAGTTCTTCCCTTTAAATGGTAATCTTACAGCAGTCTTGCATATGAATAGAGCCCAGTAAGCTTTCGTTTTTGCAATCAAGCTCGTCAATCCAGTGTAACTGATTACTCAGCTCTAAATCGAGGTCTAATAGTACGGTGCAGTAAATTGTATCAGAAAATATTATCGTCAAGTAACAACAGTGAAATAACAGTGAAATAAACATAAAAACAATCTCATCCACATTTCAACACACGGCGTCAATTCATTCGTACTTTAATTTTATTTTTTGTTTTACAGGCATCAAAAGGGATTATGGTAAATCCCTTTACCATAAATATAAATTTATATTTTGATATGCAAGCCTGGTTCCAATTCTATTGAAATATCTGTAGTTTTGTAAATGATTGTTAATTAAACGCCAACAAATTCATCATCTTGAATTAAAAGAAAAGTTGATTCTTTCGACAAAATATTACCTTCTATTTAAAATTAGCATTGATTTTTGCAATAATAAAACAGGTAAGTAACAACTTAACAGATATTTGATACAGGAAATATGCAGTGAAAACATTACATTGACTGCCGGACATGCGCAGTGCCTTCCGATGTCTACAAAAGAGGCCGCATTCGAAAACCGGACACTTCAGTTGCTGTTACACCTCTGTACCGTACGGTTATCTCGATTTTGCAGACAAAAAACACTTACTTTATCTTTTGTTGAATTACTTAACTCATCTGGGACATAGTTGAACATGGAAGAAACTAAAAATGGATCAATCTGAACTTTGTTTTTCTCATTTTCTATTTATGAATAGAATAAAAAATTGATTTATACAACAATCAAGTTCTCAGGTTTATTCCATGTTCGTTAGTTAGGCACGAATGTTATAGGAGTCGACTGTGTTGAAGTACTTACTAGTGTTAATAATTATTACAGTATTCCACCCAAGTCAAATTTCTACAATGTTTGAGTTGTGCAGTGTACCGGTTATTACAACATTTCAAGTTGATTCTTCCATTCCATAGTTTCTCCCGTTTGAATTGTACAAATTGCTTAAGAAATTGTTTGTTAAAGGTTAATTAAATTTTAATTTCCTACGTTCTAGCATTTCTTTTAGTATTTGCGATTCGATGTATTTTAACAACTATAAAACAGTACTTCAGAGAATAGGTTACAGCAATACATCCAGAAGTCATTCATAGTCCTCATTTCAAACATACTATTTACTTCCTATTATTCATTCTTCCAATGCAGTATTTCGTTGTAGTCAGTTGTACATTCGCTTACAGTACCATTACAGGGATTTCAAACGTCATGAGTACATACCTGCAAACAAATAGCTTCAATTAGTTATGGCAACAGCTCTTTGATGCGGCCAACAGTAGAACAATCGCGTTTGCCGTCCGCTCCACGTACACTACTCCACAAGACGCAACACATCTGCAAAAGAACGGAAAAGGAAACAGAAAAGCAAACAGAACGCCAAAAAATCATGACTACCGCAGCAACTCACCCGCCGGCTAGTTGATGTTCGGTGAGTTTAGTGCTCCATCCGGTTCCGTTTCTGGTCCCCCGTGTACTCGGCACACTCCAGCACCTTTAGCCGGCAATCGCCCAGCTGCATACCGTGCAGCTGCTGAATAGCACGTTTGGCCGCAACATCGCTCGCAAACTCCGCATAGCCGTGCCGTTTGCCCGGTACGAGATACACCTTGATCAGATCACCGAACCGGCAAAACGCATCCGTCAGCAGCTTCACCGACACGGCCTCGGGCATGCAGATGAAGAACGCTTTCTTCACAAACTGCACCGCGTCCGGCACGAGCGGCTTCGGCGGTCCAAACTGTGTCAGTGTATCCTTCGTGATGAGTTCCTCTTTCAGCTCCTCCTCGAACCGCACAATGATCCGTTCGCCGAGCGGATACTCTAGGCCGTGGATTTTATCGACCGCCCGCTGTGCTTCCTGCCGGCTTGAATACACGACTGCTGCTGTTATATTGATCTCACCTGTAAGATATAACAACACTAGAATTATTTATGCATCAAGCAAATCATTAGCAAATCTTACTAGCTGTGATAATGCTGCAGTACTTCATCCCAGGGCATATGTCAAACAGGCGCCACAATCGGTCCTGATTGAGCTGGTTGCTACAGATCACGACCAGCTTCGTGTCACCCCGAACCGTCGACAGCCGATCGGGCGAATGGGCACGCTTCCGGTTGAACGGGTCCGGTGACAGCTGCCCCTTCTGTTCCCGCTCCTGCTGTAGCTTGCTGCGCGGTACACAAAATTTTGCTTTGTACTGAGGGTTGCAGTTCTCGATGGCCAGGGCCGTCTCAAGGAAGGTGGGAAACTTAATGTACGCCGCACACTGTTTGTCGTTCTTTTTGTCCGGCACTAGGCGTACTTGCGTTACCGTCCCGTGCGTGCCAAACTCTTCCTTCAGCTTTTCCTCCGTACGGTTGCTCGGCACGATTGCAAACAGGCGCAGAAATTGGTTTTCATTCACGTCCGCCGACGTATCGCTGTTCTTGTCACGGTTGTAGCTGGAAATATGAACCAGATTACCACACTGTCGAAGAAATCCTGTTTTCTTCTAGTCACGGACTTACCTTGCGGATATCATCACTTTAATTGGTCGCGTATCACCCTCCACAACAGTGCCATTCTTTCTCAGCCCACGGGCAGCAGACGACGTTTTGGTGAACTTTACGTAGGCGACCCCCTTGCCCTGACCGGTCTTGCGATCCGTTATCACAACACACTCTTCGATTGTGCCGTCCGGTTCGAAGTGTTTTATTAGCTGCTCCTTCGTGATTTGCTTGCCGCAAATCACGAACAGCCTGGACATTGGCGGTTCCTCGGAGATTTCTTTCGCGCGGTTCACATCCGACATGGTGTTATTACTACTTGTGTCCGACACTGGATGGACAATCGGAAAACACGGTATTTAACTGAGTAAAAGCACACAGAACATGCAGTAAACTTTCCGAAATTGTCTTCGTCACCAGCGGCAGCAGCGACTGTAAACAAACTGGTTCTTGTGGACGACAAATGTCAAAATCAGCTGACTGCCTGGCTAGAAGCTGAAACGCACTATGGGTATATATCATTCTATTGAAAGGACAATATAGTAAAACGTGCATTATCCACAGGCCGATTAATCGTGTGCGTGAAATCGACCGCTATTCAAATGAAACGAAAATTTCCAACAAAAGTGAGGTTGGTAATAATTGTTTCTATTCAAATATATGGTGTCTATTGGTGGTTTTGAATTAATTTTTTGTTTAAAAATATTTCTCTCATATTCTCAAATTCTCCCTTTATTTAAAACTCACGCAGAAGAACGAAAATTTATTTCGTTTTGATGTGAGGTTCTGATTGCTGGAAGGCTTATTTATTGCTTGTTTTGCTGTTTGTTGAGGAAGCATAAAGAATCTTATGGTTTGCTGGAGCGCGATTCATTGTATGATACTACGTATCATACAAAGTTCAATAGCTTTGTTTAAACATATTCAGTACCTCTCACTATGCTATTGCTTCAAATAATTAATTGAGTACTTTTACAAACCAATAGACGTAAGCTTCTATACGAAAAATGAAGTGAATTTCTTTTGCGTCACATTCTCTGTATCCATGTATACCAAACAAGTAATTTACAGGAATGATTTCGTCGTCCAGTATGCCTTTTAGTATAATAGGAGTACCAGGGTTTATACAGCTACTGCAGCTTTCACCATCATCTTCGGCAAACTTACACTTTACAGCAGAATGTTTCAATGCAGGAATATAGTACAACGAACAGGATCGTGTAAAGGGATCATAGATGCACATTTCAGATTCCACTGTCGGATACTTCGATATCACTTTGCATTCCTGTTGACTCAATGAATGAAAACGGCACTCATGTTCTGCAAAGTTTGCCAAAAGAATAAAATTATCAGCAATGAGCTTTTGATACATCGTGAAGCGTTGGTTACATTAACATTTGTTCAAAGAACCGATCGATTCAGCTGTTCGCAGATTTCACCATGGAAATGAGAAGCAAACCAAACCTCAATTATTTTTGCAATGCTGCATTACTTACCTTTTAAGACAGCAAACAAACTACCTTGCTGGAGTTGTTCATTGAAGCGGCTTTGCCATAGGCAAACCGGAAATAGGTTCACCGTTATGTAGTCTTCCCTCGACAGCTTTATCAGAGCAATATCATGCGAACGATCCGTTTCGTTGTATTCTGGATGAATGTGTACGGATGCTATCGGTACAACAATCCTATCAGTAGGGTGTACGTTACGCACGATGTTTGGATAAGCAAATTTCGCTTTCACACAAGAGGCCGATGTTACAACTCCCCGACTGCTGATCAGGTAACCAAGACAATCGAAAAGCTTAAAACGATCATATTCCCATCCAAGCTCCACCTGAAATTAGTAGTGCAAATTTAAAAAAATGGTCATATGATTATTTAAATATTTTCAGCATGCATTTCTGGTGCTCGTACTACAAACCAAATGGGGTGAATGGAAAGTTTTGTTCGTTTTGACATAAACGTGTGATTTTCTGAGGAAACGATATCGGTCTTCACATTCGTTGAGCTCAGTTTCGATAGCATTTGGCTGAATTTGCTCGAAGATGGCAACCCGACGAGGGCAACAGATAAGCTCTCGATGGTTGCAGTAAATACGCGTTTGAAACGGTGGAATAAGCTCATCAGCGTCATCACAGCGTGTTTCTTCGTCACAGTATCCGTCGACTCCTCCAGGATACACGCAGCTGTCGTGATAATGCAAATCCTTTCTTAATTTTATGATACGAGGTTGCAAAACAGACCTCAACCATCTTTGGTGTGCACTCAGACGCACCGCAACTATTGGTTTGCTCATATTACAGTCATGCTGCAGTAAATTCAATCCGTAAATATTATTGAAAGTTTCGTTCGAAACGACCAGTGCAGCTCCTTTGTTGATGATGCAAGTGTCCAAAGCCGTGGCTGACTTTACTTCCAGACAAAGATGCTGTGTGTTATTGTTGTGCCGTGAATGTAGTTTATCGAAACATTCTGCGTTTTGGAGCACGGTTGCGTAAACGGATGCAGACTCAAATGTCTCGTTTCCTACACATGAGGGTGTGAAGATTGTTTCAGCAATTAGTTGTTGTTTTCTAATGCTCTACCGCCGTAGCAAAACTACTCACTGGATGGATCACAATTCGGAAGCATGCGTTCCTTATAGTCTCCGGAGATCCACATTTCTTCACTGGCCAATGTATCTTCGTACCACCCCGTAGAGACAGAAAAGAACGGCACGGGATATTCCAGCATCAACACCGCTATGTTGTTAACGAAGATGTCACTAGCGTCGCCAAACTCTGGATGCACAACAACGTCTCGAACATTCATGGAAAAATCGGAAAACGCAACTCTCAGTTCATCGGCGCTGAAAATACAACAAAGCATATTGTGATCAGCACAATAATTTCACACGATCTCTTACATCAACACATTCGAAGCATTAGTATATTTACCTAAGATTCACGACGCATTCCGCTAAAGTGACCACAGCATTACGTTGAACGAGAGCTCCGTAACAGACGATGTTGTTGTTCTCGTTATCATCTGTTTGAACGATTCGTACTTGATGGTCGCTTTTTTCAAAATGCGCTTCGCATGGGTCAAATATAGGATTGCCATTAGGAACATTAAAATCATAAGCACGTATGTCATAGTGGTTATCGGGGCATGAATCTAGTTCGATGAATTCGAAATATTGTTTCGTACTGTTCTGTCGCAATACTTCCGTTATCCAGGGTAACAGTGTAGCGATGGGCATCAATGTTTTCGTGGCAGATGTTTCACAGCTGACAGCAACCAAGTGAGGCACATGTTTTTCCTTCTGTTTGACCATCGCAAAAATAAACTTTGATCTTTTGGGCTGAATAAAAATGAGACAAATGGTCATAAGCTCAATCTGTGAGGAAGCATATATGAAAGCATCTTTTAAATCAACTTACCTTGCAGTTGTTGTGTTTTGTCTTCGCGGTTGGAGTAACGTACTCAGTTTTGTTAAAGTGATCAAATGTATAAAAGTATGAGTCTAACTTTCTTCCCAGTCCCGTGGATACAACAGCGTGCGCTGACTGATCAACTGGCAATTCATTCTCCTTCCATAAACATGCAGGTATTGCGTCTAGACTTGTGCTGTTATAATAAAAATTGTAAAAAAGTGTTAGAGGCGAAAGCGATGATACCACTCCTGAATGACCTTACGGGACGCTTTTGTCCAGCTTTATTAATGCTATGTTGTATATTGCCTGGTTGCGCTGCGGGTAGTAAGGATGCGTAAACGTTTGTGCAATTTTACGTGTTAGGCAGCTCTCCTGATCCAGACTGTTTATTGCTATTTCTAAACCAGCGATGGAATGGCTGCACAAAATAGAATACTCAATTTAGTTTAAATTATCATGCATATAGACGTTGTTTTTCGTACCTTGTTATACATTCCGCAACTGTGAGCACAAAATCATCCCATATGAGGGATCCAATGCACGATAAGGAATATCGATTAGTTATAAAAACTAGGTGGGGATATTGCCACTGAGAAACAGAGGATGGAAAGTCATCTAAAAAGTAAATTAAAACAGCATTCAATATAAGAATCATTTAGTGGCTAACAAGGTATAATACTCAAAGCATAAAAATTGATTTTTTTTTTTCAGAACAAATATATCCAAACCACAATTGAACACTGTATTCACTGACCTTTTAGCTCGCCTTGAAAACACTTTGCGAACACAAATCGATGCGAAAGTGCCACTGATCCGAAGATCCAAAACACCAACAAACCAGAACCCATCTGCACAGGTTGATCTCAGAAACACGAATGGGACAAATTTGCCAAAAACTAACTATGTTCAACACCTTATGAGCCAGAAAACTTGTTTCCGTTAAGCAGATGCGTAACATACAGGGTTCTTTTCGTATATTATACATCGCCAATTTCATTTTCCGATTCTGTTTTTTAGTTGTTTTTGTCTAATGTTCTTCCTAGGACCCAATGTTCAATCATTTCAGGTTGGAATAGAAATTGTGATGAATGTATTATACATGGATGTTTTATTGAAGTCAGCAGGCGAAAAGGCTTGAGAAACACTGCCAGAACTAGCATGGCATGGCGGTGATGTGCTGGAGTGTTAATTGTTTGATATCAATTTATTATTCAACAATCGAGTTTTGTGTTTTAAAACTTGCTTTTTAAGCTTTTGGAGATTTGCGCCTTTTTGCGAACCGGTTCATAATGCGAGACATTCAAATTCGGTTTGCAGAATGCAGCAAAAAGTTTGATCCATAGAGCGGAAAGAGACAAAGCTCACCGTAAGACCTGTTTCATGGCACTATCATGCCATCGCTCACGGCGTTCATTGTTAAAATCTCCTAAACCTTGGCAATTCATTGCAACCTCTCCGCATAGAACCAGTTTTGATTAAAACAAACAAAACCCGCAAAGCCAAATAAAACATAAGCAGCTTAGCCCGACAGGAGGAATGGATCGAGGTGCTGCAGGCATAACAGCAGAAGTGAGACAATACCACTGACAATCCAGATGGCACGATACTTGATGATCATTGTTGGATGCGGCTTTGTCCCTTTCCCGGATAGTCTTGAATACACAAACTTGGTCGAGTCGGTGAGTCGGTACCAGCTGTTTCACTGTTTGAAGCGATATTTCCTCGATCAACGAACAGAAGATCCCATTTCCGGTCCCTGGTTGCAACCACCCATCTATGTAGACATCCGATCTTCAAAAGGCCTTGCTTCGCCCGACGTACTCTGACACGCATCTAGTGCCGAACAGGGTATCGCTGACGATCTTATTGGTGGGGTATTGAGTCCAGCATCCTAATAAAATGCTCTAGCCATCCAGATCTCCTGGCCTTGTGATGTTGATTATGGTATTGATACTAGAAGCATGCAATTTTACAAGCTGTTGCATTGGAATATAATGCACAATGTTGAATGGAGTTTAAAGGTTAATATTTAAAATAGAATTTTGTCATCTGTGATCAAAATAGTTCTAATCAAAATTTGAAAATCATTCAATCATATTGAAATTTATTCCGCGATTTGGAATTGATGTTGTTGGTTGCATCACACATTTACGATCTTCACACATTTACGATCTTCACACATTTATGGTAACTCTAAATAATATGGAAATCACTTTTGGTTTTGGTATTGAAACACATATTTAATCATCAGATATGGTCTTTTGTTTTTCAATGTGACCAAAAACCCCCAGTAGCTTTGAAGGATATATTTTTTTGCGATTGTGTTGACATGAGTATGAGTGTTTAGTGAGATAGTTTTACAAAAATTGTGTTTAAGCCAGGTTTTTTTTCCTTTCTAGGTTTATTCGCTCCATAGGATATTCTATCATACATGAGTCACTGTGATTGTTGTTCAATGCGCTCATACAGTTGAAGATTTTTACTCTGTACAACTTACTTCAGCACTTTTGCAAACCAATCGATGTAATATGCGGTACGAAGAATGAAGCGAATATCCTTTGTGTCACATTCTCTAGCTCCGTGTATGCCATACAAGTAAGTTACGGGAATATCTTCGACGTCCAGTAAGTTTTTCAGTATAATAGGAGTACCAGGGTTTATACAGCTACCACAGAGCTTACTATCATCTTCGGCAAACTTACACTTTACAGCAGAATGTTTCAATGCAGGAATATAGTACAACGAACAGGAGCGCACAAACGGATCATAGGGACACAGTTCAGACTCCACTGTCGGGTATTTCGATATCACATTGCATTCCTGTTGACTCATTGGCTTGAGCCGGCATTCATGTTCTATGAAGATGCAAAAAATAAAATATTAGCAGTTAGTAGCTTTTGATACATTGTGTGGTTGCTAGCTGTATCTTGAATTATTTTTGCAAAGCTACATTACTTACCTTTTAAGACAGCAAGCAAATGACCTTGTCGCTGGAATTGCTCATTGAAGCTCTGCCATAGGCAAACTGGGAATAAATTCACCGTCATGTAGTCTTCCGTCGAAAGTTTTATCAGAGCAATATCATGCGCTTCACCCGTTTCGTTATATTCTGGATGAATGTGTACGGATTCTATCGGTACAACAATCCTATCAGTAGGGTGTACGTTACGCACGATGTTTGGATAAGCAAATTTCGCTTTCACACAAGAGGCCGATGTTACAACTCCCCGGCTGCTGATCAGGTAACCAAGACAATCGAAAAGCTTAAAACGATCATATTCCCATCCAAGCTCGACCTTTAAATGAGGAAGGTGGAGCAAATTAAAGAAATGATAAGATTTCGCTAAATACAGATATTGAAATAATGATGATTGAAATGTCTAGTTTTCATACTACATACCAGATGAGGTGACTGAAAGGATTGGGCGACAAGCGACTGTCTTAGATGACGATATCGGTTTTCACATTCATTGAACTCCGTTTCAATTGCATTTAGCTGTGGCTGCACTTTATCTGGGCAGCAAATAACCGATCGATTGCTGCAGAACATAGGCGGTAGGGACGGCGGGATACGCTCATCAGCACCGGGACACTCTTGCTCTTCGGCGCACTGTCCCTTGACTCCTCCTGGATACGTGCAGCGGTCGTTAAGATGCAAATCCTGTCTTATGTTTACACTCGAAGTTTGTAAAACAGACCTCAACCAACTTTGGTGTGCACTTAGACGCACTGCAACTATTGGTTTGCTCATATCACAATCATGCTGCAATAAATTCAATCCGTAAATATTATTGAAAGTTTCGTTCGAAACGACCAGTGCAGCTCCTTTGTTGATGTTGCAAGTGTCCAAAGCAGTGGCTGACTTTACTTCCAGACAAAGATGCTGTGTGTTATTATTTTGCCGTGAAAGCTGAGGTAGTTTATCGAAACATTCTGCGTTTTGGGGCACGGTTGCGTAAACGGATGCAGACTCAAATGTCTCGTTTCCTACACATGAGGGTGTAAAGATTGTTTCGGCAATTAGTTGTTGTTTTCTAATGCTCTACCGCCGTAGCAAAACTACTCACTGGATGGATCACAATTCGGAAGCATGCGTTCCTTATACTCTCCGGAGATCCACATTTCTTCACTGGCCAATGTATCTTCGTACCACCCCGTAGAGACAGAAAAGAACGGCACGGGATATTCCAGCATCAACACCGCTATGTTGTTAACGAAGATGTCACTAGCGTCGCCAAACTCAGGATGCACAACAACGTCTCGAACATTCATGGAAAAATCGGAAAACGCAACTCTCAGTTCATCGGCGCTGAAAATACAACAAAGCATATTGTGATCAGCACAATAATTTCACACGATCTCTTACATCAACACATTCGAAGCTTTAGTATATTTACCTAAGATTCACGACGCATTCCGCTAAAGTGACCACAGCATTACGTTGAACGAGAGCTCCGTAACAGACGATGTTGTTGTTCTCGTTATCATCTGTTTGATCGATTCGTACTTGATGGTCGCTTTTTTCAAAATGCGCTTCGCATGGGTTAAATATAGGATTGCCATTAGGAACATTGAAATCATAAGCACGTATGTCATAGTGGTTATCGGGGCATGAATCTAGTTCGATGAATTCGAAATATTGTTTCGTACTGTTCTGTCGCAATACTTCCGTTATCCAGGGTAACAGTGTAGCGATGGGCATCAATGTTTTCGTGGCAGATGTTTCACAGCTTACAGCAACCAAGTGAGGCACATGTTTTTCCTTCTGTTTGACCATCGCAAAAATAAACTTTGATCTTTTGGGCTGAATAAAAATAAGACAAATGGTCATAAGCTCAATCTGTGAGGTAGCAACAAGGAAAGTATCTTTGAAATGAATTTACCATGCAGTTGTTGTGTTTTGTCCTTGCGGATGGAGTAACGTACTCAGTTTTGTTCAAGTGACCCGTATAACTTGACTTGATACGAGATGACTTCATGTCACCTTCTACAACAAGTATGTCCGTTGACCCATCAACTGGAAATTTGTCGTTCATCCAAAAGCATGTGGGAATTACATGTAGTTTTACACTGTGACGATATAAAATGCAGATTAGAAGAGAATTCAAATATAAAATGGCTGATATCCCTCAATGAGCTTACGGGACGCTTTTGTCCAGCTTTATTAATGCTATGTTGTATATTGCCTGGTTGCGCTGCGGGTAGTAAGGATGCGTAAACGTTTGTGCTATTTTACGCATTAGGCAGCTCGCCTGATTCGGGTTGTTTATAGCTATTTGTAAGCGAGCGACGGGACGGCTGCACAACAGAGAATACGCAATTTAGTATAAATTATAAAATAGCTGTTAGCACTTTGTTATACCTTGATATACATTCCGTCACTGTGAGTACAAAATCATCCCATATGAGGGATCCAATGCACAATGCCTCACGCTTTTTTACGTCAACCACCGAAACTATGTGGGGATATTCCCACACAGAAGCATTGAATGGGCAAGGGACTACGAAATGAAATAAATACCTTATTTAATGTACAAAGCAATAATCCGAAGTATTGATATTGAGTAAATTTTCCAATGCTATATTGAAAAAAAAAGACAAACCTCCACATCAATAGGATTGTTCAAAAGAAACTCGGACTGTTGAAAATTGTTTGTTAGTTCTGTAGAGGCTATTGAAGTCAGTTAAATAATTCCCTATAATCGGGGAGAAGCATCTTTTGTTATAAATACATACCAGGTGTGATCAGTTTTGTTTGGGAAGGTGAGTCGAAATCCATCTTGTTGAATCCATCTGTAAGAGAGTGAAAAGAAAAACTGTTGGAGCAGTATTTATTGATTTCTACTAGTTTTACATCCCCTGCTGTTGAGATGAGTTACGGAGGAATTGTTATAAACGAGATTATTATGTTTTGGAGAATAAATACCAATTTCTAGCAACAGCGCATCTAAGGCATGATACTGGGTTGTTTCGTTTAACCGATCTTCTTTGAGATCAGTTTCAACTGTAAAAGAGTGATAAAAATATTTGTTAGAGTAGTATGTTTTAGCTCAACTAGTTGCATTGATCCGGTTACAAGGCTATGCACCAAAAGTTTGTTTCTATACTATAATATTATTTGTTTGAGAATAAATACCTGATTCGAGCAACAACGCATCTAGGGCATGATACTGGGTTGTTTCGTTTAACCGATCTCCGTCATAATCAGCTTCAACTTTGAGAGAGTGATAAAAATATTTGCTAGAGTAGTATGATTTAAGCTCAACTAGTTACTCAATACAACAGTCAGATGTTGTGAGACGCATATGCAGTGTGCTACCTATGCGGGATAGGAATATAGTTTTGTTTATGTACGATTAGAGGAAGAGATGGAACTAACGAAAAAATAATAAAACTAGCAATGAGTATTTTAAAGAGAACACAAGTATCCCTTATGTTTTGTGTTTGTAGTGAAAACATTGAGAAGACAACTTCTTTTTTTCCAAGCAACAGAAGCAGCCAAATTATCTTCATCTATAAACTTATTTAAAACTGTTCAGTTATCCATTATTATTTGCTACATTTTTAGCTTACCATTCTCACTTCTTACGAGTACAAATCGATGCGAAAGCGCAACCGATCCGAAGATCCAAAACACCAATAAACCACAACCCATCTGCATAGGTTGATTTCAGAAACACGAATGAAATAAACCTGCCAAAAGCTCACTATGCCCAACACCCTAGGAACCACAAACTTGTTTCCGTTAAGCAGATGCGTAAAATGCAGGGGTTCTCTCTTGAATTGAACTTTGTTAGCTTCATTTTCCATTTCAACAGATTTAGTTATTCATCGAATGTAGTAGAGCTTAGCATCGAAAGACAGATTATTATTGGCTACTGTGGATATATGTTGAAATTTGTTTAATGCTTTTTTATATTATTGACACAATGATTGAGATGGTTTGAGAAACACTGCACAAGCTAGAATAGTACGACGGTGATGTGCGTGGGTTTTTCTTGAATGTTGATATGACTTTGTTATTCATCAATGTTATATGTTATATCACTTTCCAACCGGCTATGTTGGTTTTTGAAGATCAGCGGATGTGTTAGGTGTTGTGCACCATACGTGAGATACATATTGAGGGATCGCTCCATAGTACAATGGAGTAGCCAAGTTAAGCTCATACAGTAGAATGCGACAAGGTTTGCCTTCAGATCTGTGTCATAGTATTACCATTCTATTTCTCACGGTGTTAATTGTGAGGAATACAACCTCTCAAACACAAATTAAAAAAAAAAAACTTATCAATTTGTGACCGTGGAAATCTCTTTCGACCAGGTCAAATCTTGCATTAAAAAAGGGACACATGGTAGCAATGCTCATCCGATTCGATTTCAGTTGGCTGTTTAAAGAGTTAGATCACAGAAAAAAACTTTTAGCATTCGATTGCAGCGGTACCGATATATTCTTGACAAATTTGCAGTGTAAAGCTAACCTTAGTGGTATTCGCATAACAGCTTTTTGCCAAATTTGTCATGAATATTCATACGATTTCTTTTTGATTTTTTATTTGCATTCTTCATAAAATGATAAAACTGGTTTTCGTGGTCCCCTCTGGTGTCGTGAATTTCGGAGGCTTCCAAGTCATCCATATAAAGCTGTGGTGTCTTCCACGAAGGTCATTTCTCTTAGTGATCTGTTGGAATGAAGAGCATACTCTACGTTGTGCGACTGGTTACGTTTGTTTGCGTGTTATGCGCTTGCGGTAGGTTTTCAGTTTTGATAGCAAGTGCTGGCTGACGCTTGGTGACATTGTTTGATCAGTGCTGATGCTAGGTTTACTGTAGTTAGTGATATTGTACGTTGTCTTTGTTTGTTCAGATGTTTCCTGCGAATATTTTATGCCATATGAGAGAACATCTATCGACGGTAAAGGAACTTCATGGGCGGAGTATAGCAGAATTGTCGTGTCTAATTGATTGTTTCTTTGTATCATGCAGATTGCAATTTACGATATACCCTTCCACCTTCATCTAAATCTTCTGCTACGGCAATTGGAAGACCCAGTAAACCCGGAGAATTTTCTGCAATTGCAGCTATTGGCTGGACAACACCAGGTGGCACAGTCAACTGGAACTGTGGAGGATCGCTGATATGGGCAAATTTCATTCTCACAGCAGCACACTGTACTAAAGATCGAGACACGTGAGTTTCACTTATTTCTGCTTTGGCACAACAACCGTTGTTGGTTAAGGCTTGCCTGTATCACTAGTGAATTTAACTTTCAGTGACTTATTGATTACAGTAGGATAGGTAGTCTTATGTATCGCGGCACAGTCCATCAGGGACTTGAACGCATGAGGGGCATGTAGTTAAGTCGTACGAGGCCGGCCAAGTAACACTTATTATGAGCTTACCAAATGTAGCATTATTATTACAATGTTCACAAATGGAAGCCTTTCCTCTTAGTAAATATCAGAAACAATCCTTGCCTCTCGTTTGACTCAAGTCCATCAACGCGAAGATAGCTTTATCCACGAAGGGGAACCCATAGCCTCATGTAATGTGTATGTGCATTTTTTTTACAGTTTACTTCCACCAGATGTAATTCGAATAGGCGATTTGAATCTCTATGACGATCGAGAAGATGCATTAGTGCAGGAACGAACAATTATACGCGTAATACGTCATCCGCTCTACAATACTTCTTCGGTTTTCTATGACATTGCACTGTTGATGCTGAATGAAAAAGTCAAGTGAGTTTCTTAGTGAAAATTTGGAAACAATTTCCTATAATAATTAGCCAAATGTCCATATTTAAGTATATATTTTGAAGTTATGCCAACGTGTTTATGGTTGGACGACAATATACCGTTCTCAAAGGTCGAGGCTGCTGGATGGGGTACTAGCGGATTTGGTGAGTTTATGCTTCATAATATAGAAACTGCGTAGCAAAATTATGATGCTGTATTAACGCCATTGCTTAAGGACTTAGCGACGCTTTTATGTGAAAATTCATTCTTTTTTTTTGTAATCAGGATATGGCAAAACAAATATTCTCATAAAAGCAGAGCTGAAGCTAATGGCAAACAAAGATTGTGAGTCATATTATAGTCAAGTTGCTTCAGTAAAAAATGGTCTGATGGATCACCAGCTCTGTGCCTGGGATAAAGTAATGGACACATGCCCGGTAAGTCTTCGATAAAGAACTACAAGTGATGATTTCTTTCGAACTTAACATTATGATAACAAATAATGCTAGGGAGATTCCGGAGGACCGCTACAGCACAAACTAATCTTTGGAGACTATAAAGTTCCGTTTCTGGTCGGTGTAACATCGTTTGGTCTGTCGTGTGGAAATTCTCAACCAGGTGTGTACGTAAAGGTGTCCAAGTTTGGAAGTTGGATTGTTGAAACGCTACAACAACATGGAGAACGAGTGACGGCCGCCATGTTTGAGCCACTGGCTTGTGCTGGTAGGTACTTCTATCATCGTGAAAGATATGGACCATCTATATTTGACATACGGCCTCACAATGTGCAACTCATATGGCCGAAACAGCCATCTCCCGAAAGATGTTCTGGTCTGCTTACTGAGCCCGATGCCGTCCTTACGACGGCTCAATGCGTCACATTATATGGGTAAGTAGATGAGTCCAATAATTCACAAGATTTAACACTTTAAGCGTCGCGTCCAATGAAAGCGTATGACGGGTTTGCTCACCTCTCAGCATTGTATCAGACGCTCAGTGATATTCTTTGGAACGAATGAGGGAGGAAAGGAAGAACGAGAACGACATGCGATACGCCAATTATCGCAATGAAACAAAAGAGCGATAAAAGTCGCACGAAACATTGACACTCTCATCACTCTCTTGCCATACGTTACGTGCTCGCTCGAAAAACTGTGACGGTAGGCCGGCGGTCAATGTTTTAATGAATGATTTTGTTAAATGTTAAATCTTAGCTATTCAAAGAGCTGCAAAGTCCTCTCTATACTGTTTATATCTGCAATGTACAATAACGAAGTAAAATAAATACTTTATTTACAGAACTGCTCCTACCCATGTGAAATTGCACGGCTCGGAGGTGATCGGTATCGAGGAAATTGTTGTGCATGAAAACTACACAGGCAATCTTTTGTACAATAATATTGCCATTTTAAAACTTAACAGGTCTTCCCTGCATCGTCCGGATTGTATAGAATACGATATGCATCCATTGGATGCAAATGAATTAATTACAACTGGAATCCTTCCAAAAATAACATACGCCAAGGACGAAAAACAACCGACTGGTAATGAGTTCAAAGTCACTGTCAATTTTACAATATATTTTATTTATTTCTTGTCTTGCAGACATCCGTTATGAGCCGGTTGAAATCAATGTATCATTATACGAAAACATGAAATGCAATCTATCTAGCGAATTTCAAAACGAGCATTATTGTTTCGGCGTAGACGAGTTTATTGTACCGGGATCGTGTGATCTTTTACTGGGTGGACCAATTGGAGCTCCAGGATTAAAAGGAATGAATATTTTCGGGAATGATTGTGGATTTCCAAAACCGGCAGTAGCGTTGAATTTTGTATCCCACAAGTCATGGCTCGAGTCAGTTATTCTACCAACGAAGAGTCTGCGAGATAAACCTGCAAATGCTGATGTGTTGTCGTACCACGATGAAGATCTGGAACACGGATCTCAATGTAGCTATTCCAACGAGGTGAACGGTACATGTGTGCATATTGGCAACTGCTCCTCAATAATTGATATAGAATACGCCCAGAAAAGAGTTATATTCTGCAAAAGTAGCTCTGTTGTCTGCTGCCCAACCAATCTGTTGAAAATGCAGCCAAGTGCAATAGAGGTCGAATTTAGCGAGTGTGAATCACGATACAAAAGCCTCAGCAAGTTACGGATGGAAAAAATAGCAACTGATAGGTCGCTTCAATATTCACACACGGTAGGTTCGTTTGAAGTGGCCTAGGGGATAATTAAAAGTCATGTTGACTGTTTTTTTCACTATGCTTCAGGTTGCGATAGGTTGGGAAACCGAAACCGATATGAAATTCGAGTGCTACGGATATCTCATCAGTACTCGCGGAGTGGTTACGGCTGCTTCTTGTTTGCGGCTTCGATCTAGCAATCCCACAATCGTACGTCTTGGAGAACAGGGATGGACTAATAGCCACCTCATATTTAGACTGATCGAAGCTACAACCGTGCATCCGAAGTACAACGAAACGACTGGAGAGCATGATATCGCTGTGATAAAGCTAAAGGAAGCTATCCATCCTTTCGTCCATCTGTTTCCAGTGTGTTTGTGGCAGAATACAACCCACTCTCCAGTACATCAAGGCATTATGCATAGCGGTGAGTAAATAAAAGTTGTTTACAGTACAGTCATTATAATTGATGATTGGATAACGCATTTTTCATCTACAGCCTCTGGTGTGCTTATCCCCATTCATCCGATGTACAATTCGGACTGTGAAAAGCGTTTGAATCGTTCGTTTACAATCCCTGGAATGGGTTGTATGCATACGGAGCATGAAACGTTTATAGCATACATTAATCAAGAATGCTTAAAAATGCAAAAGTATACCAATCTTGATCGTAACACTTACGGACGCTTCAAAGCGGGAAATCCTATAATATGGCGAGAATATAACAAAACTGGAGAAGCGAGCTTTACTGAGTTTCTGGTCAACATCTACAGCTATGGAGACTGTGTTGATGGATTTCCATTACACATTGTGCATCATGTTGCATTCTACGTGGAGTGGTTCGCGAAAGTGTTGCAATAAAATAGAGTATAAATCATTCTAACTTGTTAACTTACACGGTGTTATTTATCTGTCTGATCTAAAAACTCAATCAGCTGTAATGAATTGGAATTTTCTTACACCCTTTTTGATATTTATTCAAGCTAAACGTATCCATCAAAGAAGTATCGTAAATACATCACTATCATTGACCGATATTGAAGCATTCAAGCTAAAATCATCAAAAGGGCCGTTATTATAATAAAAAAATCTACGAACGAGAAGGCGAGTTGCAGTTTTATCCAGGCGTATAATAGAGTCTTTCAGTGAGATATAAAATTGTTCGGAAGTAGCCTATATAGGGTAGATGTACCTATAGTGGTGGTAGTACCAATAGTGGTGGTATTGCACTAAAATGTGGTTCATACGGCAAATTACAAGTAATTAAGTTATTTACGCTAGTGTGAAATGTTCTTTACCCTTTAACAAAGGGTTTAAAAGTTAAATAGGGCCATTCCGTTACTTAATGACCGAAAAACCCCATTATTTTGTGAGATGTGTCAACATTTTTCCAAAATCCTTAGGATTCCTTAACGAAACTCATATTTCTGTTAACGATCTAAATGACCACATAACCACGCAATTACTAGTTTTTCAACATAACTGTTATGAAATGTTATTGTTTTACTAAAATTATTTGCCTTTTGACCATATTTAGGCATTTTTGAGTGTTTTTTACCATAGTGCCATTATAGGTACACAAAACAGGCATGTTCCTATAGTGGTTATAGTTATAAAATCAATAAAAACAAGTCGTTTTAGATTTTTTCGAGGATATTTTTGACATGTCGTACTGTTTTCACCAAAATAAGCAACATAAATGAGTTTTATGTAGGTAATTTACCAAAAACAGGCCAAAATTCGCTTATATGGCTGAATGAAAAATTGACTTCAAATCAAGCACATTCTTCCGGGTGTATGTTGACGACAGGTGTAATGCAGTACTTTAGTCAATAGTTTCATCGATCAAATTTATACATTTTTTTACGATCAAATTACGCAATAAACCAATATTATGGCAGTAATCGTTGCTATTCATACGAAAACAGCTTCGAAACTAAGTTATATTGACATTATACACTGTTTTTGATGCATCTTTGTTTACCACCACTATAGGAACACAATACGACGACTATAGGAACCATACCACCATTATAGGTACAACGAAGCAGTCACAAAAATATGTATTTTTTCATAAATTTGATGTATTTCATGGTAAAAATGGTTGTGATTGCGAAGATAAAACATATTCCAATTGCTATGTGTTAAAATATTCAGAAATTGTCCTTCCTGACACTTTAAATCCATTAAAACACATCGGTACCTCTACAAATTGCACCACTATTGGTACATTTACCCTATTCCTCAACCATTCAATTCTGTATTACCTTTGTGTTGCATAGGTGTATAGATCGCTCATACATTTTACATTAGACATTAGACGACAGCGCTCATAGATCGACATTGCCGTGTAATGTCATTCGACAGTGGAAAATAAGAGTAGGTTTCAAGCTTTAACACCTTATAAACAACGAATTTGTGTCCAAGATACGAAACATGCAAGAGTTCTCTCTTGAGTTGAACATTGGCATCTTCATGTTTCAATCTTACAGTGTTCGTTACTTGTCGAAATAAGAACCTAGCATCCAAAGACAGATTAATATTGGCAACCACGGTGAAATGTGTTGTAGGATTGTTTTTTAATTTAATTACTGATACAAGCAATTAAGTTGGTTTGAGAAACACTGCATCATCTAGAATAGTACAACGGCGATGTTTGGGGTATTTCCTGAACGTTCATCAATCGCGAAATGTTGCTTACAAACCTGTTTTGTTCGCTTTTGCCGTTTGACGCCGGTTTTTGCGAACCAGCTTATGATGACAGATTTACATTTTCGGCTTGCAGTTAAAGAGTGCAGTAGTAAGTGATAGTAACCGATCCCTCCACCAACCTAAGGAATAGCCAAGTTGGCTTCATGCAATAGAAAGTGACCATATGCGCCGTAATGCCTGTTCCTATCTCTCACGGTGTTCATTGTTATGAGCAGAACTTCTAAAAAAACTCGTCAATTTGAGGAAGGCCGTAAAGGTCAAATTTTGCGTTAAAACAGGAACACATGATGGCATCCTATTCGATTTAAGAATAAGAGCAGTTTAAATGATCGCATGATCGCGACAACCAATCGTAGAAAAAAAAACTTCTTGCATTCGAGTCAACAGTACCGATTTATTCCAATACCTGCACGTCGAATTTGGAGAGTTATGCAAACTCCGCTCTAAGCAAAACAGCCTTTTGCAAAATTTATCATGAATATTCATACGATTTCTTTTTGATTTTTTATTTGCACTCTTCATAAAATGATAAAACTGGTTTTCGTGGTCCCCTCTGGTGTCGTGAATTTCGGAGGCTTCCAAGTCATCCATATAAAGCTGTGGTGTCTTCCACGAAGGTCATTTCTCTTAGTGATCTGTTGGAATGAAGAGCATACTCTACGTTGTGCGACTGGTTACGTTTGTTTGCGTGTTA
Source organism: Anopheles coluzzii (assembly GCF_943734685.1). Taxonomy (NCBI): domain Eukaryota; kingdom Metazoa; phylum Arthropoda; class Insecta; order Diptera; family Culicidae; genus Anopheles; species Anopheles coluzzii. The sequence goes on along the minus strand of NC_064671.1, from coordinate 69,508,115 downwards.
TGCGCTTGCGGTAGGTTTTCAGTTTTGATAGCAAGTGCTGGCTGACGCTTGGTGACATTGTTTGATCAGTGCTGATGCTAGGTTTACTGTAGTTAGTGATATTGTTCGTTGTCTTTGTTTGTTCAGATGTTTCCTGCGAATATTTTATGCCATATGAGAGAACATCTATTGATGGTAAGGCATATTCACAGCTGATAATAAGCAGATCTATTATTACTAATTGATTGTTTCTTTGTATCATGCAGATTGCAATTTACGATATATTCGCCCAAAGAGCAAGAATTTTGAAGTCAAGGCAATTGGAAATCCCAGCAAACCTGGAGATTTTTCTGCAATTGCAGCTATTGGCTGGACAACACCAGGTGGTACAGTCAACTGGAACTGTGGAGGATCGCTGATATGGGCAAATTTCATTCTCACAGCAGCACACTGTACTAAAGATCGAGACACGTGAGTTTCACTTATTTCTGCTTTGACACAACAACCGTTGTTGGTCAAGGCATGTCTGTACCACTAGTGAACTTAGCTTTCAATGTCTTATTGATTACCTACAGTAGGATAGTTAGTCTTACGTATCGCGGCAAGGTCCATCAGGGGCTTGAACTCATGAAGGTTATGTTGTCAAGTCGTACGAGTAGACGACTGTACCACGAGGCCGGTCAGATAACAGTTATTACAAACTTACCGAATGTAAATATCAGAAATAGTCCTTACTTCTCGTTTGATTCGTCCATCAACGCGAAGATAACTTTACCCACGAAGGGGATCCCATAGCCTCATGTAATGTGTATGTACATTTTATTTTACAGTTTACTTCCACCAGATGTAATTCGAATAGGCGATTTGAATCTCTATGACGATCGAGAAGATGCATTAGTGCAGGAACGAACAATTATACGCGTAATACGTCATCCGCTCTACAATACTTCTTCGGTTTTCTATGACATTGCACTGTTGATGCTGAATGAAAAAGTCAAGTGAGTTTCTTAGTGAAAATTTGGAAACAATTTCCTATAATAATTAGCCAAATGTCCATATTTAAGTATATATTTTGAAGTTATGCCAACGTGTTTATGGTTGGACGACAATATACCGTTCTCAAAGGTCGAGGCTGCTGGATGGGGTACTAGCGGATTTGGTGAGTTTATGCTTCATAATATAGAAACTGCGTAGCAGAATTATGATGCTGTATTAACGCCATTGCTTAAGGACTTAGCGACGCTTTTATGTGAAAATTCATTCTTTTTTTTGTAATCAGGATATGGCAAAACAAATATTCTCATAAAAGCAGAGCTGAAGCTAATGGCAAACAAAGATTGTGAGTCATATTATAGTCAAGTTGCTTCAGTAAAAAATGGTCTGATGGATCACCAGCTCTGTGCCTGGGATAAAGTAATGGACACATGCCCGGTAAGTCTTCGATAAAGAACTACAAGTGATGATTTCTTTCGAACTTAACATTATGATAACAAATAATGCTAGGGAGATTCCGGAGGACCGCTACAGCACAAACTAATCTTTGGAGACTATAAAGTTCCGTTTCTGGTCGGTGTAACATCGTTTGGTCTGTCGTGTGGAAATTCTCAACCAGGTGTGTACGTAAAGGTGTCCAAGTTTGGAAGTTGGATTGTTGAAACGCTACAACAACATGGAGAACGAGTGACGGCCGCCATGTTTGAGCCACTGGCTTGTGCTGGTAGGTACTTCTATCATCGTGAAAGATATGGACCATCTATATTTGACATACGGCCTCACAATGTGCAACTCATATGGCCGAAACAGCCATCTCCCGAAAGATGTTCTGGTCTGCTTACTGAGCCCGATGCCGTCCTTACGACGGCTCAATGCGTCACATTATATGGGTAAGTAGATGAGTCCAATAATTCACAAGATTTAACACTTTAAGCGTCGCGTCCAATGAAAGCGTATGACGGGTTTGCTCACCTCTCAGCATTGTATCAGACGCTCAGTGATTTTCTTTGGAACGAATGAGGGAGGAAAGGAAGAACGAGAACGACATGCGATACGCCAATTATCGCAATGAAACAAAAGAGCGATAAAAGTCGCACGAAACATTGACACTCTCATCACTCTCTTGCCATACGTTACGTGCTCGCTCGAAAAACTGTGACGGTAGGCCGGCGGTCAATGTTTTAATGAATGATTTTGTTAAATGTTAAATCTTAGCTATTCAAAGAGCTGCAAAGTCCTCTCTATACTGTTTATATCTGCAATGTACAATAACGAAGTAAAATAAATACTTTATTTACAGAACTGCTCCTACCCATGTGAAATTGCACGGCTCGGAGGTGATCGGTATCGAGGAAATTGTTGTGCATGAAAACTACACAGGCAATCTTTTGTACAATAATATTGCCATTTTAAAACTTAACAGGTCTTCCCTGCATCGTCCGGATTGTATAGAATACGATATGCATCCATTGGATGCAAATGAATTAATTACAACTGGAATCCTTCCAAAAATAACATACGCCAAGGACGAAAAACAACCGACTGGTAATGAGTTCAAAGTCACTGTCAATTTTACAATATATTTTATTTATTTCTTGTCTTGCAGACATCCGTTATGAGCCGGTTGAAATCAATGTATCATTATACGAAAACATGAAATGCAATCTATCTAGCGAATTTCAAAACGAGCATTATTGTTTCGGCGTAGACGAGTTTATTGTACCGGGATCGTGTGATCTTTTACTGGGTGGACCAATTGGAGCTCCAGGATTAAAAGGAATGAATATTTTCGGGAATGATTGTGGATTTCCAAAACCGGCAGTAGCGTTGAATTTTGTATCCCACAAGTCATGGCTCGAGTCAGTTATTCTACCAACGAAGAGTCTGCGAGATAAACCTGCAAATGCTGATGTGTTGTCGTACCACGATGAAGATCTGGAACACGGATCTCAATGTAGCTATTCCAACGAGGTGAACGGTACATGTGTGCATATTGGCAACTGCTCCTCAATAATTGATATAGAATACGCCCAGAAAAGAGTTATATTCTGCAAAAGTAGCTCTGTTGTCTGCTGCCCAACCAATCTGTTGAAAATGCAGCCAAGTGCAATAGAGGTCGAATTTAGCGAGTGTGAATCACGATACAAAAGCCTCAGCAAGTTACGGATGGAAAAAATAGCAACTGATAGGTCGCTTCAATATTCACACACGGTAGGTTCGTTTGAAGTGGCCTAGGGGATAATTAAAAGTCATGTTGACTGTTTTTTTCACTATGCTTCAGGTTGCGATAGGTTGGGAAACCGAAACCGATATGAAATTCGAGTGCTACGGATATCTCATCAGTACTCGCGGAGTGGTTACGGCTGCTTCTTGTTTGCGGCTTCGATCTAGCAATCCCACAATCGTACGTCTTGGAGAACAGGGATGGACTAATAGCCACCTCATATTTAGACTGATCGAAGCTACAACCGTGCATCCGAAGTACAACGAAACGACTGGAGAGCATGATATCGCTGTGATAAAGCTAAAGGAAGCTATCCATCCTTTCGTCCATCTGTTTCCAGTGTGTTTGTGGCAGAATACAACCCACTCTCCAGTACATCAAGGCATTATGCATAGCGGTGAGTAAATAAAAGTTGTTTACAGTACAGTCATTATAATTGATGATTGGATAACGCATTTTTCATCTACAGCCTCTGGTGTGCTTATCCCCATTCATCCGATGTACAATTCGGACTGTGAAAAGCGTTTGAATCGTTCGTTTACAATCCCTGGAATGGGTTGTATGCATACGGAGCATGAAACGTTTATAGCATACATTAATCAAGAATGCTTAAAAATGCAAAAGTATACCAATCTTGATCGTAACACTTACGGACGCTTCAAAGCGGGAAATCCTATAATATGGCGAGAATATAACAAAACTGGAGAAGCGAGCTTTACTGAGTTTCTGGTCAACATCTACAGCTATGGAGACTGTGTTGATGGATTTCCATTACACATTGTGCATCATGTTGCATTCTACGTGGAGTGGTTCGCGAAAGTGTTGCAATAAAATAGAGTATAAATCATTCTAACTTGTTAACTTACACGGTGTTATTTATCTGTCTGATCTAAAAACTCAATCAGCTGTAATGAATTGGAATTTTCTTACACCCTTTTTGATATTTATTCAAGCTAAACGTATCCATCAAAGAAGTATCGTAAATACATCACTATCATTGACCGATATTGAAGCATTCAAGCTAAAATCATCAAAAGGGCCGTTATTATAATAAAAAAATCTACGAACGAGAAGGCGAGTTGCAGTTTTATCCAGGCGTATAATAGAGTCTTTCAGTGAGATATAAAATTGTTCGGAAGTAGCCTATATAGGGTAGATGTACCTATAGTGGTGGTAGTACCAATAGTGGTGGTATTGCACTAAAATGTGGTTCATACGGCAAATTACAAGTAATTAAGTTATTTACGCTAGTGTGAAATGTTCTTTACCCTTTAACAAAGGGTTTAAAAGTTAAATAGGGCCATTCCGTTACTTAATGACCGAAAAACCCCATTATTTTGTGAGATGTGTCAACATTTTTCCAAAATCCTTAGGATTCCTTAACGAAACTCATATTTCTGTTAACGATCTAAATGACCACATAACCACGCAATTACTAGTTTTTCAACATAACTGTTATGAAATGTTATTGTTTTACTAAAATTATTTGCCTTTTGACCATATTTAGGCATTTTTGAGTGTTTTTTACCATAGTGCCATTATAGGTACACAAAACAGGCATGTTCCTATAGTGGTTATAGTTATAAAATCAATAAAAACAAGTCGTTTTAGATTTTTTCGAGGATATTTTTGACATGTCGTACTGTTTTCACCAAAATAAGCAACATAAATGAGTTTTATGTAGGTAATTTACCAAAAACAGGCCAAAATTCGCTTATATGGCTGAATGAAAAATTGACTTCAAATCAAGCACATTCTTCCGGGTGTATGTTGACGACAGGTGTAATGCAGTACTTTAGTCAATAGTTTCATCGATCAAATTTATACATTTTTTTACGATCAAATTACGCAATAAACCAATATTATGGCAGTAATCGTTGCTATTCATACGAAAACAGCTTCGAAACTAAGTTATATTGACATTATACACTGTTTTTGATGCATCTTTGTTTACCACCACTATAGGAACACAATACGACGACTATAGGAACCATACCACCATTATAGGTACAACGAAGCAGTCACAAAAATATGTATTTTTTCATAAATTTGATGTATTTCATGGTAAAAATGGTTGTGATTGCGAAGATAAAACATATTCCAATTGCTATGTGTTAAAATATTCAGAAATTGTCCTTCCTGACACTTTAAATCCATTAAAACACATCGGTACCTCTACAAATTGCACCACTATTGGTACATTTACCCTATTCCTCAACCATTCAATTCTGTATTACCTTTGTGTTGCATAGGTGTATAGATCGCTCATACATTTTACATTAGACATTAGACGACAGCGCTCATAGATCGACATTGCCGTGTAATGTCATTCGACAGTGGAAAATAAGAGTAGGTTTCAAGCTTTAACACCTTATAAACAACGAATTTGTGTCCAAGATACGAAACATGCAAGAGTTCTCTCTTGAGTTGAACATTGGCATCTTCATGTTTCAATCTTACAGTGTTCGTTACTTGTCGAAATAAGAACCTAGCATCCAAAGACAGATTAATATTGGCAACCACGGTGAAATGTGTTGTAGGATTGTTTTTTAATTTAATTACTGATACAAGCAATTAAGTTGGTTTGAGAAACACTGCATCATCTAGAATAGTACAACGGCGATGTTTGGGGTATTTCCTGAACGTTCATCAATCGCGAAATGTTGCTTACAAACCTGTTTTGTTCGCTTTTGCCGTTTGACGCCGGTTTTTGCGAACCAGCTTATGATGACAGATTTACATTTTCGGCTTGCAGTTAAAGAGTGCAGTAGTAAGTGATAGTAACCGATCCCTCCACCAACCTAAGGAATAGCCAAGTTGGCTTCATGCAATAGAAAGTGACCATATGCGCCGTAATGCCTGTTCCTATCTCTCACGGTGTTCATTGTTATGAGCAGAACTTCTAAAAAAACTCGTCAATTTGAGGAAGGCCGTAAAGGTCAAATTTTGCGTTAAAACAGGAACACATGATGGCATCCTATTCGATTTAAGAATAAGAGCAGTTTAAATGATCGCATGATCGCGACAACCAATCGTAGAAAAAAAAACTTCTTGCATTCGAGTCAACAGTACCGATTTATTCCAATACCTGCACGTCGAATTTGGAGAGTTATGCAAACTCCGCTCTAAGCAAAACAGCCTTTTGCAAAATTTATCATGAATATTCATACGATTTCTTTTTGATTTTTTATTTGCACTCTTCATAAAATGATAAAACTGGTTTTCGTGGTCCCCTCTGGTGTCGTGAATTTCGGAGGCTTCCAAGTCATCCATATAAAGCTGTGGTGTCTTCCACGAAGGTCATTTCTCTTAGTGATCTGTTGGAATGAAGAGCATACTCTACGTTGTGCGACTGGTTACGTTTGTTTGCGTGTTATGCGCTTGCGGTAGGTTTTCAGTTTTGATAGCAAGTGCTGGCTGACGCTTGGTGACATTGTTTGATCAGTGCTGATGCTAGGTTTACTGTAGTTAGTGATATTGTTCGTTGTCTTTGTTTGTTCAGATGTTTCCTGCGAATATTTTATGCCATATGAGAGAACATCTATTGATGGTAAGGCATATTCACAGCTGATAATAAGCAGATCTATTATTACTAATTGATTGTTTCTTTGTATCATGCAGATTGCAATTTACGATATATTCGCCCAAAGAGCAAGAATTTTGAAGTCAAGGCAATTGGAAATCCCAGCAAACCTGGAGATTTTTCTGCAATTGCAGCTATTGGCTGGACAACACCAGGTGGTACAGTCAACTGGAACTGTGGAGGATCGCTGATATGGGCAAATTTCATTCTCACAGCAGCACACTGTACTAAAGATCGAGACACGTGAGTTTCACTTATTTCTGCTTTGACACAACAACCGTTGTTGGTCAAGGCATGTCTGTACCACTAGTGAACTTAGCTTTCAATGTCTTATTGATTACCTACAGTAGGATAGTTAGTCTTACGTATCGCGGCAAGGTCCATCAGGGGCTTGAACTCATGAAGGTTATGTTGTCAAGTCGTACGAGTAGACGACTGTACCACGAGGCCGGTCAGATAACAGTTATTACAAACTTACCGAATGTAAATATCAGAAATAGTCCTTACTTCTCGTTTGATTCGTCCATCAACGCGAAGATAACTTTACCCACGAAGGGGATCCCATAGCCTCATGTAATGTGTATGTACATTTTATTTTACAGTTTACTTCCACCAGATGTAATTCGAATAGGCGATTTGAATCTCTATGACGATCGAGAAGATGCATTAGTGCAGGAACGAACAATTATACGCGTAATACGTCATCCGCTCTACAATACTTCTTCGGTTTTCTATGACATTGCACTGTTGATGCTGAATGAAAAAGTCAAGTGAGTTTCTTAGTGAAAATTTGGAAACAATTTCCTATAATAATTAGCCAAATGTCCATATTTAAGTATATATTTTGAAGTTATGCCAACGTGTTTATGGTTGGACGACAATATACCGTTCTCAAAGGTCGAGGCTGCTGGATGGGGTACTAGCGGATTTGGTGAGTTTATGCTTCATAATATAGAAACTGCGTAGCAGAATTATGATGCTGTATTAACGCCATTGCTTAAGGACTTAGCGACGCTTTTATGTGAAAATTCATTCTTTTTTTTGTAATCAGGATATGGCAAAACAAATATTCTCATAAAAGCAGAGCTGAAGCTAATGGCAAACAAAGATTGTGAGTCATATTATAGTCAAGTTGCTTCAGTAAAAAATGGTCTGATGGATCACCAGCTCTGTGCCTGGGATAAAGTAATGGACACATGCCCGGTAAGTCTTCGATAAAGAACTACAAGTGATGATTTCTTTCGAACTTAACATTATGATAACAAATAATGCTAGGGAGATTCCGGAGGACCGCTACAGCACAAACTAATCTTTGGAGACTATAAAGTTCCGTTTCTGGTCGGTGTAACATCGTTTGGTCTGTCGTGTGGAAATTCTCAACCAGGTGTGTACGTAAAGGTGTCCAAGTTTGGAAGTTGGATTGTTGAAACGCTACAACAACATGGAGAACGAGTGACGGCCGCCATGTTTGAGCCACTGGCTTGTGCTGGTAGGTACTTCTATCATCGTGAAAGATATGGACCATCTATATTTGACATACGGCCTCACAATGTGCAACTCATATGGCCGAAACAGCCATCTCCCGAAAGATGTTCTGGTCTGCTTACTGAGCCCGATGCCGTCCTTACGACGGCTCAATGCGTCACATTATATGGGTAAGTAGATGAGTCCAATAATTCACAAGATTTAACACTTTAAGCGTCGCGTCCAATGAAAGCGTATGACGGGTTTGCTCACCTCTCAGCATTGTATCAGACGCTCAGTGATTTTCTTTGGAACGAATGAGGGAGGAAAGGAAGAACGAGAACGACATGCGATACGCCAATTATCGCAATGAAACAAAAGAGCGATAAAAGTCGCACGAAACATTGACACTCTCATCACTCTCTTGCCATACGTTACGTGCTCGCTCGAAAAACTGTGACGGTAGGCCGGCGGTCAATGTTTTAATGAATGATTTTGTTAAATGTTAAATCTTAGCTATTCAAAGAGCTGCAAAGTCCTCTCTATACTGTTTATATCTGCAATGTACAATAACGAAGTAAAATAAATACTTTATTTACAGAACTGCTCCTACCCATGTGAAATTGCACGGCTCGGAGGTGATCGGTATCGAGGAAATTGTTGTGCATGAAAACTACACAGGCAATCTTTTGTACAATAATATTGCCATTTTAAAACTTAACAGGTCTTCCCTGCATCGTCCGGATTGTATAGAATACGATATGCATCCATTGGATGCAAATGAATTAATTACAACTGGAATCCTTCCAAAAATAACATACGCCAAGGACGAAAAACAACCGACTGGTAATGAGTTCAAAGTCACTGTCAATTTTACAATATATTTTATTTATTTCTTGTCTTGCAGACATCCGTTATGAGCCGGTTGAAATCAATGTATCATTATACGAAAACATGAAATGCAATCTATCTAGCGAATTTCAAAACGAGCATTATTGTTTCGGCGTAGACGAGTTTATTGTACCGGGATCGTGTGATCTTTTACTGGGTGGACCAATTGGAGCTCCAGGATTAAAAGGAATGAATATTTTCGGGAATGATTGTGGATTTCCAAAACCGGCAGTAGCGTTGAATTTTGTATCCCACAAGTCATGGCTCGAGTCAGTTATTCTACCAACGAAGAGTCTGCGAGATAAACCTGCAAATGCTGATGTGTTGTCGTACCACGATGAAGATCTGGAACACGGATCTCAATGTAGCTATTCCAACGAGGTGAACGGTACATGTGTGCATATTGGCAACTGCTCCTCAATAATTGATATAGAATACGCCCAGAAAAGAGTTATATTCTGCAAAAGTAGCTCTGTTGTCTGCTGCCCAACCAATCTGTTGAAAATGCAGCCAAGTGCAATAGAGGTCGAATTTAGCGAGTGTGAATCACGATACAAAAGCCTCAGCAAGTTACGGATGGAAAAAATAGCAACTGATAGGTCGCTTCAATATTCACACACGGTAGGTTCGTTTGAAGTGGCCTAGGGGATAATTAAAAGTCATGTTGACTGTTTTTTTCACTATGCTTCAGGTTGCGATAGGTTGGGAAACCGAAACCGATATGAAATTCGAGTGCTACGGATATCTCATCAGTACTCGCGGAGTGGTTACGGCTGCTTCTTGTTTGCGGCTTCGATCTAGCAATCCCACAATCGTACGTCTTGGAGAACAGGGATGGACTAATAGCCACCTCATATTTAGACTGATCGAAGCTACAACCGTGCATCCGAAGTACAACGAAACGACTGGAGAGCATGATATCGCTGTGATAAAGCTAAAGGAAGCTATCCATCCTTTCGTCCATCTGTTTCCAGTGTGTTTGTGGCAGAATACAACCCACTCTCCAGTACATCAAGGCATTATGCATAGCGGTGAGTAAATAAAAGTTGTTTACAGTACAGTCATTATAATTGATGATTGGATAACGCATTTTTCATCTACAGCCTCTGGTGTGCTTATCCCCATTCATCCGATGTACAATTCGGACTGTGAAAAGCGTTTGAATCGTTCGTTTACAATCCCTGGAATGGGTTGTATGCATACGGAGCATGAATCGTTTCTTGCAGACATTCATAGAGAATGCTTAAACATGCAAAAGTATAAAAATCTTGACCGTAACACTTACGGACGCTTCAAAACAGGAAATCCTATAATATGGCGAGAATACAACAAAACTGGAGAAGCGAGTCTTACTGAGTTTCTGGTCAACATCTACAGCTATGGAGACTGTGTTGATGGATTTCCATTACACATTGTGCATCATGTTGCATTCTACGTGGAGTGGTTCGCGAAAGTGTTGCAATAATTCGATAATAAAATAATTTGGTTTGAGCTCTCAGGATCAATTTCTTTTTCGGTTATCAATATGTATTGTGCTCACCTATCCTAAATATTTTAAAGTGCTTCAAATTCGCCGGAGCGTTGCATTGCAGCCATTGCATTAAAGATTCCAGCATTTGATGCTGACATCGAATTTTTATGCTGTGTCAGATACGTGTTTTCTAGTGGTCTATGGTTGTTTTTGTAGGGTTTCGACAGTGGCTCTTTTAACCTGTCTCGGCACACGCAGACATCATCCGGTAGAGAAAACTGATCGCGCAGGCGGCATCTTAGTAAAGGAAAACGTTAAAGAATTGAATGAAAGCTTGTACTTAAAATGTTAAGGGTGTTTTATTGTAACTGCGTTACGTATTTCTGCAACAGAAAACATTATTTATTCGATGAATCGTTAACCAACTATGGACCGTACAACGAAAATCACTATAAGATTCAAATACATTCTTCATAGTATTGCAAATAGTTTCGCCCTAAACCGGAACCGCTAACGAATGATTTCTACTTTTGGTGTTTAGCACTTTGACGGCCGCGTACAACACAGGTTAACTATTCAGTAGTTGCATTGCAGAGCGCTATTCATTAGTTAACTGCTATTTAGCAAACGATACTGCTACAGTAAATAGAATGGTACAGCTAGAACCCAAACAAATTACTCGGAACAGGAGAAAACAGAAAATACGAACGATAGATGACAGGCAATAGCAAAGCACCATCAAAACGAGTCGACGATACACCGTTAAGAAGAATTACGGAACTTTATAATGAAAAGAGAGCGAATCGTGTGCCCGTTAAAGTGTTAATTACTACAAAAAATACATTATACAACTCCTGTTGGTTGGGATGTCATTGATGATGATTTCCATTTCATCAAGATTGAAATGGAAGAATCTATCACACTTAACATTTTTGCCTTGAATGATATGACAATTATACTTATATTTCAACGGTGCTCCTAGCGAAACGGCACCTCGAACCATCACATCTGCACACCTCGAAATCAGAAACGCGAATGAGCCAAAATAGATCCACGATCGCTCTGCACATCCAGCTGATAACCTGTTTAGCTGGCGTAACCTTGACTTAAAGTTTGGAAACAGGTTTTTAGTTAAGGTGATGGGTAGAAGCTTTAAAACACGCTACAGTTGGGATGATTCTGGGGGATTCCCCCAAAATTTTGGCGATGAGAATCATTCACTCATTAGTGTGCTTGTGTCGCGTTTTGGATAGCACCTTGATCACCAAAGGAGATTGGCGGATTTTATAGACCCGCTGTGAAAATCTTTTCCGGGTATCTAACCACAGGGTATCCATTGAGAGTCACCAAACGTAAACCAAACGATCAACCATTTGCACTCCCTATCTCGCTCACTCTCTTCTTCCTTCTCTCTCTCTCTCTCGCTCTCTCTCCCACTCTCTGTCTCTAACTCTCATTCTCTCTCACCTCTATGTCTATCTGTAGGTCTATTTGATTGTTGTCACTTGTTCCGATCGTTGAACTGCGTACGATTTCAGTGTTTTTGTTTTGCCAACGATACTTCTGTGCTGCTTTGGCCATTTCATTCGCTCATTCATTGACTCATTCATTCATTTTCGAAGAGATTAAAGCATTCATCACATCGTAAAAACAGGTTTCATACTACACGTTTCATCTTCGCTTTTACTTTCAGTCGATTAGTTCAATCAACAACAGCTTCTCCTGAATACCAATAACTGTTGGAAATACATTTTAAATCTATTTCCAAATATATGTAGTAACATCGATCCATAGTCGGGTGTCAATTGCCTAGTTGTTAAGGAGTATAAGTATTATTAGGAGTATAAGTGGCGAACCAGGAGGGGGGTGGGTATCCCGGGAAACCGAGTGCCTGAACGTTGGGGGGGGGGGGGGGCAGCCCGATGCTAAACAAAACGGTCACGTGTTCGCGGGGCCAGCCACCCAGTCCCATGAATTTACGACTACGGAAAGCTATAGGAGAATTACAAACGGAACTCACGTAACCGACCATACGCAATGCCCCCGGACTACTCTAAAAATGGGCTTATGGAACGTACGAACTCTAAGCGAAGCCGGAGCCTTGAAAAAACTTGATGATGCCCTGAAAAAACTTGATGATAGCCACACTGAGCATGGACCTCGTAGCTCTACAAGAGATTCGGTGGCTAGGAAACGGTGTGCAGAACAGGCGTGGTAAGCGTTGCTACGACATATACTACAGCTGCCACGACCGCCACCGCGTGCTCGGAACGGGTTTCGCCGTAGGTCCCCGGTTGAAACCGGCAATCATGGATTTCAAGACTATAAACGATAGGCTATGCACCCTGCGCATGCGAGGCAAATTCTTCAATATAAGCCTCATAAACGTTCACGCCACTACCGAAGATAAAGAGGAAGAGGAGAAGGACCTTTTTTACGGCCGCCTCGCTAGAATCGTAGATGCGTGCCCCAGGCATGACCTCATAATCATCCTGGGGGACTTCAACGCAAAAGTCGGTAGGGAGCCAATGTACCGCCAATACACTGGCTGTCACAGTCTGCATGAGCACAGTAACGATAATGGTAGTAGATTGGTCCAGTTCGCCGCAGCGAACAATCTGGTTGTAGGAAGTACCAAATTTGCGCGCAAGAAAATCCACAAGATTACATGGGCGCACTCGCGTGGAGAATCCTTCAACCAGATCGACCACGTGTTAATAAACCGCTGACGACAGTCGAGTCTGTTAAATGTCAGAACATATCGAGGAGCCAATATCGATATCGAGTAGTGATCGGTACTTGGTAAGCTTAGTGATACGTTGTAGAATCGCCCGCCCCCGCGGCAATGGGGGTGGAGAAAACACGCAGCCTCGGCTAAACACGGACTCTATAAGGGACATTACTGTCCAACAGGAATTCAAAGCCGCTTTAGACGAGTCTCTACTAACAGAAAACAGTTATGAAACTACGAGCGAGAGGTGGAACGCTCCAAAAACAAAAATAATAAACAGTGCAAGAAATATACTCCCACCACGTCGTGGCAACACCAAATCTGGCTGGTTCGACGATGAATGCAGACTAGTGACCGAACGTAAGAATACTGCATACCGAGCAATGCAGCAACGGCATAGAATGCGGGCATGCACAGAGGAATATTCACGGCTCAGACGTGAAGAGAAAAGAGTTCACCTCTTCAAGAAGCATGCTTTGGAAGAGCAAAACATGCGGGAACTCGAGCAAACCAGAGAGGCGTACGGACCGACACGAAAGTTTTACCAAGCGATAGCAGGTCACCGAAACAACGTTGTACCTAAGGTAACCTGCTGTCGCAACAAGGATGGAGATCTGGTCAGTAACCAGCCAGAGGCCAGTACTTTGATGAATTGCTCAATGACTAGGTTAGCGAACAGCTAGAAGCGCCACTATCAGATAGTGTCATGCTACTGCCACCTAGCATAGAAAAAACACGAAAGGCTATCCGTCGGCTGAAAAATAACAAGGCACCCAGAACCGACGGAATTGCAGCTGAACTGGTCAAGAAGGAGGTGCACGACTACACAACGAGATTCATCAAATTGTTACTGAGGTGTGGGATAGTGAATCGATGCCTTGTGATTGGAATCTTGGCATCATCTACCCCATATACAAGAAGGGAGATAGGTTGGACTGCAACAACTACAGGGGTACTACGGTGTTGAATACCGCCTATAAAATATTCTCCCTGATCCTTCAGGATCGCTTTGTCCCGCACGCCGAAGAGATAGTAGGAAACTATCAAAGACGATTCCGAAACGGAAAATAAACCACTGATCATATCTTCACCAAGCGGCAGATCTTGGAGAAGATGGCTGAATACAGACACGACACATACCATCTCTTCATTGACTTCAAAGCCACATATGATAGCATAGCCAGGGTAAAACTGTATGACGCTATCAGCTCTTTTGGATAACCGGCCAAACTGATAAGGCTAGTTAGAATGACTATGACCAACGTCACATGCCAGGTGAGGGTGGATGGAAAACTCTCAGGACCTTTTGCTACCACCAAGGGTCTGCGCCAGGGGGACGGGCTTGCCTGTCTCCTATTCAACTTGGCGCTAGTGAGGGCTATCCGCGACTCGAGGGTGGAGACTACGGGAACCATCTTCTATAAGTCAACCCAGATCCTGGCATACGCTGATGATATAGACATCATTGGTCTGCGGCTCTCCTGTGTAGCAAAAGCATACCAAGGGATCGAGCAGACGACAGAGAACCTTGGATTGCAGATAAACGAGGTAAAGACCAAACTGATGGTGGCAACATCAGCGGACCTACCAAAAAAATCCAATCTTACGTAGGCGTGACGTACAGATAGGTGAACGCACTTTTAAAGTTGTCCCAGAATTCACCTATCTTGGGTCAAAGGTCAGCAACGACAACAGCATGGAAACTGAGTTGCGCGCAAGGATGGTGGCTGCCAACCGGTCATTCTACAGCCTGAAAAAGCAGTTCACCTTAAAGAACCTGTCGCGACGGACGAAGCTGGGACTATATAGTACCTATATAGTACCAGTACTCACATGCGCCTCTGAGACGTGGACACTGTCCAAATCTGACGAAACCCTCTTAGCCGCGTTCGAGAGGAAGATGCTCAGAAGGATACTTGACCCCGTATGTGTGGAAGGACAATGGAGGAGCCGTTATAATGACGAGCTATACGAGATGTACGGCGACCTCACTGTCGTACAGCGTATAAAGCTCGCCAGGCTCCGGAGGGCTGGCCATGTTGTACAGTGGAAACGGACGACTCAGCCCGTAAAGTCTTTTTAGGCCGTTTCCAAGGATAGAGGAGGCGTGGTAGGCCCAAATTGAGGTGGCAAGATGGCGTGGAGGCGTCCGCCATTAAGACCGGGATAACGAACTGGCAGACGAAGGCGCGAGATCGTGAGCGGTTTCGGACACTCCTGAGGCAGGCGAAGACCGCAAAGCGGTTGTAGTGCCGGATAAGTAAGTAAGTAAGTAAATGGAGTTTACTTTGTTGTCTTGGTTCTCATTTCTATCCTATTCAAAAAATCTCAGTATAAGAAAAGCAATGGGAATCATTGGAGAGCAATTGAATGAAATGTATACTTTTCATTTGTTTCATTTTAAGCATGAAAATCCATTTCCAGGATGCTTAAAATGTTCGATAAAAACATCAAATTTGTAATCAAAATTGATAATTTATTTTAAAGTTTGTGACATAACAAACTGTTAATTAGACAACGAAATGATGATACATTTGAATAAAACCTATTGCAGACCCAGTATTATGTTGCACACTCTGCTCTGATGAATACGTAAACATCACCAATGAAAAGCACTTTATCTGTGTCTATGCATGGAAAAATGCGCAGTTTGAACTTCGCAACGTATGTAAGGTCGCTTACCCTGTCTAAACACAACCTCACATGGACAAAGTATGGTAAAACAAAGCAGAAAGTTGTGTTGGTAATATGTGATTCATCGCAAAAGATTAACTTTTTTAACCTCAAATAAAATCATAGATTAAACGTTTAAGGCCGAAAATACACGGACCGGAATTTCGCGGCCCCATAATTCCGCCTGCTGTCAAACCCATATACAAAGTGTCAACGGCAACTTTCCCGAACTGTCATATACATACATTTTTTCAGCAAGCGGAATTCCGCGGCCGCAAAATTCCAGTCCGTGTATTTTCGGCCTTACGTATAATCGCTAAAAGCTTCCGAAACGCTGCTAAAATATCTATGGACTGGCTCTAATAGTTTGATAGTAAAAGAGGTCGAAACCCTGGTGAATGTTTTGACCTTGAAAATCATAGTATCTAGCTTTGGTTACGACGCGTTTAAAAACCATCATGCGGTGATGGTGTTATCTTTGGGGTTTCTCGAGACTTTTTTCTGTGAGGAACTAATTAATTGATCACACGAAACCACGCGTTCAGATCCCTTAAAACTGAATCCGTGGACGTATATTGATATCATCGTACTTTAACCCTTTCACGACCATAATATTTCAAGGACTGAATAATCCAATACAATACTATTGTCAACATAACCGTAAGAAGATTTAGTTTTTATTGGTTTAGAAATGAATTTTCCACCAGCGAAATATATTTTATTTTGACATAGTGTCATAAATATTGGTTGAATAGCACTTCAAGAACCGATAGAGAATTTATTTTAATTTCGGGGGGATATGTAACAAATTTCATAAATTTGAAAATATTTTACATGATCCTGCAAGGGTTAACATACCAATCACCTAGCCAAATCGTCTATTTTTAGTGGGAAACACACAAAAAATAAAACAAAACGAAATTCGCGAAGAGCCAGATAACGTAGCTTTGGTATTTTTGGTGGAATTTATTCGGTCAAGCCATCGATGCATTAGTTTATTTTTCTACCATCTCAAGAAACGCTTCCTATGGCTTTTAATCTTGAATGTAATCCATTGAAGTTTAAAGATTTTTTTTTAAATTTTAATGTGACGTTTATATGACGTTAACCCAATAGTGCAAGTGAAGTGTTCAAAATATTTATAAGAAAGACTAACTAATCTCCAATCAGCAGATTTGCTTGGTTAAATTAAACAATGGACCTATGGACAACACGACTTGGGAAAGAATAGTTAATGTTAAAATACAGTGAAATATTTTTGATAAATTTTTGATCTTTACATTGAAGTTAACCAAAGCATTTTAGCTACAAAAAGTCTCTTAAAACTCGTCAACTAGCGAATCTGATTTCTAATGAACATAGTGTTGAGCAGTATTCTTGAATAGGAAAATGAATTCTTGAATAGGATAAAGATCCGGTTTTACTGTCGCACGTTGTGATCGCGACATTTTTATACATTTTTTTTTGGTTTGAAAGTTTTGGAGATAGATATAAAGCTATGGCACATCCACACTGGATCAGTTTGTTTTAGAATCTTGTGGAATGAAGATGATACTTTACCTGACGTTACTCGCAGCGATCGTGTGTGGAGTTTTTGGTGACGGTTAGTTTGCTGCAGTTTTGAATTCGAGAAGATATTTGAGGCTGAAAGTTGTATTTTTTTCTGTTTGTGTTTAGATGATGGTTTAATGATTCCGCATGAAAGGACAACTATTGACGGTAACGTTTGGCAGTGAGATTTAAGAACAAAAAGGAGCTTAAATTAAACTGTGTGATCGGTGATATCTTTTTTTTTATTGCAGATTGTAAAATACGTTACTACGCGGACATTTCGGTAGGCTTTAGTGCTCCTGCATTGGGACACATATCAATGCGTCTTGAGCATACCCACGCAGCAGCTATCGGTTGGCTGAACGAAAAAGGCAAAATTGAGTTTGGCTGCGGTGGTTTACTCATATTGGAAAGCTTCGTTCTTACAGCAGCACACTGTATGGATAATCCAAATACGTGAGTTGAAAACAAGGTTTTTGGAAAACATTATTTTTTAACTTAAGATTTGTAGCAAGCGCACAATGCGAGGCTCACCCTTGCTGTTGCCAAACCATAAACTATCGAAGCAGAATCACATAAAAGTTAAGTGTTCATATCATTTTCCAGACTCGAAAGACCATTAGTAGTTCGATTAGGCGATCGCAATCTGATACACAGTAAGGATTCTGAATATGCACAAGAAATAAAAATAAGAGATATAATACCTCATCCAAAGTATAACAGATCAACCTCCCATTTTGATATTGCCTTACTGGTGTTGGATAAACCTGCAAGGTAAGACATTTAAATATAATTTGAAGTGACACGTGGTAAGTGAATAGTGTTTCTATATTCCAGAAGAGTGTTTGGAGTTATACCGGCGTGTCTGTGGCTAGAAGATGAACTCCCCATCTCGACATTTTATGCCGCCGGCTGGGGAGCAAATGGGTTTGGTAAGTACTATTAACATCTTGCAATATGCAAAAGGTGATTGTAGCTGTCTACAGACATTTTCAAATGGGCGGTAGTTTCAATCGAGGGGAAGTTAGTCGCCGCTAAAGCTAACATTACTCAGGGGTCGCTAAATAACTCCCCGCAGAAGTTTGGTTCTCGAGAGCATGTAATGCGACCCGCGTTGAGTTTTTAAAGGCTACAAAAATATTAATTATTTTTACCAATGTATTTTTCATTGTGTATTTAAAGGCAAACCTCAAGTTTGACCTAGAACTAGGTATTTTTAGGTATTGAAATACTTTAGCTTATATAATCTTATCAAAACAACATGTGAACGTTCACCCATTAGCTAAAGGTAACGTCAAAAGTTGTCGACGTCGGTTTGGAGACCCTTGATATTGATTTGTTATTAGTTTAAATGTTAACATGCTGAAACTAGTAGTAAAACAACTGTGCTCGTCTGCTGTTCAAGGAGCTACCGCTTCTATCCATAAACTTTCAAGTAATGCAGCAGCATAATTTGGGAACAATTGTTTAGTAAAACGTATTTTGTTTTTATGATTTTGCAGATAAAAAACCCACCAACTATCTCGTGACAGCATTGCTTTTCCCCGTGACAAACGAAGAATGTATAGTTAATCTTACAGGTCAGGTTCCCCGAATGAAACTAGCCAATGGTATAAGCGATCACCAGCTATGCGCAGCAGGTATCGAAATGGACACTTGCAAGGTAATTGAGGACAATTAGCTCCAACTTACTATACACAGTCATGTTTACGGGATGGCTCATATGTTGTTTCACCTTTATCATCTCACGTGCATATGTGCCATCGTGTGTACATGGTGCTGCTCACATGTTGATAGAAGAATAATACATATCTTACGTGACCCATTTATCAGGGAGACTCTGGAGGACCTCTGTATAGCAAACTAAATTTTGCAAACAAACTAGTTCCATTTCTTGTCGGCCTGACGTCGTATGGCGGACCATGTGGATTTTCGCAGCCGGGTGTGTATGTGCGGGTGTCCAAATTTAGAGATTGGATTATCGAAACGATACGACAGTTTAATCCATCGGTGACTGCATCCACGTTTGACCCTATGAGTTGTGCAAAAAGAAACCTTTTCTTGCGTGAAGCCGATGTGCTGACGATGTTCCAAGAGAGAGAGCCAAACAGTGTGCAACTTTTATATCCGCAACAACCGTCTCGTGTCGATTGTGGAGGCATTTTGGCTGAGCCTGATGCTGTTATAACGTTGGCCACTTGCGTGAAATGGAATGGGTAAGTAGATGGCTCTAATGTATGAAAAGCTTTAATGGTCGATTTTATACAATTCTTAATATCGCAGTGCTGATCCTACCCGCGTAAAGTTGTTCGATTCGGAGGTGATTGATGTAGATGATATTGTTTACCATCCAAATTTTGGGGGAAATCTTTACAATAATATTGCAATTATAAAGCTTAAGCGCTTTTCCAACTTTCGTCCGCATTGCATTGAGTACGATACACTAGAAGATATTGCTTTGGAGCTTCCCGTAATTATCCCTACTCCCCTAAATATTATCAAAGAACGAAGTGAGTACTTATTGTTAGCCATTTTATATATGTATATGTGCTATCTTATATATGTATAATCTTATATATCTTATATCTTATATCTTATATATATATATATATATATATATATATATATATATATATATATATATATATATATATATATATATATATATATATATATATATATTGTGTCT
The DNA here is from genome assembly GCF_943734685.1 of Anopheles coluzzii. Taxonomy (NCBI): domain Eukaryota; kingdom Metazoa; phylum Arthropoda; class Insecta; order Diptera; family Culicidae; genus Anopheles; species Anopheles coluzzii. Next base: position 69,487,866 of record NC_064671.1, on the reverse strand, counting down.
TCCAGCACCGTTCACGTATAATCCTGCGAGGTTGCAGGCAATGTCATATGAGAATCCCAAATGCAGTAATATTACGCAATCCTTTGGTGCGTCACCTCAAGGTTTACAAAGTGAGCTGTTTTGTTTTGGCAACTATCGGTCTGTCGCACCTGGTGCATGTCATCTGGTGTTGGGTGGACCCATTTACACATCTCTTTCTAAATTTCCCTATGGTTTAAACCTTCACGGGCGCGATTGTGGATTCGGAAAACCGGCGGTGGGTTTGCTGCTTAAGTCCTACAAATCATGGTTCGAATCAGTCTTTCTACCAAGGAAAGGTCAAGGAGGAACCGGCTTGACTGCTGCCTCGGTATCCAGTGCTGCCTCGCTATCGAGTGCTGCCGCGGTGTCCAGTTTTTATCATAATCCAAACCAGGGAGATCAATGTGTTTTCAATGGAGTGAAGGGTGTGTGAGTACCGGTTGGTAGTTGCTCCACCCAAACAATAACGATCCAGAACAGCTTTCTTTTGTGCAAGAGTAGCTCGTATGTCTGTTGCCCGTACCAGCTCCAGGCTAGCAGTGTCCTGCAGCAACCGACTAAAATAGATCTAGAACTTAACGAATGTAAGACACGCTACCAACAATTTAGGATGGAGCGGCAGAATCGATGGCGAAACGATTCACGCACGCTTCAATATTCACACACGGTACGTTTAATTGGGTTGTAAATCTGAGAAGTGTTTCACAATCAAATTGTTCACTATTCTACAGGCTGCGATAGGATTTCAATATGCGACTGAATTCAAACCTGTTTGTCCAGGATATCTTATCAGTACTCGCGGTGTGGTTACCGCTGCTTCCTGTTTGGGCAAATTATCAATCGACCAAATGATGGTGCGCCTCGGCTGGCATGGCGAGGAAAGCGTTCCTTCAACAATCAGATTTGAGCCGGTTCATTCTAGAAACGTACATCCATTGTACAATGAAACGACTGGAGCGCACAACATCGCTGTGATAAAGCTAAAGAACGCTATCCAACCTAACGTTCATTTGTTTCCTGCGTGCTTATGGTCGGATAGATTAGAGTCACCAGTAATGCAACGCATACTGTTCGATGGTGAGTATGACAAAAAAAAATTCTTTATATTACCATGTTTTGCTAGCGGGGAGGTTCTATTCTGCGGTCCGTGTTTTACTTAAACGATACAGGAATGCATCAAGTATACAGTCCCGCTAGCACATATGCAGTTTTGAGGCAGATGATTTACGTTCTAAATTGACATAACGTACGTTTGATTGCAGAGTTTGAAGGGTTTGAACTAATACACCCGTTATACAAAACGGACTGCGAGAAACGTTTGAATTGTCCGCCGCTACCACAAGAAATCGTTTGTATGCGTATTGCGGATGAAATATGCAGGTCATCATCAAAATCGAGAGAATACGCTTGCAACGATCGCTTAAAATTAAAATTAAAGAAAAACTGCTATCAGGGTGGCAATCCTATCGTATGGAGAAAGGAAGACCATACCGGCCTTACCGAATACCTATTAGGAGTCTACAGCATCGGAGATTGCAAATCGGAAGTTTCGCTGCACATTGTGCAGCGGGTGGCATTCTACATCGACTGGATTGCTAAAGTGCTGCTTTGAAATCTTGTACCTTGTATACTTGTATCTTGTGTTTGGTTGTAGTGCAAATAAATGATACAATTTGAGCAAAAAGATCATTTTCATTCATTGTTTCAGGGACAGCAGTTCCTGAGTGTCATACAATTCGTTGAACCACATGTCACATTGTTTTTGGATGATTCGGGAAAGTTTCCCACGGACTTGATATAAAGGGGGAAATTCTGTTTTACTTACTTTAAAAAGTTTAATAGTCGCATAAAGTTTAAAAAGGGGTTTCACAGTGAAATATATGTAGATCGCCCTCAAACTGTTCCAAAGTGTTTCTGTTTTATTGAGCTATCATTCATGGCAAACTTTTTGTACAAGACAAGCATAGAAAACCTAACAAATGAAAGAAAGAAAAAAAAAGAGAGATATTTGGGGTACAAATATTCCCCTATTCACTACCATCGCGCACCACGATCCGCTCGCCGATAGGATACTCGAACTTGTGCAGCTTCTCCCGTGCGTACTTCGCCGACTGCGTGTTGTTGTACGTGACGGTGGCGGACGAGATCGAACCACCGTCGTGCGAGATGGAACAGTTCATCAGCCCGGGGATGATGTCGAACAGGCGCCAGATCTGGTTCTGCGTCAGCGTGGAGCTGCACAGCACGGTCAGCTTGGTCGGCGGCAGCAGCGTGGACGAGCGCCGCCTGGTGACGGGCCGGAAGAAACTGCGCGCCTCCTGCGGCTGCACCGACTCGAGGCTGACCTTGCGCGGTTTAATCTTGGCAAATTTGGCCTTGTGCTCGGGTTTGGCCGTCTCGAACGCGAGCGCCGCATCGAGGAACGACTCGAAGGTCAGGTAGGCGACGTTGTTGCCCGGCGACTTCTTGTCCGGCACCAGCTGCACACTGTTGACGGCGGAGATCTTGCCAAACTCGGCCTTCACCGCGTCGGCGTCCAGCTCGGCCGCGCATTTCACCTTCAGCCGCAAACAGTCCAGCGGTTTCGACTCGATTGTGCTGGTAGCGGGATGAGTGAGGAGAGTGTTACAGATACCCTAGAAGAAGCGTTTTTTTTACACCTGCAACTCACCTGGAAGCAATCTCGACCTTGATCGGTTTCAGCTCCGGTTCGATATGTTTTCCGTCTGCCTCCTTAAGTGCTCGGGCCGCCTGGGACGTTTTCTGGAACTTGACGAACCCGATACCCTTCGACTGGCCGGTGCTTTGATCGTACACGATGTGGCACTGTTCGACCGTGCCGTACGGCGAGAAGAACTTCTCCAGCGCGCCTACGGTAACTTGCTTACCGCAGAGTACAAACAGGCGTGAAAAGGGTGGCGAGTTCAGGTCTGGTACGGTGGTGGTGGTGCTGCTGCTGGACTGTTCCTGAGCCATGGTGGGTGAAGGCTAGAGCGCGCGTGCGGTGTCAGTGCGTTGTGTGCTGGAACTGAAGTGATGCGGCACGGCACGTTGTTAAGATGGCCCACCACCTGTACTGCTACAGACACAAGCTGTCTGCTGGCCTGATGTTTCAGATGAAACGGATTCATTGTTTTCCGGTGGTCTGAATTTCAGTTCAACGAGGTGACGAGCAGAAATTGCTGAATAACCGGTCATTGAACAGAAAGAAAACCATACTACTGTTGCTGCTACTGCTTGTTGACAAATCGACACACCCTCCCGACGCGTTCTCTCTAATCTCCGGCCTTTCCATCAAACCGAACGAACCGGTCGAACCGTATGCCCTCCGGTTAAATAATTTATCAATTCATTACTTCGAAATGAAGCAATGTTTCGCAAGTTGCACTCCCCATTTAGGCCGAGTGTGAAGAAAAAAGTGCACTTGTACGCTCGGTGCGAGGTAATCCAGCTCACCTTCGAACGAGCCACCCGAAATAACAATGCTTTTTTTTTCACCAGCTGCAATCCCTGCGCTTATCCGATTTGCTAAATTGATTTTTTCCTTACACTTTACACGCTCGGAACAAAGGGGAGGAACCCTGGGCACACTGCAAAACATTCTCTTGCGAAATTAATCGCCGATTAGTAGTGTTGGACTCAAGCGGGGCCAGCTCAAACGGGGTACCACTGCACTATTCATCGGGCGAAGCGCAGGCACTGGTATGCATTTTGCAATTTCACGCTCGAGATTTTGATCGCATGGGAGTGAGAGTAGGGAAGAAAACAGGCAAAGGATGGCTAGTGGGATTTTGGGATTTTTTTTTTTTCAATTCAACCACACAAAGTCAGCCTCGGCTCTCAACCGAGCTGAGGGTATAAATCCGCTTAAAGGACAGCATAAAAAAATAAACACAATCCATTGGCGTGGTGTTTGTTACAAAGTGGTAGTGAATGAGTAAAAACAGAAGTCGTTAGGTTTTATGTTTGCACAAGTGTCTAATTGCTTACAAAAATGAGTAGTTTTGTGTTAGAGGTCAACGTTTTGCAATGGCCATGATTTGAATCTGTGGCTGGAATTAATTAGATTTATGTTTAGTCCATTGATTCTATTAGTGATAGGTAAATAAACGTGTGAAATGAATGCTAGAAAAATCAACTATCAATTTAAAACTGAAAGAGTATGATAAGAGTTGAGACTGAGGGATAAGAAATATAACCATATCTTACATAAAAAAATGTAAGAAATAAAAAATAAGCCTTAAAGTATACTGCATAAACTGAAGCATGCAAAAAATAAATAAAGAAAAGTGTTGAAGTACTAGGGTAAACGTACCTATAGTGGTGGTAGTACCAATAGTGTTGGTATTGCACTAAAATGCGTTTCATACAATAAGTTTAACGTAATTAAGTTATTTATGTCAGTGTAAAATGGTCTCTGGCCTTTAACAAAGGGTTTTAAAGTAAAATGAGACCATTCCATTACTTAATGATTTAAAAAATCCATTATTTTGTGATATGTGTCAGCATTTTTTCCAAAATCCTTAGGATTTCATAACATAACTCATATCTTTGTTAACGTTCTAAATGACCACATAACAACGCAATTATTAGTTTTTTTTTAACATAATTGTTATTAAATGATATTGTTTTACTAAAATGTATTGCCTTTTGACCATATTTACATATTTTAAGTGTTTTTTTACGATAGTGCCGTAATAGGTACGGAAAATAGGCATGTTTCTATAGTGGTATTAGATATAAAATCAATAAAAACATGACATTATAAGTTTTTTCCGACGATATTTTTGACACGTCGTACTGAGTTCATTAAAATAAGCAACAGAAATGAGTTTTTTGTATGTAATTTACCAAACAAAGACCAAAATTCGCTTATCTGGCTGAGTGAAAAATCGACTAAATCAAATCAAGCTTTCTCTTCCGGGTGTGGGTTGACGGCTGGTACTACAGTACAGTACATACAGTACTTTAGTCAATATTTTCATCAACCAAATGCATGCATTTTTTACGATCAAATTATGTAAGAAATCGAAATTATGGCTGTAATCTTTGCTATTCATACAAAAACAGTTTCAAAACTAAGTTCCATTGATATTATACACTGTTTTTGAGGCATCTTTGTTTACCACCACTATAGGAACACAATACGACGACTATAGGAACTATACCACCAATATAGGTACAACGAAGCAGTCACAAAAATATGTATTTTTTCGTAAAATTTATGTGTTTCATGTTAAAAATGGTTATAATTGCGAAGATAAAACATATTCCAATTGCCATGTGTTAAGACATTAATAAATTTCCCTTCCTGACACATAAAATCCATTAAAACACATCTGTACCACTACAAATTGCACCACTATTGGTACATTTACCCTATAGCATGATTGCTTTCTACAATAAAAATATTGACTATATGTGAAGAATGGAAACAGAGTGAAGTAAGGGCTATATTTTGGAAAACAGTAGAACAGTAGAACATTACAAAACATCAAAACTAAGCACGTTGATAAAACAAATCTGTAAAGAGTATGAAAATGTAATACATATTAAGAATATTATACAACAATTTGCATTGTATAAAACCAAGATCAACACTGAAAAAAATCAAGAGAAGTGCTTGAAATATGTTGACTAGTGAACTTAAATACATAAAACTACTAGATATTGTAGTACGTTTGGAAGTTAGTTACGGTCGCCATTACTTTATCAGGTGTTGTTTTTTCTTCACATCTTCTCTTTATATCACTGATTAATTCATTAAAAGTTGTTATATTGCTAGGTAACCCTATTCTAGCCTTACCAGTCAGTCTGGTTCTTATGAATTTTACGAGCATTTCTTCATGGTATGGATTTAACTCGAACAATAGTGTGGAAGCGTCCTCAAATGCATTAAAGGTATCGGGTGACCCGTCATATGTGGGTACAAGACCTGTGGCTGTTTTAATATCAAAATTAGCCATTTTAATTTTTTTATGCAGCTTTAGTAAGACAAATATGATCTGAGCTAAGAGTTTAAATGATAATCTACTGGATGTTAACAGTGTTAAATTGATATTTTTATCCTCTGAGCTATTTGTAGAAAAATCAGATGACTTGTTACGTGAATCGTCGTTGGTTTTTGATGTGCTCATAGCAATGATATTTTGTATTAATGCATTAGAAATTTTGCTAAATTCTAATAGTTTGTTAAAAGTATATTTGTATCTATTTTTTTCGATGTTTTAATTGCTTCCTATTTCCTATTTCCTAGCTTTAAAACCCATTAGATTATATTTCAAAGTAACAATACCTTAATGGAATGTGCGGCGTGCATTTTGTTGCTGCTGATGATGATGCTACGCTGTTTTTATACCGGTGCTTGGTGTTTAATTGGTGTTTGGTACATACTCGATGTTTGATGTGAATTTTTTTTTTTTACGATGTCATCAGTCTTCACTCGATGTCTTGTCGGGGTTGGGACACTTGTCCATTCTCGCCTGCCAATCCAGATTGGGCAGGGAGCTCCCCTTGTCTTTTCGTCTTCCACGGTGGGAACGGTTGTTCCTTTCAATCACGCTGACCACAACTTGTTTCGCGCTGCACTTTATTGTTCCATATCACTTGCTCCACGAATCGTATAGATTACCAAAATTAGATAGGCAGTTGCATGTTATTGATTGCATCACGTTTTGCTAGAGTTTTCAATATTTTGAAAATGGTTTTAATTACTTTTTGCATGAGTATGATAGCAAGAAGTATCAGCACAATATTCAGTTTTAACTCATGGGCTTCATGGTGCTCTGAGTGAACATTTTGTGTTTGAATAATGGTAAGATCATTATCGCCATTGACATTAGCTTTAGGGTTTGATGCGTTGTTACCCATTTTATAAATCTGTGCTGTACTGTGGGTTATTGTGAAAAGTTATAATTGTTTTAAACTTTCATCGTTTCTCATTTCAACGTTACTCTACTTGGTAAATCGATCGCAAGAGCGTTCATACGTTTTTACACATTGGGATAGGTTCTCACAACACTGTGTACGGATAATGACAGTGTGTATTATAATAAGTTGTGTATAGTAGATATGCTACAATATATATACGACGAATTATATATTAAACAGCTACAAACATAGTTCAAATAATACTTTAAACATGTACATTGTAGGCATTTATTTATTTAGGTATACTGCTGGATAACTTTGAATTAAATAAATAAATAAATAAATCAATATATAAATAAATAAATAAATAAATAAATAAATCAATCAATAAATAAATCAATAAATAAATAAATAAATAAATAAATACATAAATAAATAAATAAATAAATCAATAAGTAAATAAATAAATAAATAAATAAATAAATAAATAAATAAATAAATAAATAAATAAATAAATAAATCAATAAATCAATAAATAAATAAACAAATACATTCAGCCATTTGTGGATGATTTTCCCGAAAAAAATAATAGCTCAACATGCATCGCAAACCAAAACATTCCAAAGCAGCTTTTAACATTCTCGGGCAGTGTTTCTACCCTCTGCAGGTTACAGCCAGATGCTTACCACGTGTAAGTGAACATGTAATCCGCTTTCCGCTCTCCGCAACCCCAACACAAACTCACAAACCCCCGGGCACAGTACAGCGTGCAGCATATTTGCGCTGAGGATTATTTGCGTCTCGATCGGTTTTGTCGACCGAGTCAAGCTGCCGACAGGCGAACGTATAGAGCAAATCAGCAAATGCTGCCTCGGTTCAAGATGATTTATTTTTGCCGATGTATCGCTCTTCTTTGTGCCGGAAAGGGAGGACGGCAGATCGGCGCTGCTGCTGTGTGTGTGGTCAATTCAGTAAATTGAATTAGTGCGAGATGTTATCTTGTTATTGTTATCAGCTTATTGGTCATTTGTGGCGTCTTGGAATGTCCGAAGAAATGTGTTTAGAGAAGGAAAGGTTTGATTTATTTTCTTTGCACAAGAAAAAAACCCACCCACTCTAAGCTGGCAGATGTTTAAAGGCGTCGAGGGCATTTTTTCTATTACAATTTTCCTAACCTTAGTACCTCATAAGTACCTCATGCAATTTGTTTTGACTCCTTTTCTTGGAATGGTGAGCACAAAAAAATAGGAAAAAAGAAAAATCATTTACCAAGATCAGCCACCGTGACCGAATGCTAGGTAGGATGCGCTCGCTCCATTCGCTCGAAGCGAAAACGAGAAATAATTAGGAAGCAAGTGCCTTCAACCAGTGTATACCATTTGCATAATTCGAACATAATCGTTTTTCCCCTTGCTGCCGAACCCTTGGCGAAGCAGCAGCGGAGGTTGCGAAAAAAACAACCCAAAAATAATCATAATTGAACTAAACTAAATCAGAACACAATGGAATTGGACGGCAGCAACCGAGGGAGGCGTTGTTGCTACGGGTGGGAAATCGTCTCAACAGTTTCCTCGGGACTTTGGGACCGGCAAGTTCCCATGGGAATCGGCACGAGTACACTGCACAGTAGCAACAGTGAGGGGAGAATGAAGTTAAGCGTTGTTTGTTTAGCAATTGATGATTTGAAGATTCGTTCCGCAAACGGGAAAGGAATGGGATGGTATGGGTGTTTGTGTGTTTTTGTTATCATCTGGTGTCAAGAGTGAATACTTCAGCGTTAGTAACATTTTAACGCTCGTGTAATTAAGTGAAATCATTTTTAAGGGTAGGAAAATATAAATAAACATCATTTGTACGACAAAAAGATGGATTTTTTCAGGCTCTGTTAGAACCAAATAAATGATGTTCAACCAATAAAACGGAAAGAAAGCAACCATAATAACACATTCCCGTCACGGCTGATCTAAATCGAACATTTGTAACCAGTTAAGTGGACAATCTGTTTCCGCTAAGGATGGCACTGTAAGACGAAAATGGCAGAAAACGGACACAGAGCACGTGTTTGTTTTGCGCCTCACTTCTTCAACCAGCACAACATTGTGCGAAAATGAGCTCCCCTGGGTGTAGTTTGGTTTTGTTTGTCGCCTTCAGTTCACAGCTGTGGAACGTGGTCCTGGAACGAACTAAAGGGACGCCAATGGTTCAATAAAGGACAGCTTTATGTCTCGCACCCAAACGGATCGTAATGAACATCATCATCAGTCCGGGAAAAGGTTGCAAAAGAAAAAAAAGCAGAACAAACATGAAATTGATTCAATTGAGGTAAGGGAGTGTGTGAGAGCGTGTGGTTGTTTAAACAAATTTCAATTACCATTAAACCGAGGAAAGCGATAAAGCGAAGCGGCGAGTTGAAGCCGCCTTTTAATACCCTTGCAATTGTGCCTGTCCACTGCGTATCAATTTCATAAAGCTGATTAATCTACCCATTTGAAAATGTGTCCCCAAACGCGCCAAACATTGCCGCGACACGTGTATCCGTTGTTACAGCTTTTCACCTTCCCTGTAAACGCTTCGGCGCGCGCGCTCGGATGGCACAGTTGACGAAAGGTGTGTGGTAGGCGAACAGTGGGTGTGATATTTACTTATGAATTATGGTATGAAAATGATGATGGAGATGGCATTTGCCGCGTGGCAGCCGGGGCGAGACGAATAAAAAGGTCACTCAAACGGTTGGGGGGGAGGTGACAGTTTGTAATAAAAAGGTTGCTGCTGTGATCGGCATCCTCATCACCATCATCATCATCATCGGCTAATTGCCAAGCAATCGGATTACGGCTGCCGCTGCTGGTGGAGGTAACACATCAAATGAAGCGAAAGCGGCTTACAAGATAATGAAAAGACCGTTTGATGATACGAAGGGAGCATGATAAAAAACGGAAATATTTGAAAATGTATCCCAATATTTATTCTTTCGATATAAATTTCTTGGAACTGTATTTTGAGAGTTGAGTTGAACAATGGAAAAGTTGCTCAAGCGTGACATTGGGAGAAGCTAAGTGCTTGAGAGTGAGATAAACTTGAAAAAGTAGTACAGAACTCGTGTTTGTAATTGCTGTAAACAATGATTTAGCGTGTTCGATTGATAAGAACATGGCGTTGGCTGTATGCCACGATCGATACAATCAATAATGGGTTCTATTCATTCGCCCAAACCTCACGCAGTAACACAGTTGAGGATGAGAGTTTAAACGAGATAATTATTTCTATCTTTTGCGTTGCAAATAGGGCTACAGTTTACCGATAAAGTAGAGATATTAAATACTAAACAAGTTCGGAATGCCGCAACAAACAACTGAAGATATCCACTCTATTCCAGAAACAACAAGTTCGAAAAGGCCACGCTCCTACTACAAGCAAAGTTGTTCAACCGTAGCTAATTGACTTTCACACGACTTTTGTAATGCTTCACTCGGAAATTGTGCATCCCTTCAATCGCCCTTAAAACAAAACAAAAAAAAAACACCAGCCATCGTATCGTTTAAATTCAATCAAACAATCACATCACGTAAAAACGACAACGACACCCAAGCCAGTGTATGGCCACATCCCGCGGGACTCGTTTGTCATGCTGCCGATCACCGGTAGCGTGTACTGGGTGGCGTACGAGACACGGGGCTGAGATTTGGTAGTACAGCAAGCTGGGCGCCCGTGCGTTAATGATGGCCGGTGGCAGGGCTCTTCCCATTGGTTGTTTGTGCTGTACATAGCAGAGCGATGGTGTGGAGCAAAGAAGGGGAAGATGCTAGCGCCAACGCTGCATGTAGTGGTGGGTGTCCGAACCATCACAGTGTTTGGGTGGGCGAAGGTTTGCTGAAAAGAAAAACATGACTTGCATGGTAAGGAAAACTCGCCTCCCAGCAGTGCATTAAATTTTACGTGAAGTTGCATGCAATTGAGATTGGAAAACTTGGGAAGTTTTCTTTTATGTTCTAAAAATTGTATGAAAAAGCTGGAGAGAAATTTTCTTTACGAATTTGCGCTTTTAAAATGCATACAATAACAGCTTTATGATTGGAATTTGTTTTGAAGATTTTTTAAATTTCATGATAAAAAGGCAAACGACGTTTTCATATTATTGCCTCATAAAGTTTGTCAAAAATAAAGCTGTTTAATGTGGGATTGTATGACAATATTGTTTTAAAAAAACTGGTTTAAAGTAATGTTATAACTGTCTATCTAATTGATATCGATAGGTAAGTACTAGGTCAAGGTAAGCTTACATATAATAGTGACAAAGTTACACTACATTCTATGAATAATGAATAGAAAAAAGCTACCATAAAGTAAATCAATTACCTCCCAACACCATAAAGCGGGCCCTCAATTATCTACCCTCAGCAAACATTTACAGCACGCCCGATACATCTTCCAAACACTCCATTGCAGCTTCGAAAGGCAGGAAAGTTCACGACCGCAAGCTACCATTTCACCATAGCGCCACAGCAATCACAGCCCCTTCGCACAGGCTGGACAAATTGCGTCAGAAACAAACAGCGCAAGCAGCACCCACTTCACGGTGGACTTGGTCGTAAAATTTCATTACCAATCTCTCGTGCCTTCTTCTTCACTTGCACACTGTGCACTAGCAACACACGCGGTACACCGGGCTCCACCAACACTACGAGGCTTGCAGCAAGTCAGGCTAAGCAAATCTAATTAAATGGTCACTTTATTGCCCTTCTTTTCTGCACTAGCCAAGCCCCGGCTGAGGCGTACGGTGGGCGACAGCTAACGGTGTGCAATGTAATGGAGAACGGAATAGAGTCCCTAAAAGACAACCACACACACACATATACAGGACAGTGGAAGCAGAAATCGTTCGTGTGTGCAAGAAAGCCGTTCATGCGGGGCAAACAAAAATCTCTTGCAGCGGCACCGAGAGGTAGAGTTCGACCTTCGAGTGTAGCGAAAATGAACAAAAATCAGCATAAAAAAGGGCACATTGTATGTGATGTTTCGGTACAGGTAAATTGAAAAGGGAGAGACGGTACGCTAGGTAATATGGAACGTCACCAACGCGAACAGATGGTGCGATATGGAAAAGGAAATGAGAACATTAAAAACGGAGTTTGCATTTTAAAAATGAGGCAATCAGGAGAGACGTGAGAGTTGGTGCTTGATTAAAATGTTTCGATTGCAATGAAATGTTTTGCATAAAGTGTATTTTTAATATGCTCTAAATTGCTATAGGAACAGCTCTAAATATTATAAAATGGTAAAATTCTATTCCTATCACAACCCACAAAGCAATCAATCAAATGCTACATGGCTTCCCTCCACGCAGCAATCGATAGGAGGCAAACAAATAATTTACTCATCTATCGATCCGAAACAGTCCAGCAATCGAGTGGTTTCGATAACGACGACGACTGCAGGAAACACACAAAGCAAAACCAAAGCATCAGCCCTGCCAGACCGTTGTGGGACGCGCTCCATGGTAATAATTTAATCCCCAATTCGAACCAGATCATAAACTCACACACATACAGTATTAGAGCCTTGTAGGTGTGGAAGAGAGCAAGCCAAAAGAAAAAGGAAACAGAATTTTATTCTCTTTGATGTGGGCTGGGGTACGGCGAATTCATTCCTCCCCCAGAGACAGAGAGCCGGTCTGAAGTCCGCAGTCGGAGGAAAAAACTTTTTTCCCACTGCATTAGTTTGTGGGAGGGTGGCTGAAATGGATCCTTCCATGCGAAAACTCGTCACCCGTGTGAATGGTAACCGATTGGGATGGGGGGGGGGGGGGGGGGGAAACACACACTCACAAACCGGCCACATCATCCATCAACCATCGGACTTGGGTGTGGCGGGACCTTTGCTTGTTTTGTTCGACGCGTGCGAGTGGTGTAACGCTCCCAAGTAACGCTCCCATCCGCCGCGTTGCTATGGTAACGGCAAGCGTTACGAGCTGATGATAAGAGAGCGTTTGCATCTGTGTGAGAGAGCGAAAGCGAGAAAGAGAGCGAGAGTGGCGTTTGATGTTTCATCCAACGGCGCCTAGAACGGGGATGCCTTCGCATTATCGGGATAACGTTTGCCAAAAACCACCTGTTGCCCGTAATGGGCGGAAAACTTGGACCAAACTTTACTCTCCGCTTGTTCGTGTGTTTATGTGTGTGTGTGTGTTTTTTTTTCTGTTCGTTGTTACTGAAAATGACGTTCAAAGATTGCTTTCATATATTTTTGTTTCCCTTTTTTCTTTTCGCTCGCTCACTCTTGCCTTCGTTGCACGCACCGTGCTGTCCGCTTTGGGTAGCGTCACGCTGCATGGATGATGGAGAACGAATTTCCTTTTTTTTGCACACACACCCACACAAACACACACACACACACACAATTCCCATTCTTGCCTTTTAGTTGGGATGCTGCGTTCGTCTCTTTGTTCGGGTGGTTTTTGGTTAAGGACGGACGGGTGGGTGGGTGGTTCTGTAGATGGAAACAGGCTCATGGGAAATGGCGATGCGATGAATGCGCGAACTGCAGAGCTTTGTTTCCGTGCCGTGCAGTGTCACGTGACATGAATTTTCCATGAAGCCGCACCCTCGCGCCAGCGCCACGTGCGTACGTGCTATCGTTACGTAACGGCGCCGAGTAACGGGGCACCATCGAACAAACGTTTATTGGTGTTGTGAGGGGATGAAGATTACAACGAAGTACCACAACAGCAACAACAAAAAAACACACACAAAACGGAAGCAGCTGAACAAGATCCACTTAACGGCGCGCCGGAATTTCGAAATCGATCCCATCAAAACGATTCAATCTGTCGGCAAGCGTTATCGCTCGTATCGTAACGTTACAGCAAAATAAAAAAGGAGGAAAAAACGGTGAATATAAAGTATCTCGAATGAGGCGGATCGATTGCATCGCTTCCATATGGCAAGTAAATTGTGGGTGGAAGCATCATCGAATGTCAATAGCATGCGATAAGCGACTGTATAACACGAGGCAAGGGGAGCAAAGCATAAACCTTCATTTAACAAGCGCTTGCGTTGCTTGCTTTGTCTCTATTTTTCTTCTATTCACTCGCCTCACTATCATGCTTGGACGGCTTTCGAACGTGGCAGCAGGTGTTTTGTGGGTGTAATTTTAGTCACACACAAAAAAGTGCCCGTGCGTGACCGAGCCGCTGACCGGTCCGAGCATCCAAGCCTCCCTCGGACCGAACGGGATGGGTGGTTTGCTTTGTTTTTTGCTGATCCTTTTCTCCCATTATTTTGCCACCGCTTCGTTAAATGCTCGAATTAAGACCATAGATTAAGCGGCCGGATTTTGTTCGACAATTTGTCCAACACGTCATCGAGGTTGTTTGGTTGAGCGGGAGCCTGACGGGAGCTTGCGTTTTCTTCCACCCACTTCCATCGTTCGTGTCACACGGCTGGAACCACAAATCAAACGCAATTTGCTCCACCGGGCCCCAGTAATTGCTGGTCGGCACGCAACCCCTCGGGTAGAGTGGTTTGTGGATCATCGTATGTCGTTTTTTTGTTGTTGTGTTCCATCCTATCTACGCCACATGCCGCCAGCCAGAAGGGACGGTAAACAACCAAACCGAGCGAACGAACAAACTCCAGGCCGGATGGAAAATCATGTCAATATCATAATCGAAAGCAAACGATTATGTCTTCCTTATGGTCTGTTTGCGTGTTTGCATCGCTGGTTTCCCTTCCACAATGATTCCCTTCCACAATGGTTCCCTTCCACCTACACTTTGCCCCCCACTTATAATTATAATTTTGTTATATTTTTTATCAACCTTTCGCGAGGAAATTGAATTCTCTGCTGCGGAAAGGTTTGTTCAAAAAGAAGGTTTTTTTTTTACTTTGTATTTTCAGCCACCGTTTATGCACGCGCTCTCTTGCACCACCTTCCCCGTCCACAACGCGCGACCACGGATGACACGCCTTTATGCGCCTCTTTTCACTTTTAACGGTCATTTGCGCCACTTTCACCGCATCATCGATGGGTTTGCTTGCCCGCAACACGATCTCGCTCGCGCGCGTACAATAAACAAACCACAGCGATCAGCTTCGAAGCACGCAACCCAGTGTGTGTGTGAAACCAATGCACGTGTGAGAGGTGGACAAGGATCAAGATAAGTCCTTGAAACTTGAACGCCCACAAAACACGATTATTGGTCTATCACTGCACGAGTTACGCTACGAGCGCTTCGGTGGAAAGTGTCGTCAAAGGAGGCCGGCCCAAAAGCTACTTCCAAGCAGACGCACACCACACGGGCACGACGATATGGGAACAAAGGAAGATGGAGAGCAGAGGACGGCAGGTGGCTGATGGTTTTGGTTTTGTTGGAGTAATGCGATATAGTTTCTTCGGTAAAAGGCGCGCGACTACCGCCCAGTATCATGAAGAGTCGGCGACGTGCTGCGCTAGTGATGCCTTATTCACGGTTGTGGCGCGCTTTCAAAAGTAACACAGCACAAGAGAGGCTGCCTGAGGGTGAGAGCAAGAGAGAGAGAGAGGAAAAAAGGAGGAAGCGAAAATGACCCTCCCTTTCCATGCAGGCTAGATTATCGACTACACTAAAGCGCTTTCGCAGCATGGGCAGGCGCCAAGCAGTACGAGGACGGAGAACACGACGACCACGACAACACACTACATTCCAGCAGCGTCATTATCGCCCTCTCTTGTGAAGTGGTCGGGCAAAGAGACGAGGAAAACAAAGGAAGAACAGGAGAGTGTGTGAGAGAGAGAGAGAGAGCGAGCAAAGGCGCGGATGGTAGCCACTCACTGTGAAATAGGCCACGTGGGCTATTCAAAATTGCTTCAACGCGTGGGGATGGCGCGGGAAACCCACCGTGCGGTGGCACCTGCATGGTAGTACCCGCAACAAAAGGCCACACAGGCCAGAAAAATGGCATGCAGATGGAGTAAAATGGAGCAGCAAAAACAAGAGCGAGAACGGGAACAGGAAGAAAAGGAAAACGAAGCCTCTTTAAAAATACAATGTGCCAGCCAACATAGTGCGGCAACGGGCCTAACATTGTGACGACAGATAATGCAGATAGTCGTGCCAAGTGGTCCGACCCGCCCAATTCGGCTCAAGCACCGAGAGCGCTCGTTTTGTGCAGTCTTTTGTGCGATGGGAAGAAAAAAAACACCTCCTCGTCACATGACCTGCATTGAGTAGGCTTGCTGGAAAGGAGTGTTTTTCCAAGCGGAGGGCGGGCCAGCGAGCGGGCATTATCACCCGGCGTTTTCCGCACGTCAGCAGCCGTATGAGCGGAAGGGGAAGAAGAAGGAGTTTTCCCGGTTGGCGCCCAACAATGCTGTTTATTTACGATTGTCGCCAGACAACTAACTCGCTCTTCTGCACAGTGGGGTGGAGTATATGTGTATGTGTGTGTGTGTGTGTGTGAAATGTGATACACTTTCCCCCTTCCCCCGAGTGGTTGTCTTGGCGATAGCGGGGTGCGCTCTCCCGAGAGACACACATGCGCACAGATGTTGTTTGTGTGTAAGTGTGTGCAAAAACGCTCTCTTTCTCTCTTGCTTAATTTCCCTGGTGAGTAGGCGTGCGCAAGAAAGAGAGAGAGCGTGAAAAACTCCATACGATATATTTCCGTTCGCATTATCGTTTGCCGTAACGATGCACATGCCGTTGTGAATGGATACTGAGGTGGATTTTTTTTTGTGTGTGAAGCGGAACCTTACAAATGTTTTTTGTTTGTTCGGAAATAGCTTTGCGGGAAGCTTCAAACTACGGAGCGAACTTCGTTAGTTTGCATTTGGCACGAGAAGGAAAGGTTTTCACTGTCGGTTCGGGGTGAAATATTTCCCTCCCGCAGGCGTCGTGGCAGCAGAAAGAAGTTTGGGTAGATTATTCCCACCGGCTGCATCAAGTCTTTTATTGAAGCAGTTTGGTGTTGATTAAACCATTTCATCTTTGTGCTGCTTTGCACTGTGTGTTTTTGTAGAAATGCAATATGTTGAAGGTTATGTTTCATACCAAATATGTTCTAACACATTTCTGCATCTGTTTTTCTTATCATTCTAGGTACAACATACAGTCTCTGACATTGTTCGTTAAACGTTTTATGGACTCGAGAGATTTTTTTTCTTTATTTTTATAGAGACTTTGAGCCGTTTTGTCTCATTCGCCTCTTTTAGTAATTTAATTAATTCTATACTTAACATCTAACATTCTTCCTTGCAAGCCATTTGTGTGACTAGGAATTCAGCACAATGTGATTTGGTGTGAATTCGGTATATTGCACTGTCGGTAAAAATTACGTCAGGTTTGTCTCTGCGCAGGCCTTCGTCAGCTGCAATATCCATTGCTTCTGCGGTGAAGATTGAGGTATGGTCTGGTAGTCGGATGGCACTATTGTCGCTGCTGGAGTAGATTGCCAGAGGAACCGTTTGGTACTGATCCGTCTGTGAATATGAGATGGTGGTTGTGGTATTTTTGCTGAACGAGTTCGGCAAAATGACGGTTAGCGATGACACTATTGCATGCGCTCAAGAGTGTCATTCGCACTTACGAGAGCTCTCTACAAATTGACTGGAACTTATGTGTTTGTAAATTATAATGAGATGTGTTTTTCATTTAACCTTGCTGAGTTTCTTTTGATTCTATATTGATTTGTTCATTTTCAACACATATTTATGATGATGCAAAATCCAGATTTATGTTTGAGTCGTTGTTTAAGCTATCATTAGATAGCTTGTTATTAGTTTTTATTCTCTAAATTATCTTTTATCTCCATCCTACATCACACAAACATAAACAAAACTGATGATTTTTCGAGCCGTACCCCCGTATATTGCACCTTAATTTCTTCAAAAACCTCCTAACATCACCGACCATCATCCCCCACCCGGTTGAATTCCGAGCATTTTCCCACAATCTATGTCGCCCGGTGCCGTCTTAAATCATCTTAAAATTCCCAAAACATACCTTACCCGGCTCGTTTGTCGTGTCAGCAAAACAGCACACAGAACGCCCATCCACCCAAAACCTCGGCTCTCTCTCTCTTCCCGATGAAAACCATTCGAAAACATGCTAGCGGGCAGTTTGTTGTGTGTGTGTGCGTGGTGTTTGCCCTCACTCGACGGAGCCGAGCGGATATCACCTCCAATAACTGTCACATTGCCCTGTCCCTGTCCAATTTTTGTTTTTTACGAAAAAGAAGAAGAAGAAGGGAAAAACACGGACCCAACGAGATACTCAACCTCCAATACCATTAAGCGAACACCCTTGCGAGTCAGCGGCCATAATTTTCCGCCCCGGTTTTTTTTTCCAGCAAACTCCCTCTGCGCGGTGGTGTGGTGGTAAAGGTTGTCCTTTTCGCTGTAAAATTTTCCAAAATAATAAATACAAAAAACTTTTTCCAACCTATCAAAACGAAGTGGAAGTGGAATGTGAGATCAAAACCAGGGCAAGGTTGTTGCGGGTTTGTCCGTTGTGACCGCCGTCGTCGAAAACTTATCATAAATCCGCACCGCTCCAAACAACGCCGAACGAAATGTTGCATCCAACGCAGAATGGGAGCGTAAAGTATGGCTTGTTCCACTCGGGGAATCGGTGGAGCAGCGGGAAGGGAAACCTTGTTTATCGTGCTAGCTGGCGCGATCAACGCAAGACCGAGAACATCGCTCCAACACAGCCCACGTTATGATTATGATTTCATTCTCTTGCCACGTCTTGGCACGCCGTGTTCTGTTGCTGCGCGGGCGAGTTGCTGTGCAGTAAACAGGGGGTTTAAAAATAGCTTCTCTCTTACGGCCGAGCCGTGAAACAACAAGGTGTGCTGTTTTGTTGCGGTTTTCTGAACACCCCGCGGTCCAGCCGAACGGAATGGTGTAAGATTTTCGTACCCCGTTCGTACGCGGCTGTGCTCGACGCACGGAAAACCGATTACGAGAATGCGTGCTACAGCCGGTGCCGTAAAGTGGTTGCCTTCGGCTACGCTTGGTATGCCCATTAGCAGCGCTCTTCATTAGCATTATCTGCAGAAACACTTTCCACTGGAAGCACTTGAGCTAACGCTTTAGAATGGGGTAGTAAACATGGTGCTTGAGTTCGATCGCTCTTGGGACCGATTTCTCTGCGCAAAGTGTTTATTGCTCTTGTGCTTGTAAGCGATACTCGTACAAAGGGGGAAGTGTCTGTTAGCAGTGAACGACGTGTCTCACGGCCGCACAATTGACAGGTGCCAATGGTTTGACAGCTAGCGGCGACATTGATTGATGTGGACGGGACACATTAACGCTATCCCGTGCGTGACGGATTTGGGATCGGGTGAAAGCGCGCATCCCGGATGAATGGATGCTAATTGAGATGTTGTCGGCTGCGGTTTGGCTTTCTCCCCCCACGTACCTGTTGGCAAAGGGGACGGTACCGCCAAGAAATTGCTGCCCTAATAATCCTCTCCCGTTTGCCCAATTACTTCCAAATGTACGGCCAGAGCGTGCTGCATCGTGCGAGGAAAATGAGGCCGAGATTAATCGCCACAGCAAAAGCAGCCCTCCGCTCTCGTGGCATTTCCGCTGCATCGTCATGCTATTCGCGGTGCGGCATCATGTACGGCGCTAACAGGCCGTAGATCATGTGCGCACATTGCACGAGTCGGTGCGTTTTGTTGCGAATGCTCGTGAAGGAGCCGGTTTCGGCTTCACTGCGCTCCGGAAATGAGGCAAAAAGGGGAGGGACGCCTTTGGAGAGGAGTGGCAGACCGATACGACGAGTTTAAAATGAGCACTCAGGGAGTCGTCAGCACTTCGTGCAGGTGCAGATCTGTGTTGAACCGGATGAATACCGTGAGACCGTGACCTGTCAAACAAACCATTTCGGATGGGAAAATTGTACACGAAAGAAGGAAATGGGAAAACAGGCAGCATCAAGATCACGATTGTTTAACTGTTTGAAGGGATTTCCGTGCTGTCAGCATGATTTGTAGTTGCACGGTAATAAAGGCACACATTTTTATTGTTGGCTTAGAACAAGCTTACTATGAAGTGGTTAAGTGATTTATGGAGTGATTATATTATTTTGAAAATAAATCTTTGTTTAGCTATTGTAAATGGTTAAAATGAGCTTTTTTCGTTAAATTTGTTTTAATTAAGAATCTAACTAATTTAATAAAATACATCTTTTAGATCATTTTAAACTTATACAAAAGCCATCAATTCTATTTGAGTTGACCTAAATAAAGCTGCACCATGGCTTTGTTTACCTTCTTTGCGACAAATTGTACCCCAATTTTTCTCAACCTTGACCAAACTCAAACCCCAAACCATGTCTGAAACCCAAATAAAATCTGAAACAATTTGCTTTCCCACAAATTTCAATGCAAAAAACCCCTCCTCACGCGCAATGTCATGTATGTGCGCCGCATGATAAAATACTCGCTACACGATACACGCACGAGAAAGTAAACCTGCATCATCTCGCCAACCGTGCGAGTATTACCCTCCCGGGAGAGCCCGAAGATGAACGGGGCGGAAACATATCATAAGTCATCTGCTTATGCTACATCATGACGGATGTACTTGCTCGGTGGCACACAACATTCAGGCGAGATGCGTGCAATTTTATCGTTCGCCAAAAAACGAGAAAGCCAGAAACGCGTGAAGACAGTACGCGTCCGCGGTCGGCTATTAATTATTGCATCGTTCGCCCGTTCGCGGCGTGACATCGACGATAAATCTTGGCCCCCGGGAGGGTTTTGACTGTCGCGCGTTAGACGCGCGAGCACTAGCGGCAATCGCAGCCAGTGGTTTACGAGGGGTGCGAAATGGAAGGGACACATTTTATGGCGCTTTTGGTTGACGGTGGAGATGGTGGTGGTGGTGGTGGCCTAATATTCGCTCAAAATTTGTATTATTACAATTATGAGCTCAGTGCAGGGGGTGGCAAGGAGGAGATTGCTACAATTTGAAACATGAAACGAGTGCAATGAGGAAAGCAAAACCAATATAATGTTGGACTTCTTAGGATAGAATGTCATATGAAAGCAATAATTGAGTGATCAAACTCAGTTTTGACTAAACATCTTGGATAGCGATTGTGTTGTACACAATGGCTTCATACATGATGAACCATCGAATGGAGAATCATGGAAGATAATCATGGATGGGATAGAACTAGCCAAGAAGATCAGGATTGTGTCAAAATCATTACTCTTGTTACTTTTACACACCTGCCTTTTTAATGCTTGTACATGATTGCATGGAGCCGCATGGTACTTTGTGGAGCTGCATGGTACTGTGTGGAGCCGCATGGTACTTTGTGGAGCCACATGGTCTCCATAGGATGGAGACGACTGGTGTTTTATGAACGATCAGCACATGGAGACGCATGGTACTTTGTGATCGATCAGATGGAGCCAATATTGACAAGCTAAAGATCGCTGCTTGAATTCACATTTTGCAGTAGATAAACAGCATCAAAGTTTCAGATGGGTCCTGCTAACTAGCGCCTAAGCAGCTGCTTTATGCCAGGGTGCCGTGGACTATTTTATTTTCAAGCAAGCGTCATCGAAATAAACAACATGATTTATCTCGTTTAGGTACTTGTGTATATTGTTAATTCTTTAATATTTATGAAATATACAAAAATCCACACAATTTACTGTACAATCACAATCACTTTATTCAATATTATTTCTCCGATGAAGTTATCTAATTTATGCAGCAGCATCAGTCTTTGACACTTTGACAAGAGCCAATGTCATGCATCAAAAAGCTGTGAAATTCCACCAAGTTCGGCACACGTTCTTAACAAGCCTTCAGGTTCTAAACCATACAAATCAGGCGAACCAGCTGCAAGGTTTCAGAGAGTGCCAAGTTCTTGTTAAGAAGTTCCATAGTGACGTAAAGTACCGCCTATCTCTTAATCACCCACAAAATACGACATCGAAACGGGGTTTCGTTAAACAGTCCCATATCAGCTATAAAGTACGAGCTGGCTATTTGCGATGACACTGTAAGTTCCATAATCGAACTAATTTTGAAATGCAAGTCACTCAATAACCAAAGAACACATTCACTTAAATTACAGACTGATCCACTTAATATTATCCCTCTGAAAAACCCGCAAACAGTACAAACAGATAAAGTATTTTGTTAAATGATCTCCTTTCCCGAGGAAATTGAATTCGCTTCTGAGGAAAGGTGTTGCAAAAATCGGGACGACCGACGTGTCCGGCCTGGTTGCGGGGCTTGTCGACGAGCGGTAGCCAGTCGCTGGCCATTCCGGCATCTGATGGTCCGGCACGAGTGGGTTTTGCGGGTCAATGCAAAGCCACGGCCAGCACCATCCTCAGCCGAAAGACCAAACACGACCATACCGTTGGACCCCGAACGCAGGGCCAGCTTCCGTCGGCACGTTCCTTGTGTACGATTTACTCAAATGCTAACTTTCTACATCGATTGTGTGAGCTGGCGTCGGGGCGTGCTCGTGCTCTTCCCTGCTGTCGGACGTGCTGTGCTAGCGATCGTTAAGCGAATAAACTTTCTTACGATCGCACGGCATCAAGATGCATTTTGCGCTCGGCGAGCAGCAGTGGGATGTGGCCGGACCACACCTTGTATATACCTCCCTTCCCAAACCTTGGTGGAGACGCTGGGTGATGGAGGCGCCCAGCCACCCAGTGCAGAACGGTTTCACAGAAACGTGCGTGAAACTAAGAGCAGTTTTTTGTGTCCCTCCTTCCTCTCATTTTCTCCCACACAGACCGTTGCGATCGTTGGCAGGGGTAAAATAAAGGAGTGAAAAGTTATAATTTATAGCCCACCATCAAATATCTGTTCCCTTTTCTCCGCATCGGTTACCCACGGTCAGTTAGAAAGCGGGCGGGTGCGAACGGTGAGCAGCGTAACGAATGCACGGGTGCTGAGAGAATGGATTTCATGGCGTGTGCAAAGTGATGATCGGTCAGTGCGGGATTTTCACCATTCCACACCGCGTACCGAATGCGTTTGTGTTGGTGGCACGCTGGAAGATCGTCCGATCGGCGCCGGTAGGTCGGCCTCGGTCCAGTTTGTTTGGTACGTTCTGGTGGGTCGGTTTATTGTTTCTTCACTCGGGCGAGTAAACAAACCCGCCGCGTGTGTTCATTTCAGAAAAAGGTAAACGGAAGGTTTGGACTGAGACTTTGCTACGAGTTGTGAGGTTGCTTTGAACTCAACGACGGCGAATGAAAATGATCATGTTTAATTCAGTTTTGGCTTTTGATATTTGTGATATAAAATTGCTTTAATGTTTTGAAAGAAATATATAACTAAATAAATTTAAAAAAATCATAAAAATTCTTTAAAATGTTTTTGATCAATTACATTGATGTTCATGTCCGTAAAATATTGGCCCTTAGGTATCAATTATTTACAGTGGCCATCAATTTTATCGTCTGAAGCATCAATTTTTTATTCTAATGGAGACATTTTTCAGAACTGCAATAATTTTATAAGCTACTTGGGCCGATTTAAAACAATTGTAATTTTATATTACCTAAACAAAACATGCATTATTTGATTTTTTTTTTTATGTAAAAATAATAAAATTTTATAAATTTTAATGCTTGAAAATACATCCCAACTTATTTCGCTTTATTAAAACTTCCATAATTGGCAAACAACTTGTATATTTTACTTTTATTTTACTTCAAAGAAATTATTAACACCTTAACTTAATTTCCATCAATTGGGAGCTAACAGATTCAGAAAAAATGTAAAATTTTGTGGATAAAGCGATTGACTTACAATCGAAGATTGAAGTTCAAAAGAAACCAGAATTATAAACCCAAAATTCGTGTCTAAATGTCAAAAACAAATGAATCAGAGCCATCATTTTTAGCATCGTCTATATCGCTATTAATCGTATAGATAAATCTATTCCGTTGCGTCAACATAAAATATTGGAAATATTTTCAAGATTGTTTTTTTTTTAATTTAATATTTCAGTTGACAGCTTTTTTTAAATTTTATGTTCCTCAGATCAGAAAGTCCCAACATTCCTCGCTCACCATTCAAGCGAACACAACAGAATGCGTGCGAATGCTGGCGCGAATTTGTTACATTCCGGAAAGTGTCGCACTCGCAACCGACACTCGATCCAAGACACCGTACCGACGCCTTCCTTCGCCTAGTCTTTCCTGGTCGGATGCACACGGTGGGAAACTCACTTCACCCATAATTAACCCGGCTCAAGAACGCATCGCCCCACAGTTGTCAAACGCAGTAGCGTGGACCAATCTTCTTGGGCGATCGCTACGTTGTGTGCGATCATTCTGCATTGCGGTTTGGCAACTTCTTCGCTCGCTGCACGCTGGGCACGTGACGAAATGGCTTTTGTAGGTGTGACCACCGATGCTAGCGCCGAGGAAGGATGGGAAAGCAAATAGGAAGAAAAACGGGTTTGCACTACGGTGCAGTCACTTGCCAGGAAGTGGAATCAGTTCATCAGCGCGCTAAATAGACCTATTTTTAGTGTGATCCTACACCGCACACTGCGCCACAATGCACGTTGGTGGTGCATTTTTTTGCCTTGCAAAAAATGTTTGCGAACGGGAATGTAAGACGGCTGTGGTGCACGATCGGTGTTGGTCAAGCCCGTCCGGCAAGGTGGCAGATTGTCATCTTAATAAAGCGGAACGGCTCTTGGGACGAAATTTTAGTCATGGATCGGTAGCTTGATAGTTGGGCAAGAGGATTGCATCGCACCGAAGCAGTTGATTGTAGCGCAAGCATTTGGGTTTGAGGTTACAGCTGATGTTGTGATATTGAAATGAAACAGTCATGAAATCAAGAACGTTAGATAGTGGTTATTTCTCTTCTAATTGTGTTTATTGAAATTTTGTGTTCACTTGAAAAATGCAGTTATCTTTGGTCAATCTTTTTCCATATCACAAACTGTAATATATGATGAATCAACCGGAAAATCATCAAATTTACGATCACATCTTCCATAACGAGCAAAATCTAGTTCGCTTTTTATGGCAATCATCCTCCGAGAGCCAATAAAACATCAATTTCATCATCCCAAAGGGGGCTGAACAGAAGAAGCAAATAGAATATAATCGTTAAAATTAGAGAGCAAAATGAAAATGGCTTTTCAACACATCATAAAACGAAATTGACGATGAGAAGGAAACACATACAAAGTATTAAAACGTGAAGCGATTCCTTCATCCAAACGATCAAAGATAAAAAATGCTCCTCAAAATGTTAGTGCCCGCTGTCATGTTGGACGTCCTTTTCGTTTCCAATTTTTCAAAACTTTAAAACGATGTATCATTTGTTCGCGTCGTAGACCCTTCGAACCAGAAACCCTCCATTCTTGGCTTCGATTCACATCGGAAACGGCCACAACAAACGCATCGGGCCGATTCCATTGATCATTCGGCCCACTCGGTCACGTCCATCATATTCCAATCTATCTTCGTACGAAACAACAATTTCCGTCCAGCTCTTGTCAGAAAACTGTCGCCAAACGGTGCGAAGCAGTACGGTACCAGAAAGTCACGACCCCCACGACCGTCCATGTCACGCCGAGCACTTGACAGACTAATTGAATGTGTCTGTTTGTTGCCGGTGTGCCGGGCCAAAAGACACTTTCTTGTAGGGGATCTTTACCAACCGTGAAAGAAACAGATCATGCAGCAAAGGAACACATTTTCTATCCCGGCGAACGCGATCATCGCTTATACTAAGAGTGTGTCTGTGTGTTGTTTTGATTTCCATGGGCGAGCGTCGTCAGCGTGGTAGGAGTTGAAAGTGTTTGTGTTTTCGTCCACACCCACTCTCCGAACTCCGACGAACATGTTTCAGATTTAATGAAAACTGATACACATCCCAAACCAAACGTCGACTGCTGTACAGCCATGGAAAAACACGCACACACACGCCAGCTTATGATGAACACGCATTCGAGCGCGCATTTCGGAAGAGGCAAACATAAAAATACCAACACTCAGAGCGTTCGAAAACACTCCCATCCCATTCCCCCACGGCATGTCTTTGATGTGGGCGTACACGAACAACAGCAACACACTGCTGAAAGTGATCGCGTTCGCCTCGTTTCCATCCAAAAGCCGGTTGTTGTTGATTAATGAATGGTATTTTTTCCTCTCTGAAAGCGTTTGTGGGCAAAACTTGGGCCACCTAAAAAGTGGCCATTAATTTCTAACCTCTCCCGGTTTTGGTCGATGCAATCTCTCCTGGATTCTACCCAGCCGGGTAATAGTTTATCGCTTCCTGGATGACAAATTTCCGACGCACGGAGTCGACGGATTACGGGCTTCTGGTATCGTAGAGGCGACTTTTAAAAAATGAATGAATGAAATCAAAAGCACAGGGTCATAAATTGTTTGCCTTCGGGCACATAATCGTACATAATATTTTGGCATTAAATGAGTTTAACACATCACTTGGGAGACGCTGTGTGGAAGTGTTGGGCAGTTTATGCTCACAACAAGAGCATAAAGTTATTAAATAATCGATTAATTGTTTTGAGGCTTATTAGAACGAAAAAAAACGATTTATTTCAGGTTTATAGCAGAAAACTTTCTAGGACTCACTTTGAAGCCATTTTAGGCATAAATGTGTTTTAAATATGAATACAGTTTTTCTTCAATTAATATAAAAATCGCCGATGTAAAAGAGAAATCATTAAAATTTAAACATAAACAACAAAAAGACGACTTTATACATAAAAGATCAATTTCTAAATCTACTTATTTCATTTAAAATAATCAAAACACAAATTATGCACAAATTGTGGCACACACCGTAACATCATATCCATCTTCACCAACGGTCTGAGTTTTCACTCCACCAACCATTGAAACCGTCCTTCTACACCTTTGCGAAAATCGTAAGCTGTCACTTCCTTTCGACACATTCGCTTAAGAAGCTCAAATCACTCCCGACTTTACATTTCAACTCACTACTGGTGCTGATGTGCTGGCAAGCTCCGTGGCCGTGTCGGCGTCGCCATCATCGCCATCATCATCATCATCATCGTCATCGTCGGTGTTCCACAACACCTTCTAATAGCGCAACCGAAACCCGCTGCTTCGAAAAGGTACTCTCAGCGTACACAGGCAATGGCTTTCCGCTTTGTGACAGGTCGTGTAAAACGGCTGACTTTCCCCCTTATTTTCCCTGCCAAAAGGGGATCTTGTATCATATTACCGGTGCCGGTGGTCGGTATGGATGGATCGAACCCGGGGCCAAATTCACCGCATCTGTGCTGTGTGATTGTAGGTGACGTCCAGCTCATCCCATCGATCCGCTTGTTTTGCCGCAGGCACGCACGCACGCATGACAGGTGCCGCGCAGCGTCACGCAGCGGTTTGACCACGGGTGCGTCTATTTTTGTACCCATTCCGGTTCTCCGGTTTTGGTGCGGTCCGCCAACCGTCTCGCGGTTGTCTGGCTTGGAGTGCATTGGTTTGGTGGTGGCTATTTTGACATACAGCCGTCTAGGTCCTTCTACCGAGAAACCGTTCCGTTTCCCTGAGGACGTCAAAAATTGTTTTTTTTTTCGATTTAAAAGAAAGCTATTTTGTGTTAGGGGAAAAAACAAGCGCTGAGAGGGTGTCGCACGAGCTACGGACTTATACCTGGACCGGTCGTGCATGACTAGTGATGCTCAAAAATTGGAACCAACCGCCAGATCGTCACCGTTGAGTGTGTGTAAGATTATGATTTGGATGATTTGGTGGATTGCTTGAGAAGATTAAAAATTCAGATTCAATTTTTTGTATCGAATCATTTGATTGACGTTCAAATGGCAACGATTCAATTGCAGATCATCAGTGTCTAGACGAGTACACATTCATTTTAAACATCGTAATTGATGCATTTTAAAATGTCTTCCTTCAGTTATACATACACGCCTCAATAACTATATTTTCAATAACATGTCAGACCTATACATCTGAACAATGGAAATATATTTAGTAATATTCAAATTGTAGAAATATTTTCAAATATAGTTTCATGATTCTTATTCGAACATTCATCGTCACACGACTTCTCCAGGCAAACCGGCTCTCAAGGTAACATTTGTAGTGTTCTATGTCAGGGTTTAGCAACGATTGCGAAATAACCCTCATTGCCATTCGCAGAAACATAGCATAAAGCAAATAATTAATAAAACTCACATTGGTTTCTATGCATTTTAGTTTGAGTTATTACTTATTCGTTGTACTTAAATAATATCAAAAGTTGGCTTTACCATTTCTGCTCAAGAAAAAGGGCATATTTTATTACTGATAATTTCCCCTCTAAAGAAATTTTGTTCTACTTGGTTGTTGTCTTAGATAGGTGGGTATTTTAGCCAATACCTAAACCATATATACATTACACTTGGTTCAGGTATGTGGAAAAAATTAAAATAATTGAAAGTGGTGTTCAACTTTTGGTTTAAGCAATCGCAAATTAAGTTTATCACCTACTAATAAAACTATTACAGAAATGTTGATTGAAAAATTTGATTCCATTTCAATTGAATCATCATGTTGTGTATAATTTATAAGTTGTTTAGTTTTTATTCTTAATTTGTTTTTATAGTTATTAATTGTTTATAATTTGTTAAATTGCAGACAACGATTGCAAACCTCTTTAATATTATTTTTTTTAATATTTATAAAAAGTCAGAAATAACGAATACTTATTGAAATTATCTTTCCCTTATTCTCATTTTATTTTTCATTTTTCTTTCCCGACAGCACAACAAACCAATTTGTTGCAAAGATCACAATGTCAGCTGAAAAATCAATTACACACTGCGCGTGACATTTACGACCCACCCGTGCAGTCACTGTCCACGGGCGGTTGATCTAATTTATTCCGCCCAAATTTGGACGCCACCAAACCGTTCAAAAGTCGCGCAGCGAGAGGCTGCCCGCTGTTGCTGTTTCTTTTACTACGGTGTTTCATCTTTCTCCTACACACCGTTTTCGGTGCGTTATTATAATTCCACACAGTTGGAATGCTTCTCGAGTTGTTTTGTTTGGAGACGCAGCGTCCACTCCGGCCGTCGTGACCCCGTCGGCTCAAATCAGACTCAATCGCGGAACAAACCATTAAGCTCAAGATGACGAAACGGCGATAAAACGGTCAAACACAAATACCCGTTGCCACGCTTGGTCACGATCTTTACCGGATCGCCGGTCGGTGCGGGACCGGAAAGCATGCCGTATTACCAAAAACCGCAGCCACCCGCCATTAGAGTGGGTGTACCACTTTCGGTAGTTTGGTGGACACAGCTACCCACGGTTTGATTTCTCCGTCCCTGTTTGCTGTTCCCGCTGGTTTGGTGGCGGGAGTTTGCCAGCTGTTAAGCGTGCTTGACCATCGCTAGCTGGTAACGATCGCTAGCGCAGCACGTTCGGGATCTTTGAAGATGATCTGCTCCGGCACGGTAACACACTATGATTATGGTTTTGTGATTCACCTTTCCGCGCAGACGCGGTGGAACACCGTCCGTTACATTCACAACTGAACGCAAACCTCCGTAGATGGCAAGAACGAGCGGACCTCCGACTTCTCGCGATCTTCTCCGTCCCGCATTGCATTGTCCAGTCGATCGATGCAGTCGCGTGCTCCCGCAAAGGAAGTGAAATTATTTCATTTTCCATTTTGGGAGGCTAACGGCTGATCGATTGCTTAGAGTGGCGTGCGGTTCTGGCGGGACGGATGGAGTGCAACCACGAGAGGATAGGTTCACCGGTCACCGTTTAAGCCACCGCGCAGAGGTTTGTGTCCCCTTTTTTGTAAAGCCCCTACGCAACAGTGAATTCAATTTCCTCGCGTGGGGTAATCAACCACATTAGAAACAATTAGCTCGCAGACAGAAAAGAAAGCAACGCATTGTGAGAAGTGTCTCTAATGAAGCAAAACGGCTTGCTTCGGAGGGACGGAAGACACGAACGAACGACCACAAAAGAGTTAATCGATAAAACATGCTAATTAACGAGCCACTTCAGCCGTCACGTGGGCAGCGCAATGGTGAGATCTTTCTTGCGCATCATTGTGTCACTCATCACCTCCCGCGTGTCTCGGAACCCGCTTCACTGTCAGCCAGAAGCCACCGCGACACTAATTGGGCCCCTGGTCGGGTTTGTTTGGCTGAGAATGCATTCTCAGCCATGTGATGGAAACTGGTTGACAACGGGGAACAGCTTGATACGCTTGATTTGGGAACTTGTTCTTCGGAAAGCATCGATTGACGTGCCCCAAAATGGAACCGATAGCCGTACCGCTACCGTAATAGGTACATGAGGCAGATGAAGCTACATAGCGGGAATTGGAATGATATTTGAGTAATTTTTATTTATTTTCATGTGTCTGTTGAGTGTGATAACAATAATGCTCATTGGAAGGATTGTAAATTGTACAGATTTATGTCCTAAGTTAAGGTGTGTGAAAGACTGGTTTTACTACTCAAACAGGAAATGCATGAGATGGATGGACGGACAAGCGTATGTAGATGAAGATGATCGTACAACGAGGTTGTAAAATATTGTTAAACAGAAAATAAATATTTGATGTGATTAAGCAGAAGTAAAAAGATAAATTTTCCATTATGGACTGTAGGACAATTTACTATGATTGCATTCAGTTTTTATAATTTTAAATTTTTATTCCATTCCAGCCGTACTCTAGATTTAGAACAAATCTAATATAAACTTCATTATGACTTATGCTTACGCTAAGTATGATTCCGTTGCAATAGAAATTGTATGCATAAAGCCAAAATTCATAGCGGAGCACTACAAATGTCGTCATAGCGTAAGCTGTGATGCGTTGAAAAGCGTCTTTAGTTTGAAGCTTTTCAAGCGCCTTAAAGTATGCAATATCGAAGCTTTCGTAGTTGTACCGCACAGTGAGCTCATGATAGATGAAATTGAAAAGTATATTATTATTTTAGTGGTTCTTTTTATAATTTTTAATTATACTAAAAATTGCGTGTTTTTCTCAACTTGTGTAGTTTTTATCATTTTGTTAAATCATCTCAAACATACTCGCATCGTATATGTCCGTTGATTCGATTGAAACAATTAATTAATACCTTCAGGGATCCTAACCTAAGGGCTAATATTTTTGGCAACAGTTCATAATAGTTGCATGACAAATTCCTTATATTATTCATTAGAACCTTAGTCACTGCCTGTTAAAGATTTTTCATCACGCAAGCGCACTCCTCAATGTTGCCGCATTGTTTCCACCTTCAAAGAAGATTATTTTTGGACCGTTTATTATCTCGTTCGTCTCGCAGCAGCCCTGTCTCAAGCTGTCCCGCTGCCTACGACAAATGTTGACGAACGTATTGAGCTGCTGCTAGCAACAGCCAACTACATCACTCTTCCCCCAATCAGGTGCACGACTGAGGGCTGCGCTTTCAGCACTAAGTACCGCCTGAACAGTCCACCTGACTGTTTACATATGTTGTGCCAGTGTAGTCAGGAACAATTTCCTTACATCATAATTCGCTCACATTTATGAACGATTCCGTGCCGGCGTGCTTGTCCGTGTGCCAAAAACTTCATATATTTGTCGTTTTCTTCCTTCCATTTACACCTGACGGGAGGACGCACGGTTTTGCGCGGACGACATAAATCTTCATCTCATTTTAATCGCTTAACCCCCTTCGTTTTGCATTTTTGCCCAGTTGATGAAGTGACCGCCCTACCGGTTTTGAGCATGACTAAGCCAGGGAGAAATATTAAAATGTGAAAATAATCAATTAACTGAGAGGAACCAAGCCGTTGAGGGCGTGCCAAATGTGAGGTCAGGTAAGATAGTTGATGCCGTTTGGCGCCTTTGTACATTTGAACGGATGAAAGTGATGGTGAGGGAGATTTGCAATGCGACAGCGTAAATTTGACGATCCATGACGAACGAGATCGTGGTAATAAGATCTGCGCTCAAGTGTACCTGAGACGGTGCACAGACGGTTATTTCTAGCGCTGGAAGTAAATAAATGGGCTTCTTGAAGTATTTCTCTGCGTTGTGATGAAAAATAGAGGTGTTTTCCACATATTTTACCAAATCAATATTTCTCATCGAGAAATAAATGAGAAACAAAGTGTTAAATAAACGAATGTCATGTTTCGCTCTTCACGCTACAAGCTTGCCAATGTTTTTGGCAAGCGCCTGTTGCCATTTCTCATTTTGCAATCGATAGTCAGAATATTAATAGTCTCAACATTCCTTCGAAACTGACAGTTTTTTGCACAATTTCATGCTTCTTTTACAATCATAACATTCTGTTTTGACTCTCCATCTCACCTTCTCAGCTGATAATTGCTTAACCAATCGAAAACCTTTGCCTCAGTTCTACATGAATGATTTACTCATTAGTAACCACCACCAAACCGTCCATCAAACACGCTTGGCAAAACAACACAAATTATTGTAAAATGAGCTGCGCACGAAAATAAACCATCGGTGTTCTAGTTTCTTGCGCAAACTTCCCTTCCCAAGTAACCGTTTTCAAACGCCAGACGCGTTTTTCGTCAGAGCTATTCCAAAACCCCCCAAACAAACAAGAAGTCTCCGTTGTCCACGGGGACGAGGTCAAACCGTGCCAGCTCGAACAACTCACACACCGACACCGAGGGAAGATCACGATCTTGGATGGTGTGTCTATTTTTATCCCTCTTTTCATTCTCGTGTTGAGCGGGAGTGAAAACAATTTCTATTCTATCCGGCTTTGTTTTCCACTTTTTATTAAAATTTTGTATTTTATTGTTATATACCTTCCCCGAGGAAATTGAATTCTCTGTTGGAGGAAGGTATTCCAAAAACGGGTTATTTGCACTCTCTCAGCTGATGCAAACCGGCGTTAGCGAGGGGGGTTGCACCTTAGCCTGCTACTCCATCCGCCACCGCCACAAAACTCAACTGCAGCCCGCTCGACAATTTCACAGCCCACGAGCGTTTTTATCTGGATGGATGGAACCGCCCGCGATCTGACCCCGCGTTCGATGGAGAGCCGAGCTGTGGATACGTTTGATCCACCCGATCGAAGGATCAACCAAACGTCTCCACTAAGCGCCCGCAATCGTCTCCACCTTCCGTTGGGCCGAAGCGTCAAGCGTCCACCATCCAGCGTCGAGGCTGTGTTTGATTGCCGGCGTGCAATAGCGTGAGTGATGGGGTGCGCAATGTGTGGCGGTTGGTAAGGCGGTCTCCGCTCTCTGGGCCGGTTCCGATGAAGCTGGGCAGTGCTAAAGTTTTGCTTTTGATAGAACACGGTCTGTCGTAGATGGAAAAAGTCAAAGTTCAGGTTAGGTTTCTTCAAAGTGCGGCCGCGTGCTGTACTAGCGATGGATAGAGCTAAGTAGACGATCGTCTAAGTATGAGTGGAGTGTGAGGTATTTAAATCAATATCGTTATGGGAAGATCACAAACACATAGGAGAGCAATGGAGGTGTCTGTTTATGTTTATTGGAATGAGGACATAATAAAATATGAAATAAAATGTAATGTCCAGAAATCTCTTCTGTTTCGAACAAAATCCAATCCAAGAATCCAAGAAAATGGTTTAGTTATAAACAAATATTTATAAATTTGAGGATTTGAAGACTGTAATATATTTTCATATGAATCAGGGGTTTGTTCAAAAATATTTCATTAACTCCATTAAATCTAACAAATTGGTTTTTAGAATCTTAAGCGCTCTAGGAGGATAGTGTCTTGACTTTCTTACAACGAATACCACCAACGAGACCTCTGCTGACCGTCTGCATAACGCGTGCGCAAACCATTAGCGTCTCCACACCCTGACCCAACCGTTCAAGCGTGTATGAGTGTGTGTGTCCAAACCAGATGAACAGCAAACCCTGTGAGGGACCCAAACCGAAACGCACTCGCCCTCAGTCGTTCACGAACAATTAACGGAAAAATGTAGTTTCTTGTCCACAGGAGTGTGTTTTCCCCCCGGGTTCAAATCAATCCACTTCTTGGGTTTGGGTCTTGCTGCTCTATTTTTGGTCCAAGCGCGAGTGTCTCTGAGCCAACCGAGGACGGGTTTTTCGGATATGGATAGTTAAGAAACGTTACGTTCCGAAAACCTGTGTACCTTGCCTAGGATGGAGAAGTTTTGTGCATCACGTCTGGCATGGAATTTAACGAACCATGTTGGATGTTTCAGTTAGAGCGATGCAGTTAGCACATCGTTTCGGGCTGATGGATACGCTTGTGAAATTAAATCGACGCTGACCCGAGCGTTCCCCAAATGTGATTGAGATCGTTACGCCACTAAACTAGCCTGCCGTAGTGACCGTGTTTGCAAGCCGGATCTGCTAAAGGTGTCCCAAAATAGAGTCCAACAAAATGGTGGGAAAATGTGGAAAAATTGAACGCAAGTTCAATTACACCACCTTGCTCCACCTACATCATCTGTGTTGTTTTTATTTTTGCCAGAAAAAAGACAAAGTTTCCCACTGACCAATGAAAGGGTCGAATTTTACCCCAAAGCATACTTTCACAGGAACACAAAAAACAACCCAGAAAACGTATTCTATTCTCTTCTAAGCGTGGCCAAAAAAATATTCAATTCCATTTACTTTCTTTTTCCTTCGTCTCTTCGCCTAAGGGTTTTTTGCCCCCAATCAACCAATGGCGTAGTAGACGAATCATCCTTTTGTGGATAAAAATTCCTATTTCCTTTCTTCGCCTTCCACTACGGAGAATCTTTCTAACTCAATAAATAAGTAAGTGCCACAGAGCACCACAAAACAAATAAACAAGTTCTTTCTGCCACTTCTTTCCCACCATGACGATAACAACTACGCGTTGGTAAATAACAAATTTTTCTCCCCCGGTCACAGCCAACTGTGGGTGAACTCCCACCCCCATCGGTGGTGGAAATGGGAAACAGCGAATACTCGAAGAAAAAAAAAAGCATGGTGAACTGGTGCGAAAGGGAGCAATGGATACCTTCCGGTAGGAAATGGTACGCACACGCTGCAGAGGAAATGAACTGGCTAGTGCAATGGGCAAGGAAGGAAAAAAAAATCTGTGGGCTGGGTTGAGCGAAAAGAAAAAAACACTCCCTGCACACTCCACCGACACGGGAGCACCGAAGTACATAACGGGCGTAACAGTGGGACGTACTGCTCGTGGTTTCGGTCGTTCGAAAAGGACTCGGAAAAGGAAGATAGAGAGAAAAGCAAATGGATAAAAGAGAGGCAAAAAAAACCTTTTTTTCAATTGTGAAAGCGCCTGGAGGACTGCTACACCGTAGCTGGCAAAAGTGTTTCCTTTTTGGCCACACGCTGAGACACATTTTTATTTTTATTTTTTATATAAACGTCCTTGAGATTTGGAACACGTTATGATTGGACGATGCAAAAAAATCTCCTTTTAGAGGAGGGTTTTTTTTTGCTTATGGCTGGCTGGCTGCGGTGATTTGCAAAGATTTTTTTAACAAATTAAACGCTTTGGCGCATTATGACACCCTTTTGCGCAGCTGCGTTTTAACCGTTTGCGTCATGTAACACAGACGATTAGCAATTCTGATTCATTCTTTACAACCAGCTCTTTTAATGACAAGTTGTTGTTTACTGAAACATACTTAACGATTTCATCAGGGCTGCGAGGCTTATATTTAATCATGTTTTTTAAAAACATGAAAACATGAAAACATTCTTTAAAAAAACAAAGTCAATCAAAAGTTCTTGTATAACTTTGTAGGATGATGACTGTTCATGTCATGATTGTCCTTGTCGAACTCTCCGTTATCGTGTATTGTTAAGCTTCATTCGATGGAGAAACATTTATGAACATAATAAAAAAAAAATAAAAAAAAATATATAGGCCATTCGATGTCTGTTAAGCAGCCAAAATAAAAATATCTCCTGCGCGGCAAGGCTAAACGCCTGAAAGTATGCAATCTTTGTTTTTTAATTGTTCTTATGAATTTTGATAAAGCGTGGCCGTTTCTCCCGAACAAAAACTGTAATGAAAACCCGAATATAAATATTTCATGAGTAAATTTCACAAAACGTTTCGAAATAAATTCCAAATTATTATAAAAAAAACAGCTGCCAATTTCGCTTTAAAGCCTGCAATGAACATTTACAGTCGTACATTCTTTTTTAATTTTGCATCTGACATTGTCTGTTGATGATAGTGCAAGATATGCAGCATTCATTTGGACATATTCCAAATGAAATAGAAACCTGTGAAGAACAACTATCGCCTTTACAAAATGTTTCTAAGGCTCAAATGAATCACGACGTTGGACGGGTGACAAATTCAAGCGCTGCCAAAAAGGAAGACCATCTACAAAACAAATTTCCCTTCACAATCATCTCAGACAATCGCGCGTCTCACACACGTCTGGCTTACTGTGGCAGCAATCCTTTCGTACATATGCAAGAAAAACACTTAAAATAGCGCACGTACAGTATTTAATAAGCAATTTCTCAACGCTTACAAATGCCCGTCAAATAAGTCTTAACTGCAGGTCGCTTTGTCACGCATCCCGAAACTATTCTCTATTATTTGCGGAAGAACGTTGGGCGTTGATGAGTTGCGAGATTTTAATATTTTCACCCCGTCGCACTCATCCTCCGTTCACCGTCGGCACACATCAAGATGGTGCGCTCGAGCGAATCGGGGCACATAAATTGCGCCTCATTTAGATGAATCGCCCATCCCCGACTAGCCGTCTGCCGGTGTCTAAGCTGCGGTAGGGCGGACATATTTTCTACCGCCCTGTCTGGGCGATTCACTCTCAGGCCCAGCCTACGTCGTTGCCAGCAAACATGCCAGAAATAGTTTCACCGCGATGCTGCTGCTAAAACCGAACGTACATCTTAACCGTCGGTTGCAATTGCAGCCAACATGCAGCACACATTTCGGTACGAAATAACGCAACACTTGTTCGCAATGCAGTCGCTGTGTGGTGTCCTCGGGTACGGAGCGCCACGCGGAAGGTGATATGTGTGTATGTGTTTTTTTTTTGTTTCCGCTGCTGGTTCACTTTCTTCAAAAATCTCACGTGTCCACTCGCAGGAATTCCGAGGCCCGGCTCGGCGCGTTTCTAGCCAGGCAATAAATTGGTAATTTGTCAACATATGTGATTTTAATTAATTCACATATCATCACAAGCCATCGCCGTCCCAATGGGAAATGGGAAGCGCCAATTTATCTCCATTACACACCAGCGATCACGATCGCTCGATCGTGGCGGTTAAGGTATTTGAGTAATGCGATCCGTTTAAAATACCGCCCAAAGGGGAGCTTTGGTATTTTAACAGCCTTGCGAGTAGGATCGTTTTACAGGTATGTCATCGGAATGAGCAGGTTGATTAAGATGGTGAACTATAATGCCAAACGATCGTGTGCACTGCCGAATGCTTGTTTGGCAGTGGGCCATGCGGACAAAAAGTGGGGAAAGTAGAATAAAGTAGGGACTTGTCATTTATTTCAAACACAGCTTGTCCTGCTAATTGAGTTTTAATTACCCTTGAAGGATATTTATAATTGTAAAGAGTTGGGAAATAAAAATAATCCCATTAATTTCAATTGCTTTAGCAAAACAACAACTTGAGAAAAATAAGAAAATCCATATTTAAATCAATCTCCAGTCTTTTGGACGTATTTTGAATAAATGGGTCTTTAGTAACAACAGTTACTCGCTAAAGGTTAATCGGTTCGACAATCTTAGCCTTCGATTGACGTCCAATATTCACTCGAGGCTGTAATTAAGAGCCGCGAAAATCACCCGACACCGATCCAGTACCCTTTTCCACTCGGCAGACAGTTGACGGCCGGAAGCCAACGGGGGGTTTTGATGAGTTTGACGCATGA
The DNA here is from genome assembly GCF_943734685.1 of Anopheles coluzzii. Taxonomy (NCBI): domain Eukaryota; kingdom Metazoa; phylum Arthropoda; class Insecta; order Diptera; family Culicidae; genus Anopheles; species Anopheles coluzzii. The sequence continues at coordinate 69,450,120 of NC_064671.1, read as the reverse complement.
ACAGGATCATCTACTTGAATGGCTTGGAAGCGCTGACAAGGCGAGCAGAGAGAGATTCAATTTATTCGTCGATTGAGAAAAGCTATTTTCGCGCGAACCGTTCGGCTGTGATGCGTGAGGCGAAGCACTTTCTTTGGAAGCATCACCGACAAGATGAAGTAGATCCATGTTCCAGTACATTTAAGATTTAATTTCATGAGCGGGACTAGATTTTTCCAGTGGAATGGACGAGATAATGTTAATGCTAGAAAAGATAATATTTTCTAGCTTTATTCTGCCCGGAAAAGTATGATTCAAAATGAACTTTTCGATTTTCATTTTGATGTGCTTTTGTAACTCCAACAAAACTCAGTTCTTCCTACCAACGCCCTAACAAAAACCACAAACAGCTTGACTCAAAAATCGATACTCATTCTCTATCTCCTCCAGATGGATCCGACTCCTTCCTTCGTGAACAACTTCTTAAAACTCCAAAATTACATTAACCCTTTAAAACCCTCAAAACTCGAGCGTGTGTGTGACATTATTTACTTCCAGCCTTGCATCTCATCCTCCCGAAAAACTATGTAATTAAACGCCACATATGTAATCTCAGCGCTCTGTCGAGAAAGTTTCATTGCCTAGCCTCTCTCTCTCTCTCTCTCTCTCTCTCTCTCTCTCTCGCACACACACACGCACACACACCCACACATAAACACACATCCCAAACAGGTTTCCTATTATAATGAAAACCAGAAAAAAGGACGAAACTGTGGTCGTGAATGTCTTAACTTTGGTGAAACTGTCTTTCTACCGGAAGCGCTACCCAAACCCAACTACCAACTGGCACCCAAACCATTGCTTTTTTTAGGGAATCGGGCAGGGGTTTTCCATCCCAATTCTGGTTGTGTGTGTAGTGCCCCCCAAGAGGATGAGGTTGTGTCCCGGTGGATTTTTTGACGCGTCCCAAACGTGTCTGTTTTAGGGTAAACGACCGTCGACGGATGGTTGAAAGGAGATGAGCTGGGAGCATTAATGTTCTAATTTTCACACATGTTTGCACCCTTTCGCTTCCTTTTATCTTGCACAGGGCCAGCACTTTTAATGAATCAGTGACGAAGCAATGCCCTTCACACCTTCGCCGTATCCTCAAACGGGACGGGCTGCTGCCCGATGCTGTGGCGGAGGCGCAACTCTTCCCTCCGAACGCCCAAAAAGGGGTGAGGGGTTGTTTTAAAAATCAATAATTTTAAAGGAGCTCAGCACGGCGGGACCGACGGGTGCAGAAACTAAACTGCTCGACTGTGTTACTCCCGGCTGCTCGTCAACTGCTCGGCTTCTGGAGCGGATGTGTTTAGTGGTGCCGTCGCCGTTATTCCCATTTCATTAAACAACTTTCACAACTTGGCGCTCCACCGACGTCGAACAAGCGGAACCGAACTTTCCAACCCCGGGACTTGCAGCTCCTGTCCCGTCTGAAGGATTGGCACACTGCAACGGCTCACACACACACCGTTCAATTAGCCAAGCGTCCCATCCTGAGACACCGTGCAGTGGTCAGCGTGAAAAGAGGGAGAGAACACACAAAAAAACACACTCAGTCGAATCTACATACTGCACCTTTGGGTTGACCGACAAAAGCGGTCAAAAGGGTTGAACCCCTCGCTCACTGTTGCGTTTGAGCGGGGGATGCGTCCGCTAGCGAAAAAAAGGGATCGGCACGCGCCAACAACTCGGACACCTTACCATTTGGTCACAGCCGGCTGGACGGTGTGTAGCGGTGGGAAAATGCAGCAGCGGTGGTGGTGGTACTGGTGTTTGCTTCTTACCTTCACATTGCACCCACGGCAGGCTGCAGAAGGATGCGCTTCGAGTCGTTCCGATGCGTTTTGGTCGGTTGTTTAATAGGCGAGCGATGTGTGTTCGTGGCGCAACGGTCGCGAATTCTAATCTGGGACAGATAGTGGGTGACTGGTGAGATGAAGGGACTTTGGAAAGGTTGAAACAATTTTTCCGTTTATTCACAAAGTCTTGTGAAAAACTATTATGTTTGTTTGTTCGTTCAATAGAAAATTAAGTTTCTTTATATAAACAATTTTCTGATGAAACAATGTTAAAAAAAAACCATCAATAGAAAATGAGTGATTGATTCAGCAATAAACTTTATGTTTAAACAATTTGTTAAAAGTAACCTTCTGAATTGCAGATGTAAAACTTTAGACGGTTGTATGTTTTGTCGTAGGGAAATTTTAATTCAGCCGATTACTAGTTTATTATTTTATCATCTGATAGGAACATATAAGAAATCAAGTGATACAGGGTTTCCCATGAGTTATTGGTCGAGGTCCATATTTTTTTCGGCTCGTCTCATGATTTATTCATAACATCCCATAGATGTTTAGTTCGTTCTCATATCTTATTGGAATTTGTCCGATTGGATATCAATACAATTGAACCAATCTGGGAAACGACCAATAAATCGCGGGAAAGACCCTGTAAATAATCAAATAATTAAAATAGTGATAACAAAACAGTAAGAGTAATTAAAAGTACAGTCAAAATGACAAAAAAACAGAAGTTAATAATATAATAACTATAGAAACGAAAGTATGACAATTAAAACAAATAAATAATGAATTGATTCAAAGAATTATCATTTAAATTTTAATTATATCATATGCAATAGTATGTTGCTCGTAGATGTTGCAATCATTGCATAAATATATTAACCTTATATATATTTACACCTATATTATTACCTTTAAAATAATTATTCATTTTAATAATTTTACAATAATTTTATTATTGACAAAATACCACTCCGATTCATTATATGTTCAACTAACATCATAACAGGCTTGATTTGGAATATAATTAAAATAACTTTCAAAATTACCCACAAAAAGTATTAAAAATCCCCTTCATCTCGGTCTCGCCCAACTCTCGTACATTCTACCACTCGGGATTTACAGCATCTGCATACAGACGATCACACATATGCAAGAGAAGAAAAAAAGCAACAACACAAACCCAAACAGCGCCATGTAAATCCCAGTGTCGCCGGAGCAGTGTGGTGGTACGTTTCTGCGATCCTCTCTCTCTCTGTTTCCCGTCCCAAAGAAACCCCTCTGCTCCCCCTGAATCAACAAGCACCAGAACTAAACAGATGATCATGTCTTAGTGCGCGAGAAAGTACCCTCCGCTCCACTCTCTTATCCTCCCCTACTTGTGCACATTCGCAACGACTGCGCTGCCCCAGCCCCCTCCAACCAACCGCAAGGCAAACGACAGAATGCAACTTTTATTGCATTACTTGACTCCTTCACCCTTTCGCCCGCGCAGCCTGCCCCGTTTGGAGGCGGATTTTAATTTACATCCCATGTTCCTCCGCCGTTTCTACTGCTCTCCCATCGGTGTTTTCCCCCTCCCTCCTCTTTAGCAGCAGTGAATGAATCGGAGACGAATGGAGCGTCTCGCGTATGAGATGATGCCTTTAAGTTATGGCCGTGTTTCTTTGCAGTGTAGCTCTCTGCACTTTTCGCTGGGTTCTTGTGCGCTTGTTGCGGTTTGAGACAGTTTCTATGTGTTGCTGTGCACCTTGGAACATGCGTGTAGTATGAAATAAAGTAAAAAAAAATGCACAAGAAGGTTTATATGGTAATAAAAATAACGCATGCAGAAAGGGAAAGAAGAAAAAAAACATAAAAACGCACAGTCACATAAAAACATCTGAAGGTAGAAATGGAATAAAATTCATCTGAAAGAAGAAAAGAGAACATGAAACACCTTTGGAAAGGATAAAACATGTCATACAAGTGAACTCACTTAAAAAAAACTAATCAAATTGAGGCAAAAGAAATGAGAAACGATGTTGAAAGTAAAACAAAAAAGAGGATACAACATTATTCCACAACGTATTATAACTGACGCACGCGTTTATGTTTAAAATTTTGTTTGTGTTTTTTGCTGTCGTTTCTGGTCTCACTTGGTGCAGGAATTGTTGCAAACTGGTCGGAGCTCCAAAGCAAAACAAACCACCCACCGTACAATATGCAACAACGCTGCTGGAACAACAACTTACCAAGGCGATCTTAAGTGTATGTGTGCCGAGTGCGAATGGGGATTCAACAAAGCCCCCCAGTCAGCAGCTCGTGGGAACGTAGCGCCGTGCACGAGCAGGATAGAGCGGAGTAGGAAGCGTTGTGCGTTAAAGCGAAAGCAAACGAGGACCTTCTCGCATCGGCGTGGCGGGTGGCCGAGGACAGGGGGAAACTGTGCTAAGGGCGAAACAACCCTTTTTGGCTTCGGCGAGCTTGTCGAGCTCGCTAGCAATCGCTAGCGCAGCACGTTGGGAAACCTTCAACACGTCCGCATCCATCTGCCGGAGCGGAACTGTGTGAGAGGAATTCGTGCTGCACTACCGTTTTCTCGATTTCCGTGGCCGATCCGGTCCATGGGTAACCGTCCGACCGTGCGGAGGAGGGGCTGTACCCTCCCCGCCCCGCACGGGAACGTGTGCCCTGGGCGTGTGGGTTGGACGCGGAAAAGCTCCATCGACGACGACGACAACAAGCCGTAGCTAGTAGTGGTGGTCCACAATTGAGAGTTCCATCCCCGTGACACTATAGAATGCCATCAGATCAATCAGCGCGAGAAAGCGAGGACATCTCGCTGGCCACAGCACCTTCCCCTGCACCATGACCACCCGGTGCGGTACTGATCTGGCCGGATCGTAACGGCTCGGCTTTCGAGTCGAGATTCGATCAGAAAGGTGCGCCCAGGGCATGGTCGCAACGGGTAGGCTGCCGGCATGGCGCCAAGATCGTCCTTTAGCTTTCCGATCGAATATTTTGTTAGTCCTTTCACAGCAGCGAATTCAATTTCCTCGTGAAAGGCGGTCATTTACAAACAAAAATAATTACAAATTAACAAAGGTAGTTACACTGATTGAAGTCTACTGGCTTCCAGCAGAAGTGTGTTTGAGTGTGAATGAGTGTGAATGAATGAGTGTGCAAGAAAGTGAACGATTGTGAGTGAGTCAAAGCGCAAAGACAGTGCTGATAACCGTTTGATTGCTGCTGTGATTATCAGAAGACACAGACGTACTCTTTGGACTAGATGAGCCTACAGCAAAGAGTGTGAATTTAAATCTTGCAACAAAACCCATCTCAAAAGACATCTCAGTTCCTCAAAATGCGAGTGCATTACAGACGCATTCAGTCTCGCTCTCTCGCTCGCTTTGTGCACTTTAATGCATAATTCACCCCCTTCGCAGCCATTTCTCTTGATCACGATCTTGAACGCTGCTGGAACGATGGTTTGACGCACTCGTGCAGTGCGTTGTGGCTGTTTTTTTTTTGCACTCGCGCCTATATTTGCCCTATAAATAGAGATGCCGTTGCAGTACAACCCCGTTTGCCCCCCTGCCAACGCCCTTTTGCCACAGTGCCAATTGCATTTGCACCAGCGCCGTTGTTGCTGCATCTCGCAGCAAAGTGCATCTTTTGTTGACTTTTTCCTGGTGCCCCTGGTTTGTTGGAATGGCCCCGATCGGGATCGTGTGTAGATGGAGTACATTTGCCTAGCAATTGTGGCGTTTGGAAGATGTAGATGTAGAGTGCTGCTGTGGTGCTGGTGTTTGCTAAACGTGTTGAGGTTTTGTCTAGGCAATAGCTCGGCAAGAGTGGCAAGATTTTCTTACACAAAGTCTTAGGAACAGTGTCTTTAATTTAATATATGGAAGAGTTTTGTCTATTTATTTGATATGAAACATGAACAGAAATGCTCTTGCTTGTCCTTTTAATTACCTTGAGCATTCTCAATCGCTAAAGGTGTATAATATTATGTAGAATAGGGTGCTTAAATTAACCAATTAATTTGTTCAACCATTAATTTGATGATTATTTAGACTGTTTTTGAGATATCTACAATGTCTCTTTCATTATCATACGACCATTTATCTTCTATATGGTTTTCTTCATGCTCGGGAAACTATTGAAGGGAAGGAAGTCAGTCGATGGGATATTTGTGGATTTAAATCAATGTCAAAAAGCAAACTTTAATCATTCATTCGATCATTAAAGTACCATTAACAGTGACGTACGAATTGAAACTATTTTAAACGAATGAAATATAGCAATTTAAAATAGAAATCCCTTTTCTGTTAATTTATTTAGCCATCCTTGGGCTGGAATGGAAATTAAAACAGTCTATTGATTATTTTCTCCAACATACCCCAAGGAAACTCACACACGCTCTCTCTACAAGCATATAGCGACCTTTCCTCTCGGTCATGTGTGTATTCCTTGCAACAGTACCTGAAGCACAATCTTGGCTGTTTCTTCTACTTTCAGCACGATCCTTACTACGAAAAATCGAATTACATACAACTGCAAACCCCCCATCGTATGTATGCAGAAACGAGACAACCACACCAACGGAACGTCTTGGAGGTGCAGTATCCTTTTTCTTTAGCCTTTCCTCCGCACGGTGGTGGAAAATTTATGAAGACATGCGCCCTGACATGTACAAGTTCTCTTCCACATGGCCCCAAGGAGCTCGCAAGGGACGCTCTTCCTCGCTAACTTTCGTGCTCTCTTCGCAAGCTAGCAAGTCCCCGGGAACGTTGATTAGCATCGCTCGGGCGCGCTAGAAACTCAAAACAATAAAAACAGCTCCCCGTTCTCTCTCTCTCTCTTCTCTTAACACGGGGAAAGCTAAGAAGAAAGCAAAACTCTCATGCAAAGGAAACGTTTTATCAATTTCCAATCCACCACCAAGCGCCAAAGTCCCGGGCCTGGGTCTTTGTTTTTGGCTGCGAGTGCGAAAAACTTGAATTTCGAGCACAACTTTCCACTCCACCAGATCACCACCTTGTTGGAAGTCGTCGTTTCTTACCGTTTCTTATGTAAATATAATTTACGCCAGGGCAACTTTTGAATCGATTATTTTTCTCATTATGTGAAAGACTGGTACTGGAAGCTCCCAGCGATGGTGAGAAGCGGGCAGCAGGACCTTTGGAGCGTGAAGTATTGCTCCCCCCATCCGGTGCTAAATCTCAAGACCAAAGTCTGGTTGTTTCTTGAACTCAACCCACCCAGCTTCAACCTACCAACTTGAACGCTCGTCTGTCTCTGAGACAGCTAGCACCCAAAATTAAAACAACACAACGCGGCATTTTGAGTTTCTTCGTTCCAGCTCCGACGAAATGCCGACGGGAATTCGGCGGACGAGGAGCTGAAGGGGTTTTTCATCGTGCTTCAAAAATTGAAAAACTCGCCCCATTCCTTCATGGCCCCAACACGCTGGAACCGTTCTCACGTCCCCACGCCGCCATGAACGCAATGATGATAGCCGCCGATTTAAGAATTGTGCCGCTGAAGGTTTAAAGTTTGGCGCTTTGTGCTATGGGTGGGGGACACCTTTCCGGTGCTTTTTTATCAGGATCTGGTTCCTTTTGCTAGAATCTCTCTTTTTCTCACAACGCCCTAGCCCCTTCTCTAATAGCGCAAACCAAATGGCCTTTCACAGGAAGAAACTTTTGCCAAAGTAGAAATCTCCTTAGGCCTTCCTCCTTTTTGGTTGCTGACGACAGCCGTAACGATGCCGCTTTGCGCTGGACGGTCCAATTTTCCAACTTCAACACCAAATTCTATCTTTCCCCGTACTGAACGTGTGGATGGAGTGGAATGGAGTGGTGGGAGAAATTTATGCAATTTTATCTATCTTTGGAATGAAAGAGTTGGCAAAATACGGGTGCCTTGGAGGGAACTTCTTTTATCGCACGCGTATCTGCCGGTCTGCGGGGACACACTGCTTATTTGGTTCACGAAAAGCAGCTACTTTTTAGTGTGTCCTTGAAGGTGTTGGAAGGTAGGTGAGTATTCAAAGAATTTTCCCAGCTTTTCTTCGACCGAACGACAAACAGGGCTGGAAACACATTTGTCTTGCAAATTTAAATAAATTCAATTCAATTAGATGACGCATTTGCTTTGCAAAGTTGGACTGTTGGGTGCAACGGTTTTAAGTGCAAATGTTTCATTGTGTTGTTAGGGAGCAATGAGAATATTTGTAGTGTCTTTTGTATCAATTATGTGTTATTTTAAGCAAGCATAAAATGTCCATTAGTTACTAATTGACAATTTGCAGTTATATAAACAATTTGAACCAATTTTGTCAATCTGATATATTTCAGAACTATGCTATTATATGTTCTTTGCATAACTCTCTATGTCTTTATTTCTAGTAAGATTAAAAACACATCCACACATTACGCTCAATGACCCATGAATGACAACCTTCACGGTCTAAAACCCTTTGGACTCTTATCGCCTAGGTGTCTTACAGGGTTTCTCAATCTAGCACCAAACAACACAAGCAACTAATTATATTAAACCTAGCTCGTAACTCGTGCTGCTTTGACTAGCAATTGACAGACAATTGACAATGAGAATCGTAATGATACGAAGGAAATGATGCCGAAGATTTTGAACTCACTCAAAGAATTATGTATTTAGAAGACTGGAAAAAATGAGTTGAATGCTGCAATGATGTGATCTACTTTGTGTGATAATTTCTCAACAAACATCTCAAACAATTATGTGGATGTGAGAGAGAACTAAAAGTTCCATTAAGCGATTGAAAACCTTAATCGTAAATCTGAACAAAAAGGATGTTTTCAATACCTAGAAACTCGTACTTCAAACTGATCCGTAAGACAATATCAACCTCAACATGAACACCAGTTTCAAACAATTCTCTAGACCTGCACCCTGCTTTAATATTCAAACCAACCAAGGTACCCTAAAACAGCAACCACCCGGTCAGATGAATGACAATAACTTTACGTTTAAGCACCTTAATAAAATGGCACCTGTGGCCTTTAGCCCAGGAATACCTTCCTCAAATTACTTCCGAAGCAAACCGACTGACCCCTTTGTTCAGACGAAGGATTTTTTCTACTGTACAAATACCCTAAGACGTTCCGAGGAAACGCTGAGCTGCTCCGAAACAATCAGCAATCATCGCTAATTCCATTTACCTTGACTTAAGTACACTTTTTATTGGACATTTCTGTCATCATTGCATATTGTGGAAAGAGGGGGGAAAAGAAATCTCATTCCATAGCGCTTCGGGTTAACCATCCCAAAGGGCAAGAGTTAAACCATTCCCCCATTACAGGCCCGCGACCCCATCAAGGATACGACTAGCACGGCTATCTTAAGTGCATGGAACGTCTTCAGTGGGCAGCAAAAAAAGCAAAAATATCATCGCGAAAACTTCACGTTTAATTATTCATCTATTTTTCCTCGCAATTACCCTGTCATTGGAAGCAATTTCGACGGGTTGTGTCCTTGACCAACGCACCTCATCCCCGTTGCAGGTAGCAAGACCGTTGCCCACCGTATGCGGCAACCCGGAGTCAAGTGTCACCGAGCATCCGGAATTTATTATTTTTCTTTACACCGGAAAGGTTTAAACACAAGAGGGTAAAAGGAAGAGGGGAAATAACAACCCCAAACCCGCTTATGCAAAGAAGCGCGGCTAGCGGGAAACAAATTGTTTTCTAAACACTCCGGATTGAAGACCCTCGGTTAGGGAAACGGGATGGAATGGACCGAAAAAAAAAGATGTTTTAATTTTTGCTGCTACCGTAGAAGGGTTACAGGGCAAACAGTAAGATTGGTTGAAGGTTTTGGTAACGGAGGCAAGAATAATAAAGATAAATGGGATCGACACAACGGGCAAGTGTGCCGAAGTTTGATAAGTGTGTCAATGTTAGGTTGCATCTGTTTGTATTGCAAACATGTTTGATAACTTGATATTCAAACATAATTCAAATGCTTTAAAAACATATCGAAAAAGGCGTTACAACACTTTTTCAAGATCAAAACTGTCATCTTACATAGGAATAAATGGCAAGCAATTAGTTTTGCCCATTTTTTTACGTTGCTTTTACGCCGGTTTTAAATGCAATTAGACATCAATTAATCACGTTTCATTAACCGAACGCCGAACCATTTATGAAACGTCTTGCCTGAGTACCTCATTTGGCTATTTTAACAGCTTCGCTGCAGGTTGCAAAAGAGGTTGTTTGGCTCAAAATCTTGGAATGCTTTTTTTCTCTCCCGCGAAAATGGGGACGTTGTCCTTTTTTTTCTTCTTCCTTGAAGTGCAGAAGGCCACTCCCACAGAATGTTTTTTTCTGCCAAGTAAATCCTGGGCGAGAGAGTCCTTGAGGGCATCGCAAAAAAACTGTGTTGGGGGAAATCAGTTTCTCTCGTTTATCCTCACACAAAAGCTCGGTCCGTTTCGTCGACGTTAGAGGTTAAGGGTGTCTAGCCTTGGTCATTGGAGTTCCTAATCTACACAAACCTGTACGATTTTATATCTTTTTTTATGTCATTTGCATTAGCCATATGCTAATATCATGAAATAAAAGAGAGATGAAATTCAACATTAACATCCGCTCATTTCTTCACAAATTTTACGACCTCCTGATGCAGCAGCGTGATGCGCATCCGCAAACGAAACTGCATCGAAAGAAAAAGATGAACCAAGCATGCTCCTACAAGACAGATGAACCGAGAGAGTGCGATTCAGAGTGCAAACGAGCGTCCAACAAGCCGCCGAAGCCAGCCCACGATGTGCAATTTAACTGCAACTGCGCGCGCGAAAGAAACGAGTTTTTTTGCAGTGATAGTACAGTAAACAAAACACGATACCACAACACCAACACCGGCGCAACAAAAACAATCCTGTTTTAAAGAGACAGAGAAGAATGCGAGAAAAGGGATGGGAAACGGTTGAATATCATCCCGAAACGAAAGAGTTTGCGCCAAGGTCAACCAGAGCCCGGTTGTCGGGGGTCAGGAATTTTGTACGCGAACGGTGAAGGAAACAAGCGTTTACATAAACGTGGCGTGCTGTTTACAACTGACCGAACGGGTTGTGTTGTGTGTTTGTTGACGCAGAATCTGCATGCAGGTATGTCTGTTTATAACAAAATAAATACTTTTTGTAGCTGAAAATTCCTTATCAACTATTGGCACATTATTTTTCAAAATAATACATTTAAGGGTCATTGAGGACCGAACAAATTGTTATTCAACCGATTGTCTTTGACATAGCAAGCTAAAGAACAGATTTCAGTGCAACCAATGCAAATTATCTTTACAAAATATCCAATACACCAACCACCAAGCAGTACCTCTAGCGGATGCTATTAGAAGCAATGAAGCTCATAGCTCAAGCTTTTTTCCAGCAGGTAGCGCTCTGTATTTAAAAATGTTCGTTGAACGAAGTAAAACATACACGCATCATATAAGAACATAAAACATACTTACAGGAAATATTAAGTACAATAGTTAATGACAGATTTAATTTCTCACTGCATCTCACTGGATGACGAGTTCATTTGAACAGTCATTTAAATTCATAGAGGAATGCTTTCCTTATTGACATGTGTAGTAATTTGACTCGCATTCGTATCATTAATTTGCTTGAAATAAGAGCAAAACAAGCTCCGAAATCATTTACAGTAAAGCAATAACCATTATCAAGAAAACCCTACAACAGTGACAGAAAAGAAGGCCTAACTTTGTAAGCTCCCGTTGTGGAAAATCACAACTTTTCCCCCAAAAAGCTCCAATTTTCCTACGCTCCCATGTCCCATTGCCTTGCCGCCGCACAAGAGAAAAACTATTGCCGTATAGTTGGGCCACAGATGCAGTTGGATGCTGCGCAGTTTATCCGGTTTCGCATCACGCCAAAACTATCGCCGACCGAGCACGTCGCCGTGCAAACATTAGCTTAGCATCTCCCAGCCAGCCAGCGAGACGTTAATATCGATTTGGTCACAGAATCACAACCGTTCACAGCTGTTCGAAGGATAAGGACGTTTCCTTTACCCTTTGGGTTTTAATTCTTTTTTATCTCAACATTCCCAACTGTTTCCGGGCTGGGTCTGGGACCCGTCTTCTCCACTCACCAGTTTTCCGTTTTCCAACCATCACCGTCGAATGGCTTTGTATGGGGAGAGAGTGTTTTTCCGGTCCGCGACCCTGTCCGGAAAAATGCTCCCCGAGGTTCTGCTGCACGAATCGAAACGACCGACCGTTCTCAATAGGAATCTTTCGTTTATGAACAATATTTTTTGACATCCCTCTCGCTCGCATATGCCGGTACGTACGCGCGTACGTTGGCATCGTGCTCGGAGGGAAGAATAAAACAGACGCAAAAGACACTGGCAAGTGTTCAGGTTACTCTTTACAATAATGTAAGTGAGGAAATTTTATTTCTGACCCCGCGTATTGGAATTGGTTTTTCCACATTTATCTTGGTACAACACCGCTTGCGGTTGCATATTGTAGTGGCTCGGGCTTCTCTCCACATGTGGTACGCATTTGCCCGAGGCACTGTCGCATCGCTCTCTATCTCTCTCGCCCTTCTCTTCTATCGGTCAAATTAAACGTTGCATTAAACAAATCGAACAAAACAATAATTAAATCTGTCTTAAACGCTAGGCCACGAAAGAAAAAAACACGGTAATGCTAGTTGGAACGATACCTTAGCCTAAACGCTTAATGGAGAGACGATACGAAACGAAAAGACACGGCTCTGATTGTATGGGAACAAACATACCAACGAAAAGAAGAAAAACAAACCTATCCTTAACATAAAGTCTTACGCTAGGCTTATGCTATTGTCTAAGTCCCAAAACATGTCCTGCACATTCTTCACACACAAACACACATACACATTATCAATATCCGGCATGCCATCTTTAGTTGTGAGAGCTACTCACTCTCTTTCACTCTCTTCTAAGTGTCCACGCGGCTATGATTCTGGCGCGACTGTAATCGGTCTGGCAACTTCCTGTCTGTCTCGAAACCCCTCTGTTGTGTTTATACCGTCTCTTCTCTTCCTGTTAAATGCATTTTTTCTTCTTTTTCCCCCTTTTTTTTGCTCTGTTTGATAGTGCAGTTTCATGAAGTCAACGACTACTTCTAGCCAAAAAAAAACAACCCACTCCGGCCCACTGATCTTTGCACCGACGACTAACTGTGAGGCACGGTCTAAAAATAGTGCCTGCATGGTGCAGTTTCGCGGGCCGTGGATGCAGATGTGCCCGTCCGTCCGTTACCGCCTGCATGAGGCCCGCTGAAGGTGGGGTTGCAAATACCAGGCCGGTTGGAATTGGTTTTAGACATTTTCACCTTCGACTCGAGCGCGCATTGCTTTCGAGTGTCGGAGAGCACATGTGTGTATGGGGGTTTTGTTTTTACAACTTCCTGCACAAGATGATTTCATCTAACCTAGGTTAGGGTTGAACGGAGAAGAAGGTAGATATTTTTAAACCACCTCAAGTGCCACCGTTTTTGCATTCTTATGCCTTCTGCACGCTCCCACTGCAATCCACCGCTAGGTAACATAATAAATCGTTCACTGTATATGGAAACCGGGTTTCCCTCGCTATCGATCCCTTCTGTTTCGATTGTTTGGTGTTTTTAATTGCCTATTAGAAGCTACTTAATAGAAAGAAAAAAAAAGTAACCACTAAACAGTGCAGTGCGTATTTTGATGACTTTGAAGACGCGCCAAAATTATCATAAAAATAATGATAAACAAATTTAAGGTAGCTTTTTTCTGCGACTGCAAAAAAATCGAACAAAAAAAGAAGTAAACCGAAAAACAACAAGTAACAAAACAATACGAATAAGTTTAATATCTTTAGAATTGCACAGAAGTGTAATGGTTTGCACACAAAAAGTTTGATGATTGCACCTTTGAAAATGTAAACTATGACGGACAAATAGAATGGAGAAACAAATAAAATCGAAACAGTGAACAGTGAATCAGTCAAATTAGATACTAAGTCAAACAAGTAGTAGAGGAAACATCTTTAAAACAAATGCAATATATATAACGTTCATCTTCAACGCCGAAACGTTCTCCAGTGTTTTTTGTTTTTGTCCCGCTTTTAAATTGCATATTTTCTGCTGGTAATGTAAAAAGGGTTGTTTTTTTCCTTCTAAAAGACTAATAAATTAACTTCAAATATAAACAATTGCATTTCTAACGTACGCTTAAACTAAACGACAAAATAATAAGACTCTAAAGCTAGCGAATGTATGTATGCATGTACGTGTGTGTGTAACTAAATTCAAAATAAACCTTAATTTGCCTCTCACTCTTGCCTGTCCTGTGCACGCGACTGTGAGCCAGTGCTTCTCAACCGTTTGCGTTGCCGCTGCTGCTCGCAAGGCGTCTCCGAATGTAAGGCTATTAAATAATTAAAATGGCAGATTTTGATGCTTCCCGAATCGATGCTTGCAAAAAAGGTCCGAAAAAGGTTGCTTCGTGTAGTACAGTTCACTCAAGAGTTCGCCGTGTATTATTCCCTATCCGATACATTGACAGTACTGAAACCCAAAGCTTAACCTACACGTAAGTAAACGCTACCCGACAAACGAAACGTTAGGCGGATTGGATAGTATTTAGTACTGAATGAATATGAATTCCCAGCAGTTTTGGATTGCAATTGCCACACCACACCTATACCCCAGTTTGCTCGTTGTGAGAAGTAGTGCTTGTTTTCCTCAAAGGCTCATTTTGCTTATCCTTGTGTGTTTTTTTCTTCTTCCTTAAATCAATACATACTATAAGCTAATCAATTTACATGCTATATACTTAAGTCATCGATTGGTTCCACAGTAACATTGTCTATAAATAGGTAGTTTGTTATCTTTTACATCGCACTAAGTTCGCGTAGGTATGTTTTTGTTTTGTATAATTGTGTGATTACTCCACTAAGCGCACTGAACAGTTTAACAATCTGCTTGTTCAATTGTCTATTTAAGCGCGTCTCATAAGTCGTCTCCGTATTGACAATAGCTCGGTGATGAGCATTTAGTCTAAGTAACACCAAATGGTTGTATGGATGGATGTGTTTATGGGATTTAAAATGTATTCATTTATCTCACCACACATCCTCGTTGTAAATAGGCTACTATTATCTCTCTCTCTCTCTCTCTCTTCCTCTTCTTATCTATCTCTATCTGCATCTCTTTTAATTATAATTTCCTAACGCGTATAAGTATAAAAAGCGGTAGACGACTGTGTGCCTTTCGAAAAGCAAAGGCGTATGAAAATATGCGTCTCTCTGTTGTGTTCCGCACCAGCAAATACTAGCTCAAGTATGATAAGTACCACTTCGCTTCAAACCCAGCACTACCCGGGCAAGGGGGAAGGAACGTTCTTTTCGCACACTTTAGAACAAACAAAATGACTCAAAAGGTTTGACACTCGAGAGAAAAAGTTCCAGCGGTTCCGATAATCGGGAATCGCGCTTGCTGAACCAGTATGTACAGTATGATTAAATCCACTACATCTTCCCGACACACACGATGTTAAACATCGAACAAATGCTAATTACTGAATACATTTTGCATTACGATGGTGGTTGTCTAGCATGCAGCTTATTTTGTTTTGTGCTAGTAAATATTTCCTCCTCTAAAACCAAACACGGTCAAGCGTATAGCCATCCCTCACAACGCATCCCATCTGTGTAATACGTACTTGCTAACCACACTGTACAGGGTGCTTAAACGTAGTCATTGTTTTTATGCCCACTTACTCGAAAGTAATCTAAAAAAACAAACGGACAGCTTCTAGCAATGCAAATGAATGTCACTTACAACTAATCAAACAACCCAACAAACATCAAACAAACAAACAACAAGCAAATGTAAACCAAATGCGTAGTAGAAAGTAATTAGTGTTTACCCGAATCAGTCCCGAACTGTTGTCTCGCTGCAGCAGTTCCCATTTCATGCCGTTTTTTTGCGGCGAAGGAAATTGGAACCAGGTGCTTTATTTACATTTGCTACATTTGCTGATCGGTGGCAGCCAACAGCATGTAATGCCATTTTCTGTACACACACTCCTTTCTGCGTCATCTCAAAACAACGTTACAAATCAATAGTAAATATGCGTTACGTAAAGAGAAAAAGAAAACCTTGCTCTAAAAGTAACATAGGACCGGAAAATGTGTTCAAAATAATTGGATCGCATTTGAGAAACACTGCTTTCGTTGATTGGCTTGCACTAGCGACCGCTAGATGGCGCGCACGAGCGCGCAGGCGTTGTCGTACGGCTCCAACATCGCTGGACGCGTTTGCCAATAAATGCTAAGTTAAAAATTCAAGCGAGGTAACAACCTATATCAAGAAAAGCACAACCAAACTTTTTAAAACCGTTCGTCCATTCTCGCATGTAATGGAGTCATTTTTGGGCGTGAGAGTCACGCTGTTTTTTGAAGGGACAGGCAAGTATGGGTAGGAGATTGCCCACAGTGAACGGTACCTACAAAACAACAAGGCACACGTTATCAGGAACCCAACCCTCTTCTACCGCCTCTCCGTTTTTTGATAAAGATCTTGCTATAGCAACCTACACCTTCTTTCTATCTATATTATCCTGTGCAGTACCGGTCGGGTCTTTTAAAAATAGACTACAAACGCCACCTCGGCTCTGGTTTTGGAATGTTAACTACGTTCGCTTCTTGCTTGTTAGGCCTCGAAGACACAAGCACCCCTCACTGCCACAGTGTCTAATCCATCCTTTCATCCTTAACATTACTACTTACGCGCTACGAAATAACAACACTTCATCCTTACGGGGGCCTAGAACCGATGCGCTCGCGCGGAAGACTTCACCCCGAAACCGTGGGATCGGCACTTCTGACGAGGTACTCACATCCTGGAGAGACCCCACCTATCGTACGAAAGCCTTTCTAGCTTATTGCACGAAAACTGTTTCATGTTCCCCTATCCCACCCGATTCCTCACACGACCCGGCGTGTCTTCGGGACATTAGCATTAGTTTGTACATTTGTGTATGTGTGCCTGTGTGATTTTCACACTCACAAAAACAGCACATTAGGACGCCTTCCGCGCACCCTGTCGGCTGATGAGCTGGCGCAGCTTGGACAGCTCGGTCTGCAGGTTCTGGTTGCAGTCCTCGAGCGCCTCGACCCGCTTGCGGTACTCGAGATTCTCCGACACCAGTATGTCGACCCGGCGCTCCAGCTGGTCCATGTACTCCTTCTTCTTCCTTCGGCTTTCTTGGGCGGAGATCTGAGAAGGTTGGAAGAATTAGCAATTAATTTTTGCGAACTTTGAGCAGATCTTGTGGAGCAGAACTTTTCCACCTACCTTATTCTTGATCTTCCGCCGGATCTTTTTGAGAGATTTCTCCTCGGCCTTGGTCAGCGGAAGCCGGGTAGGGATGGGGTAGCCCTCTGCTAGCAGTGTTCGCTTCTCCTCTTCCGTCAAGATGAGCGTTCCCGTGGAACCCTTCTGCAAATTACACCGAATGACGTTAGTACTTCTGCGGATCTTTTGGTGTTGTTCCGTCCTCGTGGAAGGACGTACCGGTTGACTACTGATGAGCGGGGTGTGAATAGGCTGCCTCGACGAGCTGCTGGCGGACGGTGATGATGCAGCTGAGCTGTGGTGACTAGCTGTGGAGGACGACTGGCGGGAGGTAGAGTTGCCCGATTGGCTGCCACCGGCGGTGCTGCCGATCGATGAGCCGGCCCCTGTACCACCGCTCGCGTGCAGTGATGTGCGGCGGCTCGAGGCGGTCGAGTTGGCGCCGCTCGACGTGCTGCCGTGATCGGTCGGCGGTGACATGGGGGAAACGTGATGTTCGGGGCTCTGGTTGCCTTCCGACTCGTCGCTCGGCAATGAGGAGGGCGGTGTCGGTGGCAGCCCGAACGCGGTGGAGGACTGTGGTTCCATCTTGATGTTCAGCTTGGACATCACGAGCTTCTGCTGCTGCTGGGTTGAGGCCGTTGAGTTTTGCTGGGGAATGCTGGACGCGATCATGATCTGCTGATTCTTGAGCAGACTCTGTGTGGCGGATGACAGCTGGAGGGAACCGTTCTGGAGAGGGAAAGAGAGAGAGCGAGAGAAAAGTCTTAGGATGCTTCTTCATGTCTGTTGGTTGCGCCGGACACTACCTTATGCTCGAGGACAAGATCCGAGTGCGTGTAGCCGGCCATATTTCCGCCGAGACTAACGGCCGAGGCGGAAAAGCTGTTCAGGAGGGAGCCTCCACCACCTTCACCACTTCCACCACCACCACCACCGCAGCCCGAACCGATGGGGGACGGTGGACAACTCGAACTGGGCGACAGTGGCTCTTCCTTGACCGTCGTCTCATCGATATCGATGTCCGATGCGTTGCTGGCGGAGGTGGATGAGGATGAGTCGTGGCAGGACGAGCTGGAACCGAACCCGGCCAGCCCCTTCAGCCCGACGATGCTCTCCTTCAGGTTGAGGTTGTGATTCACCGCCAGATGGTTATTGTTGTTATTGCTGAGCAGACTGCCGAAGGGACCGTTCGCACCCAACGGTGCCGTCTGTTGCTGCTGCTGCTGGTGCTGTTGCTGGGCTGTCACCAAACCGTTCGACAGCATGGCACCGGCACCGTTTGTCAACAGGGACATCCCGGCGAAGGAGGGTGGCTTGCTGTCGCGCGTCTGCCCGTTGACCAGCAACGAGTTGGCATGGTGCTGCTGTCTGTGAATGATGTGCTGATGTTTGCTGCTGCCATTCATGCTGATTGCCGGATAGCATTCCTCATCCATATCTGCTGAGATGTCGTAATGGCGGAGTGGAATGGAAGGGAGAGCAAGAGCAAGAAGAAAAGACACAAAGAAACACAATTAAAAGCCATCCGTGGGTACTCTATAACTAAGCTAGGGAGTTATAAATATATCTTTTCCCCGCAAATTGATGCAAAGAAACTGCCTCAAGATACATATTCAGGTCAAAGCGAATCAGCTGCATGCACGCGCAAATGTCAGTCGCAGTTCGCGTTGTCCGTTGTTTTGACAGGTGTATTCGGAATTCGGAATAGTAGGTTTTGTTTGAACGCCTGCGCGGGACCGGGCGGTGTTTTATTTGCTGCTCCTGTTTTCTCGAGCACTCTAGAGAACGGGTTGGCTTTGCGGTGTTACATAAGACGACGGGAGGATGATGTAAATTGAGGGGGAAGCAGGAATATGGACGCAGCTTGGGGTCTTCTTAAACTTCATCTCATGGACGGGGCAGCAATTCAGGGAATTGCTTTAAGTTTCATCAGAATATGAACATGAGCGAAACCGAATGATTCAATTTTAAATTTGAAGTTCAGAGTGTACTAAACCCGACTTTTTTGTAAGTATAAACATGAAATTACTTTAAACAACTAATAAAAAATCATCTCAGATTTAGTCTTATTGAATAAGAAAATAACAAAAATCATTATTCATACATCAATTCTAATTATTGAAAACATAGAATATCATTATCCAACACAGTATGTAACAATAAATAACCGACATCAAACCAACAAACTGCAAATTCAAACCGAAACAAGGCAAAACGGCCCGATCGATTAATATTTCACCCAGCTACCGACACAATGTTGCAGCTAAATGCCCAACAAGGCATTCGACCTGTCCAAATCTTCACACCACACCGCAGCTCGTTTAGCAAAACAGGCTCCGGCACAGGGGCGGAGGACGAGATCGGGTAGCAATCGGCAGCAGAAGCAATCCTCATAAACGATAATTAATATGGTCGCTCGTAAAAGTCATCCGCCAGGGGGACCTCCCCGAGTCGCGAACGCGAGCGCGCGCAAACGCGTCGTCCACTAACGAGCCACTACCGGCCGGTAAAAAGCTTCTGTCGAGGCAAGCGGAGGCATCGGAAGAGCCCAAAATGTCAACCGATCTTGCCTCTTGGATCACACACGCGAGCCTGCACGCCAGCTACATGATTATGATCGCTTGGGGTTTGCGTTATCGTGGGCCTCGCGAAGAATGTCTACATGCTTGGCCTGTGTGTCTGTGCCTTTTCTCCCTTTCTCTCCCACTCTCTCTCTCTCTCTCTCTCTCTCTCTCTCTCTCTCTCTCTCTCTCTTGCTACACGGTAGCGTACCGGGAAGGTTGCACAGGTGAAAATGATCTTCATCTAATTAATAACCATAATAAATCGCAGCATCGAGCGCCTGGACCGGCACCACGCGTGGCTGCAACAGCGCAGTACTGTTGCAATGCAGGGAGCAAAACCGGCAAAATCCAAAACCCGTTCCAAAGATGGTATTTGCTGGTCCGGTCACTGCGCGTCGGTTCGGCCTTGCCGAGAGAGAAAGAGGGAGAGAGAAAAAAAAGCCTTCCCCCGAGCGTGCAGAAAATCAGCGCGCAATCCTTTCCCTAATTGAATGATTACAATATTGAAAGAGCTAGTTGAAAGTTGGCGTTCCCCCTCTCTCCGTTGGGCAGCGAGTCAGCGCACCGAAAGGGTCGCATTTTTCGTACTAATTGACAACTTGCTCTCCTCGTTCGTATAAGAGCTTTTCCTCGTGGAAAAGTCTCACATAATCGCCGTCGCGATCAATCGATCAAGCGTGAGCGTGCGCGCGCGCGAGCCTTTCGCGCCACGCTCGGGACGGAAATTCATTAAATTTTAATTGAAATAGTTGTGATTCCGAGGCTGGTGGCAGCGCTGGTGTAGGGTTTGAAGTAGGTTAGAGAGGCCACACGGTGCTTCAATCGACCGCATCCATTGACATTCCATCATCATCATCATCGTCATCATCGAGGAGCAAGTTTTCCGATGCACCACAACCTACACTGGCGCTGCACTTTTGCAACACTCGTCGATCGGGGTAAGGATCGGGATCGGGAGGCAAACCGTCGTCGTCTTGCAATCATAATCATAACCGCAAACTCCCGCTCCGGACCCCTCGATGCTCGATGTGAAATGACGTAAACCACACTAAATGACGCTCTTTCGATCCGTTTCGAAGGCGTGCGTTGTTGTTTTTTGTCTCTTGCCGTCTGTGCCATAGCTCGTGATCGGGCTCGTGGTGTCGTCTTCACCACGGACGTCATAATTGCCTGCCACGATGAGTCATGAGGCAGGATTTCTCTGGATTGAGGTGTGAAGGAACGGATCGTGATTTGTGACCGTCAGTTGGCAAATAGCGGTGATGTGGTTTGTGGTCTGTTTTTGTTGATTCGAGTCGCTTAAGCGCTTCTTTTAAATGATTTTGAAGGCCTTTCAAAGCACTCAAACGAACGAGTTCGACCCTTTGATTTGCTTTGCCCTAATAAATTAGTACAATCTCGATCGAGTTGCACGATACCACGCAGTTTTCCAATCGTAGCTGGGCGATCGTTTACTTTCACTAAAAGCGTCATCAGACACCGCGAATCAAACAGGCGAAGGCGAACCATCGCGCGTCACCGTCACAGACGGTGCATCACTTCATTTCGATACTTTCAAATATCACCCCAAAAAACCTACAAGCGGTGGTTGAGTTCGATTTCCATTCCACCGGCAGTTGTTACCGTTCCAACTGAGTGATGCGCGTAATGCTGTGGAGACGGTGGAGAAATGCTGTCGACACCTTTATGGCTCCGCTTTTCTTTCCTGAGTGAAGTTGCGCACAGCTCAAAGTGCACTATTTTATGGAGTCAACGCTACGCAAAGGAAAGAAACATTGAAGTTTGAAAATCTGGGAGGACTTTGATTCCTAATCTTAATTTAAAGAAAATTTCCAAACCAAACTCAACAAACGCTGCTGACTTTCTACCACTAAAAGGCAAAGGTAAATGCAGTTCGATTAACCGAAACCACCCCTCCCAAATGGAACTTGCCCTTCTTGTCCTTCTTGCCTTTCCGTTCCCCAAAAACTTCCACTCAATCACGCAAAGATCGCTTTCATTTCCATCCATCCTTCACGAAACACACGCGGGGCGTCATAAATAGTGCACCAATTCACACAGCAGCAGCAGCAGCAGCGCCAGTGTGTCCGGTAGGGCGATTGTTTCCCTTTCCCAACTGGGTGGGGGCCGATAAAACTGCCATTGTTTGAACTCGGTCAACGGCGGGCGGTGTACTGTACTGTCTATTTCCGGCACGAAAAACGATCCGAAAACGAAACGGGGAAAAGAAAATTCCACCTTTCCATTCTCTTTTTTCGGCCCGTCCCCCCTGATGCACTTTCGCTAGCCGCCATTATCAATCGCTCCCATTTTATCGCACTTTTTTTGCGCGCGGAATTCTACTCCTTTCTTCCCCCTTTTCCCATTAGATGAGCTCTTGGCAAACGGTTCGGATCCACTCACTTTGCCCAAACCCTTTAAAGAAAAAAAGATGTTTCCACCGTCATTTTTCGCGTCATAAATCGTGGCAGGCTCAATGGAACGAGACCGGGAATGTACTCCTTTTGCACACCCACACCCGTAGGGCACTCTCAGCACATTCCTACCCAAACAACCATTTTGTGCTGGTTGCTGTGGTTTACTGGGTAAAACGAACGGCGTTTCGGCGCTGCTTGCTTCAGCACATTTTTCCGTGCGTTTCGGTGCGTTTGCTTGCAAAATCGGCCCGCGGGCTGCGCTCCCGTCGCTGCCCGAACCGAAGCGGAAAACAATCGACTTTTCGTTTGAGACACAGCTTTGCAACAATGTTGCCGGAAGTATGCGACTTCAAACAGTGCCCGAAGAAACCTTTGAAGCTGTAAGCAAAAAGCCCTCTGAAACCGCCGCGGCGATGTGTGCGATCAATTTTCTCCCGATCTCCCGATAGCGCTGTGATCGTGTACGCGCGCTGCCAACACAAAAGCGACGTCGGCGGCAAAGACGGTCGATGAGCACGGTGTAATGGCACATGGTGCAGAAATGGAACATTTGTCAAAGGCGGCTTCGTTGTATTTTTTTTAATACAGATTGAAAGTGAGATTTATCGCGAGCCGTGGAGAAGTGATGCCGTGCAGCCCCGCTGGGGTTTTATATGACTTATTTGCAGGGGGAGAGCGTGGAAGGTGGATTAGAGCGATGCGAAACCGCACCAGGCAGTATACTGTGTGCAAGTGCAGTTGCGTGCAATCGATGTAACAAATCGTCCATCATGCCCGCACTCTCTTTCGTTCTCTCTCTCTCTCCCTTTCTCTGTCCGTTCCGCTCGTGGTCTCGTGCTCAGAATTTCATAATCTCGATGCGCTTGATGTGGAGCTGTTTGTCGCCCTTCGTCGCCCCGGGCCTTTTTCCAGCCTTAGACCCAGCGGTAACGCCCGGCAAACATGATGGAAGTGACAAATGCAATTGGCTGCAGATAAATCATGCATGGTACTGTGCAGCGGCTGTACAATTATTGTCATTTCCATTGCATTGGTTCCTACCCGCCGTTTCCCTTGGGCGGGTGTGATCGTTGCCTTGGGCTCGGACTGCTCTGGTTGATCTGGGTGGTGCTCTTCCTCCAGCGGACCATTTCACAACGAACGGAACGGCTACGGGAACGGCAGGACGGCGCAGCAAGATGTTTGATTGATTGTGGGCTATGGGAAGCGGTGTGTATGGACAAATAGTACAGCATACACGGTTGTATTTCCTCATTCAAGGCAAGGCTAGTGAGTGTGCAGGTGTTGGAAACAATTAAATCAATAAAAATGTCAAGAGCACCTTTATACTCCTTTATATGAAGCTATAACATAAATAACTGCTGGAGGGATGGTACTTATTATTTAATAAGAAATTGAATGCATCCAATACAATGAAAAATGAGATAATAAACGAACAAAATGGACTTCAAAACAAGTGTTACAGTCCATTCAAAACATGATATTAACAAAAACAAATGGCAGGATAGAGAAAACCATAATAAAAGAAATACACAAATTGAACAGTGACTTGTGAAAACCCTTCCACACATCATTGGCAGAACATTAACGAGCTCCATCACACCCAACAGTTGGAATGGCAAACGCTTTCGGACATTTATCACAACCTCACGCCGAACCGGGCATGAATAAATCTCTCCCGTTGCGTCATAATTCATCTTAAGCGCTGCTAAATGGCTGATCTGTCAGACTTTATCGCTCGATGTGCGTGCGAGGTACTGAAACGAACTGAACCCGGCCGTACCGTCGCACCACAGCCTGTTCGATCATCAGCATTAAAAGCAATCATACTCGAAGCCCGCTGCTGCTCCATTCCATTACCTTCCTTCCACGCACAGAGTGTGTGTGTGTCATTTAGCGACACTTTTTATGTCTTTAATTGGCTGTAAACACGTGCTAAGACGTCCCACCACCACGCTGCACGCACGCTGCCAAAGAAACGTTCGACCTGGCACGGACAGCAATTATAATGCGTAAGAGGATTTGTTTCCTTTTGCGCCTGCTTCTTCTTTGCTATTCAAAGCAGCAGCCCCTAGAAGAAGAAGGTTCAATGACATTGTGTCTCGAGAGGAGTTCGGCATGGAGATAAATCAATGGATCGTTTACAATGCTTCCACAAATGCCCCGTAGACGGGACCACCCGAGCATTTGGGTTGAAAATATCAACACGAGCATAGAAAAAAAAACCCACACACCAACAACACGCAACACCTCTCGATAGACTTGCTCGGGGATGGCTGGAACGATTGATCACGATCCTCAGACACTCCCATTCGTGCGTGTGTGTGTGTGTGTGTGTGTGTGTCTGTGTGCCTTCAAATCTATGAGCTATGACTCAATCTTCGTACCTCGCATACCTACTCGAGCCCGTCGTCTGTCAGCACGGGTTACGCTGCGTTACCTTGCTGCGGGCGAGCAAGCGACGAACCCTCTTTTTCCCCTTTCGAGATCGCGATCTCTAAAACCATTTGCTCCAGCAATTCCAGCGCCAAAGAGATTGCAATCGAAGATCGTGAGTCGATAGTGCGCAAAAACGAGAGGAGATGATGAGGGAAGTAGAAAGAGAGACAGAAAGGGAAGACAAAAAACGAGAGCACTTCACAGCGCCGGGTGAGCGGTCAGGAGAGCCCGCGCGACCCAAAGTGAAATGGATCCATCCCAAGTGCAGTGAAGTGGTTTGTGCTATTTTATTCCATGAATGAATTTTCATTCAGCATCACTCAAGAACGGCGTCAACGGTTTTGCTTTTATTTCTGTTCATTGAAGTGGAGGCAGCAAGAGGGAAAAGGGTGCTCACGCACACCCCTAGCAAACCACACGGATGTCGGCATTAAGAACAGGGGGAGATGAAACGCCAGGGGAAGCAATCAGTGTGGCTCACCGTTGGGCCCAATAGTGACATCAATGCAATCTCGTAGATCCGTGAGACATAAACGGCTACGGGCTAAGGTGCCCCGGAGCACCCGGAGCACCCGGAGCACTCGGAGCGCTATTTGAGATGAAAACAAATACCTGGGAAGAAAGCGCAGAAATTATGTCAATTTTTTTGTGGTGCGTTGAGCGTGTGTGTTTAAAATTACTTCTCGGAGGGAATGTGTTTCCCTTGTTTCGTCTTTTCTGTTTGTGGCGGCTACCTTTCCATTTTCCTAGGAAGCTGGGAAGGTGTGAAGAAGAGCTAGGAAGAGTTAACCACCATTCTCTCCCATTTCTAAGTTCTACGCGCAAACGGGAATAAGTGTTTGAGAACCAGTGTCACCAGTGGACACAAGCATTAGCCTCCAAGCGTATCAGCACACGGCACTTGGACCAGCGGATAGACAATGAAAGAAATGGTAAAGTCATAACTATCATATCGAAGTTGAGTGTTGAGTAGAGAGGCCAGCTAAAGAAGAAACTGTGGGCCTTCCCACAGTTACTGGGATGGGATGGTTGGTTGAAGCAACACCCAGATCCAGACTGTCAGCTTTGAGCGGCTGATCCAACAGAGAGTACAATAAAGCCTACTCAAATGTCTCTATCTGGTGTCATTTGAATTGTTTGAGGTCAGTCTGGTGAAATCAAATCCCATCAGAATTGTAGAACATTTCAAATGCGTGAATGCTCATTGGAAAGATCTGTTACCACACTTCAGGTGCGTTGATCAAGTACGGAGACAATTGAGGTAAAAATATTTGAATTAAGAAGAAAAAAAGATGAAGAACTTAAGGTATCAAAAAGGGAGATATTCCTTAACCTAATACTACGATTTCAAAACATACGGTATCATTCCTTCTTACAAGACGTACAAATGTATCTTCTCTCCCTCTGAGGCGCGCGTGGAAACCACAGAAAAGCAAATCATTAAATAACAATCAGCACATAACAGTACTTTAGCTTTTTTTATTACTATTTTTTGTTTGTGTGTGTTGTCGTTCGTTTTTTCGCTAAAACGAAAAGGCCGAAAACATACACACAGCTACAATAAAATCCTCAATAAACCTGTCAAACGCGAGCCATCGTTAGGCAGGGGGCCCCAACAAGGGGCACTTGATTGAAAAAATAAAATAAAACAAACGCAGAAAGGCATCCGCCCGTTGTTCGAGCAGAAAAAAGAGCTGTAAGCTGTCAAATGTGGCTCTCGATATCGTTTGCCTGCCGGAGCTTCCCAGCACTTTCTTGCCCATTTCTTCGCCTTATCACACGGCGAATGATCGGACTTGATCGCATTTTTTATTTAAAAATAACCTAAGAAGCAATTTCTGATGTCTTCAAAATTCTTATTAGCATACGTGAAAAGAAGAGCAGAAAAATATTCCCAAAACTATAAAGCACAGCTCGAACGATGGCGTAGAAAGGGCGCGTCAATGGAAGTGCGGCGCGGACGCACTCTGCCGCAGCAAAGGGCTAAAGAGCTTCCCAACGCAAATGCTCCGTTCTACTTCATTAACATATTTGCTAAGCCATTAAAATGCTCGCTTCTCAGGTGTGTGTGTCAGTGCGTATACCCGATTTTCTGGTTTTTGCCGAAAAGACAAACAACAAATGGTATGAAATAAAAGTTTCATAGCTGTGCGAAACGCGACAGTGAGTGGTTGAAAAAAAAACGAGGAGAATTAAACCCAAAAATCTTTAAACCGCGTCGGGCTCGCGCTTGCGCACAGGAACAAGTTTTGCTTCGCGTTTTCCGCCGCACGAAGCTTTAGTGAGAAACTGGTGGTGGTGGCGCGAAATGTTGCTTACGGTCAGCATAATTCAATCGACCTCAGAACCAGCCCCACTCTTGAGAAGGGGGAAGGAAAACCGGGTAAGATAATCGGGGCGGCATGTGCGCAAAGCAAACAAATTCGCAAATAAGTTATGCAATCTTGTCGAAAAGTTTTATTGTTTTCACTTTTGAAACCGAGTCAATTTCGAGCCTTGGGGTAAAGGGAAGAGGTTTAATGCGGGGTGCGTGTTCCGGTTGCCCTCGCCTACCTCCCCTCCCGGCTAGCCATTAAAAAAAGACCGGCAGTCCCCGGGAGTGTTCTGGTCCGCGCGGGTGGGAAATGCGAAACGAGTTTGCTTTGCGACGTTTTTTTGTGCTTTTCACTCATTTGCTTCTTATTTGTTTTCTTTCGCATATAACTCGTCCATTAAAAAAAAAAAACAAAAAAATCTGGGCAAATAACTAAAATTTCGCACGCAGTGTAAAATGAAAAAAAAAATGCGCTTCACGCATCAAAAGCAAATTGGTTTCAGATTTTACCATTCGCGGGGTTCGCTCAGCTGTGTTGCCTTTTTTACTTAATTGTGTCTGTGGGTGCACAAATTTGGGGTGGGGACAAGAGTGATATTTTGGGGAGTGTATAGCGCGTTTCAAAAGGAAAACTGGTAAATCGAAAAGGGCATAAATGTATAAGTGCCACAACGCGACTGATAGTGCGAGTTGTGCGAATTGTTTTATGCCACTCTTCCAATGCCGAACGCCTTCCAAGGCGCCTGAGCCGGCGTGAGTCTGGGAAAAGCGGCCGGGAATAGGAGCGGGAGGTTAGGTTCAATGAACTGGAAGAGATTTTATGATTCTAAAACAAAAGTAAACCCTTTAAGAAGACAATTAAGACACACATTTGAAGCATTAACAGTAAATGTTTTAAGTTGTTTAAGGTCATAGTTTTCTACTGCATTTCTTAAATATTGTTTCAAACAGTGGTCAGGAAATAAAACGTAAAGCAGTCACACAATGATTGGATAAAACGCTGCCATCAGTGCTGCGTGTTTTTTTTTTCTTCAACACTTTATCCAAAAATAGCCTTCCCTTACTTCCGGTTGGTTGCACCGAATCGAAAATCTCCCACCGAAAAAAAAGCGAAAAATAAAACACAAGAAGCCAAAAGCCAGCCTCAAATTCAAATTTCTCACGCACCATGCACAAACACCCGTTTAATGCCCCCCCTTAACGAGTTTGTCACATTTGGGTTTGGGCCGAGCTTAAAGTGGCGTCGCGCACACGTACGTTCGAAAGTTTTGCGACCAAATCCGAGCGATCGAGAAGACGACGGAACAAAATCCAAAATTAAAAAAAAAAAAAACGACCCAAAAGGAAAAGCGCTCGAAAACACTCTTGTCCAATATATCCAATTTGTCGATAAAGCTGAGCGAAAATTGCGTCGTTTCGGGGAGCGTTGGGCTTGCGCTAAGATGGTAAGCGACGAACGCCGCACGAGCTGGACGCCCCCTCTCTCTCTCTACATTGTAGCGGTATTTAGCCGTTGCCGGGTCGAACAGTGGCCCAAATAGAAGAGCAAAAAAAACGAGCACTTCCCCGTATTTGGAGGGCATGAGAGAGCAGCAAAATGGTTGTGGCGGATGCGGAAGAGTAGCGGAACCGATGCAAAAACGAATCAAGAAAAACGATCACACACCCCCTCGACTGTTCGGGATGCCGAGCACGTGCATTATCTTTGCGCAAACGAATGTGCGAATGCGCATTAAGCTGCGCTCAAAAGTTTGGAACGTTAAGATTCATTGATCAACGAGGTTCGCGAATACAATTGGATCATTCTTCTTGTTGGCAGATAAAGCGTTTGGCTGAGGAAATAACAGCAAAGTTAAACTGCTCGAGGAAGCAAATTGACTTCAATATAGCTTTATTAATTGGCTGTTTGTAGAATCAGAAGTGATAGTTGTCTATGCCAAACAACGGCCGCGGATTAGCGTTGCAATTTGTACTTAACGACGTTAACAAAAACATCATTTTTTGCCTGCATTACTTATCCTTGAATAATGCCAGTTCAACTTTCAAATTGTTTGTTAATGCCACATGCGCTTGGAAGAAAGATTTGTGCACCCCAAAGAGAGGCTAGAGGCGCCCAACCTCCTGGTAACTATGTACCACTATTCGCAAGTTTTTGGGGCGATTTTTTTTGTGAGCGTGCGTTCTTATCCTGTTTCATTTATCGCGGAACAAGTTGGGCGACTATTATGACATTTTAAGACAACTTTCGCACCGCACCAACTCCACAGTATACGTGCGTCACTGACATTTTGACTGTTAAGGTGACGGGTGCCCGAGGTGAGGTGAAACATATTCAACAAGAAGCCGGAGCAGTAAGACAAAATAGAGCACACGCGCTGTCTTTGGGTAGTGTTTTTTTTTTGTTTTGCTTTACTTTTCCCACATCTCGTTTAATCGAGAGGGAAAGAAAGAGAGCGCAAGGAGACGTTGTTGAATTTGTCAAA
This sequence comes from Anopheles coluzzii, assembly GCF_943734685.1. Lineage (NCBI taxonomy): Eukaryota > Metazoa > Arthropoda > Insecta > Diptera > Culicidae > Anopheles > Anopheles coluzzii. Next base: position 69,420,705 of record NC_064671.1, on the reverse strand, counting down.
CCGATCACGTCTGTGCGTTTGCTTGGGGCACCGAGACTTGCAAGATATTTCGCTGATCAACCGCTGATCACGAGAAAGCGCATTTCGATCGCAATACGCACATACACACACCCGCACGGGCTTGATTCGGCCGGACCAATTTCTTATTCACATTCGCCACCTGGATCGCCCAAATCAAGGGGGTTGAAAATGACTCAATCTGAGTACACACGGTACTGCTGTAGAGGCTGTTTTGCGATCAACTTCATGCGTTTCAATTTGCAACGGGCCTTTCCCAGGCTCAAACGAATCGATCCGATTGCAATCGTACCGATAGCGTAATGTATTTCTATTCCACCACGACCGCTACACACTCCGATGCTGAGTCATCCAGATGCTGAGCGAGGGGAATACCCCTTTACCAAGCCAAGGACAGGACGTACATAATCCTAAACATGGACGAAAAAATAAATAAAAGGGAACGTGCGCCACTCTAGGACACAGCCAAAACAATGCAAACATCGATCACCCCCGGGTTGGCTCGATCTCAAACGCCGATTAGGGTCGACTCCTCCACAATCCCGGGGCTTCACGCAAAAAGAAAAAAAGCTGTGGCTAGAGAATACACTGCGAGTGAATTTCTCATGTTAGTTCCCAGACGAAGAGTTCTCCCTACTGGAACTTCAAGCGCCACTCGTAAATCGTGATGCTGATCGATCGTGAACGTACTCCACAAAGCATCCGTACAATCAATTAACATCTCATCTGGCATTAAGGAGGTCTCGAGGGATACGGCTAGCGCAAGACGCCGAAGAAGGGGCGAGCTAAGAGATCGTGGCCCCCGGGGGAGCTGATCGAGCTTTCATCATCGCTGCAACACTGTTGCAAACGAACCAAACAACCAGAGAGTTTCCCATTCCCAGTTGCAATTGAGCTGCAGCGTGTGTGTGCAGACACAGCAGCCAAACCAAACCGGTAACCGCATGCAGCGCCAACCGACAAAACAGCAGCTTAATGTCACTGCAGCCGCCGGCTTTATTAGTCACCTCGCGGGGCTGCTGCATTTCAGTCGCTATTAAATAATTGTAATCGCATTCCGGCTAACCGATTACTCGACAACCTCAGCTCCCCGAGTTAACGGTTCTGCTGTACAGGGAATGACGAGGACATTGGGGAGAAAAACGTTTCATTCACCTATCCGGGTTTGAAAAGTGCTGCTGCCGTTGAGCACTATGTGCTCAGGATGTCTTTCAAAAAACAAAACAATTTGTTGAAAATTTTAGAACCTTCTTGTTTCGATATCGACACTCTCACTTTCGGAAACCTTGAATATGGGTTGAGCAAATTAAAGACATTTGCCTTTTTTTGGTTAGGTAACCTTGTCGCGGTACTACAAATATGCATAGCAGAGCCCAAGAGACACTAGAGGCACTGTTTGATCAGATGGTTGAGACTCTTGTTCCTTGTTTTGTCGTATTTTGCCCATAGTGGTGCTCCGGCTGACTGTTGGAAGCAAAACCACACAGCCTAACCTCAACTCCGACGTCTAGCTTCGGCCGTGTTGGGATTAAATAACTAATCCTTGTCTCCCTCACTCAAGTTTGAAGCTCACTCAGGCAACTCTGGAACGTGTTAGCACCGGAAGCAATGCAATCGATCTCGCTGCACGCGAGGCTGCACGCCTTGCAAAGCTGCCATGCTTTTTGCAATGCTTTCCAGAGGAACCATTAGTAGGAGGACCTACCACACGACAAAACATGCCAGACGTTTCCACCTAATCGTCTGTTAGGACCTAATTCCAATCAGTTCTTAGACAAATGAAGTGACATTTCAGCACCGACTAGGGTATTAGATACTCAAAACAAACAAGGGAGTAGAAGGTTGCAAAAAAAAAAACCTTAAGCGGGACCATCGAAAATGTTAACCAGATCGAATATTATTCGGAGAATAAGCGTGCTGCGTTTTGTATCTAATCGTACTACCGAGATGAGGTTTAAGACGCACACTTGGGCAAATATTTTCCATCCTTTCCTCTCTCGGCAGCCTCTCGAACGAAGCTTCGAGCGTTAATATCTAGAACAGTCGATGGGAGGAAGAAGAGACCATGCACGGTTAACAAAAAAAGCCTTGACAAGCTCCCGTGTACGTCATTGTAAGCCTTCAACTCAGCGCTTCAGTTGACAGTTGCTCCATTTGTTGCGGTGGTGCTGAGCAACACACGGCGAAGACAGTGTGGCGTGCTGTACAAATGCCAATATTGATTCAAGTGATCGCATCCAGCCATCCCGTACCCGGGCATTACGTAAAGCCGGCCCCAGGCTGATGGGGGAGTATATCACATACCGGAGTACCCGGAAACACTGGCAACCGCTCTAGGGACCAGCAAACTTACCATCCATCTTGTTCTGCAGGCTGTGCGGGGAGTCGGGAATGGTGTCCGGCAGCGAATCGCCGTCCGAGTTGAGGCTGTACGAGTGTTCGGTTTTGATCGGCATGCACGTCCCGATGATGGCGTCCGTCATCAGCTTGTCGTTCAGGATGACCGGCGGCAGCTTCGAGTGTGGATCCATCCAGTCCTGGATGTCCGGATAGTTGGACATCTTCAGCGTGTCCTGGAGGTTCTGTTGGAAATTGGGAGAACACAATACAACACGATCAGTTTCTAATTGAATCGAACAAAAACAAAACAACAGCACTGTTTGTTTGCATTATGTTAAGTGAGTATGGAAATGATGTTGTGAGTGCTTGCTATTTGCCTCTCCCGGAAGCCAATGGGAACGGTCAAAGATGCTGCCATCACGCTTCGATGATCTCACGTGCCATCTTTCGCGTATGCAGTCGTATAAATTATTCATCTTCGGGTGCAGGTTGAATGTATCGTTCGATTGAAGTTGTGCCGCACGAAAGTAAACATAGCGAGAGAGAGAGATCAAGAGAGAAGGAGAGGAAGCGCCTCGCAAGGTGCATCGAGCGAGCCCATTCTTGTACAATCTTCAAGAGGGGATCTGTTTCATTCAAGCAGCACCAACTCGAGTGAGCTTACTCCCATCGCCGTTTCTTTCATCTTTGGCGCGGCGCCTTAAACGTCACATAGCTGCCATCAATTTCAGCCTTTTATGAGCGATCTGTATCACAAACGCTCCATTTCTGGAAGCGCAATGAGCGGTTAAACGGCCGCTTGATCAACTTCCAATCGAGCTGATCGAGCTGAATTGCTCTGGTCGCGCGGCATCACCTGGCGCCCAAAGTAATTTGTCCACCCGTGGCCCAACATTCCGACCGTTCCTAAAGTCACACATTCTCCCTGCATACGGTTCTCAAACGGTACAAGCACAAAACATTCAAACCCCACGGGACAGCTTAAACATCAATTAAAGTGTCTCTCGAATCGCATCGAGGGGGTTCGTTCTTTACGCGCTCGCTGCAGTCTATCGTTTTGTGTGTGCGCTGTACAATAAATCGATCTCGTTCCAGCCACCCGGTACGGGTATGGCTTTTGAAATAATTATCCTCACAATCGGAATGTGGGCCATATGACAAATCGCTGTTACATATTCCCACCCAAAAAAAAAAACGGATCAAACGACTTCAATGCACGTCGAGCGGGGTTGGCGTACAATTTTAAACGATTTAGTAGATTCGATGATTTTGAAAGTTCTTTAACAGCTTTCGAAAGTGCGTGCATGCACTTTCCTTTCCCTTTGCGCCCCTCGCCACGACTGCACCCGAACGGGGGCAACAGAACGCAGGGCTCGGCAATGATGATGATGATGGATTTAGCTTAAAACAAAAAACAGCCCCAAGATTAAGTTGTTCAGCTGCTGCCCCACCCCGTGGCAAAGAGAGCGAGTGGAACCGGTCCTTTTGTGAAGAAGGAAAAGACGCTTCGTATTGCATGGGTAACGGTAACGGCGTTGTGTATTCCCTTCCCTTGCGAGCGCTCACATTCCCGGCCACATTCCCAGTCGCATTCCCGGGCAAAGGGTATTAGTTTTTTTTGTATTATTTCACTTGCTTTTAAATACCAATCAAAGGGCATACATACACAAAAAACAGAATGGAAAACATACGCATCGAGCATTAATGTTCACAGCGAGAAAAACGGTTTTTTCCCCGTCCCGGTTTTTGCAGCAACATTCTAAGCGCACATCAGCAGCGAAACAAATGAACCTTCTATCGCGGGGCGGCAAACCCGATCATTAGCATACGTAAGGGTGTAAGTAGGGTTGGTCCCATACCGAAACGGGTCTTCTCTATACGCACCTGTTGGTTCCAAATTTGCTCCCATGCATTCCCAGTGAGACCCAGTTTTTTTTTTTTTTTATTTAAACGGGAGCACACTGCACATTCGTGAGGCATGGTTGTTCATCATTTTCACAGGTCCCATCCATCCCTTCGCTATTTATTGCCTTGTGAGGTGAGTAAACACTGATTTGACTCCGTCCGTTTGCATGTGAACGAACTGCTAATCATAACAACAAAAGGGCGGCATTTTTATTTCCCCTCACCGACAGCTTCATTTAATTGACTTCACGTCCGTTGTTGCTGCTTGCTAGTGCATTTAAATTGGAATTAAAACGAACGATTTGAACTGTTCAAGCGGCGACGAACCTTTTATTTGATTTCTTTTTGCTTTTCTTTATTTTCAGACAGTAACATTTTCTAATATTTTTTTTCAATCGAAACTGTGTTTTATTGTGGACAAGACCATCCGCTGCTTTACTTTATTCCCCAGGCAAAGACGCTCAAAAGGCCGATCGCGACCGAGAAAAGCACGATCGGTCGAACCCTCTCTCCAAAATGCGCGCGCGTACCATCAGAACAAAGCCATTTCCATTTGAAGAAAGGAAAGGTCGCACATTTGTGTTTACCTTTCTTCTTTGCTGTCCGCCCTTTGCACCACCACCACCACCATTCCACCCATTTCACACGTGCATCCGAGCGCAGTTCGATAACGCGTAACGCCGCATCGATGGCGGTGCGGTGCGACACTTTGCCGCGAACATCGAAACAGGTAGAACTACTTTCATTTTCCAAACCTGATATCCCTTTTGCGCTCACTATCACCCTTTTTATCCCCGCACACCCCCCGTCCGTCATCCACCCCTTTGTAAACACACACACACACACACATACTGCACTATCTAGATCCTTTCCTTTCACCGCGGAGCCGCGGCCCTTTTCGGGGTTGGTCCGGACCGGCACACAAACGAGCCCTTTACAGTTTCCTTTATGCGCAACGCATAAACTTGTGGCACTTTGTGTGGCACAGGGGAAAGATGGCTTTTTGCTTTTTGCTCTCTCTCCCTCTCCTTCTCTTTCTCCTTTCCTCGACACCTTTCTTTTACTTTTGCTCTTCACATATCTCCAGCATATCCGTGTTTGATCCTTTCGTTTTTCTCTCTTTCTCCGCTTACTTGCGGACCGTTGTATTAATCGAACAGCAAAGGCTCAAGAAATGCAATAAAAGAATCTCAAACGAGCACTGTCCTTTTCCGGAGTTTTTTTTTGTTCAAGACAGGCACCGTTTAATTCTACACGCTGAGGACACTGTGCGTGACTTTTTGTAACTCAACCAGTGGACGTTTCCCAGCGTGCCCATTGAAGGTATGCATTTTCTCATCATTCTTCGCTTTCTTCTCCCTCTTCTTTTTTACTTCCACACGTTCCATTCCGATCGGTGAAAGAAAAGTGCTATCGCCGTACAACTACCGCACTTAAAATCGATCGAGTTTTCGGGATGGGGATTTTGAAAAAAAAACCCCGGCCGCGATGAAAAGAGGCAGAAGCGTGAAGAAGGCAAACGAAGCAAACAGAACCGAAAAGGCCGCCCAAAACCGAAATGATCCGGGGCGCACAGCGCGGCGTGGAAAAATACCGAAACCGATTATCGCTTATTATTTTAGTGCGTAGTACACGATTATGATTATTAAAGAGGCAGAAAACAATCTTATTAATCGATACCTGCGTGCGTGACTGCCGGGTCGAGGTGGGCCGGTGATATTGGTCGGCATATTTCGTCCTGCTTCGCTGTTGAAAGCGCGCTCCATTGCTTCAAAAGGGGGAATGTATTTAAAACAGATCTTGCTGTGCTTTTTTTCTCCCTCGTGAAGGACAATTTCTTGTTGAGGAAAAAAAGGAGAAAAAGTCCTTTTTCTCATGCCTATAAAATGGTTTCAAAATTAAACCATTCGTTACAGGATTGCTTTAGAGGGAAGGAGGGCAATTTCAGGCACATCATGTCACAGACCGGAAGCTCCAATACGCTGCTTAAGGATGGTGGAATTGAGAAATAATAATGATGCTCGTTCAGTGTCATTCTGATTAAATAATATGAAATATATCAAGGGAAAGAAGACGTCGAAGAGCTGATGCTACGTTCAATCTATTTCAAGTGAACGGTTTCTATTTATCTTCTGAAATTAATCTTCGTTTGCACCGTTCAAAGGTTAAATAGGAAAGGGTATGAAAGAATGCTAGCCACCCTCATCAATTCCACCAAACAAGCACACACACACACACAGACACACACAAACACACCTTCTAAAATTCGCCTACATTTCGCCCTCCCGTGCCGAAACCATGACGAACGACTTTGCGAAACGATACGTTAGGCAACCCCGTGTTAGAAAAAAATCCCCGTGTTGCCGCGTCTAACGCGCTTGTCGGCTGTTTTGTGACTTTCACTGCTTGAACTATTTCACCCCTCGCTTCAACGTCCTTCCCCGTCGGTCTGCCCCTTGTTGACGTACGCAAATTCCTAAACTGCATGCATGCGCCTTCTGCATCCCTCCCGCGCGAGCACGATCTATCTAGCGCTATGCCCAATCCATTTCACCTTCTTAGGCGGGACCAAGCGAGCGTATTCGCCGATCAATACCCAACAAAACCAACCACCCTGCATGGGGTGGAGTCTCGCACTCTCGGCCCTAAGTGATCTTGTTTCTCTTGCTGTCAAGAACTGAGCTTCCTCCGGGCTTGCCCCACCCTACGCGCTCCGGCGATGATTGGGCCCAAAATGATCTGTTTCGCTGTAGCGTAGGGCTTTTGTAACGGGGGTGACCTAACCACCAAGAGCCGAGGAGTGTGTGTGTGTGTGTGCCAACGGCTCGCTGGACCCGCGCAGGACGCGCCCGAAATCCTAACGCCCCGAAACAGTTTCACATTTGACCCAGAAAGTGGCCACAACTTCCAAATTGAAGCTGGACACAGTTTTAGCTACAGACCGAGTGTGTGCGCAAAAAACATCGGTTTCTTACACGGGTCGTATTTGTGTTTTTTTTTTGGTTTGCAAAAATTCACGATTACACAATCCGCAATCTCCGGTCACACCGGGCTTGCGTGGTGTTTGAAAACACGGGAGGTGTTTTATTTTTCCATCCGCTCCATCGTACCCGAGCGTGACAGAAACAGCCTGTATCGACACGGAGAGGAAATCAATCGATTTTTATGTTTTCGGTGTTTCTTTCACGCAGGGAAATGAAAGGTTTACGCAATAATGTTGCGAGTGTATGCCCTCAGGGGGAAACGGCAAGACCGGTAGCGGCGAGAGAAACCAAATTTTAACCTCAAAACTCAATCTCACTTTCATCGGTTTTTTTATCACAGTTTCCAAAGCGTTCCTTAGTGTTGGCCACCAATAAGTTTGAGTTTTGGTAGACAGAACGGTGACGAATTCACGTCACTCGATGCAAACTGTGGCCAAGCGAGTCAAGAAATCCTTCAGCTTGTGTAAATATTGAACAATTTTGAGGTTCCTTTTCGGCCACCGTGTGGAGCGTTTGCATGCGCGTTTAATGCATGAAGCGCATCGAATACTGCCGGCCGTCACGCTACAAGTAATCTACCCAAAAAAGGAGACGGAAGAATAATAGACCATCATGACGTTGGCACAACGAAGGCTCCCCAAAACGAATAGTGCAGCTTAGAAGATGCACATACACACACAACAAATAAAACGCTCAAACTAACATTGAAAGTGAAGCTGCCGCTTCGTTCCCATTCATTTGCAAATTGTGTGTACCTTCAACTGAGCTGAAGAGTGCATAATGTGTTGACATTTCAGAATCCGACGAAGGCGAAAGGGGTGGAATTGTGACAAACAACAACAAGAATGAAGACAACCTCTGGCAAGAAAAAAAAACAAATCCGGACTTACAGCGTACACGAAATGAAGCGAAAATTTAAATAAATCGCCTCTCACCAGACTAGGCCGCGGGCATCATTTTTCACCGTGCTGCGGCACCTTTCCATTATGTGGCTGCGAAACGAGTTTGCCAATTTTTGGAGCACAGGCTGAGCGTGCGGGCCACCCCCCTTCTCTCTTCCCCGTCAAATGTCAAACGGTCCTCATCTATCTTTCACTTGTGATTCACTTACTGTCTAAAATCGAAAGCAAACGCTTGCTCCGTACGGGGGATGGTTGGCAATACGCTAAGCAACGGGCGATTCATAGCGAGCTGCACCCAGCAGAAACTGCACGATCATCTTCATTACTACACGGCTGCTGATTGATTTGATGACACATTTTTCGCTCCATTCGATGGAATATGTAGAACCGAATCATAACTCACACACACGGGGCGAAGGGCGATAATTGTGTGTTTTGCTTCCCCAAAATGAAGATCAAGGAATATGGTAGAGAAAGAAAGGCTATTCTCACGGAAATTTAAAACTCTTTAAAAATTATTACCATACCATTAAACTGATTAAAAGCTCAAAACAAATTATGAAGCACATAAAACATAACCACCCATAAGCCGGATGCAGCCATGTTATTAGCAACAATAAAATAAAACTCAATTTCCAACGCGTTCAGTTCCATTTCACCTTCTGCTTGTTGCCAAGCGCCCGTCGCAAGCGCATTTCAGTTGTACTGAACACTGCAACACAATTTGCATATGATCCCTTCTTTAACACCGCCACACTCGATCGTACAATCGTAGTAGGGCCGTCACGGTGTAAACCTTTCGCCTTTTCGCGGTTCACAAGAGCTTTAATTTTCGCAACAAAAAAATGCCAACAAAACAGTATCGATCAGCCTCCTCCCCGGAGGCACCGAGCTACAAAAGATTGATCGCCCTGCAGACGACGAACCCGGTGGAGAAGAAAGTGTGTTTGTATGTAATTAATCGTGATTGATTTTTTCGCGAATAATGCGCAAAGACAGCAACAAAAAAAAGCAAAAAAAAACCACACACACACACACGGTTACGCCCTGCACGCTTTTTTTTTATTGATTTTTGAGCCCTTTTTCTTCTGCTCGATTTTATAATGCCCTATACACCCTTCTGGTCGCTCGGACTGATAAGCGGGCAGTTGACTTTCTCCTTTCATATTTTCGCTCTCCTTCGCTCCTCACCTTTTGAGCTTCCGGAGCAACAGGGAGCAGGGGAGTAACGAACTCATTTCCCTTCCACTCACTCTCTGATTAGCGTGCGGCCGCAATTTTGTGCAAACGGTGTAATTTTGGTTCGGCACCGAACGACGAACCCGATCCAGGTGGGGGAATTTGAACAAAATCGTGGCAAACTACTACGAAACGAGTGATCCTGCTTATTAGCAAGATCTATTTGAACGTACACACGCTCCACAGCAACGATAATACGTTCTCTGCTTATCGCGCCATGCCATTTTAACACAGCACTCCACCAGCGCTCTTATCGGTCAAGGGCCGACTGCACGAAGATCAAGTGCAGCAAACGCGTGTACGGATTATTCATCCAACGGCTCTCGTGTTTCACAGCCCCACGTGATCGCTACCCGCTGCAACTGCAGTTGTTTGTCCGAGCAAGCAAAAAACCCCGAACGCAGCATGCATCTCTTCAGTCACATTGTTTGTTCATTCATAAAAAACGGTGAAGGTTCGGTGAGGGAGACGGTAAGGTGCGAATATGACTAGCGTGTTCTGTATCAGGGTGTTTGGATTTATGAATGAAACTTGAGAGGAAGGGTTGGTACAGAACAAGACCATTTCTTGGGACAGTCGACGGAGTTGAGTTTCGCGTTGCATTGAGCGAATGGTTGTTTGGTTGATTTTTGCACCGATTTGTATGATTTGCTTACAGACTGGTTTCCAGGTTTGGGAAAACCCCAGCAACCCTATGTCGCCAAAGATGACGCAAGCCTCAGCGCCACAGATCTCCATATCTTAAAGCGTGTTAGCCACTCACGCTCTCTTTCTCTTAAAAAAAAAAGCCTAAGCTAAGCTAATCTCGGCATGACACGATGACTCACTCCATTTGCACCAGCCTCCTAATACATTACTCAACATTCGCTTGGAAATTGCAGTGTCGTTGCAGGTTCCACACGCGCCCCAAAGCCAGCGCCAAACCTCTTTTCTCCACCAGAACAACCACGATGACGCCCAGTGCCTTTCGAAAACTCCCAACCGGATCGAACAATCGAACCCTGGGTGGCTGTCGCTGCTAGGGGCATAACGGTTTCTTGGCGCAGACCCTATTACCTTCCCGCCTGTGTCGCCTGGGTCACCGCTGGGAGCGACGCAATTCCTCGACCTCTCGAACGGTTGAGACATATCGCCGGCAGCGTCTCCTAAGCGCCAAACGACTCTCGGGTCCAGCGGATCTTGTGCCCGTACGATGTTACATTCTTCGTGGTACAAGGGAGCAACCGACGAACACCACCAGCTACCGTGTGCACAATGGCCCGCGGACAGGTTCGTTCTTTGGAACCCGCTGCACACATTCCAACTGCGGGCAGGTAAGAATGTGCGGAATGTTTGGCCTTTTGGTGCACTTCGGGAATCAAGGGCAGCTTACGACTTACGGCGGTAGCGAGAGACAGAGAGACAGAGTGAACCAGTTTCGATCAGCAGGAATTAAACTGAAGTTTACCCACTGCTGATCTGTTTCTTTTGTAGAAGTTTAGCAATGCTCGTGTCTCGCTTCGTGTGCGTTAGGTGAAGAAACTCTGGTGCCACACCCGTCCTTGACATCGTTCCGCCAACTGTGCCCGATGGCAATGAACTTCCGCACGATTAGTCACCACCATCAACCTGTTGAAGCTAATCGGCACCGTACGCTGTTGTTCGCAAACTTATGCTAAGTAGATGAGTAAGCATCACACACACACGAATCCCACTCCACCATACCTTCCTCCCATTTTTAGCATGCCGCACACATCAAACTTTCAAACTATCAAAAAACAAGCAGCATGGGTGGGAACACCTCACACTCAATCCTTTGGCACCCGTATTTGTTCCCAGTGTTGTAGAATCTACGCCGCAAATAAATAGATGCACCGCCGCAACACACACAGGGTCTGCCCCGGGATTACCCCCGGATTGTGAAAGTAGGTCAAACTCCACACGGGTAGGATAGGTAGCACCGCTGGGGTGTGCAAAATACCACCCGAAAAACAGCGCGCCCAAGAATGTGTGCAACCAATATAACAAGAACTCCCCATCATTACAAGGCCCCCTCCCTGTAGTCCGTGTTCGATGAGCAATACCCGCTGGAATCTACTACGCCGTAGCGCGCGCCGCTGGAACTTTCTGACAAATTGGGGCCTTAACTGTCGCTAAATGGGCCAACAACATCCGAGTTTTGCTGGACAGATTTTGCGACGCTGATTGCGGTGCAGCGTCCGATCCACTGCGGCCGAGTGAATTATTATGAATGAGGTGGGAGTGTGTGTGTGTGTGCCGGTCGCTTAATCCGTCAAAGCTCGGCGTAAGGAGGGGAACGAAGATGTCAATGAACCTCCGCTCGGACTCCGCTGGGTATTAAATTGATGCTTACTCATCGCCACTGACCGGAATCGTCGTCGTCTTTGCACGGCTGTCGCGTTTAATTTATGCGGCAGCACCGTTTGTGATGCGAATAATACTCCTCCTCCGAAAACGGGGCAGAGGGTGATCCGATGACAACTGGACAGATGCTTCACAGATTGGAGCAAATCGGTCCACCACTTGTGGCGGATGCGTACAACCTGGGCGTGCACTTGATGATGCAGCTCACAGTCCCAGAACTGCAGTCACGATCGCGTCAAAAAGCTGTCGGTGGGTCTCTGGACTCCAACCGCTGCGGCACGCACGAACCGGATCGTCTGTCAAAGAGTGTGGTGGTTTTTGGGAACATTGAATCATTGGAGGAGGTCGCGTGAAGGCCTTTCAAAATTCTTCAAGAATACCCACCAGCAACTCCCAAAAGGGCGTTATGTTTGGTGCGAAATCTTCTGAATACTTCTCTATTGACACCCCTTGCGCTTCCTCGTCAATGTTTGTTTTCCATCCAAAGAGTTGTATTCCTCTATCTCTTCCTCCATCTCTCCCCATGTCCAAGAAGATTATCCAAATTGGGCGTGAGGGAGTGTCGAACTCAAGAAGTGAAATGAGTAAGACACAGGCACCGAACCGGGAGAACGTGAAGTGTGTGTGTGTGTGTGAAGTCAACTGAGGAACGTAGTCAGAACGTACCTGATGAGCCGGTCGAAATTGCGAGGTGAACGTTCTGCGTTTACCTCATCATCGTCACCGCTCTGTCCCGGTTTCCAACGGCTCAGTCCGTCGGCAAGTTTAATGCTTCCCTAAAGGCCGGAGTCCTACGTCTCGAGTGGATTTATGAGTTTGGTGTGGACAAAGGCAGCAATCAATTTAAATGAAGGTAAATTTTTATTCAAATTCCGCAACAGGTTGACGGCCCCTGTGCGTTGCCGCTGGACGCAGTAGAATGATGAAAGCAGAAAAGAATTCCACCAAGAATGGGGAGTCGCGATATTCCACCTTCCCAAAGACAATGCGTGTGAAGGGTTGTGTTCGATGCGTTTGTTGTTATTAGAAAGAACATTCGGTAACATGTATAATGTTGGAGTTCATAATCTTTTTGGAGTAAAATGAAGGATCAAATTCTAGAAATCCAGCCTTTAATGGTACAAATATCCACCAGATGTTGACAGATATAACGATAAGAGAAAGGTAAAAAATTCCCCGTAAAACCCCATTTGCCCTCTCTCTCGCCGGGCTGCAAGCTCCAATATCTGTACGGGACAAGATGCCATCTCGGTCACGCATCTGGCCGCATGGTTCCACTCATCCGTTGGGGCGTAAATTCTAGCTCCTCTGCGCATAACCTCACTTATCATGCGTAGTCATCCATTAATCTCGCAGACTCTCTCTCTCTCTCTCTCTCTCTCTCTCTGTCTCGTGGTCCTCCACTCATTCTTTGGAGGTTCGTTTCGTGTGTGTGTGTGCCAGTGTGTGTGTGTGTTTCTCTGTTTTATGTGCTCCTTTCATAAGCCGGTTGATGCGATATTATCGATACGTGAGGGCTCTCGAGAGCCGCCAACAAGCCAGCAGCGAGTAACGGCATCCCCGCTTTTGTCAATTTCGACACCGTGATATCTGCCTGCTTCCCTTCCCCATAGAGCCTGTGCACGCCAAAGTTCTGCGGGAGTGGCCCGGACCGGTTAGTGTCCATAGCAAGCGTGTCGGGCTGTCCGGGCCGCTTTTTGGAAACACGTTTTTTTCGGTGGCCAACGCCTCGGGACGAAGACGACGACGCCCTTTCAGCTTCCAAAAAAAAATCTCCAACATTCCCTGGACACACACTGTGCATGCGTGTGTGTGTGTTTGTGACCAAAACAAAAGGCAAACAACCTTAGCGGGAATGGACACTCGCGGCCAGAACCGGACCACGCCGATAAGCTATGTTGAAGCGTTGTATGCGAAAGGACGAGAGAGAGAGAGAAAGAGAGGAGAGGACAAAACACACAACAAAACATACACGCATTTCAATCATGTGACGTCTTGTTTCGCCCGCCTGACCAGATCCCTCAGGTCTCCGGTTGTGCGGCACTTACAAACAGGTTGTAATCTCGTCCAAAGTTTCGGCTCGCCCCGCACGCAGTGAAGTACACGCGCAAAAGTCCACTTTCACATACGGTGGTCCTGGAGAGTTCCCGGGGCCACGAGACTGGACTGGAGCAACGCACTCCGAGTTCGGGGTAATGATAAGCTGTCAAAGAAGACTAAATCATGCTACACTCCATCACCACAACCACCACCACTATTACCGTTGCCCAATTTCTCGAGCAGCTCCGAGAACGAGATCCCCTCCGGGGACTTGCCCAATAACGATCACAGAAAGCAGAAAGCCAAAACCCTCCACAAAGAAAGCGAACCGGGCATGCCGAAAATAATTCATCACGCACCCGCGTGTACGCACTTCCTGTACCCGTGTGCGCTGCTTGCCTGTGAGAGCTGTCTCCTCAATTTTCGGTGATTTTGTCGTGACGCGTGACGCAAAAACGCAATCCCACTGCTCGCATGGCACCAGCAATACCTGAAACGCCCCGAGGGCACATGAAATGTAGCTTCTTTTTGGCTAAATTGTTGATAATTTCCTTTCTCCAACGGTCCACCAAAGGGAGAGTGGCGAGACGGAGCAAGAGCGCTTGAAAATGGAATCCAGATGAAGATAATGATAGAGATCTACTTCAAATAAAAAGCTCTTCACTGTGCCGCTGCCGTTGCCCGCTTAGATAAGCATGAAAGCTTTATGAAGTTCTGGTGTCTGGTCCATTGGGCGTGTGTGTGCTTGCGCCTGCGGAACTATCGCTGCCCGAAAATGCAGATCCGTGGAGGTCGGTGGCAAATCACGAGCATCGACATGCTTTTAGAGCTTGCAGAATTGGAAGAGGAGCTACCAGGGCTGATCATTCCTCGAGTCTGTAATGCACCTGTTCGTGTTCGTGCAAACGTTTCCGCAAGGTTGCATGTGTGTGGCTGTTAAAGCTCTTCTGCCGACGGACGCACCAGACCGTGACCATGTTCTGGAGGTACAGGCCCCCGCCGGCGTCGGCACACGAACCCTATCTGTGATGCAACACTGTATCGACGCCAGAATACACCTAGAGAAGATGGAGCATGTGTATAGCACTTTTACCCCGGTGGAACGTGCGCATCACATGTGTTCTTCCGCCCGTGCAAGACAACATTCCACCGCTCAGCAGAACATTGGGTAACGGTCAGAAGAACCATTCAGCTGCAATTGAAGCATGAAACGATCGCCAGACTTTATACAACCTATCTTTTGCACCCACAGAGAGGGGCACATGTGGTCACTCGCCGCGTTTCCAATAGGCGATATACGTTTGGTTTGGATTCGTTCGTTCGTACGTTTAAATAATGGTGAATTGGAGAGGTGGTGCCGGCCCGACGACCCCTCAATCCTGGTCGTCCAACTGCACCTGTAACGGCGGTGGCAGCGGCAACAACCCTGGAGGGTTGTGTAATTTGCGTTATCAGTCATGGGGAAAACAGGTTTCCCCATGCTTGCAACGGTTGAGACAACTTCTAAAACATAATTATAAGCGGACTGGCAGGGCGACCTCGCAAAAAGCCTGGAACTTCTCTTGCTCTTCATTTTATGCGTGTATTCCGTGAAAATATTTTTGGAGTATATGCGGCTAAGTGAGCTTTAGAAGACGTTATCATTATCTAACTGGTTTTAATTTTTCAAATGTTTCACAATGCTCTAACTTCAAACAATACCCACCCATCACGGACAACGCTAACAACCAGATCACAACCTTTCATCATCACGAGATCTTTGGGACATTAGCATACTTTCCCGGGCCATTCTTAAGTTCTTCTCTTCGTCTCGTCTCTTCGGCTTTTGCTGTGACAGTTCCACAGCACTGTTGGGGATTATTCTGTCACGATTACGACACCCAGTCCCGTAGCAACGTAATCGTAGCTGCGTATGTAGGTCAGCGATCGTTAGTCAATGTAGTGTGGCCGGTCTGCGGCATATCGACAGAGCCGGAACTAGTTGTTATGTGTGGCATTGGTTGGAGATTTACCGCAGAAGCGAAAGCCAGGCTGCAGGCACCACGCCCTTTTGCCAGCAATCTTGGGCCCCTCATCCCATGTCGTTGCTGCATCGAACCATACCTGAACACGAATGAGCTCTGATGAATCTGACGAGGCCTCGCAGACATCGAATCGCAAAATCGCAAGTCGTGCAATTTTCCCAACCATCAAAAGGGGTATAGTTAATCCGGTAGCACCGAAGTTGCACTTAATTTGGCTGCCGATGCTTGGCTCCGAATTAGACCCCAAACACATCCCCAAACATGGGCCAGAAATCACAATCACCTAAAAACTGACATCAGGCACACGTGCCTGGGCAACGCACAAAAACATACAACCCCCGTCACGTCGTCATCTGGCGAGCTTAGGAGCTGCACCATAAATCAACGACCGTTCCGTTGTTTGCCGGATTTTCGCAAAGGATTTTGCGGGTCTTGGGGCACACAGCGAAAAAAAAAACCACACACAACCTCAAACACACACGCGAGGCTTTCGCGTTCTCCTTACCAGTGAAGCCTTACAAATAAAAAACTGTAAAACCGCTCACCGCTTCTCTCCCGAGCCGCTGAAGGAGGAGAGCAGCAAGAAATGGCGTTATGCAATGTGACTTTAAAACAGTAACGCGCAAACTTTTTGCCACTCGCAACCTGATTTATGGGGCGCGAGATATTACGTTGATATTCCTGCAATTATTCCTGCCTCTAAATGTAACTCGTGCCATGAAACGTTGACCTCTCAGAAGAACGTTTTCCCAGCGGAGGTCACTATTCGCAGAACAGCTCGCGTGGTTTTCCGATTTGCTCTCTTTGTGGCGATTTGTGCCGTTACTGATTCTATCATCCGGCATGACACATATCGGTTATGTCATCGAGAGAACCACTTTTGATGTCTTTTTCATGTGTTCGGTCCCGGGGTCGGTTCGGGTTCTGTTTCCACCCTTCGTTGCCGGTCCGGCGCGTAAGAATGCAACAACAAACAAAAAAATCCCCGAATGACCATTTGCTGTTTATTTGCGTTTTGCGCGTTCCGGTATATGCGGCGTACATACATGCCCGGTGCCACAGAGACCGTACCGTGCTCCAAACCATTTCCACCGCATCCGTAGAAGTTCTCAATACAACAGGCACAAAAAAAAAGAACACTTCGTACAAGCGCACGCGGATCGCGCGAGTTATAATTTGTGTGAAGTAACGTTTCGGCGGACCTGGGGGCCGCTTTTGTAGGGCATCTCGGTGTCTATGTAATTATTTTTTTGCACGCCGCTTCCCCGCGCTTCGCTAGAATACAAGAAGAGAGAGCGAGAGAGCGACGAAGATGACAGACGAAGAAGTCAAGAGCAGAAGTGGGATCAATCACGCTACACGCAGTGTACAGCCATCGGTTCGGTTTCGGTTTGCATCGTCGACCTACATTGGATCAAGCTTCACGACACGCTCGTCTCGTCTAACAACTAACCGCAAAACATAACCCCACGCAACGAGAGCTCACCCACCACGGGGTGAAGCGGAGAAGGGACGCACGAAAAGTGACTCAAGCCTGTAATGCGTTTTCCTTCTCCCGGGGGCGCTCTCGACAGTTTCATTCATCGATTCCGGACGCACGAAGAAATTTGATTCGTCCGGCGCCGTTTACTTCGCGCCATTCATGTCGCTACTTCTACTACTACTGCTGCGATGTTGAGCGAACCAATGTACCCTCCTAGGGTGGGCGTTTGCAGGAGCTTTCCTTTTATTGTCACTTCCTTCTCTTCCCCCATCCGAGATAGAGAGCCACCATGCCGTGCCGTGCACAGTGACGTCGCGGGGAAATAAAATCTTTCCACGGGAAATTCGATCACCGCTCGGTGCGAAACGTTGCCGCCGGACGGGATGGAGCGGAAAAATGGCCACGACAGATTCTCATGGTCAATGGCCGTAGGTCGGATGAATGGAAACGGAAGGAACCGGCAGTTACAGACACTTAGTTTTGCAACGCATTTTTTCGGTTGTTATGGGGTTTTCCTTTCTCAAGAAGGAAATATAATTATAATGAGTCTTGGAGCTCTTCGTTTCGGTTCACTGCTAGATCAAAGCGAGTAGGAACGTGGAGCGTTTAAACTGAGAAACAGAGCAGAAGTTGCTACGCAATATATAAGAGAGCTATTCAGAGACGGCAGAAGTGTATAAGAAATTGTCATCGACAAGACATATCCATCCACGAATTCTGATCTTGCTGGCACACTTTAGGACTTTTGGAGTTAATGTTCCAATGGATTTCACGCTCAGTAGTAACGCTTTTTAACTTCAAAACTAACAAATGATGACATTTAAAAGGTAAGTTTACCAACTGTCCCCTTGGCTTTACAAATTTGAGCATAACAAATTACGAAATTAATGAAGTAGCCTTGTCCAAACGAGCAACTGCCATTTCCGAAACTCATTTCAAAGTTCCCGTTGTATTAAATGTTTGTTTTCCGAGATTTCACTCATCAGTTACAGTCCAGCAGGGTTTCGTTTTGGGCTATCAATCTCCGCACCAAACGGTTATCGAGGAAAGAGAAGATAAAAAGTACCAAAATAAACAGATGATCGGCAAATGAGCAGGAACGAAGTATCATCTGCAGCTGTAGATGAAGTTTGAAATGTTTCTAGGCATTTGTTTTCTTGCAATGTTCACTGTGCTATGTCCAACCCAACCGGGATAGATCTCTGTTTCTTCTGAAACGTTATCAAATTTACAACATTTCACATCTGTCTTCCTGTCATTACCCACAGACGCTTATCTTGCCGATCGCCCGCCACATGGCCACATGTTTTGCCACGACTAGAAAAATGCAAATTTCAGCAGTCAACACCCAATCTCAGCAACAGGGTGTTTTTGGGCATCCCAAGATACCCCAGAGAGGTCGGCACACAACCTACACGAAGGTGACATTTGACGAAATACAGCGGCCGCGCGTGGAAAGGAAATGTGACATTAATCCCTCGAGGTTCAGCCTCTAACCCTGTCTCTGGACCGGATGTAGATGGTTTGAGGGAACTCAGGGAATGGCTTCAGAGGAGAGAGATAGACCGACGATACCAACACCAAAAAAACGCGTCTCTTTGATTGATGGTTCCGTTTCGGACCGTCGACATTCGGCATGCCGTTAAGCTACATGCAGAAACAAGCCCCGAAGAAAGGGGACGAAGGCAATGGAAAGGAAAACCATCACAACGTCCCATAAACACACACACACACACACACAAGCCGTAGTTTGCAAATCGCGATTCGCGAAATTGATGGCAGACTTGCTGTCGGCACTCGAGGGGTTTGATGGACCACAGCCAAAAACGTCTTGTTTCGTTTTGTATCTGATGATCGCTAGGTTAGGCTCCACTAACGGGCTACCGGCTCGCCAAAGGGGTAATTCAAAATTATCCTCCAAAATAGAAACCCACAACAACAACACGCCACGAAATTGAGAATTAACCTCATTCCGGTGGTGAATCGTTTGCTATTTTTGCCCGCCACTCGCGATCTCGAAGCCTCCGCACTTTCGGCATGCTGCTGCGCTTTGCTGTTTTAATAGCACCTCCTGTGTTCGTGACGATCGCTTCCAGTGATTAACTTCTGGGTGGAATTTTGCAAAAAAAACGGCACAAAAACATCGCCCGAACGATCGAGGATGGATCTTACGGAAGGGGCTGCTTCGATGATGAGAGTGGAGACGATTCTACTTTAATTGAATTAGGCAAACGGCCATGCTTCAAAAGCACAGTCCCCTCTCCCTTGGTTTCAGGGATCGTACACGATCGTAAATCTTCCAACAGAGCGGGCGGAGAGTGCTTGCGATCCGCCACCGCAATCGAAAGCTTAATTAAATCAACACGAACCAATCTTTGCTAACCGGCAATCAATACCGCCAGCCAATCCAAACCCGAGCAGAAGGGAAAGATGGGATAGATTATTACAATGTAGGCGCACACAATTCCCCATTCACTTCGGAAGACCTCCAAGCAAGGGCCACCACTGCAGGCCTGCAGAACGGCTCCGCAGACAGGATGGCTACAAGTTTCGGCGCTCCCGGCTACGGATCGCCTGTCCCGTAGACTTGTTTTGACCGGGACCACAACACTCACCGGTCACGATTTGCCAATCGAGCGACCTTCTAATCCGCACAGCCGCATCCGGAACGCGGGCGACGATGATGAATGAGATCTGGTGGCGTGGTGGTGGTCCTCCTGAGGGAGAAAGGAGACCTAAGCCCCGAAAGGGTCGTTCCGGTTGACTCCGATCAATCGGCCGTGTTCGGAGGGGCAAAGATCGTGCCTTTCTCCCGGCACCGAAAGAACAAACCAGCGGTGGAGGTAAGGGCTCCACTTTTACAAAACGATCGGGGTGTCTTCTGCCTCTGGGTTCGGAAAAGCCGTGAAAAACGCTCCCCCGATGTACCGATGCAGATTGAACACCATCAATGCAGGAGAGATTGGAAAAGGCATTCTAAAATTAATTTCATTACCATCCGCACCGGCGCACCGCTCTGGAATAGAGCATTTTTGCAAATGCTTCGGTGGCCCGCAGAGAAGAGTAATCAGTAAGGTCTTGGCCTCGGGACCACCGGACGAGGGACCTACTATCCCGCAAACGTGCCAATTGCATACCCGAAGCCAAAGCCACGCAAACGAGCCGCTCACGACCAGCAGTGGACAAGTGTATTAATTTGCTCTCCTCGCCTTTGTGCAGCCTCCAACTCCTCCAGGCTCCGACTTTGCGCCCTTCTGCAGCTTGTAAACTACTGCCAACGTCCCAACGTTTTCCTGGGGATTGTTTTTTTTAGAAACGATCACTTGCTGCACAACGCCAGCAACTGAACCATTCTCAGGATCCGGGTGCACGGCCAACTTTCACCGAAAATCCTGAACGAACCCTGAGCCACCACCACAGGGTTGTGCGTGTGTGTGTGTGAAAAACGTGATCAGAAGTTGATCGGAGCCGCCCGTGTTTGATCTGCGAAAGTGATCGAATTTGTCATGGGAGTCGCTGGGCTGGGTGGCACACGGTGGCTTTCGCAGGCTTTGCGGGCCGCCGTACCAAAAGGGAAGATAATGACCGTTCGGTTACAGAGCGTGCGACGCGTAATTTACCACCAGCACCACCACCACCACCACCAAGTGCCCTCACTGAGTGTCCTGAGAAAGCAACGCAACGGCTTACGCAGAACATCCGTGGAGGGGGAAAAGAGTCCACGCCACACCCAAATCGCGCTTGCAGCAACACATAACACTACCGCCAGTGTGCCGCACGGCCAGTTAAGCGAGATCCAGATCTCGAGTGCAAATTGGCAAAAAGGGCCCCTGGTGGTGGTGCTAGAGGGGCCGCGCGTTTGTGATGCCTGCAAAATTTACGGTGAAATGTTGGGTGTGCGTTTTCCCCTGCTTCCCTGCTTTTTGCTGCGGCGTCCCTTTTGTTGTGTGCTCCTACCAGCGACGTTCCTTCGCTTCTGACGAACGGGTATAATGTTTTGTTGGTTTTTTTGGAGTAAATGCTGGAACTTGTTGCTCTTGTTTCGTGGTTTTTTTCCTTCCTGCCCATTTGTACTTATGCGGCTGTTATTTATACGGGTTTATTGCCGTCCACGACAAAAGGAGGAGGTTAAAGGAAATTTAAGTCACATTTAAAACATGCCTTAAATTAAGGAATTTAAAACTCGATTCCGGTACGCCGGTGGAGTCGGTGACACTCTGTTTGATGGTTGATTCGAGTGGAGAATAAACCGAAAGTGTCAATATCGTTGAGGCTTGTTCTTGAGTTCGATGACTCGGATGGCAACTGTCTTCAATGTTTGAACTCTTGAACACCCAGAAACTTTCAAGAATAATATCTAAGGGTATATTGGTCATCAAGATTATGTCTTCACGGATTGCAACAATTTGGACATTTGATTCGGAGCTTTTTAATTCTAACACCCGAGAATCCCGCAGTTATGTTTCAAATCCTGAAGGTTTAAAATCTAAATCTAAATTAAATCACAAAGTACACTCCAAAGTATTAGAAAATTGTCATGAAATTGTCAATTACAAAACCATTAACATGACGCGTGCAAATGAGCGAAGTATTAATTCGACTCACAAGGAAGAACAGAAATCATTTTTAAATTATAAATTCCTTCATTGACCTACATTGCTCCTATTTGCTTCAGGCCGCAAAGACTTATCCTACCTTTTCGTTAGCTGCCCTGCTCTAGGAAAAAGAAACCCCCACCCAAATCTTCCCCCCGGATAGAAGACGTCAGCTGAAAGGCTCATTATTTATGATACGACAAACTTCCATCCCGATCGGCGTCGCTTTCGGTTCCGACTCACTGAGCTTGGTTCGCGCGAATGTGTGCCCCCGTTGATTACGGTATAATTAAAAGCGACTGCTCTCTCCCGGCTGCTGCTGCGGGAAAACCCGGCCCATCCTTGAGCGTTTTGCCGGGTGACATTTCAGAGTCCGTTGCCGTTAGCGGCGTTAGCCACCCACACGCAGAAAGAATCCCAAAGTTTGGCGGAATGGGGAAAACAATAGATGCTTTCCTACACGCAGCACCGAACTACACCGAGGCGAGGTGTTTTGTGTCGTTTGCTTTAGCGTTTTCCACCCAGTGGTTGCTTTCTCGGGAGTTGTTTGCCAGTTGTTGTGTCCTGCCGGGCAGCTGGAAATAGCACCAGCAGCGAGTGGATAAAAATAGACACAGACGACAACCAGAGTGTGTGTTTGCGCCTACGCACCGGCGCGTCCTTTTACGTGACGCAATCCGGCACGACCCATTACAGCTTCACGCGCGGACGCATGATGAATGGAGATGAACGAGCAAAAGCAGAAGAAGAAGAAGAAGAAAACATACAGCACTGGGAATCGAAATTACTGGTTGCGAATGGAGCTGGCTGGGATAACGAGCGGCAGCATCTAAGCAGGCTTTGCTTACGCACGCCACGAATCCTTTGGCTTTGGAGAGCAACAGTTAGCAGCAGGATTGGAGCAGTTTCGCCAGCTGTTTGCCGTTCGAAACCGCTCGCTCTTCCAATCGAATTACATCATCGGTGTACGCCACCCACCGGTCAGGGTTCGTCGACCCAGACCCTTTTCCCCTCATTTTCCTGCCTCTCCTCTCTGCTTAACACGAACATCGGCGGAAGCAACAGGCGTACATGCTGCGACTTACTTGTGACCGTCCTTGGGCCAACTTGCCGACACTGCATCGCCATCGCGTTCCGGATCATCGGTCAGGCGTGAAAATTAAATAAAAACACACACACATACACACCCACACCCGCACCGCTCGTGAGCCTGAGCCGGGACACCCTCCTGCGGTGTGACGTGATATTTTTGACGCCAACGGGGCCCAGGAAGTTGGGCAATGCTTCGGCTCGGCCAGTCCTCGGAAGTCCTCGAGACGCTTGGCAACAGATTTTCGCGTCTGGCTTTTGTTCGGGGAGTTTTTGAAGTTTGTTGGCTGGGGAGAGGGGGGGGGGGGGGTAGATGTAAAGAGGTAGGGAGTAACAGTGGGGACTCTCGCGGGGTATAAGTTTGATGGAAAAACAGCTGGCACGTGGAAAACTGAGCTGAAGGAGTTAAATCGCTACTGGGCGCTTTGCTGATGACGTCATTAACCCTTAAGGGACAGATAGAAATTCTACTCTACTTGCTAGCACATTGCAAAGAGCAGCTCCAGAATGCTGTCAATCTCTTCAGTATAAATTTAAAAAAAATATTACAAGTAAGGTTAAACAAATAAATCCATTTGTGAGGAATACAATCCAACTTTCCCCTTCAAGAGTTAACTGTTATTCTTCTCAAATTGTGCCCCGTCCGAGCGTACCGAATCGCAAAACAACCGGCCGAAAATGCGCACACGAAACATCTAATTGTCTCATTAGCAGAACATAGATTTGCAATCAATTTCCCCATTTCCTTTCCTCCAACGCAATCGTTTGAGCATTGTTACGCAATGCCCCTTTTTTGTCCACAGCCTTCCGGTGTCTTTCGCCATGAGACACGCGACCCACACAATTGCCCCGCAAACCTTCTCCGATAACGGCCAGAGCGTGGGCGCCGTTTAATACATCATCACCGTCGTCACACTTGTTAGGGCGCGCGATAAGCTGCTCGTTGCTGTCCGATCGATGACGTCACGGCGGTGGAAACGCGCGTGGGAAGGAAAATCATGCTCGTCGCCAAAACCAAAGGTCAGAAAGCGTGTGGGCGCCAGGGGAAAACATATGGTTGGTCTGAAAATCGGCAAACCAGAAAAAAACTCCCTTACCTGTAAAGAGATGGAGTGAAAGAGAGAGAAAAAAGGAAAATTATTAGAGGAGAGTTTGAAGGCACCACAGTGGCAGCTACAGAATGGGATGAAAAAGCGACATGGACGATGGAAACGATTCGGTAGAGCGCAGACAGCGCCATACTCCGCATGTAACGAGTGAAGAGCGTGAGAACCGTCCACCGGTCACCGTCCTCCAATGCTTCAAACTCCCCTCTTTTTCTCAGTGGACAGCATTTGCCGGAGCATTGAAGCATAGAAGGGTAACGGTGCTTCATCGACAACGCTGGCCGATTGGACAGCCAAGAAAGCGAGTGCGAACAACTCGCCGGGAATGATAATTGACTAATGAGTGGCAGTAGACTTCGATTGGCAGCGGGTACGGTGGAGAGCTACCCCTACAACCCGTTGCTATGACGCATAATACCTCACAACGCCGAATGCTCTGCTGCAACGTTCTTCAAAGCCCTGTGCCCTATGGAAGGTTATGCGATGGTGCATGTAATAAAGCAATCATACAGAAATGAAGACGGATGAGCAATCAAAACGACATAAAAGCCGTCCCGTGTATGGGGAAGGTTCGTGGTTGAGGCAAGACGGAAGGGGCCGGATATGGGAACGCTATGGGGGCCCATTTGCGATCGGCAGCGACCGACAGAACGTTAGACACGAGCATTGTAAAATGAACAGCATTAAAACGCTTTCTGTCTGGACGGTTGTCGGCGCAATAGCGGTCTGTATTGAAAAGCCCGGCAAAGAATGCAACTTCTTTCACCCGCGTGAGACAAAACAACTGTTCTAACACCGTTCTAACACCGAACCGCTCCGGCAGATTAACGCAACTCATGCCACCGTTCATGGGCGGAAGCGAATGGAAAGGATTGTTTTGCAGGTCGTACGGAGAAGACACAATATTTCAAGGGCCTTTTGGGCCTGCTGTTTATTGCCGTACAAATTTTGGGTACCGGAGGTGATGAAATCTTCAGTTTGTTTTTTTTTCTACCACTCTCCCCGTTAGAACATCATAAATAGCTCTTTTAATAAAACCGATTGAAAAAGATGGCGTTGTGTGAGATGCAGAGTTTTTGTTTACAATCGTGTTTGATAATAGCGTCCTGTGTTGCCCACAAGGCACGTGCTGATGTTCTGCGCCGTCCAATGCTACCAAAAAAGATACAAAGTACGGGCACCAAATTGCGTGATAGGAAAATAACGATTGCTATTGAAAAACATTTACAGAAGCTTCAAAATTGGAAGTAATAGAAACAGAGGGCCTGAGATAGATCTTGTACATTTTCATTCGTTTCTTTATGTGACGCGTGTCTGAAAGAGCGATGTGCCTAAGAATAAGTAAATGAGTTGAATCTTACAGATGAAAGTATGGACTAAATTCTGGACAAAAAGTGTAAAAATTTTGCCAAGAATTTCTGAAAAGAGTAAATATTCCTATCTAAAGTCTATAGTATTAATGGATATAGTTGGTGGTCCGATAATTTCGGAACCGACTCCGGGAGGTAGACCCGACTAGCATTATCCGAAGTCGTTCAGAATTGACTGGAGTCGTCTGGTGTCGCCCGGAGTTGTCCGGAGGCATCTGTAGTCATCAGAAATTGTCCAGAGTCGTCCGGAGTCATGCGGAGTCAGCTCCAATTGACTGCGACCGACTCCAATCAACTCTGGACGACTCCAAATGACTCTGACTCCGAAAGACTTCGGACGACTCTGACTCCAGAAGACTTCGGATGACTCTGGACGATTCCGGATGACTCCAGACAACTCCAGACAACTCCAGACAACTCCAGACGACTCCGACTCCGGAAGACTACGGACGACTTCCGATGACTCCGCAAGACACCGACTCCCGACGACTTCAACTTCGAACGACTCCCGACGACTTCAACTCCGAACTCCGACTTCAACTCCAACTCCGGGCGGAGCTAGTGGTTCCGATTCGACAAACAATAGCTGGAGTCGGATTGGAGTCGTGGATGTGCTCCAGAGAGCACCTCACCAGTCTGTAGATTTGGTAGTTTGAGGCATATGCGGATATATCGAGCCCTGGAAGACTTCTTTTTCATGTCAAATACATCACGAAAATTGTAATAGGAAGCTCTGCTCGAATCTTCGATATTTATTCGAAAAACACTTCATTTCCAAAATGATGCGTTTTTTTTTCATTCACAGTTTCAATGGATTCCCTGATAATGAGAAGCGTAAAATTGCTGTGTTCCTCACCAATCAGTCACTGTGGCAATGTCCCATGGCAACGACAAGCGACACTTTCCACACTGCGACACTTTTACCGGTGTCGGTCGGTATCGACACACGTGGCACACGATTTGTGGGCCACCATTAAAACCGGCCAACCGGTGGCAGCCCCCATTCGCATCGTGCTCGTTTTATTATCAACCACGCTACAGCCAAAACGTGCAAAACTGGCACCACCACCGTACGGCAGCGTTGGGCTCCACTTTTAACCGCACGCGCAGTGCGTCGTAAAAGTGGCCATTTCTCCAAAGCCACGAGCGATTGTTCGAAATCGAAACCTAAAAGAGTGTGTGTGTGTGTGTGCTAACGTTATCGCCACCCAACGGGGACATGAAGTTTGACCGCAAATGTCGAACAGTTTTGCACTAATAGTGTAGAAAGAAATAAAACGATCACATAAAAAAAGGTAAACCGTCCGCACGAAGTCGTCGGTCAGATCCGTCAAGCTGATTCCTTCGAATTGTGTCGCCCAAACACTTCGGAAATCGTGTTTTTAATGCTTTGTAGTTATCCCCTACCCAACATTCTGCGTCTGAATGTCACCCGAGTGTCCGTCAACTTTGCCCGACCAACGGAGACCGGTTGATCGACTCTTGACCGAAATGTCCCGAAAACATGCTCTTGTGTGTGCCGGTTTTTCGGGACGACATGCCGAGACTTTCGCACTGCCGTGGATTTGATAAAAAAAAAAGTAAAACGATCGAGTTGGAAGTTTCGTTCGCTTTATGATGGCTTCAAGTGAAGCTTATGCTCGACTTCTCTTCGGCCTGCTTTGCCTTGCTCGAAAGAAACCAAAGAAAGAAATGGTATGACTTCATCAACCTACGATCCCCGTACGATCCGCCCACGCATTTGCGAGGCAAAGTAAAGCAAAAGATAAAGCGAACTCATTAAAACTATCCTATCGTTTGCAAACGAACACGCAAAAACAAAAAAACGAGTTGACTTCTCATATGAAATTCATACCCTCCGCGCGCTGACACCGAGAGAGGATATCGATTAGAAAAAAAGGCATGGCAAACGGGGCGACAGACGGGGGCAAGTAACCAAGTTTAAACTTTTCCGCCCACGTACCCTTCTTCTTCGCCCACCCCGGGAGTGTCTCGTGGTATGAATGATAATTTCCCGCAGATAACAAAACGTGCCCGTGGAGAGAGAGAGAGACCTGCCAGGCAGCAGAAAGGCGATCGTATAATCGCATAGCAAAAAAGGGGGGGGGGGGGACGCACCTCAACCTCAAACACACAGACAAAAAAGCACCTTCCCTTTCCTTCCTTCTCTTTCTCTCTTTCGCTCTCTGTGTGCAAAACCCTCCGCAGCATAATGCTCGCGGGGCAGGCTGCCTACAACAACCAGTGCACAAGTGTCGTGAGTTTTACGATCGCCGTCAGTTCTCACCGAAGGGAATGGATGCGGGAGGAAGCGGGGGGGATGGACTAGGGAGGGAGAGGGAACGGGTCTGATAATAGTTATAACGAAATTGCATGACATGCATGGCATCCACCTAATCATAGGCGACCTATCTTTCTCTCTCTCTCTCTCTTCCCCGCTAGAAGCCAAACGCCCGGCCTTCCGCAGACAGCGAGCGTCATCGAGCGAAAGCACCCAGGGGTAATTGAGCGACTATCGCAGAGAGACGGGTAAGTGGTGAACAGGGTGAATGCGAACTTGCGACGCCCACGGGAAGTCCTACTGCATTGGTCGGAGGGAAGAAAACGGCGAAAACGGTGTAACAGATAGGCGTGTTGCAAAAAAAAAATTAAGAGACGCTGGCAAACTACTACCCGACCAAGAATGACGTAGGTCGAAGAAGTAGAAGACAAGTGTGCCCTTTTTGCACGGGGGTACACCGAGACGAGACCTCAAACCACCACCAGCACCAGTCAGCCAGTCAGACACCTTCCGTTCCGGACGCCTCGGTGGTTGGTTCCGTTCCAGCTCGTTCCGGTTTCCGGCTTTCCGGACGGCGATGGGAGGGCCGGAGACGGCTGGTTGCGGTGACACTGCAGTTCCGTCCCCGCTGACTGGCAGTCACTGGCCTGGCCGGAAGCAGGAATTAATTATTATTGCGTTTTCGTCCACACCGCCGTTCTTGCCCGTCTGGGGAGGCGCTTGTTGGAAGGGTTTGTCGCCTGCGCCGCGCCACCCAAGTCTTTTGTTTTCTGTTTTACTGTTGCTTTCTGCACACCCACTGCAAAAGGCCGAAAATGTCGGACGGAACGTTTTGGAAACGATTAGTGTTAAAGAGTGTTGTAGCTTCCCTTCCGCTCGAAAAACCGAACACTGCGCCCTAAAAAAACACAAACTTTGTATGCTCAATCAATGCTCTTCTCCCGCCCCAGCAAGGCGATCGTGGGCAATGGGGGGGGGCACCGGAAGGGCACAGCGAAAAGGGAAAGGGGGTGAAACGACACAAGAATTGCATAATTAGCTGCGACGATAAAGCGCACGAACAGGTTCCTTTCGGGGGAACGATTGGCCCTTTACAACTGGGGGTTGGTGGTTTTGTTGTTTGTCATTCGCTCTCTCTCTCTCTCTCTGCCTCTCTGAACGGCACAGGATGTGCCTGCTATCCGGAGAAGAGGAAGCGAAGGGGAGGTCTTTCCCACCGCTTGTTAGCGCGGGTCATGCCTGATAATGGTTCGGGTGTTTATTTTACGCACGGAAACGTCTGGAGAAAAGCGACCGCACTCGAAGCAAACAAACACCGAATGCCCGTAAAAGCGTGCTAAAAGCTACTTCTGTTGTCACGAGGAAAAGGGGTGGTGCTGAAAGCGATACTAGCGCCACCTGTGTAGCGTTTGGGTGGCAATAGTTCATTAGCTCACTTGATTGAAGTGACTTGAGTTGTTTTGTGACGCTAAAGGAATGC
Organism: Anopheles coluzzii; assembly: GCF_943734685.1. NCBI lineage: Eukaryota > Metazoa > Arthropoda > Insecta > Diptera > Culicidae > Anopheles > Anopheles coluzzii. Next base: position 69,391,485 of record NC_064671.1, on the reverse strand, counting down.
GTTTGGTACGTTTTGGGTCAAATGCCAGAAGCTCTTTAGTAGCGAGAGACCTGCCGGGAGACCTGCAATCGACAACGCAGCTGGAATGCTACAGCTATTGATCTAAGCGTACGATGTACCGCGATCAAGTGATCGATCGATCAATCCAAAGATGGAACCCATTTTTAGTTCTTCCCTTTTGTGGCATTAGCTTCTCGCGACCATTCAAGCCAAGCGCTCCCGGCGCCACGCACTCGTCTCGTGTGGACGTATTTCAAAGAAGATGAAAACACTTCTTCCCAGAAAATCCCTTCTCAAGCACCGCTCGCTAACATTCCCGTTTCATCCACCCCATCCTTTGTCGATCAATCAGGCTTCGAGAACCGGGAGGAATTTGTCTAAGTCATGTTTCTTCGTGCTCGGGCCTTTCCAAATGTTTGCTTTCCACACAAACACAATCCAGGGGCTTTCACTTCACGTCTGTGTGTGCTGCTGTCTGACCCGAACGAACGTCCAAAACGAAGAACGTAATGTGGCAACAAACAACAAAAAAAACTCAGAAATCTCCCACAGAATGAGCGCACACATATTATTCGCCGCTGCCAGAGATCGAAGTAAATTTATGCAAAATTTATGAAGTGAACGACCCGTCAAGCGCTAGCGTTTTCAAACACATAAAAAAAGAACTAGTCAGGGTGAGGGTGGAAAGATGCTGCTGATGGTTTGTTATCCCGTGCGCCCGTCGCTGCGATCTCTGTTCGTTTGTTATCCTCTTTGCCCAACAAGATGTTTAGCGCGTCTTGAGCTTTTGTGTGTTGCTGATGTTGTTAAGGTAGAATAATTTGTCTGAATCCCCCTTTTCCTGAGCGTTCTTTGCGCTACACTACAGCCTCGGCTGCGCACCTATGCAAAAGTTACCACAGACAAACAAAAAAGGGGCGTATGAAAAGTTTCGAGTAACGACTCCCTTGGAAGATACAAACACTGACAGCATGTCTTGGCGAGATAAAAAGAGATAAATATATATTGCTGTAGCCATGTTTTCTGGCACGCGTCCCAGTTGTTGAGGACTGGGAGGGGAAAGAGGGTAGAACATTCTTCCACCCTTTACCCTTACGCCACTCCGCTTGCGCTCCCAAAAGCACACCGGAGGCTCTTTAATGCTGCATTTCACGCAATCTCGAGTACCCACGGGTGAGCATCCCGAGAACATCATTATTAGCCACGGTAAAGCTTGGGCATGCGCGGCGCAGCACACTTCCTTCCACGCTTCGCTCGTGCGTTCCTTCGTTTGCGCGGGAAAATTGAAAAGAAAAACAAACGTAAAACATTGAGCGTGGCAAGCAAAATCACTATCCTCTAAACCCCGGGCGAGGAATGAAAGCGGCGAACCCCGGGAATAGAACCTTGACCGGAACGGGACGCCCTCCGGAGGTTAGAGCCACTCTTCCCGTGCACGCTCGGGAGGTCATTTTGGGAGGGAGTGGAGTGGAAAACATTTCCAGCAGAATTTTCCGCTCGAGAGCAAAACGCAAGAGCCCGAGCAACAAGCGAGGCGTGTGCGTCAAAACAACGCACGTATCGTAACAGGTGGTCGTCGCCATTTGCCTTTCCGCCCATCAGATCCTCCTCCTGGCTGGCTGGCCGGTACCGTACAGTACTTTTTTGTTCGAACATAATATGCACACGAATCGTAGCATGATCGACGACCGGGCGATGTTGTATGTTGATGCTTGTGCCGTTGCGTTATGATTTATCGGTCTGCAGACGCGCTTCCGCTCGCCCCACGCTCGGGAAAGGTGAAGCCAGAGCGCGCGCGCGCGTGTGTGTTTGCTGCGTATGGGAAATTAATTTCTACAACGGAGGCAACAACACCCAATCTCATTACCGCGCGAGCGCAAAACCCATTTTGCGCACCCAATTGCAACTGCGCGCGAACCCCCGCGCAAGGCAACAGCCCGCTCGGCCGTTCCGCTTGGATAGGAAATTAAATAGCACTCTGGATGTTGGCAAGGCGGAAGCAGCAAGGAGAAAGAGGGTGGTACATTCATGGTTGTATTTATACAGTTTTTTTCTGCCTCCTTAAAATCCGATCACTGGAAGCTACCGCAGCAGCAGGAACCACAGATACCACAACTCCCTTTTGGTTCCGGCCATTCCGCGGTCCACACGGGCGGGAAAAGCGGTATCAATTTTCCACCATTTTTTCCCGACCACTACGCGGGCAGCGTCAAGACTTCTCTCGCCAAGCGTGGCGGTGGGTTTTTTTTCATTTGTTTGTATGTGTGTTTGAGGGTTTTTTCATGCTCCTTACCACCTAAAACATCCGTCTCTCTCTCTCCCGGTTTCTCGTTGGACGTTGTCCGTGGCTAGATGAGTTCAAAGGCCTTTTGGGATCTGCTAGATAGCAATGCCGTGTGATCGAACAGTTCGGATTGCTGGCAGACCGTTTTCAACACCTCTTGACGCTTGCAAGCTATCGCACCATCCATCATCTTCCACGGCTAGAGTGAGCTGCGCTGTGATGTGATCTATTGGTCAGTAGCGAACGAGCGGAAAAGGGGAAGCGACAAAAGTTGCACAAGGAGAAAAGAAAATTTAAAAAAACCCAGCTATATGGCATGTCGCGTGCAAACTTTGTAAATCAAAATAGAAGCGCCATCTATATGGCATGTCTTATATAAATGCTGTCAACATCAACATCAAAAATTTTGTTAGACACTTCAGCAAAGTATTTAGATACTTTGGACACTAATACAGCAGCGTTATAAGAACATCTCGAACAAAAATATGACACTTGTAGAAGATTCTGCTAGAGGGCACTGCCTTAAAAAGAACGAATCACATAGATGGCGCTGCAACCAGTACTGCAAAATGTTATAAGCATCACGTGACTATCAACACAATCAAAAGCTTGAGTATAACGCGATACTCTGACGATCATGACTATTTCTGACTGTGAACAGTACTGCCAAATGCAACTTTTTCAGTCACCAACACTTATGAATGAAACGAAGTTCAAGTCAGCTCACGTACCACTGTAATGATCAGGGGTGAGACTCAAACAATTAGGTAAACCAATCGCAAGCTCGGTGACATGTTTTGTAGCATCCAACGCTTGACCACTCACTTGGTCGTGACATTTTCTTCTTATTTTAATCACGATATTGTTGGGACATACTTGGCGAGTGGTAAAAAATGATCATGCTTTCTCACTCTGTCCACTTTGATGATCTGTTGGGTAAAATTATGTCAAATGTCGCGACCAAGTGACTGACCAAGCGTTGATTGCTAAAATGTCACCAAGCATGTATTAATCACACCAACTCATTGAGCATCACCTCTGATCATCACAATTGAGTACGTGTGGTGGACATGGATTTTGTTTCAGTCAGAATTTTTAACATTGACATTGACAGTGCCATCCTGCAACACCGGCTCCAACCTAAGATCTCTTTTAGGATGTTAAACATTAGCAAATAACCTTTTCTCCTGTTTTCCCACAATTTTCACCACATTCTTATCACGTCCACGGTCATCCACTTCTCGCACGTGATTGTACGTGCGCAAGTGTTGCACACATTCGTACGAGATATGTACGCCGGCGAACAGGAATGCAGAATTACGCGTCAACCCAACATCGAATAGCTCGAAAGCGGGCATCCAAATCCATCAACCAGAAGCCCCTGCCAAGGGCCGTCGTCAAAATTCGCGACATCAACCCCGGACGCACGCGGTGTGGTGCAGATACGGTGAAAGAAGTTGTGTCCAGTTAGCTGGACAAAATTCCAGAACACTCGTGAAAGACAAGCGCGGCCGTACGCAAATCGACGCGCAAACCAATGCGTTGCTCTGCGTTACGTTCCACCGATGACGTAGCGTGGAAGGTCTTTGAACCTTTCGACAACGGGTTGTGTGTGTGCGTCGGACGTTCCTCCCACCTTCTCCACACCGCACTTTAGCGAATGTGTACAGCCGAAATAACGTGCGCGCGTCTCGGAATGCCTCTGAAACCACAACGTGTGGAGAGAGAAAACCAAGGCAGGGTGTGAAATAGTCGTAATATCCGTGACATAAATTTAATTAGCATAGATCCGAAGACGATCCACTGGGCCCAGCTGGAGCTGGCCGATCGGGACGCATCTTCACGCTGGCGCGTTCTAATTCAAATTCAATCCCCGTGCCAGGCTGGTTTGTTCCCCAGCCCCCTTTTCTGGCTTTGCTTTCTAGCTCTCTCGCTTCTCGCTGCTGCTTAAAATGTAGCCCCAGACCTGAAATAAACCACCCCCCAGGCAACCTGTTTTTGTGGGGGGGGGGAAGATTTTTGCGCCGCACGAACCCAGATTCCTCCCGACTTTCTTCGCCGGGCTGCTTATCGCTTCCCGCAGGCACCGTCAGAACGAACTGCTTGACTGCTGAAGTTGACGGCTGCCCAACCGGACTTATCACCTGACAGGGCGCACTGGCGTGCCGTGTATACGTGTATGTGTGTGTGTCTTTCGCTCTTGCCAAAGGTCGAAGTCATCGCACTTGGCAAATCGCTGACTGTGCAATCGCTCTCCAAGCGCCAAACACTTGGGAACAGTGCATGCAACCTGAACCTGAAACCGGCTGCCCTTCCCTGGCCGAACTGCTTACACTGCACCATGCACACTGCTCACTTCCTCTTCTTTTTCCTCCTTTTGCTTTGGGGAAGTTGTACATAATCACCCTGTCCAACCGATTACGCAAGCACAAACGTGCATGCGGTTCGCCTGCAACATGCCATTCCTCTCTCAGCCTCTCTCTTTCCCGCTCTCTCTCTCTCTCTTTCCCTTGTCTCCATCGTTGTCGATAAGCGTGACCGGGCGCGTTAGCTGCGATCAGCTAAATTTGGCAATTTGCGCCTCACCATAAACCATCAACAACGCCCGAGAGTTGCCCCCGGACCTGGAACTTTGCCTGCCCGGCTACCGGCCAGACAGCCTTGATCATGACCGAGGTGTGATTGCACTCTCCGTGAATGGCGTTTTACTGAATGGATGATGGCAGCAGGGTGGGCGTAGTGACCGCCCGCGAATGCACCTCCGCGCACGCGACCGGGGTGGTAGCCGCGTATCGATCCGCCTGTGTTTGCTGGTGTGGTGAGTAGAGGAGCATCAAACACTCTCGGACTCGCCTCAGCGTGGAGGCTCGTTTTTTATTTGAGCTAAGCCAAAATTGCTACTTTTGTTGAGGATATTAATCTAATCAACACAATGCCTGACTCGACTCGAGCACCACACAACACCAGCGTTTGCCATAAAACTCGCCTCAGCTTGTATCGACACTCAATCCGTGTTTGATGAGCTTTTCATTGCGGTGTTTGGCTCTTCGTTCGAAAAAAAAACACGCAAACCTATCAATGAGTTCATCAAGCAACGCCATAAGCTACAACACCGAAGATACCAAAACAACCCTAAAGGGTTTGGCTTTAACAGGAAATTAACGCATCAATAAAGTGTACAAATCCAACCTCTCCGTAGAGAGAACACAAGAAAACACACGCTTCTCTTGCTTCTTGCCGTTGAGAGGAAGGACAGGAAGCTTGTGCTGCTCCATCCACCAGCGACTGGTTGGAAATTAATTAATCGTTATTCGTTGGGCTGGATCATCCGCAGCCCACCTGGACTGTGGTGCGCCAGTCCTCCCGGATGATGCAGCGGAAAAAAGCAGAGGTAACTGAACATGAAACAAAAATACACTTTTCAGCTGAGATGTAACAGCGTATTTTCTAAGGCTGATGGTTGATTGGAATGGAGCGAAGAAGCCAGAAATTAAATGTTCAATCACTGCAGTGTGTTATTGTTGGTAGAACCAGAAATCCCATTCGGTAGTTTGAAGTTGTTGTAGAAGATTAATCAAAAACAATCTTAGATTTACCGGCAAACGCTTGAGAGCGCTACTTGCATGCCCTCATCATTTGCATTGCTTGCGAGAGAGTCAAGACAGGGAAAGGGAAAATCCCATAGTTAACCAATAAAATGAAAGATGTTGAAACATTGCTTGGGTACATCACAATTTTACCGCAGAATATACAAAACACCCAAGTGTCAGCACTCGTCTTCTTTCTTCGTTCGTTTGCGTTCCAAACTCGAGAAGCTTCGCAGACTCGACGCATTTCAGAGTGGCAACACCGAACAAGCGGTGCGATGGTTTTCACCGTCCACTACCAACCAGAGCTTGCGGCACTGTGGAATGTAAATGTTTTGAGGGCAAAACGCCAAAACACGCTGCTGTCAACGCAACGGAAAGACGGGTACCGACGGTCTGGCGCGGTGTGCAGAAAACCTGCTGACGGTGCACTGGACCTCAAGCACCAGGCAGCAGGAAAATTGTGGCCCTGTAAACAAGGGAGGACGTTTTTTTTTCTTTTTGCAATCCAATCTAGAACGAGACTTCGACCCTCAAACACACACACACAGCCAATGGGGGCAATGGGGTGGAAACGAAGAGGACAAGATTTTTATTCCAAACTGATACGAGCCCGTACGTCAGCTTGAGGGCAATAGAACACACATCTCTTGGCTCGTGGCTAAATGAGGGCAATGCACCGCCGTCTGATGCACGAGGATGAGACTGATTTCGAAGATCTTGTAGAAGAAGAGATAGAAGGTGAGATTGGAGCATAGAGGAGCATGCAATCAGGATGCAACGACGGCAACGCACAGCAGTGAGAAGGTCAAGTTCAGGCTAGGTGAACCACTCGCCAAAACGGCGCAGCTGATAAGAGTTCCTGTACAGTACACACGAAACGGCTCGCCCGGTTCGGTGATTAACACTCGAGCAGAGCACTGAGTGGATTATGTAACTGATAAGCCGAATCACTCCTGATTAGAGTGGAAAGAAGCAGCAATCAAACCACCTCCTCCCGTATGGAGTTGGTGTTGTACGCGAGTTCGAAAGGCAGTTTGTTTGTTTTTTTGGAGGACTCACTACTGACACTCTGCTGACACGTTTATCTCCTACGAAATTATATTCCAATAGGGCTAATACAAAGTAATTGCTGCAGCGGTGTCAGTTACGGTGTCGAACAGATTAAACTCATTTGATTTTGAAGCAAAAAACAAATGCTATCTAATTTCATTGTGTGTGACGCTTCCCCTCTTACATTGCATCAACACACAATGTACTCCGCCTTCTTCCTGTTGTCGCACAGCACACACGTATCCGGTAATCGTTGCCTTCTGTTATGCCATCGCAACGAAGCGAATGTCACCGCGATGGCATTGCAAAATACCAACGATGAACAGGCACCGATTGGTGCCGATCTTGCTCACGTGAGCCTCACAAAACGTGGCCGCTGCTGAAGCAGCAAAACATTGGAAAGCGATTTGGGGAACTCCAAAAAACAAAACCGTTCAACATGCACACACACCCCCTCGCGAGAATACCTGGAATACGTTACGCCATCGGGGTTTTGTGAATCGTTTTCTGATATTGATCCCTCTAAGCTTCGGCTATATATGAACGGCACAGCACAGGCATCGATCGCCCCTGAACTTGCTCCAATTTGCTGCGTGCTTCGTCCATTACCCTCGAGTAGGTGGGAGTAGAGAAGTCCAAGAGGACTTCCAGCTGTCAGCTCCCGAACGCCGACCGACCAGACAGACATACAGTAAAATATTGGAGCCCGTTTGCCCTCGAAGGTAACGCGCGGGTTGTGTTGTTGTAGGATTTCGTAGGTGTGAATGGCTTCCCGTCCGTTCGGCCGGACGGATAGGCAAGCAGCATGGTAAAAATAAATCTATTTGCATTGCTTTTCAGGCGTTATTTAATTTTGCCATCCATTGACTCCCAGGCCCCCGGGAAAAATGGTCCGTCCATGGAAGTGTGAGAGCCAGTGGGACATCTATTCCGCGAAGGTGTAGTATGCGTGTACGTGGTTTGTTTTACCTTTTACACTCGCTCACCACGTGAAAGCAACATTGCATGTCATGCCTAGGCAGTGGCAGTGGCGGCCCAGCTGAAGCCAGCCCAACAGCCACACGAAAGCTTATCGTGGCTTAGGTCGGGTTGCGCTCCCGGTCAAGCAGGTTCCCGCTCACACACACATAGCTTCTCAATGTCGAGATCATCCCCAACGGGAATAATGCTGGAACCAAGCTGAAGCATAATTAACCTCTCGTCTGGAGAGGTTCAAACGGCTGTCGTGGGCCAAGGTGTGAATTGGTCGTCAATCAACCGACCGCATCCGACACACGACTCCGACGACCCAGTTCTAAGAGATGCAAACAAGAGACACAACCCACAGGGTACGTTTGCGCCTAGTTTGTTGTCGTCGCACATCGGAATACAATGTTGTAACAATGGGGCCCCGAGCCTGACCGATTCCTAGGAGGCTCGTGGGAGAGTGCACGCTTTGATGTCTTTAATTAGTAGGAGTGTCCGACGCAGGAGTGCTTTTTTCCTCACAGAGGCGGTTTGTTTGCACAGTAGCGGAACTGGAACTGTGCGGGCACGATACGGCACAGACACACACACACCGATTTTTCTTCGTGAAGCCCACAGCTACAATGTGTGAGGAGCATAATTTGTCCGGACGTCCCTAACCGGATGAACCGGAGTGGATTTCTTTGACGGCGTGGAACTGGCTTGGCACTAATTGACCGACTCATGAGGGAAACGCAACACGCCACAATGTCCAAACATTGTAGACGGCTGATTACGGAGCTGTCGGAGAATGATGATAGTAGCAATATTGTTGCAGCAGAACGCAAAACCATTTCGGCGTGATCTTAACGAGCTTTGTGGAGATCGAATGTGAAGCTTATCTTTGCAAGTTATGGGAATGGTTCTATCTGCTATTCTGTTTTGTGATAATTAAGCTTGTGTCATGCTAGAATGCACTTCACATCTTCTGTTCATGGAAATTGTTCCTGCTTCTCCTAGTATTGCTAGCACTTCGAATGTCTCAATTCGATTAATCTACATGATCTGGTCTGACAAATGGTTGGACCTCAAAGCACACAACTTCCAGCGCTATTGCTTCCTGGAACAAATTCCTGCAGGTTCTTGAGCTCTCGCGAGTTCACGTCCGCGTTAAGATTGAAATATGATCGCAATTCTTGTATCAGCCGGGCGCCCTTCGTTGAGGAGGACCGCACAGTCCACCACTGACCTAGTTCTCATCATGAACCGTGGAGTGTGGAACACTCCTTTGCGTTCGTTTTCTTATCCTGAGTCTCGTGCAACCAACTCGGCGCAATATCTTGCGATATTCCCTGTGTCCCGATGTTTGGGGGTAACAACTTTTGGAATGTTTCTCTTTTTGTACGATCCCCTGGTCCAGCTTCGTGCATGCCCCGGGGGCCCAACGCTCCGCGACGCACATTCGATAATGCTGACGACATATGTATGTGTGTGTGTGTGTGTGTGTATGTATTCCACACTAAAACTGGTTATCGATGATGATTTCGTCTTGCCGCTTGCTTTGCGTACTGTCCCGTTGTTCTTCCAGTGCAGTGGGACTTTGAATCTACAGGAATCTCCAAAAATCATTCCCGACCGAGCGGCGGCTTGAACAGGTTGATCAAAGCCGGCAATCGCACACACACGCACACCAACATTAAAATCGTTCGTGTTTCTTGGCTTCCCTCTCCCTTCACCAATGATCGAGAGTGTCCATGATCATGATCTAGCCAATATTGAGGTACTGCCTGTCCTGTCCACCACTCTTATGGAAACGAAAGTCCGAACGAAAGAAATGCCATTTCGTCACGTGCTTTTCTTTTTTGGAGGGGCTTACAAGACAACACGATGGATGCGAGATCAGCATCACGCATTTTTTCATGTATAGCCTGCGTGAGTGAGTGAGTGTATGTGTGTGCTTTTATTTCACCGTTGTTTGCGGACATTCCGGACTTCTTTTGGAGCTGGCCGATTCGCCGCTTTGACCTATGCTTGGTGCTTTTGCGCGCGACCCAGTGACATTTAAGCGTGCGTTTCAGGGGGTTTTTTTGTTGGTTGCGTTGCAAATCTTCTCTTTTGTTGAGCTATTACTTTCTATGAGCACACTTTTTATTTTATCAACCTTTTCAGTGGAAGGATTAAGAGAGACTTCAATGCTCCATAAGTCAATGGAAGTCTTGCCGTCGGGTACGCAATAGAAAGTATTTCGTGTAAGGTTTGCGATCGGGGAATGTTTTCCAAAGGAATAGAACCACATAGCGATTTCCATAGTTCCATACACTATGCTTTAAATCATAAAATAACCGTTACGTCAGGACACATTAATGATCATTTTTTTGGTTGCTTTCGAGCGCCACTCGGAATGCTGTTTAAGGTGAGAATATTTTTCAATCATGTGATTTTATCGCCCAAAAACGATGATTTAAATTGCTGTTAATTCTAGATTGAAGCGTGAGAACGCAACGAACCCAATAGGAGATCATCGGGAATCACATAAATCCCAGTAATGATGGGCTTTTTTCTCGCTCACTCGCACACTCCAGATCTTGTTGGACACATGTTATTTTCCAACATGAGAGCAAATTCAAGAGCAGGTTTCAGATCGTTTGATTTCTTTTTCCTATTTTCTCACCCAACTAGACCTCCCATGATCGAACTACATATGATCAAGAACCACACATCACCCAAAGAAGCTTCACCAATCTGATCCCGCCTAGAAACTATCCCCAAAAAAACAAGAAGAAAAAACACCCTTTTGGGACACATCTTGGAAGCAGCGGACAGTTGCGGACCCCCTCTCTTTTGGGCAATAAATAAAACATTGAACTCCCCGAAAGGCCCATTCGGTGGTCACCGCCCTTTCCCGCGCGCATATACACAGCGCGGCGCAGGCAAACCGGCCAAACCAGTGTTGGCATTTATATATTTCGCCCATTCCTACCATATTCTGGCGAGTTTGTGTGTTTTATTTCAGTTTTCCCTTTCCCAGTGCAGCACAACATTGTTTAACATGTGTGCAATGCAAACTTACAAAGGGAGAAAGGAGGAGAAGTATCAGAATCATCACCACGGTCTCGAGATTGGGTTGATATGTTTTGGGACGAAAGCGCGCACCAATGATCGCGGATATTCCTGGCAATCTTGACATTTTTTTTTTTTTGTGTTACTGCCAGGCATTTCCTTTCCATTTTCTTTTTTTTTTTTGCTGGTTTGCCGGTTTGTCTTTAAACGCCGAATTTCAATGCTACATTCTCCCGGGGGAGTGTTGGTTGGTCTTTGGCCATAAACTACAGGGAAAATGAAAGAAAAACAACAACTACTTGAAAAGAACAGAAAAAAGCGATTTCGATCGGTCGCCTTTCTCCTGCTGAAAACGGACCACGAAAAGGAAAACATTTGAATGCCGTTGCCTGAAACGAGCGCGTCACATTGGCGGTGATTGAGGAAGAGAGAACAAGCTTTTGAGACCGATCACCGGAGAGAACGAGACAACACCACGCTAACTTCGTCCGTCGCGTGCGTATTTGTGCGAGAGAGCGAGTGTGTACGCAATTTGGAGTTTTGGAATGCTGACCAGTTCTTTTTCTTAATACGCCTAATGGCTGCTAAAAACTGCTGTTGGTTCTGCTGTATTCTCTCATACATACATACACAGGCTTGGGTTGCAAAAATCAATCTCCTTTCACTCTGGTTCCGGTAGGCAAAGAAGGCAAAAGTTTCGTAACCAGCACATGGGTGGAGGAAGCGCGAACCCTAAAGGCAGGCATGAGAGGAACCCGCACCGAACGAGTGCGTTTGACCTAAGAGCAGAACCACTGAAAGAAGCTTCAGCAAAACAAAACAAAAAATCAACAACCTTTTCATCTCGATGAAGTAAAAAAAATGAGAGAAAAATTCCAACCTCACACACCAACCCCAATTTTTGGACATCAAAAGAAAGAGAGAGAAAGAGAGAGAGAGAAAGAAAGAGAAAGAGAGAGAGAAAGAGAGCAAGAAGTAAAATCATGCTAAATCGAGAAATTTACCAAAGAAAATCTGTTGCGGAGACTCGAAGAAAAGACTTCCAAAAATAAAAGCTTCTTCTCGTGCATCGAGAAAGAGAGAATGAGAGAGGGCGTGCAAGAGAGAAGGGCAAATAACAGAGAAGAAAGGAAAAATGGGAGAAACGGCAAGCTTTCGGAAAACAGGTGAATGAACCTAGTGGGTTTACAGGCCCCTACGAAAAGAAAAAAAAAACAAGCGGTGCGCCCCGGAATAGACCGAAACAAAATATAAACAAGAAATCAAATCATTCAAGTAGCGAAAGGAGAAGAGGTGTGGTGGGGCACTCGTGAAAAGGGGTAGATGAAAATGGACCCCTTGGCGCTTACAGTGGACGGGGAATGAGCACGTGGTTGGATGAGGAAGAGCAACGAGCAACTGGCAAGTGAAAGAGAGCGAGAGATGCAATCGCTGTTCCCAAATTTCTGTATCTGTGTGTGTATTGTGAGTTCATCTTCACCTGTATGTGTGTGTGTGTGTTTTTTTTTTTGTTGGCTTTTTCAGTTTTGCCTCCAAAAAACAACCCCCAAAAACGGGGCGAATGAACGAAACGGACCGAAGCAGCGAATGAATGACGAACTTGAGAAGTTAGATAATAGTCCACATCCACACCGCACAACCGGCTCCTCTTCATCTTCAAAGCCCCATCTTCAGCGGCGAACATGGCGTGCCCGGATTTGGTCACTTTGGTTTGTAGCATTTTTTTGTTTTGTTTTTCTTTCTTCTGCTAGCCATTCTCCTTCTTTTCGTTCTCTCTCTCTCTCTCTCTCTCTCTCTCTCTCTCTCTCTCTATCTCTCCTCTATTCCAAAACCCAACCCCGAGGAAACGTCCCCGTTGTCACACTCGATTCGATCATGTGCGCGATCGTCATCAACGTGTGCGTATATATCTGTTGTGCCCTGTTACGGATTGATTTGGGATCGTTGAACTCCCAGATCACGCCGGATCCAGTTCTATTCGGTTCTGGATTTGGATGTTATTTCCAACCCATTACCGCCAACCAACCAACCAAACCGCAGCAAAAAAGAGGCGATTTTATTACGAGTACTAGCACGCTTCGACGCGTTGAACTAACGAAAGACTTCAATGATCATACAAGCGATGAACCACGCAACCGTTCGACCGATCACCGGATCGGATTGTATTCGCAGTTTTGGGGACGATTTCAGTGGTGCAATACATCGGAGTGCTTGTTTTATGACTCCTTAGCACCATAGTTACTGTATCGTGCAGCAAATTTGACCAAAAACCAGCGACTGGGTTCGATTTGTTCCAATGCCTGCACACGATCGTGTCGTGCCAAACTGCGCTGTTGCCCGGTTTGATGACAAACAAACCCGCTACTACATCCCACTACTCTATCAAGTGTGTGTGTGTGTGTGTGCAGTTGTGGTGAGAAAATGAAATGAACCAATAAACCAGCTCAGTTTGATCCTCCCTTTCCCCGTTGTGCGCAAACGTGACGAAAGTTTAGAGACGCGCCAGCGTGAGAACTGATCCCGGCTCAGCAGTTCACCCACACAGTGTCATCAAAAAAAAAAAAAAGTCAAAAAGAAAAACAAAACATGCCAAACGTTGCACACGAAAATTCGCAATCGCAATCATCGCATCGCGTGTGAATTTCCCTTGGTGGTGGCGGTGGTGGTGCAAAATCTCGCCATTGCATTGCAGCGGAGAGCAGAGCGTGCATCCGTCACCGAAATGTTTGACGTGAGTGTGTGCGCAACCACGCTGCGCTTGTAATTCAATTATGTAACCCCGGGCGACATTCACAGGCACTGCACGGCCGGTTGGTGGCTCGGAAGCCCATTCCGGGACAAAAGCCCAAACGATGGCTTCCCCCCAGCGGTTGTGCTGCAGTTAATTGAATTACGAAATTGGTAACATCGCGACACGAAAAAAAATACATAACTTGGGAATGAGTTTGCCCTCTTCTTTCGCTTGCTTCTTCCCATCCCGCAATCGCTTTGCCACGCTGTGCACTACCAAAAACCTTAAAATAATAATAATAAAACAAAACAACCTTATTATAATTACTCACAACATGGCAACAGCCACGCGCGATGACATCGAAAGCTGTGTTGAGTGGAGGCTTTTGAAGGGCACAAGGCAGTGTCCTAAATCTCATCACCCCCATCGTACTACCTCGTTTGTAAGGGGTATAATTCTGTTCCAGATTTCAACTTCACCCCGCACCAAAAAGCGCGAGATTCAAAAACTATTTTTGGTCTCAGCGATGATGATTCAGCGCGATCATCTACCAAATCTTGCCTCCCTGGTGCTGCTGCATCGTCTACCGTACATTTCTCATCAAGCGCCACACTTACCTGCGGGAGAGGAGAAGGAAATAATAATAATAAAAAAACACAATATTAATAAAGAGTGAGAAACTGAAGGAAAATTAGTTTAGGAGCAAAGTAAACGAAACAGGCTCTCCCCACTATTGTTCCCGCGCGCCCCCGGTGCCTAATTTGAGGGCAGAGGAAATTGTTTCATTTCATGTTTCAGTGTTTCTGCTGCTTGTTCAACTGTTTAACTTTCTCACTTGCCCGGTCGTGGAAAACTGAGGGCTTGAGGGGAAAATGGGAGAAAAGACTAAAACAAAAAAGCCCCAAAACGACCAGTGCACCGGTTTGAGTTTTATCTCACTCGATCAGATCTGATTCAAAACCCTCCATCGAGACCAATTAAAGCGAAGATCTAGATGACAAACGGAAAGAGTGAAATGCCTTTTCTATTCCATTCAAATGCTGTTTCTAACCGATCATTACCAGAGACACTTTAAAATGCCGTTCGTTTCGGGGGTTAAAACCCGTTAGTGTAGTGTACATTTCTGTCCCCTCGCTCCTTCCCGAATACATTCCATCACATGCACGCACAGGTGAAGTTTGTTGTTAATCAATCGCTTTTTTTTTGTTCTTTCCCAGGCTCTACGTCGCCTCAATTAATTAACATTCTCGTACAACCGAGCATTGCCAGTTACAGATGAGACACTGCACCGCACTGGCTCCTCACGAAACGTGCAGCAAATCTGGTTCAACGGTGATCGTGTGGTTAAACAATTCACTCCACGATTCTGCCATATAATACACGCATACACCTGATCGATCACCCCATCTTCCTCGGAGGACCTGATCATCGATGCATACCGCAGCGCGGCTGGCTATCAAATAGCAATAAAATCTTCTTTGCATTCCGTTGCGTCCCATGGGAGGGCATTCTTTCGCCGTCACACCTCCCTGCGCGTCGTGTGGAAGAAAGTTCTTTTGCGCGCAGGGAACTACACACCTGTGGAAGCCGTCACCGACGGTCCTTCACCAGGTCGACCAGCGTCGTGACCGTGCAGTTGCAGTCTTCTGAGGCACCAAACGAGGGATTCGCCTATGCTTCTTGCCCCTTGTTACATTGCATATGCAAAACCAAGCTCATAGGCTTTGAATAGACGACAAAGTGGTGAAGAATTCATCTGCTCTTCGCTGTCTGCCTCTCTCTCTCTCTTTCTCGCTGTGTCGTCGTTCGGTCTTCACTTTTCACACCTTGTCTTCTCCGTTACGGCTCGCCAAAAGGTACCGTTTTGCTGTGAAGAAGTCTCATGTCGCTTGTCGCTGCTCACCAAGCCGTCCAAGACATCGCACATACACACAAAAAACAGGCAAATAGCATACCACAATTTGCATAGCATTAATGCACACCGGACGATGCTGCCCTTCCAGGAAAGCATCAGCGCGTGTTCGACGAGCGCTAGAAACGAAGCGAAGCGAAGGGGACAAATTGAGGGTTCAAACAATTAGTGGCGAATTGAGATAGTCCGCTTTGCCGAGATTAAAAATAGAGCACACAACAGCGCGACAAAAAATGTGATTTAATACGACACGAAAAGTTTAGATAAAAAACGAAATAGCTCCGAACGCAAATCGAAGCAGCGCAACGGAAGGAGGGCACGAGACATGCGTTCCCCGAACTAGCACCCAAGCACCGCCAAGCACCGGAAAAGGGACGTGCTCTCTGGCAGCCCCATGGCGTCGATGAGAAAGCGAGAAGCTTGCCCGGGCGAATGAATATTCATTCACAAGTCTAGCCGAGTGCCGCGCGCGCACGTGAATTGCTCCATGGCGGCCAGAAGTTTGCATGTCCAATCTGGAAGCCCTCCGGGACCTCTGGTGCCTTCCCGCAGCTCCCGGAGCCGGTCTGTGATGGCTGAGAGTAAAACTCTTCCCCACGGGTGCGTCTCGAGGTTTTGGAATATGCAACCCCACATCGGTGTGTATGACCGTGTGCCCTAAAACAAGAAAAAAGAAAAAGCTCCTCTATTCCGCTCTCTTCAAGCGCGTCGTGCCGGGGCCGCCATAATTCGCCTGCGAGGTTAACTGCAGTTTTTCGGTTTTGTTGTTGAAGCGTGAGAAACAACACCAGCATTACACACGACCGCAGCAAAGCCGCCACCCATGGGTAGGAGGAGGAGAGATGGTTTTATTGGATTTTCATGCCGTTCGGTGTTTTTTTATGAGAACTACGGGCTACTGGGACGCCATCATCACCACCCTGGCTGCTACTCCAGGTTTTCCATGTAGATCGTCTACGAAAATCTGAACGAGCCAACGGCACTTGCGCGTTTGACACGCCATTGCTGAGGAAGTGTGATCACGCACGATGAGAGATGTCTATTGTTTTTCGATGAAAGAGCGCATGAGATATTCGGAGCAGGGAAAATAGAGCCGATTGGATCTTAAAGGCACTAAAAGATAAGGAATTTCTTCCAAAAAGCTTTTCTGATTCAATATTGTAGCTAAAAAGAGAGGCTCAACCTAATCCAGTTTGCCCTATTCCTTCTGTTTTGCAAAATCACGCGTCATATGCCGCTTTCTATGCCGCCCCTAACCTAATTTGTCGGTTCCACTATACCCGTCGACCTTGTTGAGACACAGACAATGTTGCAGGGTCACCACCGCCAACAGCACCCGGAAACGGTGCAGCAATTGCACGAGCGTGGCCAAGCATTGGAACTCCACCCCAAAACTACCGGAGGCTCTATTTCCTGCACCAACTCCACAATGCAACGCCCAGACACAAAAGATAGCCTTCACTATGGCGGCGTACATCCTACATGTTGTGGCGAAGCGTGCATACCGAAACCAGCGCCTTCTTCCCCGGAGGGCAAACCATGTTGCAGCTTGTTTAGTCTGCAAAGGATTTCGCCCAAAAGCTCCTAAATAAAACACACAGTTGTAGACCCTCACACTGCAGGTCACATTTGCATCTGACATTTCCAAAATTCCGCACACCTTGAGTATTTCCCCAGCATTGAATGTGTGTGTGTGTTTTGCAAAGTTCAACCAGTTTTGTGATCGAACGGGATTCGATCTATTGGCATTCGCTGGCAGGATCCGATCGATACGGGAACAGCAGCAGCAGGCGACGAACCGCCTGGGTGGTAATTTATGCAGACTCACGCGATCGATCGTCATCGCGTCAAGCGCAGCGCGCGTCAAATGGAAAAGGTGTCCCGCGCGAAAGGAATGTCTTCTAGCCTGTCTTGCAGACACTTCATAGCGCGCCGACAGGCGTAAGTTGGAACTAATTGCATGTAACGGCGACAAATGACTTCGCTTTTGGGAGGGGGAAAAAGAGGAAGACAGCCGGATAGTTGTCAGCTCCCGTGGGCGTTATGAGTGTCTGGGAAGGGTGTGTTTATGTCCTGGCTTGTCGATGCCTTGTCGGTACGTCTCACTCGCGTTGTCATTTTGATGTTATGCATATTGCGATCGTCAATCAGAGCAAATAAAAACGCTCCACCATGATAAGGCCTCACACCTTTACCTTTACTTTTTAACGCCACCACGATGCATTCGGCCGTCTAGACTGGCTAATCGGTAAACGCGAACCTGCAAGCAGTGCACAGCACACGCCAAACTGCTGTCTCAGCGTCAGCGGTGCATTAGAAACGCTGCATATGCCACGCTGGAGACGCTTCGACAGCAAGTGTTTTACCACGAGTCATAAAAATCCACACCGGTCGAGCCAGCACCAAAAGCCGTGTATAAACCGACCCAATAAAACGACGGTTCATTCAAGACATTCCAGTCCGGGCTAATTCGTTTGACATTTCGCCCAGAACATATTGGCTCGCTGGGATGGCTGGCTTTTTCGCAAAAAAAAATCAAAAACGGGGCCACCAACATTAAAGAGCATTAGCGGTTGGAGTGCGAGGAATTAAATATCAAAACTCGGTCCGAAGCCTTCCGCAAAGGGCAGAAGAAAGGTTAACGAAAGGTGCAACCAACACTGGTGGGCAGCGGTACCCCCGGAAGGCAAAGGAAAACCCGCCGCCGCAGCCACTGGTCAGCGAACCATCACTGGTCGGTCAGACGGCCACCTCCCATGGGTTCATACCAATTAGCTGCACACCCGCATTCCTTGCCCTTTCTCATTGATCGCCTTTAGAGGGAGCAAGAAAGAGAGACAGAGGGAGACAGAGAGATGATTAATACGCTTGCGCTTCTAATCTGCGCCAATTAGCCAATCGAAGCCCGCGAGAAGCGCCAGACTTCAAAATGTTACGGATGCCTCTTTTGCAACGGGTTCGCCGCTTACCTGCAGGTTGATGCGCAGTGAGTGATCGCAAAGAGCGCACACAAACATACACACACGTGCGAGCACTCACATGACATGGTTAATGTGGTAGAGATATGATTTATGAAGAAGCAACGCACGCAACACAACATTAGTGAAGTCTTCGTTTCCGAGCCATGATTGATGGAAATCGAGCCTAACAAGCGCCCTCTTAGGACGTATGATCGAAGAGGTTAACGCGGGTTGTTGCAATGCACCGTGTGCACTAGAAAAACCAACATCTCTTCTAGCTGCCGCCCGATCGACATCGATTTGAAAGGGGGCCAGATCGTGCCGAACAATAATCGCGCGTGTGTCGTAAGGGTTCTTCAGAAGATATCTCCAAGATACCTCAGATATGCAATGAGCACCTATAATTCCCCCTGCAGCAGCGCCATGATTCATGTCAGCTTCAAGCTTTTATTAATTGAATCATTTAGCCAATCCGTTTAGCGGGTCCGAGATCTTCTCGGTGATTTATGGTAACCAGTTTCCACTTAGTGTGGCAGAACCAGCCGAGCCGCTTAGGACGACTCTCTCGACCTCGGCAATAAAGCGGTATTTTTTAATATCCTACTCATCGCAACACTTTCCTTTTGCTGTTCCCCTTTTTCCAGGGGGGGATTTTACACTTTTCTCCGCATGCGCGCACATAACAAGAACAACAGACAGAAGCACACGTCTAATCCATTAGCCAGTGCCAAACCCCTGGCTGCACGACGAAACGACGAGATATTGAACCGGTGTGCTTTGCGGAATGAAGGTCACTTCGATGCCTCTCAACATACTTCCCACGAGACCGACGGCGACAACGACGACGACGCCGACAGTAAGTCTGTCGAGGCAGCAGCCACGGTGCCAGGTCACCGCCGAATAGTCCACCCCGAGGAAGGGGTCCGGAGATCCGGACAGGGGATCGCTAATGTTTATTGGGTTACCTTTGCAAAAGACGCGGCATTTCGACGGCCGTCGTGCATTTTGTCGTGCGCAAAGGCCTCCTCCGGCGCAGGTAGGGATGAACAATCCGGTCTGCGCTTTATTGCGGCCGACGCGCGACCGCTCCAAGACCCCGGCGGATGCCGTAACCATAGTCAACCGGTGAAAATACCGGTATTTTGCATGGCACGTCATCCCCTCGACGGGTTTATGTATGCTGCTGCTGCTGCTGTCCCTTTCGGTTCGTTGTTGATCTTCTTGTGCGCTTGTCTAATAAAATCCATTAGGCACACCGAGATGATGCCATCCCAGCCGAGGGCGAAGATGCGCCCGTGCTGCTCGATCTTGATGTACTCCTTTTTCCTGGTACCATCATCACCGCTGTGGCATTTAGCGATGATGACTCGTTGCTCGGTGGTATTTTCAAACTCTTGCGATGGCGGTGGGGGAGGGCACATAATTTACACATCCACACAGCGTACATACACACACATCGGGGGAAAGTGTAGCAAACACTGGGCCCCAAGCCCATTGATCTTGTTCCCCCGGAAACTCCCCGAGGAAGTTTGCTCGCGATCGGGTGTAATTGTACAGTCCCCCACGAGCGCAGCGATGATAACTGTCATCAGCAGCGTTTATCGGGCTGCGTCTATAATGTACCGTTAAAGGTTCGAACGTGCCTACAGCACTGCTCACTCGCTAGACCGTTCATCAAATCCTTATAATTCACTTAAAACCTCATCGCCGTGTTAAACGCAGCGAAGATGCAAGATAAATCTTCAACACTTCCGCGTGTGCGTTTCGTACGCTGGGAGACGCTGGATAATTAAGCCGACGATCACACCACATTAAGATCCCATTTGCTGCGGGACGGATGACACACACAGCCAACCACCAACCGGAATCAACGTTCTCGCCACACACCCCCAGTGGCATAGAATGGCTTTCGGAAATGCCTCACGAGCAGCTGATTTATGGCCTACCGGTGGCTACGGGTGCGACCTTTTCTTTGGGTTCTCTCTCTCTCTTTCTCTCTCTCGGTCTCTCTCTCTCTCTATGTGAGTCTTCCTCTGGGTGACAGATTACTACACCTTCGAAGGGTATGCGTTCCAACGGGTTCATGATACGGGGATCTAAAATCCAACTTCTTTCTGCCCAGGAAGCACCCAAAACAAAGGTATCCATCCCTTCCCGAACAGCCAATGAACCAGCGACACAAACACAAAAAATCGCTGTTGAAATTGATACACTCTTTTCGGTTAAATCCCCTGATCGGAAGGTTCCTCTTGGAATGGTGCAGAGAGGCGAGAGAAAGGAAATTAATCACCCATATAAGCCTTCGAACTCTCCGCCAGCGGGGGCAGAAGCAGAAGCGATGCAGGTCGACCATGTAGGTCGATAGATCAAACGGTTGCCCCCTCGTTAATTCGACACGAGCGGAACGGATGCATGTACGAAATTTAGGGCCTCTGGAGAAGGAGGACCCGCCGGTAGCGTTTAGTCATGGAGCCCGTGAAGCCTGTTCCTGGGAATTCGTCCAGTGGGACGGTACAAAACGATGTAGATATCAGTTCAGTTTTTCACTAAATTTGCACACACATACACATACACACACACTCGTTCGATCGATCACGTAGTTAGCGCTTCGTAACGAAAAGGTGCGAGAAGTTTGCTGGGGGTTTTCTAAATCGTGAAACACGATTCCGCAAGGTATTGATCAAATTTCCGTACCCATGCAGTACTGGGAGAGACGGGAATGGAGCTATACGAAGCTTGAAGTTTTTCCCAGAACCAATGAAGATCTGCTTAGAAAGATCCGCTTCCATGGAAGTGTGGGATATTGTGGAGTATAGGGCGATTGGAGAAGATGCCAAGATGCAACAGGTTGCAAAAAAAAGCTCTCCAGGAACTCTACTGTAGCTGCATTCCTGAAGTGTTAGGATGCAAGAATCCAAGATTCCATACAACCAGCTAGGTTCAACTAATCCCCGCTGGGCCAACGCCGCGGTTTTCATGGACAACAAAAAATAACAGCTCACCCCTGTAGGCTCTTCACTCCCGGTAGTTGTCGGAAGCGAACGAAAAAAGAAAACCGGTTCCATATCATTGATGATATCACTAATGATGCTGACGGTTGCTGCAACAAGCGGAACCGCTGGAGGTATCCCAAATAGCCCGAAACCCTCTACAGCCTAACCTACAGCCCGATAATGTGCCCGCTCGGAACACTCAACTCCTCTAAACCGCCGTCTCCTAAGGGATAGCATACGACCGCAAAGGCAAAACGACGATAGGCACAAATCAGAAAGAAGCGCAACGATATGATAATCTCTATTAAGGTCCGATGCGCGGAGGCCCTATAGAGGCGCACAGGTTTTCTTGTTCTGCTCGGCTGTCATAATCAATATCCCATGCCGCGCATCCTCCGGTACAGCAGCTTGTACATTCCATTCCAGCACCTGTCCAGACGATGCTCCGACGGCGAGGGGAGCTTCAGAGCCACACAAATTCTTGATTTGAATAAATAAATATTCCTATCGGTCGGAGGTCCAGCCCCCCGGGTGCCCTACGGAACAGCAGCAGCTAGTGGGACGTGTTGGACATATATTTTTTTCGGAGCTGGAGGCCCAAAAACCAGTCACATCGTGTTTGAAAACTTCTTGCGCCAGGAACTGGTCTTCGAGCAGGACGGAGCAGATTGCTCTGATGTGCTCTGGCTGGTGTAATGTGGTAATTAATTTCACAATTAGCAGCTCGTTATGTGTGCTGGATGTCCCAAGGTCCTCTAAACATGACGCTCAGGGAGAAAACCGGACCGGTCTTCTCACTCGCGGCCCGAACGCCGATAATATATTGATAAGAGGTAACAAGAGGGCTAGTAAAAGTAAATAATTAATTTAAAAGCAAACGCGCAACACACTCACTATTTATGCACCGCGTGTACTGACAAAACAGACAACTAGTGTTTGCCAGCGTTCCATTATCGATCGAGATCTTGACAAATTGATAGACTGGTTCGTCGCCCAGTTCTTGGGTAGGTGGGAATCGATCGACTTGAGGAGTGGGAAGAACCAAAACACACATACACACAGAGACAACGCTTCAAATCCTCCCCGAACACTGATTCCGAACTGCTGCTCAAGTATGCGATTAAGATTGCTATCATGCAAAGGGAACCTAAACAGCCTTCCTCAAGCCTACAACCTGCTGCATGCGCATCTCGCCGGCTCGGTGGTGCATCCACCGGCACTGTGATGTGCTGGAACAGGGAGGGAAGCGACGACGCAGGGAGAGATTATGCTGTGAAGCGAATCGGAAAAATTAACGATCGGGATCGGGCTACGTACGGGGCGCCTTTAGCCACATCTAGCCTCACGGCCACAGGCCACCACCACCAGACATGCGGCGAAGATACGGCGAAGAGAGCGAGCGCACACAAGAGAAGAATCTTTAACATAAATTAACAAGCAACATTCTTCTCCAGCCGTTTTTTTTTCTCTTCAGTTTTTTGTTGTACTGCGCCTTATATATGCTTCTCCTTCTTCAACGCGATCGGGATGTTGAGATGGGAAGTGGAAAGGGTTGGTGCCGATTATGCGCACACGGTAAGATAATATTCTTGTGTATTTATGTAAATCCCACAAGCTTTTTTCCCTCGATCGCGGCTGGAAGACCGAGCCCGTGTGTGAGGTTCCGGTTCGAACGCTTACATAAGGCGGGCTTCCTGTGCGAGGGTCCCTGCGTAGTTAAGAAGGTGCTTGCCTTTGCCTAATGAACTGAAGCGATTACTTCAGGAGATCCTCCTTTATTTCTAAGCTCCTATCACATAACTCAACCGCTTCTGGTGCGACATCTTCATCCAAAGTAAAGCCTGTCGAACGAAAGATACCACAAGGAGTCTTCCAATTTTCAAAACAGATCTCCACCAAACTTCCAACACTCGTCCAAACCCTTACTGTCCCCATTTTTTTTTTTTGTTCCTGCAATGGATCGCGAATGGAAGGTTGATAAATCGTTCGCGCACCATCGGTTTTGCGAAAGTAAACGAAAGTACTTTCTATCGTCAGGTGAGAAACAAGCGCAACACGGAGATCACGGAACACATTTCACCGGATATTTCTTCTTTTGGGGCCGGCCCGGTCGGTCAGGTGAAGAATTGCTGCCGCCCCTACGGCCCCGGGTGTGTTTTGTTTTTGTTTGGCCGTTTGAAGTGGTGGGGATTTTTGCTTCCGTTTCGAAGGGGGGAGAGGGAGGGAAACACAACCACACATGCATGGTCGCTCTAAGGGAGAGAAGAGCTTTTTTGCTACCTTCCTACGATGCTACAGCTAGTAAAGGCCACAAACCCACTTGAATGCCAAACAATCTCACTGCGCACTGCTCTTGCGATGCCTCCCCGCCCTTGTAGCATTTCTTCTTGGCCCGGATGTGTCGTCTTGTGCTGTCTTTGCCGGTGCTCGTGTTCATGCCACGCGGTGGCTTCATCCACTTGTGCCTTGTGCCGCGTACATTGCAGCGTGGTTTGGTGTGCGCGTGGTGCGCCCCGGTAACTAAGGTTATCTGAGCCTAGTCACCTCGGAGAAGGATGTACAACAGGTGGGGAGGCGTTTCGGGTCTCTCTTTTGCTCTCACTCGCTGTAGTCTCCAATACACAGCAAAAGCTAGGACCCACGAAGGGGAGAAAGATCGGCACGATTTGGATGAAAATGCCATCGTCGCTGCAACAGTGTTGCAACAGTTCAATTCCAGCCCGCACTCCGAAAGCGATTGGATTGGAGCGCACTCACAAGAGTATGCAGCATTCCAAAAATACACAATTTCACACATGCTTTCAGCTAAACCTCCCAAGTCACGGGGAGGAGAAGAAGCATGGTAAATCTTTGGCGGCCTTGCCGCGTATCGCCACTCCCCCCACCTTTAGCGAAATGAATAATTCAACACACCTCAAATGAGCCATCAACCTCGTGGGGTCTTTCACTCTGAGAAAATGCCAACCAACGTCGAGACCCCAATCACACACGCGCGCGCAGTCTCGCTGTGACTGTAAACCTTTCTCCTCGCCGGGGAGCACCGCAGCACCAGCCTTTTTCTGCTTCCAAGTCCAATCCCGTCCCAGTCATGCATCAGAGCAAGGTGAAATGCTGCACCGAAAGGCCAATTGGACCTGGTTTTGGTGAGCTGCCCGCTGCTGACCGTTTGCAAGTGCAAGGCCACAGGCAAGCACACACACACACGCACGTAGAGACGTACCGATCGCCTCGGGGCGATAAGCTACAGAGTGCGACTTTCCATCTTTCCGAAAGGTAAAAGAGAATTCTTCCTATGCCACCCATTGCTCTATACACTGGGAGAGGAGGAAAGATTGATTAACTTAATCGGTCAACGGTCCCCCAGTTCCTCTGCTGCACTGTACCCCTGTTCTCGAAAAGAAAAACCCAAGGAGCACAATCTAATCACAACACACGCTCTAAACTGTACACCTTCTCGCGGTGTGTTTTCGCGCGAGGAGACCTTGAGACGGCGAATAAAACACCCCCTACACCCACACACATGGAGGGTTAGAGCTGCACCTAATTAACCTCCGGATCGGATGTTTCGTTCTGCTCGCGTTGCAACATGATTTGTGTGTCGCCGGGGGGGTTGAAACCGCACACCACCATGCATCTACATCTCCAAATCTAATTTGACGCTGCTCAAAAGGCAAAGCGAAAAGAAGAAAAAACGCTCAGCTTTCGTTACACCGGAGCTGATAAGGACCGCTGGACTGCGGTGCAATGTTGTATAACTCAACCATTCGTTAGAGCCTCGTGGCTGGGGTTCAGACTCCATGGTGCACTATGGGTCTTAGAGCTCGGAAAGGTGGAAACGAAAAATAGCTTTCAGAAGTCCTGTTTTTTTGTTCTCTACGCAAAGAAACAACAAACCTTTTGCTACTAATGCACTGTAATTGTTTAATATATCTAACGAACCGTAGCAGAACGTTTAATGGGCGTTTAAGGCCTTCCGATTATAGCCTTCTGTTCAGATTTATTTTTCTAGCAAGGTTTTTTTTCTAGTAAGGTGCCTCTTGTCCTACAACACCTTACAGTTCCAGGAAACCCATAATATCCCCCCCGAGAAGGTGTTAATACTTTGTTTATTTATTTTCATTTACCTACCGGCCCACTGCAGCTTTTCGCGCAGCCCGTTTTCCAAGGGTGAGGGCATTTACACATGGACTACACACATAGGCCGGCACATGCAGACACACACACACACAACAAAAAGAAGGCCCCGGTACTGGCACCCAGGGAAACCCAGGGAGAGCAGCCTGGATCAACAACAGCCGCTCAGCGAAGCGGGTCAGAACCTGCGTGTGTTTTGCTGTTCGGAAAGATAACTTCTAATTGGTGTTATTACCTTCATCGGCTACCCCCTTGGCCATACCGTACCGGGCAGCTGAGTTTTGCGGCTTACGGAACCGTATCACCTCCTCCCCGGCCGGTAGAGGGTGATCGTTAACGCATAACGTACGATCGCGAGCCGGGATCGATGACCAGACCGAAAGTGGTTTCTAGCTCGCCTCAACTACTGGCGGGAAGGCGTATATGAAGACGTTTCGGTGATCGATTCGAGCCAGCGCAGAGCAAGTTTAAAGGCCCCGATGTTCTGCTGAACTCTACAGCGCGCGTCTAGCAGAATGAAAACCTCCACGCAAGGTACCAATTAGAGGCTCTACCGGTCAGTTTTTGCTGTTTGCTCACTGGAAAAGGCTTTCTTTTCATTGCTTGAAGAAGAGAGCCAGCTGCAAACCTTTCGGTATAGATTCGGACGTGCTAGATGAGATTTAAGATGTAAGTAGCATGTCTTATTGCTGCTTCATTGTCGGTATTATTCAAGAAATTCTAAGGCACCTGATAAGTTTGCGTTTTTGAACTTCATTGTGAATGGAGAGCTCCAACCAAATTAAATGCGATTTCGAAACTAAATAGAATTTTGGCAAACTTGCAAAACAACGTTCAAGAGTGATGTCCCTAGAAATTCGTTACAAAACAAAAGACATCTTCACGCCAGTCAAATGTGTCGTAAGGTCTTGTTCTCCATTCGTAGTCCATTAACTGTCCCTCCAAATAGGGCTGCAAGCCTGCACACCTTTGGCGTTACGGCATAATAATCGACCGATTTGCGGCAAGCGAAAGTAGGCAAAGAATCGTCCACCAAACGACAAATGCTCTCCCAACCATCGCGCGCCCATCCTGCGACATGCTCGGTTCTTGTGTCTGCGGTGACCCGGAATGCAGCCAGCCGAACCGATCGTGACTGTCGAGCTGTCACTTTGTTGTATCCCGTGATCTTCCGACGCTGTTGGTGCAATCCCAGCCGGCATGTCACCGTGACACACAGGTTGGTCGTCCACAGTCGCAAGGCTCGTCTGCTGTGTCTTAGACGCTTGCTCGGTGCTCTGGCGTCCATCACGCGGCGCCTGATTGCACCAGTTGCTCCGCGCAACGCGAATCACCTGCGAAAGCGTTCGATTGTGTTTGTTTTGGTGGGTAGTCGGATAGATGCGGTCGGATGACGCAACGCCCGGTGAGCGTGTTCTGCTGCGGAGTGAGAGTTATCCAAGCATCCATTCCTTAATTTGGATGCTTTCCAGCAGGGCCACCATTAACGATTGCCATGGCCAGAGTGCTCGCTTTACCATTATGTGTTGTGCTCTGTAGCCAGCAAACAAACGCTCCGAGCAGAAACAAATTGTCCACCGCGGTTAAAGCCTGTCGGATGTTTGCACATTGCCGCACGTCCCACCGTTTTGCGATGAATTTTCCCGTCTGGTGCAAAATGGTGGCGTTTTTCTTTATGGTTTGTTGCTTCTGCCGGCTCGCGACACAACCTGTTGACACGTAGGCAACCTTCCCTCCACGGCCTGACCCGGAATGGCTTCTTTCACACGCATAATTTGCACTTTTCGACACCGAGGGTACCGTTCTGTTTTGCCTTATCGGCTGGAATTGCTGAGGTGTATAGGTCGTTATGCCTGACTATGCCGTCCCGCGGACGGGCACGTTTGCATTGGGGTTTTGTCGCCCGGGACGTACGTCCCATCGTCACGCACTCCAATTCCAGTGGCGATCCCATCCAGGGGGGGGAGGCAAAGCAAAAAGCTGCCAGACTGCCTGAAATTAAGGTCGATTAGTTTGGAGCGTCGTTTTTCTTTCCAACTGAATAATTTGGTTTGGGTTTGCAAAAAAAAACTGAAAATGAAACAACCAACAAGTCGTTTATCTTTCAATCACGACCACCGGGACCTTTAGCGACCTTTTTCAGAACACTTTCGCTTTCACAAACACTTCATTTTCGGAGCCCTGGAATTTACAACCACAACGCGTTGACAGTTCAACAGTGTTTGGGATTTGTCTGTCGAGATAATTTGAACATAAAATCTTTTGTCACGAGTTTGTCCTGCCGAGGGCTTTCCCACGCATCTTACCGGACCGAAAGTCACTGTTCAGACTTATTTCCTTAAGTAATGTTCCAAAATGTCCAAACTAAAGGCAATACATGCCAAAGGCCAGACACAAATACCGGATCTCAGGCAATGAAGTCATCCATTTCACTTTTCAGTCGGAATCAGATCAGCATTTGCGATCTCTACCGATTTGATCGATCGATTGGCGCGGCGCAGACAACGAACCTTGACGTGACGGTGTTGATTGCGAAAAGCCTATCCAACCCTACCATGGGAGGTCTTGTCCACTGCAACCACCCTAGCTCTTACCCTTAGTATTCAGTGCCATCCTTATCAGTGACATAACATTGTCATTTATCGTTTATCGAGGAAGAGGGAGACGCTTCTCCGGAGATACCGCTGCATGTACTGCACCATCTCCCGCGGGAAGTCACCCAAAGACGATGGTCCACTCCTCTTTGATGTTGTCCCGCTGGGTTGTTGGGTGGTTGTGCGTTATCAATTAATTGAAAGTTTTGAAGACGACTTCCCCCCCCCCCCCACCACAACCATCTGTGGTGTTGTGTTTTACTCCCTTCCGCTTCCCGCACGACGATAAAATTCGAAACGATCTCGCCCGTACCTGACGACCCGCGGACGTTTTTCAAAACACTAATTGATAGCTCATCAGCGCGTACATCGGCCGGGTCTGTCAGCGGGCAGCCGCGTACAATGATAAAGCGTTGTCTGCCATCTCGCAACCACTACCGACCCCACCTACCCCTAAGGGAAACGGTCGCGATTGCATGCTTCATTACCCCCCGGAAAGTGACCCATGTGCACGCTTCTCACGGCGTTCCGGAACGTTATCACTCAAACTGCGCATCGTTCAATTTCGCTTCGATGGACCTATTCTGTTTGCTGTAGTTTGGCGACGACCTGCTCCAAGGGAGGGGAAAACCGCGTGAAGTGGCCTGAAAATCTGCCGGCAAAACATGCGTTTTCGATACCCAAACGTAGAATGAAAACAATTTCGAGGTCAACCGGCTCTGCGTACTGCGCACACGTTCTCCTGCCACAACACCAGCCCTCCCAGAAAAAAAGAAATGCACCGCACCTCGGTGGAACGCAAAACAGGGACACAGCAACAATCTTCAAATGACCTCGCAAACCCCGGGGGCTGGGTGATATAATGTAAATTTAATACCACATCCAGCAGAGAGCTTGTGACCTGGACGCTACACACGTGCCTCCTCCCTGGAACGACGATGATCATCGGTCTGCCGGCCGGCTTTTAGCCACTTTTGCCTTCTTTTTCTGCTACAGCTCCCCAACTGGAGCTGGAACTGGTTTTCGGGGATAAGAAGACGAGAAGTTGAGTGCATTAACTTGGTCGTTTTTTTTTTACTGCACAGGACCTACTGGAGGGTCATCACGTGAAGATGCATGTGTGTGGATTTATTATTAGGTAGGTTCGGACGAAGGACGACACATACGCGTACGCGTGCTGTGACGCTGTGCACTGCGCGTTTTATCATTATGATATGTTCTCCGGGTCAGGATCTGGTACATCGGCCAAGGAGATCAAGACATCAGCGTGTCTGCGGCGTTGGGACAAATTCGACGCAACGGACGCACTCCCAGGGAAGATTGACCCTGTCCAGTAACTGACTCCAACATCTTTCTCCCCATGATACCTAATTATGGATGGTCGACGGATGCTGGCAAGGAAACGGAAGAGCTCCATACCATCCGCTCCACGAAGAGGGATCTCTTGCGTCTGCTTTAATTACCGGTTAAGAGGCGACAGACATCCAGAGTTCCCCAATTGGTTTGAACGATCGAGTTGTAGAAGCCCCACGTTCCAGCAAGTCAACGCGTTTATCAGCCTACTAGTATGTGGTAAGCCTCTCGAGAGCCTCTCTCTCTCTATCTTTCCATTACATGACAGGCGGATAACGATGGGGTACTTCACGGGGCAAGTAAATTCCCTGTTGCCCTCTTCTGCGTGCTCTTCAATTTGTGCAACTCCAGAAGATTGCCACAACACAAACAAGACTCTGTATACAAGGGTAAATTTATTGCAACACAGCAGAAGGTTACAACAATAAGTCCCGTGAGAAAGTGATACGAAAGTGAATTAATAGTTGCCGGCACTCCGCGTTACATTTAAAGCCCCACGCCACACTATATCACCTTGAGCACCCGGGCAAATGGAAATTGGGCACTCTCACCTTCCGGTCGGTGATTTTGTTCATAACAATAGATGTCACCTAATAGAATTCTGAAGGTCGCCGACACATACACACACAAAATGACACACAGAAGGGGGAAGAGAATAAAAAAACACAATCATCATCAAAATCCCATGTTTTGTTAATGGTGCGGACACACTGCTCCAAACGTGTGCCGGAGACCATTAACAGTCCCAATTTTCTGGGCTATTTTGTGGGAAATTAACACACACATATGAATTGAAATGGGTTTGCATTGGGTCATTCTCACTCCTCCTAATTCTAATGCGCTCCATCACACGTGTTACAGTTTTGTATTTAAATTCAAATTTGTATGTAAATTCCCGTTTTGTGCGTGTGTGTGTGTGTGTGATGTTAAATCAATCATGCTCGCTAAGTAGCATCCGAAAACCTTTCTAGAGCGTTTCGAGGGCACAGTGAAGCACAGTTTCTCGCTTTTCCACCGTTTGAAGTTCTCATCGAGATGGGGCTCTCGACGGTCATCTGGCAGTAGCGGGTTTTGCGGGCCCGGTATTAACTCATTTAATTTTGCGTTTCTTGCTGTTTCCTATTTTTGGAGAGGGCTTTGCCAAAACTGCATGACGAAAATTTGCAAAACATCCTCCAACCGTGCGTGACGGACGGCTGCAAAAAACCCCGGAATGAACCGTGGAGAGCAATTGCCCAATTTCGCTGGCAGGCTGGACGCACAAAAACCTCGGCGGAAAATCCCATATGAGGCTGTCCGCTTTTTGCGTGCTGAGCGTATCCGAGTGGAATGGGAAGCGTCGCTACAGTGTTTCCCTTCCGGATCCGGATCTAGTCGGTCGATTTGGCGGCCGAAAAAGAGGTTGATTGCATCTCACCGGCTATGATGAATCGCTTGCTCGGTGGTTGCGAAAGTGTAAGCAGCAGCAGCAGCAGTAAGGTAGAAGTAGCAGCAGAAGCTGCCGTGGAAGAAGAACTCCCGAAAGCCTCCGGTGGAAAACTTAGTGTGCCCTTTTCCAATTACTGCGGCAGTCGATTGCGGGGCAAAAAATGGGGGTAGAGAATGGGGTGTGGAAAACAAACGGAAACGCATGAACAATTCGCACAGCATTTTCGGCCAAGCAGCCAGAGAGCGTCAGCGGCTTAATATGCTTCCCACCGTGCCCATATAGCCCACAAACCCGCCGCGGGAGAGTCGCCCCAGTTCTGTCTGCTCTGCTTTGCTGTGTGCTTTTTTTCTCCTACCCGTTGGTATGCGCACGCCTAACAAATCAAACCTCAAGATCTGGCTGGAGCTTTCGCGGCATCTGCTTTCCCACCAGATGCGGCAGTTCTTTGAAGAGCCATTGCCAAGCAAACGGCGGTTTCGTGCCAAAAACGAACTGAATCGTGCGCTCCGTGCAGGGTGTTTTGGCGAGTGTCAAAGGTAAAAAGGGTAACCCGCTCGCTCGCAAGTTCCCAAGCGAAGCGTTCGCGCAAGCAGTATCGCTCCCAGAAGCAGCGGGAACTAACACCCATTCACATCATCTTCATTTGTGTGTTGGGAATCGAGCGAGAGACGCAAAGTCAAATATCTAATTTATGTCTTCTATTAATATTTATACATTCATCAACATCAACTTTGCGTGGTGCGTGCTGCCTGAGCTTCTCTGTTGATCCTCCAGATCTCAAGATCTCCACTCCACTCGAGCTGCTAAGCGAATGGGGCTTGAATGTAAACATACAGAGAGCAACAAAAAAAAAAGGAAGATTCACCCAAAACCTAGGTTCGAGCGAAAGGTCAACGATTTTCATTCACCTGTAACGGCGAGATCCCACCATCCAACAAGCAGGCCAGAGGCACACACACACACGCTTTTCCTTTCTCCCGAACGCTCCAAACATAAACTCCAGCAAACTCCGGCTTGAAGTAGGCGAGGATTAGATTCACTTTACAACCCCTTACGCTCTGGCAAGTCGTCGACAGTCGTTCCCCCAGTTATGGTTTGCGAATTCCAAGCGGCTTTCAAACTCCTCGGAGCGATCTGACATTTTCCGCACACACACCCACAAACAATTTTGAAGATGAGTCGGGGTACCGAAACTTTCAATCTCGCACTCTCCCCTAAATTGCCCCCTGCCTCCAACAAAAAACAAAACGGCAAATCAGCGGGTTTGTGACGACGTGCGGAATGATTGATCGTTCACCCACAGGGACCCGATCGGTTGATCGTTAATCACAAGACAAGGGCTGCCGCCGCCGGGGCAGGAAGAAGAAGCAGCGCTGGGAATTTCTGGGAAGCAGTCACTCGCGTCACAGGCCACGAACCCGTGACGAACCCAAACAGCGAACGGCACAAAATGTCAAGTGTGAAGTACGCGTGGTGGAGAACCTCGTACACCGGTGAAAGGGAGAAGAAGCTTGTTTGGGGACCACACCAAGAAACAGTATTTTGCTTTTACACAGGCCTTACTTGTCATAAAAAAAGACAATCATATTTAAACAATCAATCGCTTTCTGATGAACGCTTTGAGGTTGCCTCCACGCATCACATCGAACTAACTCCAGCACTTCCTTTAGGCATCTCTCTTCCCTTCGGTGCATACTAATCAATTAACTTACGGGAGCTGAGTGCGGCAGGTGAGCAATAAATTCGTAAAAAATGGTTAACAGCCCTCATAAAACATAACCTGTAGCCCCAACACAATCACACAGCAAACTTATCCGCAAGACGGAAATATGTCATAACATTACGCGTCCTCAGCAAACCCAATATATCTCGGCACACACGTCAGTGCGATTACCGTTTGACCATCGGTACATGTATTGTTTCTCCCCACAACAACAACAACAACAACAACAACGACGACCCCCGAACGCAATCAACCGCTCCAAGTTGATTTTTTTGTTGTTGTTTGTCAGCGCAATGTGGCGTTAGGTAGTGTGCTTTTTACTTTTCATTTTGTTTAGTGCGATCTTGATGGTGATCATCTCACTCTCTCGGGGAAACTACACACCCCGCAATAGCGGAAACATTACAAAACTGTTGGATGAACCGTGATCTGGCTCCGCGCTCAATCTCCGGTAAATCCCCGACCTGTTTGATGGTGGCAAAAGGGAAGGTGGAGTAAGATGGCGCCCTTAAACAAGTGTACAAAATGAGTTCCTAACAACAGATTTCAATGTACAGAGGCAAAAAAAAGAAACATTATTGTTCATGGACAAAGTGTTTTAGTTTTATGGTCCATTAAATGTTGGACGGTTGCTGAAGTAAGAAGCATATTTTAATCTTTTAAGATTACAATATTCACTCTCAGTTTGGTACGCCTTTGAGCCAAACATTGAGCCCGCAAAGAGTGATTTACGTGTGAAATTCGTTACACACTGTCTGAATGGTTTGCTTTTGCAAAGAAAGCACAACACATTTTGAGCTTGTCACTTTCAATTAATAGCAAATAGATTGTTTTCAAGCGTAATGTCTGGTGTGATTTGATAACGATTTCTATCAAATGTGTTGTTATCGATACATCAGTTTATTTTAAAACATTTTGATATAACTTCTGTTTAAGTTGGGTACAATGAAAGAAAATGATTACTCTAAAGACCTCGTTTGTTGTTGTTGCTAACCTTATTCCAGTATTTTATTATGTTGTTTGTTCTTGAAGAAGACAAGTAGTGTTTATTGTTTTTTGGCCAAATGTTTTCTATAAAGGTAACGTTTTTGGATTTATAGATGTGTTGCTTGTCATTTAGTAAACAAATTCAAACAAAGAACACATGTGAGGAATGTTGCAGCTTTTGAAAAATGAAACCAATTTGTTTAGAGTGACCTTTATGTCCTTACTTCCATTAATTGCGATGCTTCATGAAACGCGCTCTCGAACGTGATATTCTACCATATTTGTTAAAGCGATGTTGGAGTTTACCCCAAAAAAAATCTAGCAACACTGCTCAACAAGCCTGGACAGTACCTGAACAAACCCATCCTTTGCTTCTCGATTTCAATTATGGCTGTCAACGGACGTTGCGAAATGGTGTGCACCACACGTTGCTTCTTCGCTTAAGTATGCAAACTACTACTACTACCATCCACCAACTGCTCCTCTCGCTTCTTCAGCTGCTGCGACAGGATGCTGAGAGCACATCTTCCTCCAGGATCACACCCTGCTATCACTCCACCTCGGCTCCAGGGTCATGCGTGAGGACTCCCGCCGACTGGAACTCGGTCGCCTTGTCATCTTGTGCGCGAACCATTAACCATGTCCGATGCGCAAGATGCGCGCGCGCGCTCCCGCCCGAGCTTGTTTTGTTGTACGCTGACTTGTTTTCGTCTCACCGGCACATCCTTCCCCCATCCCTCTATCACAAGAAGGCGATTTATGCTGCAGCCTTTATTACCCCGTCGGACGCACAGCGGGTATGTAGTGACATAATTTACACCGATCTGATACCGTTCCTCCTTCCTGTCGGCAAAACCGACAGGCCGCCTAGCGCCCGGAAAGTGCCATAAAATGTCAACCATCATCAGCATCATCGTCGGCGGCCGCCGACCAGACGACGAACCGGGGTTTGAAGTTAAAAGAATTAAAATTAATTATTTGCATGTCTCGACACGGGTCTGTCCCTTCGGTTCCTTTTTCCGTTCCTCAGCAACAATGCTCCGCTCTAACGTTGCTTCCACCAGTACCGCACACACAAATAGGCACACGCATCGGTGGTCCTAAACGACCTGCAACCGTTCAACAGGCGGGCAGAAAATTGAGGTGAAGTGAGATAATCATTTCGCGCGCAAACCGAACGTGAACCTGGCAAAAGTGATAAGAGAAAGAGGATACTCTTGACGACTGCGCAACAAAAAACGCACTCATTTCCATTGTAGAAATTCCATTCGCGCACACTCACACACAAAATAAAAACAGTAAAAAGCTAATACATACCAACCGCCGTCCCAGAAGAGCGCCCGTGCAATTGTTGCGAAAGTTTGCAAAATAGCATAGCCGGGCACATGCGGGTTTTCTGGCGGGACCCGCGGGGAGGGAATCGATTTATTTTAAATTTCAAACCATTTCGCGCGGCAATCGCAATGGTGGTGGTTGTGCATTTTTTTTTTCTTAATTTTCTGTTCACCCCATTGGATGTGGAGTTAAGGAACTAGCGTCAGCAAAAAAAAGCGCACACAAACGTACTTGGCTCCACACTCTGGGAGGGGAAGGCACTGGCCTAGAAAAAGTGGTGCTACAGGTGAACTACACACACACACACACACACACACACACGCAGGAATGGGTGGTGAAAAGCCTCCGAAACAGAAGCAAATGCGTGTTGCATTTTCGGTGCTTGCGTTGCACAAACCTACCAAACAAACAAGAATAACGAAAGAAAAACAAACAAGGAAAAAGCTCGCGAAAATCGCCAAACCGAAAGTGCATTCACCTGCACACTGTGAGCAGGCGAAAGATCGTAAAACGGGGTGATGACAAGATTGAGGTTCGCACCTTCGTTCGGTGCAGAGAGATAGCGAAAGTTTTCATCACTTTTTTTTGGGAGGTTTTTTTGTAGAGACAAATAAGCCAACCCGAGGAAGAAGTGCAGTTTCTGCGTTCACAATTAAACTGAAGTTAGCGAAGCACATGGAGGCACCAAAATATCAAGCAAACCGGCACAAAACTACCCCCACGAAGCAGAGACCGGATTGTGGGGCCACAAGAAATCGATTTGCCAAAATTGTAAATCACCCCAAAATCCGATTGGGAGCGATCTGGGGGAAAAGACCATCGAGCGGATCCAAATTTAGCTGCAATTGGAAACGGAACGGAATTTGAATTGGATGCGGTTTTACTTTTTTCTACTGCAAATTTCAAACGCGCAGGTTGGTTTTGGAACCGTCCAAGGTCTCGATGATCTCGTTGTTTTTGTTATTTAAAGGAAAATATTTAAATTTACCTTTCAAATAAATCGCTTTGAAAGTGTCGCCAGCAAAACTCATTTTCTCACACGGTTGGTTCTTCGGTGCAAGGAGAAAGAGGAACAACAAACGCTACTCACCCCTTTCTGATCGTTTTTGTTTATTGCTCACCCACCCACTCGATCCGTGGCCAACGATCCAACGGCCCCCCCAAAAACAGATCGTACCGAGACTGATGCATCTCGCAGTCGCAGCAGAGGAGCGTGGGGCGACGACACACGCTGAGCTATTTTTAGGAGATGTGTACATTCAATTGAAAGCGAAAAATTGTTAATGTGAAAAGAAACTCATTGCTACGGTACGGTACCAAAAGAAAATTGTATCACCAGTGAACAGATCACCAACAACAAAAAAACAACACGATCTTCACCAGGAAGCGATCACTGATGGTGGTCGGTGGCGGTGGACGGGAACTAAAATGGAAAGCCAAAGAAAGCGGAGCTGGGAAAGAAATGCCGATCAAACGCTGCTGCTGCTCGCGGGTCGATTAGATGATGATGTATAATAAATGAATACACGCACAGATACCCAACATCGAGATAAGCTGTGTTACGTTACGGAGGAAACGTCAAAATCCCCCGAAGGGAGAAAAACAAAACGGTGGGAACAGGGGAAGGGCATTTTTTTTTTAACTGATCATAGGTTTTTTTTTTGGGAAAATCTCAACCCTGCTTAAAAGGGAGAATAAATTATTTTTGACACCATCATTGACAAACAAAACCCAAATGCAACTGATGAAAGGTTTGTGATTAGCTAAAGAAGTTTTAATTTCCCATTTAAAAAAGTGATAGTTTTAGTGAAAGTACACAAAGAAAAGTAAAAGATAATACTTATTTGGAACACAGAAGCCCTTATTATAAAAGTAAATCACGATCAGTGATCTAAGATCGCCTCGAAAATGGTAGAACTGGTCCCAATGACAGCGTTTGGCAACACTGCTCCATCGCTTGCGCCTACCTTCGACGAGATCATTTGAATATTCCCGTTCATCTGTGTTTTTTTTTTTTTTGCTCCTCTCTGATGTCAATTCGCACCGATCGCCGCTACTCTGATCTCCGATGTGACGCGGGGGGAGATGTGAAATACGCGCCCGTGCACGAGAACAAATCCCGATTCTCCACATTTATTCAAATTCAAAGCGATTAGTAAGCAAAAGGAACGATTCCACCCGAGCGCCGCGCGTTTGATGCTCGACCTCTAGACGCCGAGAGACGAAGATCGTGCCATATTCCAGCGCGTCTTTAGGTTCGTTGTCTTGTTTGCTCGTCGGTGGTTTTGGGCATCTCATCTCGTTTCCATTTCCGAAATCTACACCAGCGCACACATGACACAGCTACAAAATGTCTCAACAACGCGTCTCAGCAACGAGCAACAATCCCGGAGAGTTGAATTTAATCTTCCCGACGACGTCAAGACGCACACACACACACACACACGCCGTAAGGTTTACCATTTTTGCAGCATCAGAAGACATCAGCAGCGTGGAAGGTGTGTATAAATTATGAGCTAATACTAAAGGTCGCGTTGTAGGTCTTCTCTCCTGAAACGTTCCGCCGCGCGTTTTTTCTATCTCACTGCGTCCTCACTTTTTTGTACGCCAATAAGCCGGCCGGTAATTCCAGGTTTCAGTCCGGTTCGCTGAACACACACAAACACATACACGTCTTCCTCCAATAGCGTCGTGTGATACGCGCGTGAGCGTCACCGAACACGTGTTCGAGCGGGCGCGGAAGATGTGATCGGGGACCGCTTGCCGCGCGGGTCCGGTTTCGACCGTTCGCGAGAGTCGAAGCATTCCAGGCATCCGATCGATACACTCGATTCGCTCAAGATGGGTAGTGCCGATGCATCGATAAGGAAGATTCAAGATCAAGATCCCAGGCTCCAATACTTCTGGATATTGGAGCTCAACGCAGATTAGATTCAGGCGTCTCTGCCACTTTGTCCATTTGTCATGATGTCCGGACCCAGTCCGGAGCGCTCATTGTACGGCGTTATTGGATATGGTACCGTGCAGAAGAAGTTCGGAACATAACTCACTGAGGTGAGACTCGCTCTCCAAAAAATGCAAATCTTGAGACATTTAGCGCGATGCAGTCCAGACAGTCAGACTCGCCCGTCCAGCGGGTATAGCCTGACTGCAGCGAAACTCCCTCCTCTCTCTCCCTGTTGAGTCTCATTGCTTCTCAATCCCAACATCCGGGAGCTGCTCTGCACCTGTGCGAAAGGGCCTGCGTCACTTGGTGGAGGTGGAGGCCAGAGCCGTGTGGAAGGCAATAAATATTGATGACGGATTGTAAATCACGGCACCCGAAGCAGAGTCGACGAATAAACAGAGTCACACACACATATGCTTGCAGTGCACACACACACGCAATCATTCCCTATCTACAGCTCGATGGAAAAGCAGTAAAGGCATGTGTGCAGTGTGCGCTACACGTGCGCAAACATACAATTTCCTTGCGTTCCGTTCCATCTGCTTCGGCTTCAGCTTCAGCACCCTGCACCCTCCACCCACTCAGCTCTCGTAGAAGGATTCTTTCATCTCCCCTTCACCCTCTTCCACCCTCTTCTCCCCCTTTCTACAAACTCACTTGGGTACATGCATACTTGTACCACTTTAGACCATGTTCCCTTTTAGCTACTTCCTTTCCATTCTTTGCCGCAAGCGAGCGCACGGGAGATTGGTAAAGGGAAAGCAACTACCAACCCCCCCCCCCCCCCCCCCTGATGTGGTCTTGACGGGGGTATGGGAATAAGGGAGGCGAGGAGCTGCATTCATAAAGTAATTTACAATCTCCGTTCCCTTTTGCTCGCTCGCTGTATCGCTCTATCTCTGTTGCGTACTTCGCTCACTCTTTCGCCTCCACTGCCAGTGATCGGTCGTTCATTTTTAACTTCCGCTTTGATCGTCGCTTGCCTGCAGAGACCGCGGTGGAGCAAATTTCCACTCAGAAGACGAATGGGAAGCGTCGTTGGAAGAAGGGGCGGCGAAACGAAGGGAAAGCATTTCCTTTTTGCTGGCCGCCGGGAGTAAACCCATGTTGGGGAGAGGGAGCGATCGCGATCGTTCCTTGGAGGCGCGCACGCGGATGCCTCTATGCACTCGCAGGTTCATTCGCGCGTTGCCATGGCAGCAGCATGGAGCCGCGCCGCACGCGATCATCACGATTCAACCCACACACACACACAGACACATATACACATGCGCCTCCCGCCGTCTTCTCTTATCTTTCACTCTCTCTTTCTCCCGTTGATTGTGTGTTCTCTTTTGTATCGTGTTCCAGGCCCCAAAAGACTGTTCCTCACCACGTCGTCCCACAGCATGGAGTCGTCCAGCTTCATGGCTCGTCTATTAGACTGACCACTAGCAGCTACATCTTTCTGTGTGTGTGTGTTTGTGTGCTTTTTATGCGTCTGTCTAGTGCTTTTTTTTTCTTCATCCAGCATGTTTCTCCGTGTTTGTGTCTATTCGTGTGTTCCCGCCCGTTCGAGCGTGACGAGATTCACCGGGCGGCCGGCCGCCCAACCTTTCCCACCTTCCGCAAGCCGCAGCGAACCAGACCTGCGGCTCAAGAATGTGCCCATCATCGCAATCTATCTTCACGTTTATTTATCTACTAATGCTAGCTTTTATAACGGTGCTTTCTTACGCTCGTGTCCACCATCTACAACCACCACGGCAGCTCTCAGGCACCTCCAGAATCATCGGAACTCCACAGTCCAGTCGTTTGTCAGATCCCACACACACATACACACACACTCACGCCTTCTAACATGTGACCATTTCTTGCCCGAGGAATTGCACTCGATTGTTAACTTCCGCAATCAGAGCATCAGAGGCGGTGGTGATGGATTGGAGCCGGGGCAGGGTGGTCGACCAGACACTTGACTTGTCGACTTTACGCCACTACATTGTTGGAGAGAGGCTCTCCCATCTTCATCACACATGGTCACGGTCCCTCCTCTCAGGGTTAACACGAACTAATGAAGATACAGAAGATCCGGGAGAGATCCGGGGGAATCGAAAGGAAGCGAGCGAGAGTGAGCGCATTTATGAGTCACGAGCAGTTGCACCCGAGACACATCTTTTGCACCTTTTTCAGGATTTGGCGTCCTCTTCCCTTCTAGCAACTCACCTTCGACATATTGGACACATTGTTACGCAAATAATAGTCGTCTGTTTCCGTTCTGCTAGGTCTCGCTTTAACGGAAGTAATGTTTAATCACCTACAGCCACCGGGGGTTGTGACAACATCACTTATCAGACTCATGGAGGCGAAATAAAAAGGTGTTCAGGTCTACTACGGGTTGTAAAAATTAAACCCCTAAATTGGTTTTTTGTTCCTCCCGTAACAAACTGGGCAATAGGACCGAGAAGTCGTCGTGCACACGAGAGAGTGATTAACTTCACGTCCGTAGCTGAGTGGTCGGAGACCGTACCGGCTGGGAGGTGTTATCTCAATCCTCGCATTAGTGACTGGGCCCCAACAAGTGCCCCAAGTGGACATTGTATTTGCCGTATCAACCTTCAAACTCTAGACCTATCCCGCCCACACGGGTCTACAGTCGTCCAATTCCCAGGCTCTGGATCGCTAGAGATGTCCAGGTTCTGATCTGTCCGGGCAAAATATGCGAAGAACATGAACGGGCGCGTAAGATGACTTTCCTGTCCTGCCCTAGAACCACCTCGAGACACACCCAACCGGACCGATTATCGCTAACCAACCTACGCGCAAACGTTGTAGTACGCCGCCAGACTTCTCTCGCGCCCCTACCAGAACTCGTTTCCGTCAAGAAGATAGGCTCAAGGTCGCCATCATTCAATGGGTGCTCCCAAGTTTTTGTTTTTTTGACACTTTCCCTTTTTGTTTTATTGAAGGCGGGGAGGGTGGTCTCACAACCACCTCTCAGGTGGCAATTTATTGAAGCCCGAAAGGGTCTCCCCCACTCGGCGGTGCGAGCTGGCACACCACCAGTTTCCAGAACAATCTCTCCTTCTCTCCCTCGGCTCTGGTTGGAGCACAGCGTAGTCAAGCGCACACGATTAGCGAATAATTGATTACAGGCCGGGTCCAAAAAGTGTGAAGAACACAAAAATCGTATCGAACCCACCGAAACGGCCGGATCCGAAATCTCGTAATGCCCTCGCTTCACCCTCGGTGGTACCTGGCGATAAGCCACCAATCGTCGGGACCACTGGGCAGTGGGAAACCCAAAGGCGCCACCACTGTACACTACAGTATTACGGCATTGGGATGATGATTGGTATTGGTAGTGCTATGACTCGGCTTATCGCCCGGGGTATACGCACGTCAAGTCCGCATCACACAAATTGCCCCTATAAAAACAGAGTTGATTTCCAAGAACACAACCAGGTCCTGAACTCTGCTGGGCTGCTGAAATCTTCTCAATAGGCGTACCAACATTCACGCATTTGTATCGGTTTTCCTCTGCGATTGGAAGACCCGCAAGAGAAGGGATAATTTCTTGAGCACTTGAGCTTGATTAGCAACACGTGTGGCCACTATCACCACCACCAGGCTATCCTTTGCCCGATGCGGCAACACCGCTTGGAGGCCCTCTTTCACTAAACATGCCCCCACTCTCACCTAATTGTCCCACACTTCATTATCGGCCCAGGTGGTCCGAGACCGGGGTAATATACAAGCCGAGGGCCGCAACAAATGCAATGCATATCGCGCACCGATCGCGTCGCCTTATCAAACCGCTCACATCACACCACACCAAACGGTGGTGGTTGCGTGCAAGGTGTTGTTGGTCAACATCGGGCACCACTTTCGAAAGGTTAAACA
The DNA here is from genome assembly GCF_943734685.1 of Anopheles coluzzii. Taxonomy (NCBI): domain Eukaryota; kingdom Metazoa; phylum Arthropoda; class Insecta; order Diptera; family Culicidae; genus Anopheles; species Anopheles coluzzii. The sequence continues at coordinate 69,349,579 of NC_064671.1, read as the reverse complement.
CGACCAGGCACTGCATCCGGTGAGTACTGCAGTATGTGTACTGGATGTAGAATGTAAAGCGTTTCTCAAGAATTCCTACAATCTTGGGACAGAGTCCGATTGGGGCAGTAGCTAAGGGTGCGAGAGAGGCCAACCTCCCGAGAAGGGATTCCCGGAATCTGGAAAACAACAACAAAGTTCCAGAGGGAGATCGTGCGCGCTTCTCCGCGTGATCACTTGTCCGTTGGGCACTCTCTGTCTATGTCACCCTTCCATGGGGGGAATTCTCTCCCTGGAGAGCTGCGTCGCTGTAGAGGAGAGGGATAGAGTGGGACTATCATCACACAATGACGAGCAATGTCCATTAGCTAGCTTATCAGCTGGAAGTGGTTGCTGCTACCTGCCCTTTCTCCTCGGTGCGGTAGTAGTTTGTTTGGGACATCACTTGAATGCTCCACTCACTAGCCGTACACTCCCACTCCCAGAGGACGGACGCATCGCTCGTAACAACACCGGAGAGTCCCTCTCTTCGCTCGGTCCTCACTAATCCCCCAAACCCGTGCGTTACTCGTGCTCCAACTCCAACATGCTACCAACGCCATAAATCTAGGTCATGATGCGCGGTAAATTATATGCTTCCAAATTACGCTGGCAGACTAGATTCGCAAGCAAGACAAGGCCTAGCACAGCATCCATCCAGACATTCATTCAACAAAGATATTTTCAGAACATGACCCTCTAGTTGGTTGTTTTGCTTCTCGCCTCCCATCACAGTGGTTGTTGTTATAGTGGGTGTGCGGTTTTCCCCAAGCTGCCGCACAGTAGATCATCACCCTCGTAAAGTCCCACCACACAGCCACGATGACGCACTTCAATAAGAGACGACAATTCTTCTACCACCGAAAGCTCGGAGTCGGAGATTCCCGGTGTGCCCTTATCTTGAACCTTCAGTCACCGGATGCAATACCCCGGTCGTTTGTTTTGGTGTTTGTACGTCTCGATTTTTCGACCATTTGGGGCAGCCCACCTCCTATCCCTAATCCCAAAGTGGTTGTGGAAGTGAAGTGGACTCCAATTCTTTATTCCCCTCCTTTTTATTCACGGTCCATTTCGCGTCCAGCTCCATATCGGGAAAGGTGTGCTGTGTGCGTTATAATGATACATTCCCGCTCCCTTTCCAATGCCTTGGTCTTCTCCTCCTGCTCCTCGGACGCCCGCGTTGATAAGATTGTCTTCGTTTGTAGGGCCATGCGCTGCGTGGGCTTGGGAAGGGCGCAGAGTTCGGCTTGCATAAGCGCCTTCAAGCCGTGCGCCGTTCCATAATTACCCGATTACGTTTGAGATTACACGCACTTAGCGTCACGTATCGATCATAAATTGATAAAAATAACAGGGATAGATTTTCTGTGCTTCCCACTCCGTTTTGTTAGGAGCAGCCAATGTGTTTAGAGATGATTGAATTTGTTGTTTTAATTCCTGGAAGAGTTCTGATGCCGCATCGAAGCCATTGTATCAATCCACGATCCCAGAGCCAATCGTTTGGTAGATAGATTGTTGATAAAATACCTTTGTAAAGCTCACCACAACAGTTGACATTAACACCAACGATACAATAGCGATCGATTAGCTGCGCTGCAATCATAACCAATGCAATAATCGCATAGATCACTCTCGCATACAGACGAGAAAGGCCAGACACAAACCCCGGGCCGGAGAGACTCGCAGGAAATCCAAAGGGCTGCAAGTGAAAGGCAGGAATGTTACGACCGACACCCTTACGGACCACACCCTTTCGAAAGGCGCACAAAAACGCAACACAGTGACTAGAGGTCCATTATGGGCGCTGGTGTGGAAGTTTGCCCAGTGTCGCGGAACGGATGAGGCACAAACGGAACCGATCCTGATCGAAATTGGAGAAATTCAAGTGCACGGTGGAAGTGGCATCCAAAACGCCCCAAACCGTTAAACAAGGGGTTAACACACAGGCGAGCAAATCACTGTAGGCGACGAAATATTCTATTACTTTGTTCGATGGCAAAAAATTTTGGAGGCCCTGTCGGCCCTGTTTAACAGCTCAATTGCAAAGCGGTGGTGGTTGATGGTTGGTGTGGTATACCATGCACGATGGCAGAAGGTGATGAAGGTGGAACACCTCATAAAACATGCGTGCCGGAGCATGCCATCATCAGCATCAGCACCAGTCAACAGGTATAAAGACATTGATGAAAATGATGGCATTTCGGTGTGATTGCTTTTTTGTTCATTTCACTCTATAGAGATAGAGACAGGGGGAGATACAGTGAGGAGGGCAGGTGAAGTGTCATGATTTCTATTGTTGTTACCTCACCATGAGCATTAGCCGATCACGGGACAAACGAGTTCGGCCGGAATGTGCTGGGAGGGCGATGTGGGGATTTTTTTTACTATCAACCAGCCCGACCAGATTGGATGAATGGAAAGGAGAACCCCTTTCCCCCCTTCTCCTCAGCCACTTTTTCGCTCTCCCAGCAGGAAAAACTAAGCTCCCAAAGCGAGCAAAGTGCAGCGCACCGCCACCACACCATCATCATCGTGGGCAATCAGTAACGGTCGGTTGCGCGCATGGAATTGGGCTGTTGGAGTAGCCGGCTGGAGGGCGAGAGAATGAGGAAGAGGGCGTCTACAGAGAGAGAGAGAGAGAAAGGGTACGACAAATAAGCCTTCAATTGCACACCACTACCACCACACAAATGTTTAAGTGAATATTGTACGCGTAAATGGAAAACCTCAAATGGTTTGGGAAGGAAAAAAAAACAGGGTTGGGAAAAGTGTGACGGCGCTGCTGTTGCCTAATCGATTTAGTGTCTCACACACACACACACGCAGGCTTTTGTGTTCTATATGTCCTCCCCTTTGGGAGGTGGGTAGGTGTCTGTCGAAAGCGAACCACACTGGAGGGTGTTTGTGCCGCCCAGTCAATTCCCTTTTGGGGCTCAGGACGACAGGACGACCTGTGCAATGTGTGTGCGTGTACCAGACATTCCAAAAGAAAAAGCGCAATGCACCTTAAAGGAAAGGAAGGAGAAGCGGTGTCACTTTCACTTCACTTCGGAAGCAACCGACCACGAGAAGCGGAAGTGAAGTAATAAGCAATAACGCCCGAAAAATTGATTAGTTTCCGATCGAAAGTCCCAAATCAATCTTTTGGCCCAGGGGCGCACCGTCTAAACACACATGTGTGCGTGCATGTGTGTGACCCATTTCCAGCGGGAGTGGGGGGGGGGGGGGAGCTAGAGAGCATAAATCGAACAACACATGTGCTCACTTGGCACTGGCCGCGCCGCCGACTTTACGATCGTCTATCTCGAAACGCCCGCCCGCTCTATCCAGTCCGGTGCCGCGCCGCAGACGACGAGACCACGACTTGAAAACTCCAACCCCGGCGGGTGGGTGTCGGGAACAGGCCGGAGCAAGTATCGTGCACATGTGTTTCAATTACTTTACCAGCAGCAGCGTGTGTGTGTATATGCTGCTGCTGTGTGGCGGCCTTTTCCGGCCGGCTTCTCTAATCTCTAAACCGTCCAGCTCTGCTCTCGACACCCGCAGCAGGCAAAACTTTAAGGGACCCAAGAGCGGGGAGCGGGGGGGGGGGAGGGGGATAACTCCGCTTCAAGAAGAAAGTGAGAACAGCGACAAACCCCCTACGCACACGCATATTTCCATTCAACGCTATTTATAGTGTTTTTTTTTCTGATGCAGCATTATGCATAGTACATTGGTTTGTACACGAGCGGGCGCCCACAGCGGGACCCTAAACCCACACGCATATCCACTGCTCACAGTCAAGAGAGAGAGAGAGAGTGCATTAGTCATTCGCAGCTTTTGGGAAGAAAAGAAACAAATACAGGAAATGCATCGAGAGAAGTTCTGTTCAACTGGTCGCCTCAAGATCTTCCCCAATACTCCCTCCAAATGCAGTGGACAACTTCAAAGTGATGAGCTCCAAAGGCAAAAAAACATCTGGTTTTACGATTTCATGACGACTTACCGCATCGAGATCGGTGTCCCAAATGTCCTTCAGGTCCCCGTCGTCGAAATCCATCGCGTTTAGGTAATCCAGCTTGACGGCCGTTGCTGGGCGACTGCTCCCAGTAGCAAGGTAGTAGAAGCAAAGGTAGCGAGATATTCCACCACAAACACACAAACACTACCACGGATCTTTGGTGAAGATTCGCGGATTCTTGTTGTTTTTTTTTTCTTCTTCTTCGGGCTTAATCCCGAATATCTTCAAGAACTTCTGCACTTCGGGACAAACCCGCTCTGGCGTTTGCGGATGTCGTTGAGCGATTATTAAGAAGGGCTCTCACACGCACCAATTCATTGAAGAAGCACTGTCACTGACCGGTTCACGTACTTGTTGGGTACACATTCCACCTTGGGGCCAACCAGAGGACCCAACTCAACCCTGACCACACTCACCGGGTATACACACACACAGCGACACAAACACACCCACACACATGGAACGCACTGAGAAACACACAGAGATGCACGGAGAATACACACAAGAGCACGTGGTCGTCGTCTCACCGGGTCACTTGAGAACACTGAACGGTCGCACGCACTTCCACACACAAACACCACAGGAGAGATCCCTCAGGAACTGCCCGCTAATAAGGATCGCCTCGATCGGAGAGCACACGTTTGCCGGACGTTGGTGGTCGGAACTGCGTGATCAGTAGGGCGTAACTGATCGCACCGAGAGACAGCGAGAGAAAGAGCGAGAGACGCCGTGTTCGGTGCTAATTAGCTCTAATTATGTTGCGCTTTTGCGCTCGTTCCAGACCCACACTCACTAGGAGACGAGCAGTACACACGACTCTTCTATTCAGCAGGTCGGCAATTTTTCAGGGTCGTTCTTGGTGGATAGTGAAACTTCTGCACGCTACTCCGCACAGCTCATCAAAATGCCTTCCGAAATCGATCATCCAACACGGTAGTCGGGCACTGGACTGGAGAAACGGTGGCTAAGTTCCACACACCAGGATGTGTGTTTGTGTGCCTCGCAGTCAGTAAACCACTTGTTGCTATACTCCGCAGAATAGGGAATAATGAATTCGGCCCTTTTGTCGGTTGCAGATGATGATGGTGGTGGTATGTTTGGCTATGCTGGGCCACACACAAGAAAACGAGGCGAGACACACTCTGTGCGTACGGCGGAGACGATTATGTTGCTGCCAATGGAGAGTAGTTATCAGCATAAGTACGCGCGGGTGACATACGGGCGACGCGGGCCTTGCCTTCTGCCCACGGGAGGGTGGTGGTTGGTTGGCGTTCACCCGAAATCAAAAAAAGAAACGCAGGAAGAGCGGGAAGTTGATTATCTCCGCACGCAGCAAATGATTAGCTCTTGCCCTTCCCTAGAGCAGCAGCATCAAACGCATCGAAAGCGCCACCGAGGGAACCGAGCAGTTTTCAACTGCTTGGACGCTTCCATATGTGTTTGGAGCGCCGACAGTTTTTCCTTCGCTCAGTCCCGTTTCACCTCGTTCACTTTCCCGTTTCGCCGGTAAATTGGAGACACGATTGTTATTGCACTCTATCCCAACGCAAACACACACACACTCACACAAAATACACGGCAACACTCACAGCATGGGAGTGGGTCGGAAAATCCGTTAGTGTAATTTTCCCACTACACTCTCTTTTTACTGTTGGGCAAATGTTTGGCTTTGGAAGAGCGACGAAAAGGGGGTTTGCCGGTGCCGGGATCTCTTATCAATATTTCTGCACACTTTCTTCGTTTCGGCGGGAAACTATGCCGGTTCCGGTGACAATTTTTTAAATCACTTTACACTTTCGTTAACCGTTGTTTTCTTATGCTCACTTGCAACACGTTTTTATTTTAAATATTTTCTATGCAAACCATTCTTTAACCGTTTTTTTTTTTATTTTTTTTTATAAACTTTTTTTTAATGAAAACAATTAAATCGCTTTCTCTCCGGAAGGAACGGAAAGCCCAAGACAAAAACAAAATACCAGAGCCAAGAACCAAGAAGCACGGGGAAATTTTGTTATGCGCGCCGGGTTCGGGGTACGTCCGCTCGGTAACGCAGCTTTCGGTGAAATAAAAAGTTCATTACCCAACGTTCATTTTGAAGCGAAAGCTATACCCTGTTTGACAGTTCGCTGCCTCCTACTCTCTTCCCACATACACTCTCTCTCTCTCTCTCTCTCACCGCTCGCACACTCTACTCCTAACCGGTGTCGGTTGGAGTGAGGCAGATGGCGATATAGCGCTCGCTCGGTTGTTTGATATCGGCTTTTGCTCTCGCTTCCACCTGCGGGGAAGGCAGTAGCCTATGTTGTACGATTGGAAAGGGATGGGGAATGGTTGGGCCGGTTTGAAGGCTTGAATGAACACCTCTTCAAGCTGGACGAGGGTTGACGTTTCATGCTCGGCATCAGATGGTTGGAGCTTTTGGTTTAATTGTTCGGTTGAAAGGATGATTTTAGATGCCGGTTGGGTGGAAAAATAAAGATTAAAATTCATAATTTCGACAATACGCTATTAAAGTGTTTAACGTTTATACGTTTACGTTTTTAGTTCACTTAGTCAGTTTCAAATGATCAAATCGAATGTTATATTTGATCATTTGAAACTGACTAAGTGAACTAAAAACGTATCTAATCTGTTTGCACATCAACATATTTAGCTTGAAGAAATGTATAAAATCTTAAAGTGAAAAAGTGATTCATAAAGTAAATAATCGTATTTTATCGCTATGTGAATGAATTGGTCATGAATCATTTCTCATTTATGGACGTTTCTGAACGTTTATCCAAAATGTGTAAAATTGCAAAAAGGTAGTACAAGATTCTGATTATAAACTATTAAAAAGGTGCAAATGAAAACACGAAAAACAGTAGCACAGAAAACTTGTCAAAAACAAACTCACCTGAACACTCCTAATGGCGCCATGGAAGACCGGGTGCCTTCCGACCATCCAGTGAATTGAGCCAAAGCACCTTATCACCTTCTTCAAGACAAGCTCCTGTACTTACACTTCGGTGATGTTATGTAGCAACTCCTCTTTTTTTCTCTCTCTTTGCCGGCAATCAAATACACCTCCCCGGACGATCATCAAGATACGATAGGGAGCGAAATATTTCTCACCCTCGCCAACGCTGTGTGTATATAAATTGATAAGAACATCCGTCCGTATCGCGCAACACTTAAATTTCTTTCGCATCGCGGCCCAATCGCATTCGCTGCATCTACAGGGCGCCAGAGAGTTCGTTCGTGGCAGAATTTTCGATTTAGTATAGATATATTTTCTCTCCATTTATCTTCTTTCTTCGAAACGAATTCAACATCAGGTCACGGACACACGCACACACACCCACGGTGCGAGTGTTTCGTTTCGAGCCCATGTTTCGCTCGTTCGAGGTGCAAGTATACAATAATAAATAAAATATCCTCTTGTTAATGGATCACCACGCCCGAGCACACGTGAACGAGGCGCGGTAAGTTGCAAGCACAGCAACAAAAAATAAAGCACGAAACTACATAGACGCGCGTGTATATCTTGTTTTGCAACGAACGCTACCCCACAGTATAACACACAGGCTCGTCCTATTTGATTTGGACGAAAAATGCACACAATTAAACACAATTAGTAAAGTTATTGCTTCTGATCACGCGTTGATAAGACTCTAATAAGAAAAGGCTTGCATTGCATTGCGCTGTTCTCTAAAGGCGAATTGTGAAATGATTGTAAAGTTGTGGTAATGGTGCCTAATTGCAGGAAGCTAAACCAGTAACAAGAATACAGCTCGAGTGTCGATCAAATGATTCACCCTTGTCGTGTCTCACTACACAGCTCGTTAATATTTGCTTTCACAACCCTGGTTACCGACTCGCTAGTCTCACTCTCTTTCTCTCCTTTCTTTCCCGGATTTTTTTGAGTATACTGTGACAAGCTAAGCGAATGAGCATCAACACAACATCAAAACATATAAGAGCAATTACAATCAAATGCACAGCAATAGTAGCAATACGATAGTGCGAAAGGAAGGGGTGAGGCAAAAACGAAACCCCCGCCTAGATACGTGATACATTGGTCCAGTGCGAGACGACGAACCCGGTCCCTTTTTTGTTTGTTTGTTTAAACCCGCGTTAGGTACCCGAGCTGGTGCCACTGTATCGTTTCGCGACGTAAATCTATTTCGGCAAGCGGCAGCTCAATGCCACCGAGGAATGCATTCTCCTGCAGCGAGTCGTGCGACCAGATCGTCACCTGCAGCACCTTCTTCTGGATAAACTCGAGCGGTAGCCGATATTCCAACTGCAAATTAAAACGGATTGTGGGTGAACTCTCGCTGCATAACCCTAGACAGGCAACGTTCCGCTTACCGTTTCCATAAAGCTAGGGTTGCAGTTCTTCCGCACCACTTTGGTTTTGCGCTTGGTCGCCTTGGAGCTGTCCGGCTTAAGGTACACCTTCACGTACGTGTTGGGCGGCTGGCCACCGGGCGTGTTGGGCAGCGCGACCACATGGTGTATCATCACGATCAGCGTGTCCCGGTGGTACTGCATTGAAATCTTGATCTTTCCACCGACCTGGGGCGGCTGCCCGTCCTCCATCGCTGCCGGTATACCTGCGCAAAACAGACAAAAAAGTATTGCGGAATAAAAATGCGTCCGTTCTTGGAGCTTCCCCAATCTGCAGACTTACCTTTCACCTTGGCCGAACTGATGTCTGCTTCCTGCTGGTCGCGCAACAGCGGATGGAAGAAGGTGTAAACTAGATCGGAATGTGCAATTTCATCCGCCGAGTTGAACAACGAGATGAGAAACTGGCGTATCTCTGGAAGACGACGTTCGGCGACCACCTTCACGTTCGAGCGCCCGACATGGATGCCCGAGGGCAGGCTGTTTTTACAGAATCGATAGCAAAAATGGGATTAGAATAGAACAAAGCTCGCTAAAATGGGTCTGATAGCGAAAGGGAAATAAACATCGACACAAACACAAAAAAGCCGCCAAAGAACCCCACGAGTATATACGGGTATATGGCAAATAGCAAAAGAGCCCACTTGTCAATTAAGATAACGACCACCACATTAAGTGGGCTCCTCCACAGCGTTTAAGCTTGCTGTAGTTTTAATACCCCAACAAAGTCCTCAAGTAGGTTCCTCGCATTTCGTAACACAATCAGTATCAGAGTTAAACAAGAAGCATCATCTCGTCCAAGTTCGCCGTCACGTATTGATTAGGAAACTAGTTTGCAGTTTACAATCTACAACATCGAATTCCTGCATTAATCTATGATCGGTCCTACAGGCACAATTGCACGCTATCTTTCCATCCATCCCCTCCGAATTTCTTTGATCCGGGAAATAAAACGCTTCCAATCTGTCGCCGCACAAAACAAAACTTATCCTTGCCCGATTGGCTTCAATGGAATTTCCCTTGCACCTTCTACCACCTTTTTGTATCGACCAACACACCACACACGCACACACCGGCGTTCGTTGTGGTCGGTTATTTCATTGAAACAATATTCGGTGATAAGATATCGCCAAACGATCGACCGTGTTACAATCGACACCTTCTCCAGGAACGCATGTGCTGGAGGAGAAGGGAGAGGGGTCACAGATGGTGGTATCATTCCTCCGTGATACCATTATCTACCAGTTGTGGGGCGGAGAATCGGTGTAGACAGTGCAGAGTCGTGTCGAACGAACTTCGGATTGAGACTCTCAGTCGTAAAGTGTCATTGCGTTCGAGAGGTGCCTACAGATATTGGTGCCTATCTCTTCAGACATTGGAGAAAAGAGTACAAGACATCACACAAGAGCTCTTGCAAACATTCAGGGACAATGGGATTGAAGTTGAAATGGTTTCGGCGAAGGATAACCTTCGACGGTGTGCCACCGGCACCGGAAAGGGACATTCGCCGAAAGGAGGTAGGTGTAGTTGACGAAATTCCAAGAAATCTGTGTGACCTATACTACTGAACTGTACCAAATTCTACGCCCAATAACAGGCAACGGCCGGAACAGTGATTGGGGTGTACCGCCAAAGCACACACTTTGAGGACTTTATCGAGCCAGTTCGTTCGTCCTACTGGGAACCGCCTCCGCAAGCAATCGCCCGTGCCAGTAAGTATCTTAGCAAACGACTCCACGCTCTCCCTCTCTGTGCCAACGTCTACAAAATTCGTCCACTTTGTTTCCCCCTCAGCAATGCGTGCGAATGGCAATCTACCCACCACGTCTACAAACAGTCCCACCGCCAACTCGATATCTTCTGCCGCCTCCTCCTCCTCCACGGTACGGGCGCGTGTGACAGCGGCCCGGTCGTCCCCACCGGCACCGGCACCCATCATACCGACTGGAATCTCTTCCGTCAGCAGGCCCGTTTCAATGACCAATGTCGCCGCCGAAGCTGATAGCCGTGATAAGATAGCACCACACACTCCAGTCGACCGTTTGCAGCAGCTTAGTGCTGACGACTACGAGATGCCGCCCGAGCCGAACTATGCCGCCCCGAAGCCGCCGGTAAGGAAGGGAGTTTCCAAGGCAAAGTCGCTTATGAACCTTGCCAACTCCCTGGAGGACGCAAACGGATTTGAAAAGAGACAGCAAGAAGTGCTGCAGCAGCACGAGCTACGATCACCACAATCGGTGGAGGTGTTGAGTGATCCGTATCCAAGGGCATCATCACCAATCCATGTAGTGCCTATTACGCCGGTTCCGAGGACGACTTCCAGTAACTCGCTCCCACTACGTGAGGATGCTCCGAGTCCTGTAAAACGAGAAGTTAGCACAGAGCCCGAATACATAGTGCCGCTCGCTGCTGAGGAACCGTTCGAGGAACCAATCTATGACTCATTCGAAGCCATCTTCGAGCGAGTGAAAGCTCGCAAACCAATCAGTCCTGGTTCGGAACGGTCCAACATCTCGGCAAGACCTGAAACATCATCTCCTCTACCTAATCGAGAACCTGCGGAGAAGAGTCCGCAAGATGATGGCGTGATATTTGAGCGTGTAAAGCTTCGCAACTCTACGCCACCTGACTCGCTGAGATCTAGCACGACTGGTTCGCTATCATCTGCAAGCTCTCCATCACCTCCACCACAGCGAAAACCGGTGCTACAGGTCACTACCGCCGCATCCAGCCCACCACCGCCAACATCTCCTCCCCAGCCCAAATCAATCCTCAAGAAACGAGCTCCACCACCGCCACAGATCCCAGTCGAGGCCACATCCAGCATGGTTGAGTTTTCCAACGAAATAGTCACAGCGATCCCAACCCCTCCACCGCGCTCCATCCGAGCGACTACCCTGAAAGATGCTCCGGAACCCTCGCCACCTGTCACACCGCCAGAACGAAAGCAAGAACCTCCGGCGCGTCCAGAAACTTCCATGAAAATTACGAACGGAAACGACCACGAATCCGATTCCGACTCGGACGATGACTTCAACTGGGACTTTGTGCAGAAGCACCGCTCCAGCATCAATCAAACGGTGGCCGCACAAACACAGATCGACCCCGAGGTGCTACGGAATGCTCCCGCCTCACTGCGGAGTGGCATGGTGCAGCCGGTGGCAGCTGTGCCGTCACCGCGCAACCTGCCCGAACCGATCGCACAGCCCCGGACGCTTCGTGGCATGCGAAACCAGCGGGCTCACGCACAGCTAGAAAGCAGTGGCAGGCAGCAGGACGCGCCGGCAGTACAAATTCCACCACCAAGGGCACGTGCCAGTGACTCAAACGCGTCGGAAACTTCCGCTTAGAGTGTAACGAGCGAGTGTGACGAATAAAAAGGATGCAAAGCATTATCTTGGAATTGGAATTGGTAACTAGATTAATTAATTATGTGATTAGCGTTTGGTTGCATGAGTTATAGAACGACCACAACACACTGACTCACCCACGTGTGAGTCATAAGCAAGATACTTAAACGCTTTTTATCGAATTATCAGTAAAAGCCCTCTCTGATATCATCTGGTATGTTGTCTGATACATGCTGATACTGTATCAAAACCAAAACAAACGTTGTCGCAGGTCGCTGTTTGTCCCGTTTTTTCACCGTTCGAGTGATTAAGGCTTACGTACGACACTTACCTATGCAGCTTGGCTAGCGGGAAGTGCATGCAGAGCTTCTGGTGAAACTCGCAAAACTCTTTGTACGAGCGGAACAGATAGGCGGCGTCCGGCTGATGCTGTCGCTCCACCCGCAGAATGTACGTGTAATACTTTTCCTGGTCGTATCGCTTCTGATACCCGTGCACGTAAACCGTCTTCAATCGTCCGTCCTGGGCCATCCTTTAGTACAACGAGACGTAACAAAACATTAAAGTGTCTTGAGGTATCTGAAATTGCACCCCGAACTTACGTGTAAACGCGCGGTATAAAGCTCAGCAGCTCGCCGTCGCCCGATTCGGCGGAAAACTTCATCTGCGCAATGTTGTGCAGGAAGAAGTTAAACTGCGTAAACCACGACTTGAGCGAGATGTGTATCATCTTCGCAAACGTGGCCGCCGCCTCCGGGTTCGACTGGCCGGGCAGCAGCGCATTGCGCACGTAGTTGACCGCCTCGACCGTGACGCCCGGTATGCCGGACGTCGCCATCAGCGCGAACATGTGCAGCAGCAGATCGCTGTGCCGCCGGACGATGTTGAACGCGGTGCAGCACAGGTCGACGAACTGGTGGAACTTGGCCGATGGGCGATCGCCACCGTTTATCACATACGCCATGTCGGACGTCAGCACGAATGGCGTTCGATCACTGGAAGAAAGCAGAAATGAGTTAGACGGGGCTTACAGGGGTTTCCGAGCCAATTTCTACAACATTTTTCATTGTTTACGAGGTGCATTCCTCAACAGCTGTCAAATGTTGTATTTACATCACAATATTTTTTAGTTCTTCCACATGATTTTCAACACGTCTCAAGCTGGACTGAATTTGACAGTTGATTGTGACGTATTGAAAATCATGTGTAAGAATTGAAATTTTATTAAACAGAATTTTCCGGGTCAATTTAGAATGTCAACAACATTTTTCAATGCTTGTGAGATGTTTTTCAACAGCTGTCAAATGTTGTATTTGCATCACAATAATGTATCAGTTCTTTCGCATGATTTTCAACACAACACGGGGGATTTTCAACACAACCTATCCACTGCTGTGATGTGTTTAAAAATCATGTGTAAGAATTTAAATGTTATTGTGATGCAAATAAAACAGGTGACAGCTGTTGAAAAACATCTTGCTAGCAGTGAAAAATGCTGTTCAGATTGGAGAGTGACTGTAGAAACCCGTGTAATGCAAATACATCATTTGACAGCTGTTGAAAAACATCTTGCAGGCGGTGAATAATGATGAGCACTTTCGAAAGTGAGTTGAAAACCCCTGTATATGAACGATATCGAACGTCTCTGCTACTTACCGTTTAAAGTTACCGAACATCTGCGCATCACCGAGAAACTTGCCGAAATCGATGTGAAACAAATGTCCGGACGTTTTGAGCATAATGTTATCGTTATGCCTATCACAAATGCCGAGTATGTAGGTCGCGACCGAGTACCCTGCGCACGAGCGCGTAAAGTTCTCCACCGCCCGCTGGTACTCGAGCTGGCTCGGGTTCTGCTTCGCCAGCCACTCCGCGATCGATTTGTCCTTGAACGATCCGGTCACGCCCCACTCGACCTGTATCTTGCGCAGCGTTTCCGACTCGGACACCAGCTCGATCATGCCCTTCTTGTACGCGGTCGGCACACAGTTGAACGTGACCATCTTCAGGTCGAGCCCCTCGCGCAACCACATCTTGTCCATGATGCGCACCATCTGGATGGTCAGTGCGTCCTGCTGCAGGTCGTCCCCGGCCTTGAAAATGGCCGGCACCACCACCCGGTCCGGCCCGGCAAAGTTGATCTTCAGCGGCAGCGTGTTCGAGTTGAAGTAGTTGCAGCTGCGCACGATCACGCCCGTCACCTCGGCGCCCGGCTCGAGCGGCAGCACGGTCGGCCCATCGATCAGCAGCTGGTTGACCGACTCCAGGCCCTGCTTCAGCACCTGCAGCCGGTGCGAATCCTTCGCCAGCTTCACGCTCTGTGCCACCTCCCCCAGCCGCTTGCACATCATGTTCTGGGAGAGGAAGCGGCCCGTTAGCTTCTCGCCGCAGATCGCTAGCAGCGCGCGCAGCATCAGCTGATTGCGCCGATGGTAGCGGGCCTGATTCATCAGCACCGCATCGCAGGCCGTCTCCTGTGCGTCGATCATGTTTTGGGGCGCTTCGCCCGGCAAGCTGTGCAGCAGCAGCCAGTACAGATGGTGCGCGATGCGGGGCGATTCGAGCGATTTGCGCAGCAGCAGCATCGCTAGCGGCGACCCTTCGTACGTGTCGTGCTTGAGGGCCTGCAGCAGCTGGGGCAGATAGTCGACGAACTCATCGTTCGGCATGGCGGCGATCCATTCCACCGCCTGGCGGCGCACCTCGAGGTCTGGGTAGCGCGGCAACAGCAGCTCCAGCGCCTGCACGGGACTGAGCGCCGTCCAGGATTTGATCAGCGCGTGCAGATCGGACAGACAGGCGTAGTCCCAGCTGTGGGCCGCGTGCAATATCTTCGGCAGGGCGTGCGGGAACCGATGCAGATAGTGACGCTTCTCCCACAGCACCTCGCGCTTCTCCAGCTTGTCCGGCGAGTAGCCCTGCTCGGCCGTGTCGATCAGTTCCTGCTGCAGATTGCGATCGAGGCTGGCAAAGTCGAGCTGCACCACCGGGGGCAGGTTGCGTATGGGTTCGGGGAACACTACCGCCCCACCGTAGCTCGGTATCTCGATGCTCAGTATCGGGAAGCTGCCCCCGATCGGGTACGTGCCCTTGGACGGTGCCGGGCCGAAGAATTTATCCGTCGTCGGGGGCCACATCGGCAGCAGATACGAGCCCTGTACCATCTTGCGCTCAAAGTCGAAAAACTGCAGCGAGCTCCAGCCCAGCTCCACCTTGGTCATGCGCCCTTCTGACCCACCCGGATCGTTCACACCCGGCGCTGCTCCTCCTGACGCGCCACCACCGGTTCCACCTGAAGCTCCACCTCCATCGCTCGTACCACCACCGTCGACCGGTTCCCGCACACACCCGTACAGTACCACCACGAGCCGAGCTTCGCGCGGCAACGTACACACCGGATTGCGGAACATGATCCACGAGTTGAACGTGAGCCGCGGGTAAATCCCCGACAGCTCGTTCGAGCACTGCACCACGTAAGGCTCACTAATGTATCGCGCGCCGTGATAGATCTGCACGCCCAGATTGTACTCGTCGTGCCGCCAGTGCAGCGGGGGCCGGTGCAGACACGACACGTTCACCATCACCGCCTGCGAGATGTTACAGATCGAGATCGGGTTCGCATTGTACTCCGGCACGTTCACGCTAAAGTTCACCCGGAACGCTTGCGCGTAAATCTCCAGCAAGCTCTGGATGGCGTGCCGCACCTCGTTGCACCGGTAGCGGATCTGCTCGGCGACCGTGCGCGGCCGCAGCTTCACCTCCGCATAGTCCCCACTCTCCGACACGATCGCCAAACTACCGTTGCTGTACGCTTCGTCACTCACCACACTGTCCCGGTAGCTGTACACCGTCTGGCCCTGATCGCAGCAAGCCCTCAAATCCTCGATCGACTTTGCAATCTCGAGCGTATCGAGCGGGCCGAGCAGATTGCAGATCGCCTTCACCGCCTGTATCACCCCAGAGCAGGTCAGTATGGTGCGGCCCGATGGGCCATCGTCCGCCGACGACTGCAGCTTGTCGATTTCCGCCTCGAGCGTCTCGAGCAGTATCATCAGATCGTCGTACCCGATCGCGTGCGACGTTTCCTTCGGCAGCAGATGCTCCAGCCGCATGTCCGCGTCGCGCCCATCGTCCTGGGCGGTACGGGCAATCACCCGCATCGTGCGCGCCGTTTTCGCCACAAAGCCCAGCTGCACGTCGTGCTCGAGCTTGATGCTGTCGTGCACGCACTGGAGCTGGTTGAGGCGCGAGCGCACGCACAGGATTTCCTGTATGCCGATCGCTTTCAGCGCGTAATCGCTCACCGTGTTGCGTATCTGGCCCTCGAGCGCACAGTACACCTGGGCAATCACGTGCTCTACCGTAGTCGTTACTTGAGAGAGAGGAATGGATAGAAGGCCACGGTTAGTAGGAGTTGATTAATGATTCAAAGAGAGCAGCGGCACTCACTATCACAGGTAAATGGTATCGGTGGACCGTAGCCATCGATCTGTCCCTTGGTTTGTTCCCCACCGGCAAAGCAGTCGAGGGCCGGATGCACCAACAGCTTGATGCTCGTGCCCTCCACGTACCGATTCTCGATCTCCGCTGCGACGATATGTCCCACGTTGGTGGCTTCATCGTCGTGCCGATATTGGGCTGAAAAAAAAGAAGAGAGAAAACATTTTAACGACAAACTTCACCATTAGCGATGGGAGCTCGGAATCGGACCTACTCGATTCCGATTCCGTATTCGGAATCAATTCTGTGTCCGATTCCGATGCTGGAATCGATTCCGATTCCGAAGTCGATTCCTGAGCCGATTCCGGAGTCGATTCCTGAGCCGATTCCGGAGTCGATTCCTGAGCCGATTACGGAGTCGATTCCTCATCTGATTCCGGAGTCGATTCCGGATCTGATTCCGGAGCCGATTCCGGAGCCGATTTCGGAACCGATTCCGGATCTGATTCGAAGAACGATTCCGGAGCCGACTTCGGAGCCAATTCTGCGGTTGGCTTCGGAGCTGCTTCTGGATTTCATTTTAAAGCTGATTCCAGAGCCGATTCTGGAACCAATTCCGGAGTCGATTCCGATTCCAGATCCGGTTCCGATTCCGGATCCGAATCCGATTTCGGACACGATTCCTATTCCGGACTCGATTCCGATTTCGGAGTCGATCCCGGAGACGATTCCGGATTCTTATTCCGGACCTACTATCCGGTATCGATTCCAGAAAACTTCGGAGCTACCCGGAATTGATTCCGACGAAAACTTCCTTCTTCCCATCACTATTCAGCATTAAATAATGAAAACAAAAGCGAACCTACCTCTCAACTGCTTCACCATGCTGTAGAAAGCGATCAATTCCTTGTCGTAGCTCTTGGCAATCACCACGTTCTCGTACAGCTTGTACGGTGTAGCCCGCCGCTCCACGCCGCTGGCCGGGGCATGCTTCCGCTGCATGATCTCGTAGTTCGACTGCTCGTCCGCCTGGCCCGCTGGAATGCCGCGCAGCATCGTGTGGCTGTACCCGGCGGCGGCGGCGGTCGAGTTGCGCGGTGGCAGTGGCGGTGGCTCCCCATCTCCACCGCCCACCGGTGACTGGGTGGAGGAGCTGGAGGACGCTTCGACCGGTGCGTTTACCCACCCGTACGTACAGCTGCCGCCGGGTGTACCGGGCGGTGGCGGCAGCACACCGACCGCACCGTACAGCGACGCAGGCGGTGACAGTGGTGTGCCCGTTTTGTCCGACAGGGAGCGATTGACGACGGCGTCGTAGACGGGATCGGAGTACTGTGTGCCGCCGGAGTAGATGTAGTCGAACGGATCGTAATCTTCGTAGTAGGTCGACGCCGTGTCATCTGTTGTTTGTTGGGGAAGAGAAGAAGAGAGAGAGAGAGAGAGTTTGCGTTAGTATACGGTGAAACAAAGTGCACAGCGGAGAGTGAATGAACGCTTAAACGCTAACGCTTTCGACGCTTAAACCTTTTGACTTTCTACCAATACCACCACCACCACCGTTGGACGCCACGGACGACTTTCGAGCACGCAACATTTTCATCATTTCTTCGCACTCACAGACACGTGTGTCGTGGAATTTCATTCGAACAGTAAAACATAAACGGCCAGAGCATGATTTTCCGGGAGAAAACGTAGCAGGAGAGGTAAGGTGAGGTAAGAGTAAACTAGCTTTATTGCGTGTTTTGTGGTTCGTTTTTCGTCAATTATTTTTGTGTTTCTTGTCTAGCTCAAAACCTATCTACTTCTGTCTACGCTGCCGGCCTTGGACGTTGCCACCGTTGCAGGTGTGTCAAGTTCGTGACTGTGCGCGTCTGCGGCCCCCTGAACAATGTGTGCTGTGCCGCCGCCCTTATCAATTTCGGTTCGAGTACTGGCAATATAAGAACAGAGCACTTGTCTATACAGCACCAATGAGCGGTAACCTCCTCAGCGGGCACTATTATGTCTACGGAACACGTGTCTCTTTTTCTCTCCTGTTTTTCCTTTTCTTTTGTCCCTACAAACTTTAACCACCTTACCACCACTCCTTCCCGCCGCTCCGCTTGATAGTTTCCATTGAAAGGCACACATTTCTTCTTAAGGACACTGGCACACACACACTTGAAGTGCACTGCAGGAAAAGGAAACGCACTTTCCCTTTGTACGGTATGGCTGTTTTTTTCGCGTCGAAAAAAGGTTCGAATCGGATAAAACTATGTTTCTGCGTTTTAGTGTTAGAGCACCACGGACCACACCACACAAAGCGCGACAAAGCGCACGCGAGCCCGGTTACTCCCTAACTGATAAGATTATACTAAGATAAAGGCATTACGCGGTTGGGATTTTTGTTGTTGTGTGAAACACAAACAGAAGGGCCAAAAGGGTCCGTTCTACTGTAGTTGTGAATTTTAAAAGAAAATTATTCAATCGATTCTAATTAAAAAGGGAAGCAATAACACCGAAAGATTTGTTCTTTTCGACAAACTATAAACAATTGCACATTTGAAGTAAATATACTTCATAGTAAAGGCATATAACACTCATTCGGAAATGAGTAGATGCACTCCTAATCCAAACAAAGCATTATCCAACCCACACATACACTCCCACAGCCGACGAGTACGACTAGTGTGTGTCTGTGCAATTAAATCTCTCCGCTTGAGGAAACAACGAGCGTGATAAAAAAAGCGCAATTGCTTCCAGAATTGCCCAGCAGCGGGTGCGGAACGGGTGGCACGGCTAATAATAAGCCGATGTGGAGTGGTCGGCTAATTATGAATGTATGTCGCAATTGTGTGACGGAGTTTGTTGTCGTACTCGGAAAGTTAGTAATTTGTAAATCTACTGTCCCGGGGAATTTGGTGCCGTGACTGGGATATTTAGAGTGAAGCTGTGTTTGTTTTTGTGCGCAATATCTTACACATTCGCGTTCGAAACTGTAAAGCTAGCTAATTCAGTAGAGAACAGAGCCAAATGTAGCTCTCGTTTGCACTTTACCTCTAAGAGAGCGCGGCTAGTCGCGTAAAGCCTTACAGAATGTGCATATTTCTAGCAATACGGGCAGTGCGCGAGTCTAAACTACGTGCGCGAACGATCTTACGGTCTAAAAGCCTTATTGTCTCTTCCCTGTCACTTGTATCTTATTGTCAAGATACCCCTTTTCTCTCTCGTTCTCTCACTCTCTCTCTAATTCTCTATTCTCTACGCGCGCTTGAGCAAAAAGTGTGTATGTATGTGTGTGTGCGGTTTTGTTCAATACGCCCGTTTACCTTTATCGTCATCGCCACTGCTGCCGCTGGACGACCGATTACCGCACAGCAGCGGATCGAACGCTTCCAGCACCGACACGCGCGGATTGTCCTCGAAGCCGAGATCGATCAGATCCGTTCCCTTGGCCCCGAGCCGCTGCTGCTGCGAAGGGCCTGCACCCCCATTGGCTGGATCACTTTTCGGGCGCATCACGACGGCCGGTTGCTCGCCCCTGGCCGGCGACGCTTGGCGTCTCAGTGCGCTCGCCAGGACGGCTTGCGGTTGGGAGTAGGAGCGCCCGGCAGCACCCAGCTTTGGCACGTGCACGAGGGCCGTTTCCGGATTGGCAACCGTGGAGGAGGAGGTGGAGGTGGTACTGCCGGTGGTTCCATTCATTCCGGTGGTTTGTTGCAGTGCTGGGTAGAGCGGAGTGCCCGGTGTGCCACCCACCCCAAAGGGTGCAGCACCGGCCGATGGTTGAGGTAGTGGTGCTTGGTGAGCCGGTCCATAGTTGGCCATCGTTGGCACCGTGCCGTACGCCGGCACGCCACCGTACGCGACGGTGCCGGGATAGGCCGGTGGCACTACCATCGCCGCTGGGCCTCCGGCCGTTGCCACCGCGTACATCGGCGGGCTGTTGTACAGCCGGTGCAGCTCGTCCGGTGTGAGTGGTTTCGGTTTCGCCGCCTGGCTGCTGAAGGGTACCAGCTGCATTGCGGCCGCATTGTACGGGCCCTGCAGGTGGGCTTGCCCGGGTACGCCGACCGGTTGATAGGCCGCCTGGTGGAAGCCGTAGCTTGCAGCCGACATGCTAAGGCTGCGCTGCGTCTTAAAGCCCTGCTCGTACTGTCCAACGGGCGGTTGTGGTGGTGGTGCCTGTGTGTTGAGACTAAAACGAGAAGAGAGAATGAATTAAATGATAAAAAAAAAATCCTCAAAATCCCAGCGAAAAACGCAGCCACCACATACCGATGCATCTGTTCCACCAATTCCTTCAGATTGTTGCGCGCTTCCTCCTTCGGGTCGGGCGGTTTCGGGACGGCACTGAACGATATCAGGTCCGCTTCGTCCTTTCCGCGCGCCGGCGGCCCCTGTATGCCCGGGTTGCGCGAGTCACTGTGCCGCCGGACAGCCGGACCACCGCCGGGTGGTGGTTCCAGCGTGCTGCTGGATGTGCCGGCACCTGGCGCCGGTGTCGCCGCCACCTTGCCCGTGCCGCACGCGACACGCCGCTGCAGATAGGCCCGGTACTCTTCGAGCGTTTGCGAGACGGCTTTCGGATCGTTCGCCAGCTCCGGCGTCATCTGGCGCTGCCTCGCCCGTATCTTTTCCAGCTCGAGCGTTTCCAGGCTCAGCGCCATGGCCCGCTCGATGTCCGCCAGGTACTTCTTTTCAAACTCCAGGTCATTCGGATTCGTTGCCATGGTTGTGATTGGGTGTGTGCGTGTTGTGTTAATGTAGATGTGATGTGTGATGTCTGAGTGCGTTTGTTTGTGTTTGTAATGCTTCTGGCAGTGTGATCTATAGATAGAAGAAAAGAAAGATAAACATTAGCGGTAATTTAATTGATTTAAAAAAAACATTAAAAAACCCAATGGACGATATTTCGTAACAAGAAAGAAACTGTAAACTCATTTCCACCGCAGAACGACTGATTAGCTCGTTTTTGCGGTTTGTTTATCTTTTCGCATTCTTCGCGCTTTATGTGTGTGCTTCGTTT
This sequence comes from Anopheles coluzzii, assembly GCF_943734685.1. Classification (NCBI taxonomy): domain Eukaryota; kingdom Metazoa; phylum Arthropoda; class Insecta; order Diptera; family Culicidae; genus Anopheles; species Anopheles coluzzii. Next base: position 69,328,368 of record NC_064671.1, on the reverse strand, counting down.
TCTTTTGCTTATCGCGGCAGGCCCCGTCGTCGGTTTTATGGTTGAAATGACGGCGAAGTACAAAATGATAGAAAAAAGACGAGCAGGAAGCCATTCAAAGGGCTTGCAACAAGTGTGCCGAGGAATTGCAGTGCCCCGTCATGGGCACGTAATGCGTCCACCATCACCACCACCACCACCACCACGACCGGAAACAAATTCTTTCCCCTGCTCTAACCAATTTTCCCCCCATTCTTCCCTTGCTAAGCGGCTGATGTAAACAAACCAGCAAGTTTCGTACTCATTTTTCTCGCACAGAAATAGCAAAACAACATCGATACGGTTTTTGCAAAACAAAACGAAATGAAAACGAACACGCATTTTCTGGTCGTGTTTTTGCTGCCGATTCGCCATGCCACATTCTGATTGAAGCTATAATCATAACAACTTCGCGGCCACAGAAAAGCAAACAAATCAAGTGACCAGTGCAATCGAAGAGTGCGTTGGCAGGCGAACACAAGAAATGCGTACACACACACACTCTTTCCTTCTCTTTTCAGCTACTTTTGCAAATTAAAATGCACACAAATTACAAACGGACAGGACGGGAGGCGCTGGATGGCCTTTTGACCGAACGCGAGGTCAAACCGCGGATTTGTTTGTACGAGAAGAGGGTGCCGTTCCCTCTCCAGTTTTTGTTCTCCCTTTTCCTTCACATTGGTGTTAATGTGTGCCATCTGTACACGATTAGTAGGTAGGCCGTATGTTGGTGTACGAAAAGAAAAGTAGGCGCTGGCCCGAACCTTCATGAATGAATGTGATTAATAGTCGGGCCAGCCGGCACTGCTACGGGAGGGAACACTCATCCCGTATGACTCAAGCGGGAAGAAAACATGGATCAATTTAGGTGTGTACATTTGAGCGAAATAAGTATTGCAGCTTTTCAGAGAATGTACAAAAAAAGGGGGCAAAATCCTTAAAATTCCAGCACGGCACGGGAACGTGGCACGGGTGGCACAACAGTCTTGCTTTTCGTCTTGTTTCAACACACACCACTGATGATGCACAGATGCACCGAAAAATCGACGTGGAGCAATTGCTGCTGCTGCCGTCCGTACGCGTCTTTGCCAAATGGTACGCCTCGCCCAATTACGACCAATTTCCGGCTGCCAGCACGGGCGGCCCAGCTTCCAGCTACCTTTCTGCACTGCCCTTTGGTTCTGCCTGTTCCGCTAAAGCTTCGGGGACTTCGTTTCGGGGGTAATTTGCAGCATTTTCAAACCGTTTTAACAACACCAACCACCAGGAGCACTTTTCTATTTACACAAAAAAAACATACGAACAAATTTCGCGACTGTACTCGAACTGTGTCACAACCCTACTGGGGGTCATACCGTTTGACAGTTGGCGGTTGTAAATTTGATGTTTGAAATCAGCTGTCAAGTAGGGCTGTTTGGTGAACGATTTTTTTTTTATTGAATTCTTGTTAAAAAAGAATAGTACAACATTTTACACGTAGAAAAATCCCACTTTCGTAATATTTTGTTTAGAAAAATACATTTTTGAATTTGAAAAGACGTTTTTTCCTTGATTTGTAATTCAAGCCTCCGCTATCATCCGCTGTATAGCAAATGGCGCTGCTACGTATGGCTTGAGCTGTCAAATCGCATTTATTGTTTACCTGGCGAAAGACGCGTTGTTTGTTGATTATCGGAGGAATTAAAACACATTTTTACTAAAATCCGGTTAAATACAGCGTGTGGTAAGTGTTTTTCCATTATCCAATAAACTACACCTTCCAGTGAACAGCAAAGTAACGTAATTTCCTCCCACCCTTTCCAGTGCGATGGATTTCCAGAACCGTGCCGGTGGCAAAACCGGCGGCGGCGGTGTCGCCTCCTGGTCCGAAAGCAACCGGGATCGGCGCGAGCGGCTCCGCCAGCTCGCCCTCGAAACGATCGACCTGAACAAGGATCCGTACTTTATGAAAAACCATCTCGGCTCGTACGAGTGTAAGCTCTGCCTGACGCTGCACAACAACGAGGGCAGCTACCTGTCCCACACGCAGGGCAAAAAGCATCAGGCCAATCTGGCACGCCGTGCGGCCAAGGAGGCGAAGGAAGCACCGTGGGTCATTCAGCCGGAGAAGCCGCGCATTGAGCCGAAAAAGTTCGTGAAAATTGGTCGGCCCGGCTACCGGGTGACGAAGCAGCGCGATCCGGAGAACGGCCAGCAGTCGCTGCTGTTCCAGATCGACTATCCGGAAATAACGGACGGCATCGTGCCGCGGCACCGGTTCATGTCGGCGTACGAGCAAAAGATAGAGCCGCCGGACCGCAAGTGGCAGTACCTGCTGTTTGCCGCCGAACCGTACGAAACGATCGCGTTCAAGGTGCCGTCTCGCGAGGTGGAGAAAACGGAGGGCAAGTTCTGGACGCACTGGAACAAAAACACGAAGCAATTTTTCCTCCAGTTTTCGTTCAAGCTCGAGCCGAAGATTATACCGCCGCCGCCCCCGAACGTGCACCGCATGCCGCATCCGGGCCGGCCGATGTTTAATCCGGTGCCGCCGCCGCCGATGGGCGTGATGCCGGTGCCGGCACCGCCGCACATGTAAGTGAGGAAGGGCGAGGGGAGGAAAGAGAGAGCTAGGGGAGGGAACCAATAATCTAATCTTCACGATATCTGTATGGATTAATACATAACTTTAATAACAAAGTGAAACACCAAGATGTCTTTTTTAAGCTAAATGAAATGATGACCTTTAAACTGTAGCTCAAAGGATCCTAGAAGAAGTCTCCGGGAAGTGTGTTGTAGTGATGGGAGCTCGGAATCGGACCTACTCGATTCCGTATTCGGCATCAATTCAGGAGTCGATTCCGAAATTTACTCCGGAGCCGATTCTGGAGTTGACTCTGGAAACGATTCAGAATCCGGATTCTCCGGATTCAGAATCGGAATCGCAATACAGGGTTTCCCACGATGTATTGGTCAGTTCCCATGATTTTTTGGTAGGTTCCCATCAATTTTTGGTGGGTTCGCATAGATTTTTGGTTCGTTCCCATAATTTATTGGTATTTTCCAATTGGATATCAATTTTATTGGACCAAAAAATTCTGGGAAACGGCCAAAAAATCGTGGGAACGTACCAAAAAAATATGGGGACTCACCAAAAATTGATGAGATCCAACCAATAAATCGTGGGAAACCCTGTATGCTCCGGAAGCGGAATCAGAATTAACTCCAGATTCGGGATTAGCTCCGGAATGAGAATCAGTTCTTGAAATGAAATAAGAAGTTTTAGAAGCGAAATCAGTCCGGGAATCTCCATGAGAATGGATCGTTAACGATTTGGATTCTTTGTGACCATCAATGCGTAGCATCATTAGACCCAAACGCTAATTCTTATCGAGATGCCGAAACTGATTCTGATTCCGAAGCCGACTCTGATACCGGAGCCGATTCCGGAGCCAATACCGGAGCCAATACCGGAATCGATTCTGGAATTGATTTTACTATCCAGAATCGTTTCCAGAAAACTTCTGAGCTAGCCGGAATCGACTCCGACGAAAACATATTTTTTCCCATCCCTCAGCCTGTGCCAACCGGTTATGCTATACACAGAGAACCATATCATTCCAAAGAACCTTTTTTGGGACCCATATCGCATGTTTATTTATAGTAGCAGTATTCAGATATGCCTCTATTTAATGAATACTGTCCAAATCTGATGAAAATCTCTTAAAAAACCGCGTTCGAGAGGAAGACGGTAAGAATAATGTTTGACCCAATATGTATGAAAGGGTCATGCAGAACTCCCTACATGGAGATGCTGCGTGGTCTGCAAGGGACAGAATGACTCAGACCGTAATATCATTAAAGGCAATCCACAAGAACAGAGGAGTAGTGTTAGGTCCAAGTTGAGTTGGCAATCATGTGTAGAGATTTTCCAGTTATAAGGCCGGGATAACGGAATTAGTCTGTGAGCTGTAACTGGTTTTGGACACTCCTACAGCAGGTCCTCAAGACCTCAAAGCAGTTCTAGCGCCAGATAGGTAAGAACCTGAAAGAGTATCTGAATCTCACCGATAATGGGTGCTGTAGGCATGCTTCTTCTATTTGGCGTCCTACGTCCTATGAGTACATTGTAGGCTTGAACCCATGACCTCATGACGAGCATGTTATTGCCACTATACCACAGGGCGGCCCCAAGGCTGTAGGCTTTCTATGAATCTGTAAATCGAATATGGTCCTTGGATAACTTTGAAGTTAGCACCTAAAGAAGAACCTAATGGTTTTGTGACTAAAGTCCATTGAACTGCTCTTCCCTTTATAAGTACCCAATATACTAACACAAGAACATAAGAAATTAAAAGTGTCCACACACTCTGATCAGGAGAAGAGCAGGTCCTCTGGCAAGAATAGATCTTCTTGTAAAGAGTTATTAGAAGAGTCATTCCTCTTGTTTTACAAAAGCCTCAAGATCTTCAGGGCAATTAACCGCCCATAAGGACTTAGTGGGAAGGACAATGTCTTTGCCACTTTCCAGGGCTAGGAACTAGGACCTATTACTGTACTAGCCATGGTCATACATTACATACCAGACATGGACATTTCATGAGAATGATAAAACATCCAACTAGTTCAGTCAAACCGCCACAACAATCCCGTTCAAACCCCACCTTTGCTTTCTTTCACCAACTTTCCCAAAATACCCCAAAAAGTAAAAAAAACTCCATTTTATTTTTTTTTATTATTTTTTATGTTTATTTTTCCTCATTAGTTTTATGAATAATAATAATAATGAATAATCGTAATAATATTGCCGCACCGCTCACATGTGAGCGTGCGCTTGCGTTTTTTTTTTGTTTGTTTGCTTGTTTTGTTTCACTTTCACTCCTCTGTTCTGTTTGATGTTATTATTAACGCGGCGTTGCCTTTCTGCGCGTTTGTTTTGCAACTTTTTGTTTGCTCTTCTTCCTTTCTCTACACCACAACGGATCTCACATTTTGTTTGCTACTATTTGTGTATTTTTTTGCCTTTTTTTCTTTTACTTTTGCTTTTGCTTTTGTTTGTTTAAACTTATTTTACGTGGATTTCTTCTTCTTCTCTTTGCTTTTTTCAACGGTTCCTACTGTCGCGGCTTTTGCTCGCGCTTCTCCAATTCGTTTCGTTCCACTACTATACCTTAGGTAAAATTTATACAATTTTCACGACACAACATTGCCCTCCGTCCTAGGGCTTGTCTGTTTGTGTGTGTGTGTTTGTTATCTTATCTCCATTTGAGAATTTCCCATCAGCAAACGGAGAGAGAAAGAGCGAGTCACAGGGAAGAAAAAAAATCAAATCTACATACACACCCCGCACAGTTCACCAATGAGCGCTGCCAAGGTGACGCGGGTGCTTGACGCACAGTTTTACTTGTTCTGTGCTAAACTTTCTTTAATTCTTTCTACAACTACTACGTTCGAGTTTCGATCCGGTGTTTTTTCTCCCTCTCTCTCTCTTTCTCTTTGCTTTCCTTCTTCATTTTTTTTCCTTCTTTCGCTACTACAATTCTCACTTACTAATGTGTTCTTCTGTTTACTCTGCAGTTCTCTTCCACGTTTTAAATTCACAACAGCTTTCACACTGCTTTAATGTGTTTCGTCTCACGTCAAATATTGCGTTATAATTAGTTTTTGGTATATTTACAAAAAAAACGGTTTCACCGACCCCTCCTCTTCCCACCATGACTTTTCCTTCAAAGGGCCCGCGCGAAAAGAGGGGAGGGGGGGGGGGAGCGGAAAGGAGATGTGTGATCATCTCCGTGTTCCAGTTCAATGTTTTAAAAAATGTCATGTTTCTTGCGTTCATGTTCAAATGTTTTCGCTTTTGTTTTTATCTCATTTGTCTCCTTCTTTCTTTAACTGCTTTCCTTAGTCACGGACGTTTTTCTTTATCGTTTGTTATGTTTTCGTCTTTGTTTTTTTTTCACTCTGTTTTCTTTACAACTTATTTCTTATCGCTTTTTCGCTTCCTCGTCACTCTTCCTGTTTTCTTTTTTATTCCCTTCTTTTTATCACTAAACAATATATTTACAAAGTTTTACATGCATGCAAGACGACACACTCACAGTAGCCGCGTCACCAATTAGCCTTAAACACTACTTGTGTCTGGGGAAGGAGGAGTAGGAGCAGGGTTTTTATTTTCCACATTTTGCATTATCATGCGAGTAGCTCCACTTTCTATACTCTACCGAATGATTTTTGTATGCGTGTGTGTACGTGTTTTAGAGGAAAGTAACGGATACGGAAGGCATGGGAGTAGTCGTCTCTAGTCGCTAAAGATGAACTTAACACGTAAAACAAATCTTTTTCAAACAAACACATTCATCCATCCATGAAGCACTTTTGCACCTAATGAAGGTGCGTTTTTTTGTTCAACTCTAGTTTGCTGCTCTTACAAGCTACTCTACAATGTCACGATTTCCGTAATGTTTCTTCTTCTTTTTTCGCTTTGTGTTAGTTACTTCCACTCTTTTCGTTTTTTTTCTCTTTGATTGCACAACTTTCATTTGCCTACTTGAAAATACGCAAACGAACCTTTTTTTGTCTCATTTTTGTATCATTTCACACATTTTGTTTCTTTAGGGTTTTCTGGATGGAAGATATTCTTTTGTTTTTTTTTTTGTTTTTGTTTTAGGATTGGAAAATAGCTCACGCTTTAGTTAGAAAGGGAAGGGAAATGACAGGGGATGGGAGAGAAAACAAGAATTCATCTACAGTTTCACAACGTTTACGACCGAGCTCTGACGCGTTCGGTGACATTTTTGTTTTTAGTAGTATTTTTTTTTCCACAGGTTTTTTAGTACACACTACCAGTATCTGCTTACTACAGGGGCGCTTGCCACCAGTTTTCTTTTTCGCTCGTCACTTTCTATATTGCTTTTAAGATTTCATCCATCAACCTTTGCTCCCACCCTCCCAACCCCCTGACTCGTGTGTGTATGTATGTGTGATCTGTGTGTGATCGTGTGGGAGCGACATCTATTACATAGTAGTTCTCCTGCTGCAATCGCTTGCGTCTATAAGACCTAATATTCCTATTCCGTTCCGCATCCTTTCGGACTTCGCATGGTCGTTACTCAACCTTCCCATTCTCGTTTAAACCCCACAGACACACCACAATCATTGTTACACATGCCCACGACACGATCGCACACTTTCGTCCTTCTCGTTGCTAAAACCACGCACGCATCCTCACACTCATTTCCTTGCTACTAATGTCGAATCAGTCATACTAAGAGAGAAAGCTCCTCGATCACTTTCTATGCTGAGATTCACCTCTCTTACACACTCACAAACACACATGAACAAACAATTACACGGATTTCCTATGCCTGGGGGCGATTGATAAGCGGATAAGACTCTCTCTCACTTCCACATACCTCAAAGAGTGATCTAATGACGATATGCAATGTCACGGAATGAAACAAAGGAAAGAGAAAGTGGAAAACACAAAGATACTCACAACTACAACACTTTTCTGCTCTAATTTACTGTTTTAGTGTGTGTGTGTGCTGTTTTGTTCGCTTGTCTCCTTTCACACGTTTAGTTTTGCTGAGTTCTACAATTTTTTTACCTATTCTTTGCGCTCGCTTTCCGCTTCTTGTTTTTGTTCGTTACACATTTGCACACTATTCTAGGCTTTACTTGTCTATTGGTTTACAATGTTTTGTTTATTCTTCTTTCGCTCTATTCTGCTTCCTTCTCCTCCTCCTGCATCCTCCGTTACAAATACCCTGTAGAAGCCAAAGAAATGGAAATGCGAATGTAACGAACCAGCCAGGTTCGGCGACAACGTGACTTTTAAAGTTTAATCAACCATTTGAGTGGTAGTAGTTTCATGTCTTGAGTTTACTCTAGTGTTGTGTTGTATGGATCTGTCTGTCTGTCTGCCTGTCTGTGTGTCTGTGCTTAGTTTACTCTGCAATATATTATTTGGTGGGTTTTCTTATGTGTTGTGTATGACCTGTATGAGGCGCTACAGAGAGAGATTAGCTAATAGAGAAAACGAAAGAAACGAGTGAAGTTGTGTGCAGCGTGTTGTGTGTGATTTCATTGATTTCATTAGACGATGAGTTTGACAATGAAACAAAAGCAAACCCCCTAAAGCCCTGTTCCTTTGCTATGGCGTGTGCTTTCGGTTTTACAATTGTAGTAAATAGTCTATGCGAGTCTGTACAATCATTCCGAGTTTCTCTCTTGGAGCTCCCAAACCTCCTGCTGAGAGGCCCAACGTGGACGTTAGCGCGCCAAATACTTATACAATGCTTTCTGTGATTGTGTGTGTGTTTTTTTCTCTCTCTGCAAATGGAACGGGTACAATTATGGCACGGCTAACACGGTACTAGCGGCGCTTCCATCCGACGTTTATTGCGCTTCTCAACGATTGGGCAGGAAAAAGAGATAAATAGAGAGAGACCTAGCGAGCGAGCGAGTAACCCTGCAGCGCAGTGAAACATCGCAGTCTTTAAAACACTCCATCTACTGTTTTATGAGACGATTAAAAAGAAATTCAACGTTCGCTGCTTGTGCCACGTCGTGGTTGAGATTCTCAAATGATCCTACCGCACGATGGGTAGTAAGTGTCTGTTGGTGTGTTTGTGTGTTAATTACCTATAGCTATACATCTCAATATGCGCTGCTAAACGTAACGTTACGTTAAGTAACGCCTCTACTAGTCAATGTGTCACTGTGAAGGAATGGCGTCTCTTTCTCTCTCTTAAAAAAAGCAAATCGATCGATGATCGTGAGATGATCTGTCCCACTGTGTGAGTGTCATCCATCGCTCTGTGTGATACGTGTGATACGTGATCTACGAATCTTCCAGAAAGGGGAGACATTTGGGGGATTTGATTTTTTGTTTGTTCTGCCTACACTTTTACACAACGATTAGCGCGATCTTACAAAACATGCTCCATAAAACGTAAGAAACATACACATACATACATACACACACACACACTGACGGGGTAAACCGAAAAGTACGGCGCAAAACGGAAAGTAACTCCTATGTATATCACAATATCTAGAACATCCTATGCTGCGGGAAGCAGACGACGAACCCCCCTCACCTAGGGGCTTCACGTGGAGGCGCTCGGCCGTACCGTTGCTGCCGAGGCTGACGTCACTACGACGGCCGGCACCGAAGATGGCACCGAGGACGCGGAAGTAGGCGCCGACGATGACGCCGCTGACGCTGACGATGCTACCGAGGAGGAAGCAGGCGCTGACGCTGACGTTGACGTAGCGGACGACATGGAAGAAGTCGGCACGGAAGTCGATGGTGCAACGGACGCCACCGGCAATGGCAGTATGATCGTCTCGTGACGATGCTCTCGCTTTGCCTTATGACCACCGCCGCCACCACCGCTAGAAGTTCCACCGCTCTTTCGGCGCTTCCGCTTCGAGTCCCGCTGGAACGCCACATTGCCCGGATCGTCCGCCAGCTGCGGATACTTGTGAATGCTGTGTATGTCCACCCCGATCCATCCGTCCACATCGCCGTGCGAGATCAGCTCCTCCTTCTCCTCCTCCGTCCAATCGCCACGGCCCTGGAACCCGGCCGCTACCAGCTGCTTCTCCAGCTCCCACGCCCGCTCGACCGCCCGTTTGTGCGCGTGCTTCAAAATCCGATGACGCTCCTGCTCAGGATCAACTCCGTACTTGATGATCACGACCGCGTCGGGACCGTGCAGACGCAGTTCCTTCCCATTCGCTCCACCATGATCGTTGATTTCGTGCGCGGAAATGTTAAACATACCGCCAAGCCGGCGCAACTCCTCCGTATCATCGCGCAGCTTCATCACGTTGTCCTTCACGAAGTAGAACACGTCCTGATCGTGGATGCTGAAGTGCAGATCGAGGAAGTGGGAGTTGTTGAACACGGACGACACCACGTCCTGCACCACGCTGTTCGAACCGTCCACCACGCTCACCAGTGCCCGGCCATCGATGCGCGAGATCAGCACACCCTCGCCGAACACGCCGCGCCGGTAGGCAACGCGCGGCAGCAAGTTGCGCGTCTTCAGCTCCATCTTCAGCAGCGGCTTCGGGATGAACCCAAAGTCGGCAAACTTCTCGTCCACCTTCTCCACGATGCACTGCAGCCCGGACATGACGCCAAAGTCGGGCGCCAGCTGGGGCGACTTGATCGTGGCCGTCGGCCGGTAGATCATGTCCCGCGTGTACCGCGATCCCTGCATCTTCGTCACGTCGTACCCGAACAGCTTCAGCCAGGAGCGCAGATCGTTCATGTAGTTACCCTCCGGTTCGCGCCGATTGATCGGATCATTGTTGTGGAACCGGTAGATAAACACGTCCGTCGGGTGGCGCATCTCCGTCGCCAGCTGCTCCCAGGCCGGTGTCATCCACTGGCCCACGCCCGTATCGTACAGCCGCTGCTCCATGTACACTAGCCGCGTGTTGGGATCGAGCAGTCCACCGTGGAAATCAATCGGCACGAACAGTCCCGGATTGGTGTCCTTCACAATCTTGCCGAACGGAGTGCGGCGGATCTCCTTCACGATCGCACCACCGACATCGAACAGTGCAATCGGTGAACCGTTTTGATCCGTCGCAACGTAGTACCGCTGATCACCCGTCTCGATGGCGATCAACATGTGCCGATCGTCGTACAGCAGTCTAGATGTACGGCCCGCCTTCGGGTAGTGGATGTGCGTGATCAGCTCCGGTGCGTTCAGATTCGCGTAGAAGTACTGCGTCACATTGCCCTTCTCATCGTGGCACGCCACCAGCCGGCCGAGATCATCGTAGAAGTACCACGTCTGGAACCGATCACGCTCCATCGCATGGATCAACTGACCCCGGTTGTTGTAGCGATACTTCTGCTCACCTCGGCGCACTACGTATCCACGTGCATCGTAGCTATTGAACTCAACATCTCCAACCTGCACCACCCGATCACCCGTATCGTAGCCGAGATTCGTCTTATCACCCTGCTCCAGAATGCCAATGATGTTACCATTCTCATCGTACACGTATTTCCAGCTGTTCGTGCCAACTACTTCCATCACGTGACCGTCCGCGTTGTAGTTCACCTTGTCGAGGGAAGTCGACCGGCCCACCATCACCTTGTGCGTGCGGATACGGTTTCGCAGATCGTAATCCAGCTCCAACCGGTACACATCAAACGACTTGATGTTGATCAGCACACTCTTCACCCGGCCATGCTCGTCAAAGTCCGTAATCGTGAAGAATTGCTTCGAAGTGTCCTGCACCACGGTACGATTGAAGGCGTTGCGGGTGATGCGCAGATCGCTCACCGCATCCAGCGTACCTTGAGCCGGCCCGTACTTGAACCTCACGATCGGCAGCTCCTTCCCGTTCACATCCATCTCGATGCCACTGAGCCTGGCATTGCCATCGTACTGGTACTTGAAGTGTGCCGACGCCAGTCCACTCTTCGAGCCAAACTTCAGCTTCTCGTCCTTCAACACCCCGGCATGGTACTTGAACTCGCGCCGCAACTCAAATCCAGGCTCGAGCACCTCCACTTGCTTCACCAGACTCGTGCTCTCCTGGTACGTGTACTGCGTGGAGGACAACCCTGCCAGGATCGTCTCCAACCTTCCAGCACTGTCATGCACGAACGCCACCTTCCCGCTCTGGTGTGGATGAATCTTTGCCAGTATCTGTCCCTCATCGCTGTACAGAATCTCAAACGGATGTCGATTGATCGGCGAGTAGTACTGATACTTGAAGAACCCGAGCGAAGTTTGCAGCGAGAACGCGTGAATGTGTCCGCGTGGAGTCGTGAGGGATTGTAGCGCACCCGCATCATCGTACTGCAGCAGATAGTCCGACCGGCGCGGTGTCGTCACCTTGAGCGGCAAACTACTGAACGTGTCCTTGAACGCGTACACGATCGAGCTGCCGTCACCGTACTTGATCTCGTTCAGCCGACCGGCCCGATCGAACGTGTACTCCTCCTTCAGGTTGCCCCACTTCCACGAGATCAACCGGCCGAACCGATCGTACTCCAGATCGACGTCCGCGTACTCGCCCGACTGTGGTCTGTACGCGATCGGGCGCGATGACTTATCGTACGTAACGTTCAGCAGCTCGGTCTTATCGTCCACGGAGACTGTGATCGAGGATGTATCCTTCTCGTACTCAAACGTGAGCAGGTTTTCTCCGTTTACGCGCAACTTCCTTCCAACCTGTGTGAGTGTGCGTGCATTCTTGCCCCTCACCGGTACATGGCGGATGAAGTAACGCCACTCGAAGCGATTCGAAAGATCACCATTGATCTCTGTGCGTTGTTTCGAGGGTACCGGGTAGCTTTCACCGAGAAGTGGATCAACTTCCGCAAGCAGTACGTACGGGACAGACTCAACCGACACGGCGTTACCCCAGGGGGAAACGCTCGTAGTACCACCGTCGAGCATTACCGTCGTCTTGGTAGCCGCTTCTCCCACCTTCGACACCACCGACGAGCCCTGGATCAGCATCGACACTTCGCGCTGCGAGTTCTCCGTCACCTTCACGGTGGCGCCCTGCACGCTCAGATCAAACGTCAGATCAATCACCTTGCCAGTAGGCGTCACCGCCGACGTTAGCCTTCCAAACTCATCGTAATTGTACACGTACGAACGACCAGTCGAATCAAGCTTCGTCTTCAGCAGCCCAGTAGGCCCGTGGTACTCAAACGTGACGTTGTAGTTGTCCGGTGTGTTTAGCTCGTGCAGCATCTTCATGCGCGTCATGCGCAGCCGACACTTTTGACCCTTCGTGTTCTCGATCGAGTTCACCTGGGAGGTGTAGTCGCGCAGCAGGAACACCTTATTTCCCGCCGCATCCGTCACCGTGCTCAGCTTGCCGTTCGAGGTGTTCACGTTGTACAGGAAGCTGTACACCGTCTCGCCCGTCATGATGTTCTTGGTTGCGATGTGCTGGCCGAAGCGATTGAAGACGTAGATCTCCTGTGCGTTCGGGGCGTAGATCTCGTACTCCTTGGAGGTTCCCGCTTCCGGAAGACTTGAAATAACGGAGCGGATGCGATAGTTGGCCTGATCCGCGATGTGAACATGTCCGTCTGGTGTCACAGTAATGGCAGATATCGTATTAAACTTGGCACTGATCGCTAGGTAGTGGTCGGCTTCATAGCAATCGCATCCCCGCTCGAGACAGTTACACTTTGACTCTGCACCGGCGTATGGAGATATCTTCCCGTCTGTTCCGATCACGCGGATACGATTGATGCGCTGAGAGTCACTTTCCGCCACGTAAAGATCACCAGAAGGAGCAAAGGCAATGCTCTGCGGCATAACGAGAGTTGCGTGGATCGCAAGATCTGTGTCGTAGCTGAGCGAAGCAACAGAGGAGGCTCCACTTACACCCGTGCTAACACCCGTGCCGGATCCACTAGCAGTGGCACAGTGCATCGGCCTTCCAGCAATGACTCTAACTCGACCATCCGGTGTCATGCGCAGGATCATATGGTCGTCGATTATGTGCAGCGTATCATCCAGCGGATTGATCGTCAGTTCTGTCGGCCAACGCAGATGCATCTCTTCAATCTTCAGAGTACCCTCACACGGGACCGGCTTCCAGTGGGACTTGTGCATATGGTTGCCGATCAGTGTGCTGATCACACCGTCACGATCCACCATGCGAATGTTCGTACCATCGGCAAAGTACAGAATGTTGTCAGACGAGATCGCAACACCCTTCGGATAGGCAAGCTTCGCATCCCGTGCCAGCCCGCCATCTCCACAGTGAGCTTCGTCGCCGGGAAGACAGCGTTCACCACTGCCCACCACCGGCTCCCAGTTGTGATCGGGATCGTGCGTATCGTCCTTGTTGCGCACCTTGATGATCTGATGCGACTCGGGGTCCGAAACGTACAGCGATCCATCGAGCGGACTCAACGCCATATGATAGCGGTAAGAGACGCGCGTCGCATTCAGCTTCACCACCGTCCGTACCGTACCGTCGATCATGATCCGTCGGATGTAGTTAAAGTCCCCAACGTAAAGACTACCGTCCGGGGCTGCCGCTAGCGCAACCGGCGCCAGCAGTCGCTGCTTCGTCGCCACACCATTACAATCACCACACTCGAGCGGTCGCTGATGTCCATCGCCCATCGCGGTCAGTATAACGCGCGGCTTGTGCTTCAGGTAAATGTTCGACCCATCGCCCTTCTGCAGGATGCCCTCGTGGAAGTTGTACCGATGGTGAATGTCCAGGTTCCAGCCTCCCACCTCCGAGATGCTCATGTCGTGCCCGCTCAGCTTCGTCGTCTGCACGTCCCACACCACGTCCTTGCAGTCGGTGTACTGGTAGCCCACCTTAACGACCGCAGTCGTGATGCCGTACACACGCTGCCGGTAGATGTTGAGCCGATTCCAGGGGTAGGTGAACTTAATGCCAGGGTCCGCTTCAAACACACGCTCGAACAGAATGCCCTCGATAGTGATGCGCAGGTAGATGAGCTTCAGGGTCGGCGGGATCACGTCCGGTGTGAGCTGCAGCTTGATCGTCGACAGATAGCCAGCCGCACGGGAGCTATGGTAGACAAGGTTTAGCCCAGTTCCGGGGATGGCGAGCGATTCCTGGATGACTTGCGACTCTGCCAAGATGGCACTACGATCAGGGCAAGCTCCCTGGAATCCATGCTTCCACGTGGCCAACACAACCGGCTTCATCAGATCGTAGTCGTGCGAAAAGCAAGTGTGCGGTGGCCCATGGTGCGATTTGTCGTCCGAGGTGGACATCACAACCGTGTCGATGATGACGACCTCATTCCAGGGTACCTGAACGATGCGCGTCTGCGGTCGGAAGGGCGAGCGGCCAAACTGGAGCGTGATGGCACCGCCACCGTTCACCATCAGATCGAACCACCCATCGTCCCGGGTGAGGGTGAAGCCTTCCAGCGGGGTCGAGGTGCTGACACGCACTCCGACCAGTCCCATGTTGAGCGAGGTAACTACGCGCCCACGTATGACGGCGGAACGGCTGTAAGGGACAAAACCAGAAACCATATTAGAGTGTTATCTTGCATTTGGGGAAAGCAGGCAGTTGTGGTCCCTCCGGGGACGTGTACGGGCATTTGCGAGCGAATTCTCTCTGGAGCGGCTGCTCCCGAGAGTCCTGAGCTTCTCTAGTCTTGTATACTATAAAATCTTAATTGCTAAACACAGCTTTTGCACAAAGGACAAACAGATTGGAGATTTGTTGGAGCGAAATGCGGTTGTTGGGGAGATGTTGTTGTTGTTGTTGGGAAGAAAATGAATGCGATAAAATCAAACATAATTGAACGCGATTTTGTAGTGTCGTATCAAGCTAAAAGAAGGAACCAAAAAATCGCTACTCTAAATCGCATGCAAAGCCTGAGCCATGTAACTGAATTAAGCGAAATGATGTTGCGTTCGTGATACACACAAACATCGTAATCTACGCGGCAGTCTGGCAGTCCCTTGGAATTCGGCGAACTCCAATGGTCCGCTGGACTCCCTTTCCGGAACGATAAATAAATGAACTGATAATAGAATTAAGCGTTCAACGTACGGCATGGTACAAAAACATTACGTGACCAGCCGGGTCCTAAAACAAGCGAATTCTTATTAAGAAAAAAACCCAAACAAAAAACCAAAAAACATGGCCGCTAATGCATCCACGCAAGCTGAAAAGTATATTTTCTATGTAATAGCATTAAAATGTTCAAACATGACATAAACGCACACACACACTTTCGGACAACGTACAGCTACAATTTAGGTGGCAACATGCGTTCTCCACGCGATAATGTGCAATATCTGACCCGCTTTTCCCGCCGTTGGGAGGGTTGTTTTTTTGCACATTTATTGCACATTGCGCGCTCCAGTTTTATGCAGCTGCAGCACCCAATCAGCAGTACACAATCTACATGCTGACCTCACTCAACCGCTGGCTATATACACCTCGGGTGATAAATTTCGGGTTTATGAAGCCCCGGAGTTCTTCTCCCCGCATTGCACTGCCACGATTTTCGGGGCCCGGAGGCTGTGGGATAGGCGCAAACCGCAACTGCAACATGCAGCGTCCCATTAAAAATTTCCACATGAATAACTGGCCGGGCGGCATGCACGGAGGGGGACGACAGCATGGACCTCGGCCAAGTTGGCAGGATCGTACGGTACCGAAAATGATTCGGTTATATTTTATTTACGTGTGCAGCAACGAGGTGCCTGGTGTTTGGGCTAAAATTGGGTTACTACTGGTTGAGCTGTGAGTGTATGAGCAGCAGTAGCAGTACGCCGTTGCTGTCATATATCCACTGGTGAGCGCCACTGTTGCTTTCTGGGGTTGGAGGGCTTTTTTTCAGCTCCAGCAATCCAGCAGGGACACACACAGTAGGCATGTTTTCCAGTGTTGGTGCTCCAACATCTGAATAAAGTGGGTCATATGTTACGGGGCACGCACAGATACACAGCTATCGTGTAAAGTCATTTGTCGGGGTCGTCTGCCCCTGCTGAGCCCGTTTCACACGGGCCTTGACAGGTTGGCAGCATTTCTTTTGCAGAAAAAAATGTAATTACCCGTTACGCACGTTTGGGCCAGCACAGTGTGGTGCGTGTACGTTAATAAACACATACAGCAAACAAAGGGAATCCTGTTGGACCAAGTGTGACACTGGCAGTGCCATGTAGGCATTTGATGGACAGTCTGTTCCTGAGTTATACGCGATTGGTGCGTTCCGAAGACAGCAGCGCAACACGAATGTTCGGGTCAGTTGAACATCTCAAATATCAATTTTCAATCAAAAATATCCCAATAACAGTGGTCTTCAATGTTCAAGGCAGAAAGAGCCTAAATTTACAACTAAAAAAAAACCCGTAGAAATCCATGTATAGATCCGGTTTGATATACCAACTTCTTCAGGCAGTTCTTAGAAGCTACAAAGAACTGATCCAATATTGGAAGAACTTCCATTAAGTATTTTTGTTTTGAATTTAAATACAAGTTACTAATTTGAACTACTAAATGAAGTACCTTGGTGGATTCTTGCAAAAAATATAAATTATAGATTTTTAAATGATTGAACGAGTCAAATCAGTACAAAATTGCACCAAAAATAGAATATTTGAAGACCTTTGTAGCTCTGGAACAGACTGTACTCTTTTATTTAGTACAACGCACATTCATAGAAATTATACTCTTTTTCACACATACACACACATACATACGCACGTACACACACATACAAACGAAGAAATGTAATACAGATAATACAGTACGATCTACTTAAAAAATGCAACTAAAACGGACACTACAAAACACAAATCGCTCGCAATGTCAGTAAGTTCACTAGAACGCATTTGGCAGTGTTGGTGAACACAATTCATACAAAACATAAATTCGGTATCACGGTACACAAAACTAAAGATCAAAATGGGTAAGGGGAAACGGGGGAGGGTTTTGGAACATATAGGAAGTATATGGCTTGGGACTTAGGCTTGGAACACATGCAGAATGTTACTCAAGAGCACAGGACAGGAACGAGAGTAACATTCGATGGGAGTTGTTTAGGGAAATTCTGGGGAAGGCATGAATGCTAGCAGCAAGGTGATGGGTGTGTAGGTAGCGGAAAGGGTTTTGTTGAAGTAGAAAGGTATGTGTGTGGATGGATGAAGGAATTATTCCGCAACAGTTTGATTACAACCCCTACTGGTTTTGTTTGCTTTGACCTGTGGTACTGGTGTGTTATACTCGTGTGTTATACGCTACGCGGGCGGTGTTAGTATTAGTTAGGTTAGCTTGCTCGACTTTCGCTCGTCTCTAGCTACATGCTCTAAGTGACTTGTTTTTCCTTTCTCGCTCGAATATGCGGACACGACCCCCAAAGGTTTACTCTTATTTTTCGTTTTTTGACATTTTTTTGTGGTTTCTTTTTCCGGGGTCTTACCTTGCATTAAAATGATTCCAAAAAACGCTGCACATTCACGAAGCGAATAGTAGTAGTAGTAGGTAGTGATGGTGAGGTAGTAGAGGTAGAAGTAGTAGTAGTTGTTGTTTAGTAGTGGTTAGTTTTAGCAGTGGTTAGCCGAGATTTTGTTTACGAAGATAGAGAGAGATAGAAATGGAAGGAGAAAAGCAAAAATGGAATACGTGGTTAGATTGCGTGGTTTCTCTCGATAAGTGGGAATGAATTTAGTACAAATTATGGGAACTTTGTTAGTACATTTTATGGATGGAACTGGTGTAGAGTTAACTATTGATTTTGGACCCTTTATTATCAACCAAATTGGGACTTGTTTTGTGATTAATTTCAACGATTAAGCTGTCTAAGTACCTTAGTAGCCTTTTAGTGTACTAATTAAATACACTGATAGCAACAAAAACCTATCATTACGTAACAAAGTTGCTATAAACAGGGGTTCATTCTCTGTGGCTTACAGTGTAGAAGGCAATCTGGGTGGGATGGTGGCAAAAAATAAATGCCAATGTTCAACCGGCTGTTACCCGATGGCTGGCCTCCCTCTGTGCAGGATATTGCCTCCCCTCATTCGCTCCATCACGACTGGTCGGCAGAAAGCCAATCCAGCTGGACCAACACGGCACCACTATCATGGCGCTGCTGGCTCGCTCGGGGGGCTCACTGGTAATAATTAAAATATTATCGCATTAAGTGCTGGTGTTATAATCATCATCATCGAGCGATTGAGTATGAATTAATTTTTCACGGCCTTTTTACCCGCCGTTGTGCCGTGTGTGCGGTTTCCTTCACCAGGCGGAAAGTCAACACTCGCAGGCACACTAGAGAAAAAGCTAGAGTGTGAGAGAGAGAGAGAGAGCTTCTCATGAACTCGAATCCGATCGATCTCGCGCGGCCACATTCGCGAATGGAATTTTGCTAGCGTGTGTGATGGTTTTCCACCACACCACCTGCTGGGAAAATATGACAAACGCTGTCCCCTCAGGCCGAGTGGGTGGCCCCATCAGCCACGGAACTTCAGGAGTAAAGGTTTCATTTTTTGCTGCTTGCTGTTATTGCTGTTTTCGTACTTTGCTGCTCGCAGCTCGATGATGATTAATATTTAATGTATTAATTTGCGATACATAATGGAAAATCCTGCACACAGGGAGTGTGGCGCATGGAGGCAATATCACGAACAAAGCACACAGATTTGTAGGGAGCACAACAAGAAAAAGAAGAAGAGCAAATTGCATGATAAAGCGATCTGCGAGTATTCTCTGATTGTGTGATGCACAGCGAGAGAGAACTGTTCCGAACTGTTTGCATTGCGCATTGTTTCACGGAAACGGTTTCACAATGCACATCTCTTTACGCAAACATTAAAGCGCGAAACTGAAATTGTCGCATTGGTGTTGGCCACCCCCCCCGAAGGAGTCAATTTGCACTGCGCCAATGTGGGCTTTTTTTTGTTTTGTTATTGCTCAAATTTGCCTTTAATGGTGGGAGTGTTTTAATTTATCTTCCTTTCACAGAGAGAATTGTGTGAGTTTCTGGGACTGTGTTCTGTGTTTTTGTGTTCTCAGGATGCGCGGCTCTGCAGAATCTCTCATTTTGATACATTGTAAATGACAATTTTGCTTGTGTTTTGTTCCCTCTGTTTCGTTGCTTTCAAAAAACCATCACTTCTTGTACGCTTTTGTTTGTTTTGTTGGTATTTTTCACAATCCTTTTTTGTCATGGTTGGGAATTGGGTAAAAGGGTAAAAGGTGTCACTTTTGTTTTAATTTATTTTCCATTTTCCTTCTTTTTTTCTTGTTTGTTTCTTTTTTTTTTGGTTGATGCGGAACATTGAAAATCAAAACAAATGGCAATTAGCGGGAGGATGTATAAATAGACGGGGGCACAACATAATATATTTATATAGTAATTGTATGTATATATACGATAAAATAACAGAACGTGAGTGAATATTTATATGTATAATTATTTATGTTACGGCAGTGGTGCGTCGAGGCAGTGTGGACTTTTAAATTCTTCATTCACTCTGATAGCTCATTGGTGAGTTTTTAATGATTGAAATTTTGAATAAAATAATACTAATATTACCAATATAACTGACAGAGTAGAAGAATAGTTCAAGAAATTGATGACGAACAGTTGCCATTAAAGTTGTGAAGTACAAAGAGAGAACACTTAACATAAAACAATGAACAACTCTTCACAAAACAGAAGAGCGATTAAAGCAAATATTGAAACATGGAAAATAAAACAAACAAAAACGAACGATACATACAACAGTGTATCAATTCGATAAAGTGTGTGTGTGTGTAAACATTTACAAAGTTAATGGGAGAAAACAGGAGCGAAAAGGATATAAAAAAAGAAAACAAAACACACACATGTTAATGCAAAACTGTTCGTCATCGAGTGCCACACGACTCATTTGCCTTGTTTTTTTGCTGCTTTCGCACAAATTAGCATTTTCAATTGCTATAAAAATATAATCATTGATCTCTCGCACCGCGCATTGTGGCGGTGGGTGGGGTTCAATGCGCAAAATTAAACACGAAAACAGAGAGTATTTAAAAATTAAATCGTAATGGAACAGAACAGAAGAACAAATAAAAAAAAACAACAAACTGTGGTTGGTTTGGACGCGTAACGCTTACCTTTCGTTGAACGTTTCCAGCTTGGCGTAGTTCTGCAGGCTACCCTCGTCGATCAGGAACTTCATGCGCTCGAAGAAGGAGGCGGTAATGGCGGGCGGTTGCTTGCGCAGCAGCACGTCGATCGGTTTCGGGGCGGACACGCACAGTTGGCTCGTTTTGCACGAGTGACTGCCGCAGCACTCCGGATCTTCACAGTCGACTAGGCCATCTTTTATGTAGCGAGAGAGAGAGAGAGAGAGAGATGAATCATACAGATGGCGCTTTATTATCTAAAGTCTCGCTTAACAGAGAGAGTCCTTTAGAGGGGCTACTTACCACGATCGTTATCCTTATTGTCGCCACAGTTTTGCTCGAGCGGTACCGAACAGTCGGCACCGTCCCAGCCCTCGTAGCAGCGACATTCCCACATCAGCTCGCCACTCACATGACACTGGCCGTGCTGGGAGCAGCTGTAAATCCAACAAGAACATGAATTCTTAAAACCACTCCAAACCAACGTGCCAACCTTTAACCTTACCCGCTCGGACATCCTTCCAGTGTGCAGTGCTTCCCGTTCCATCCGGTCACGCACAGGCAGGTTCCGTTCTTGCACTGGCCATGCTCGTTGCACCGTGGATCGCACAGCTTGTTGTTGCAGTACTCGCCGCCCCATCCGGCATCACAGCTGCACGTCTCGCCGACGCATCGCCCGTGCTGGCCACAGTTCAGATCGCACAGCTCCTTGGAGCAATCCTCACCGCTCCACTTGGGCTCGCAGGTGCAGGTTTGCGTGTCCAGATCGAATGTACCGTGGCCGGAGCAGTCGGGCAGACATTGCAGTGCGTCCTGGTCCATCGTGGCACAGTCCGGGCCCTTCCAGCCCTTCTTGCAGATGCAGGTACCCTCGGCACAGAACCCATGCCCGGTACAGGTCGGATGGGGACAGTCAACTGGAATGGAAGAGAGAGAGAGAGAGCGGGAGAGTATTCGATTAGCAAGAGTTATTGAATTTTAATGCTTATTGCTTTCTCAATGTTGCTGGAAAGCTGGGATTAGTAAATGATAAGCTACTGGTGTGTTTGGGTCTCTACTTCGGTGTAGTCAGTGGCATCTACAGCGCGAGATGATGATCTCTACTTCTGTTAGTTTTAGTACACGGTTTTAGTACAACGGATAAGGGCGCGATAGAGAAAAGAGAACAAATAGGAAAGACATTTGCACCCGAAACTCGGGGCCATACTCCGGGGGTGTAGCTCCCAAACACGGGAAAAAGTATCCAGAAGGATTTACCTTCTTCACAGTATTTGCCCTTGTAGCCGCGCACACAGCCGCACTTGCCGCTGACACAGTGTCCATGGCCATTGCAGTCCGGCACTTCGCACTCATCGTGACGCAGCGAGCACTCCTTGCCCTTCCAGCCCGGATTGCACTGACATTCGCCGTTAATGTATTCGCCACGCTGCGAGCACAGGACGGGACAGACGCCTGGAAGAGAAGAGAGTATCGTTTGTTAGTGCCCCACGTCCTTGATATTCCTTTTTGCTTGCCAGCAGCAGCATCACTTACTCTCACTGCAATCGTCGCCACCGAAGCCGGGATTGCACTGGCAGTGTCCGAGCAGACACTGACCATTGCCGGAGCAGCCGTTCGGGCAGTTCTGGGTCATATCCTCCGCGACGACCGCGTAGAACGCAATCTCCTGCGCGTCACCATCGTCGTTGTAGATTGACAGGAACCAGTGGCCCGGCTCCATGTAGCGGGTGACCTCTCGACGCATCGATGGCTGTTTGGGAGAACGTTGGGAAACCGGGTAAGCGATACATCGTTAATAATAATTTATACAGCAACAAGAAAATGGGAAGTAGATTGCTTTTTCTGCTGTCTAGAGTCAGTAGGAGGGGTGTGTTCGATCAAATCATGGGCCCCCGTTTTCTTCCGTGAGCTAATATTCATGTTTAGCTAACGGATATTCACGCCCCGTTAGTACGCAGCAGCAAAAAAGGCCTCATGACCTCATGGCGCTTCCTGTGTCCACTCGTGGGCCACATTAAACTTCCATTCGTTGGACGACTATTTTTATCAATATTTGCTCAGTGACCTTGTCGCACCGCTCTGCCGTCAAATCAGCGCTCACGGGCGACTGGGGGAAACGGACGAACAGAGGACGTTTTAGGGTTGTTTAGTTAACTTTTCATTATCGCTCGATCGCACACGCAAGCTGAAGCAAGGAGCACGCTTGTTACAAGCGACCGGGAGCGCTGGATATAAATCGCTCAACAAATGAGGTTGACCTGTGAGGTCGTCCTGCCGCTGCTGCATAGGAAATCGGTAAAGGATGGACAGACACGCAACCCTCTACAGCTGAGCACGGAGAGGGGTCAGGACGTACATATGTGTGGTCGGGACAAGTTACGTAAGTGGCCGTTAAGAGGATAAGAGAAAATAGAGGAGTTGGATAATGGGAATGCAGGGTCTACCGAATCATTTTTAAATGTTTGAATTGCCTGATGACTTAAGACTACCGATAGATCCCTGGTTGCAACCTTTCAATTTAATTTTTACTGATAAAACCCAAGATAAAAGCTTTTCTACAATGGTTGACGCGAGTATTGTTGTGAATGTGGTCATAACAAATTAGATTAAAAACAAAATGTAATGAAACTGTTCTTATTGAACAAAATACAATGAATAGATTGGACTAAAATTATTCAAACAAAATGTATCAAATAATGTTGAATAACTCCGAGCGTAAGACTCCCAGCTAACCCTGTAAACACACTAACGCGCAGCGCGCGGGGACATTCAATTACTAGCACGAGAATCGAACCCGAAATCCAAAACGCGATTAGAAGCGGGATCTAAAACGAGAAACACCGGGTGCCGGCACTCGTCGTGGCTATATCGTTCTAATTAATCAGTTTTGTCTGATCTTGATGGATCGTAAAAGAAGGAAGGGACCTGCGAAGGGAGAGGGAGAGTATTTCAATCCCAACAAAAAAAGCGGAGGGTTGTGAATTTGTTTTCTATTCCCAGGGTGTGGTGTATTCTTACACATGTCCGTTTGGCACCACTTTACCAGCTGCTTAAATTCAATCCCCTACCCCTACCAAAGACTTCAAGACTTAATAGGACAGACTTGATGATGATGATGATGTTGGCAGAGGACGATACTTACGTGAGTGGCACGTGTCTGGCGAGCATTGAATCCGCTCAGGACCTCTTTGAAGTGATACTGCGTGTGCGTCGGCAGGGCGTTGCGGCGCGCGTACACACCTATCGAGGCGCCCCGGGGGATGCTGTAATCGAACTTGACGTACGCCGGCTCCGACTGGTAGAACTGCATGTTCCAGTAGCTGTACGGTGTGATCTCCTTCGACAGCCGCTGGCCGAGCGTGATCTGCGAGAAGGTGGTACCGTCCGGTGGGAAGCTTCGCGCCGGGAACGTTCTTGCACCTGTAGTAGTTGTTGTTCATTGTGGTTGGTGGGTTGTGTGGGTTGGTTTTTTAAGTACGACCATTCACCCCACACAATGATCAAATCGGGGAAAATGAAGGTAGTAACGAAAAAGTACATAAAAAAGGAAGGCAGGTCGCCAACCAAAAAAGGTAAATGGTTAAGGGAAATAATAAAAATAGAAAAAAAGAAGTAGAAAATAAAAAAATAGTAAAGAATGTGTAGAAGAGAGAAACAGCGGGTACAAGAAAGGGAAGAGAAGCGAATTGGAATAAAAAAGTTAGTTAGTATGTATGTTGGTACAAGAGATTCGTTCAAGCCATCGACTACATGGGAATAGTTAGTGTGGTCTCTGCGTTGCTCCGGAAAAGACAGGATAACCTAAACTACACATACGATAGGAGCACGCTGTGCATACTAATTAGTGTGCAGTGAGAAGCTACACTATCAGACACACACATACAATGTAATGTACATGCAACAAAACAAAGCAACAAAAAAAGCCGAACTCGAGGCTAAAGGTGTAATGCGGCTCAAATCAAGCGAAAAGCGTTGGTGAACTAAAGCATGCGGCTAAAGGCGTATTTATACAGATGGGAAGGCTTAAAAGCCGGATGATGGTGTTAGTGTGTGCAGGCACCGCAGCTGTGTGACGGTCGCTTCGTTGAATTTCAAGCAGCGCTTTTGTTCATCCTTGCCCCACACACACAGAAGAGAGAGAGAGAGACACACACACAGTTTTTGAGGTTGAGCTTCCGTTTCGGTTCATTTTAGCGACTTTCAGGGCACACGCTGGGACGCGGCGTATCGATTGCTGCCTGATGAAGACACTCTTCTGTTCGCTGGATAGTGTGAGAGGCGGGCTTGTATGTACAGGGACGTCAGGGTCAAGCGGGAAGGTGTGATGATGAGATCATGGGGAAACGCTGCTGCTTGCTGATGCTACTCTGCTCACCTTCCAGGATGAGAATGGGCGGTGGCGTTACCTCGGGACATTGCGCTGCGGATGTGGTCGACGCTACTACGCTACTGAGGCTGGAGCTAGTAGTAGCTTCGTCATCATCATGCTTCTCCTCCTCCTGCTCATCAGCAGTAAGTTCAGGCAGCCGTTGGGCTGTGGTAAATTCTTGCGTCAAACCATCGTTGGCTTCCGTGAGCGCTTCGGGCGGCTCGGTGGATGATGGTTCACCCAGCCCGGTGTCCACCAACTCGCCCTCCAAACCATCCTCATCAATCTCGACAAACTCGCTATCGTCCTCGACCGGTACGGCGACGACGCGATAGCGAGCGAACGCCGAATCCGAGGGACATTTGATTGGGCAGGGTGGTGCTGGCGGTGGTTCCGGTGGACACTGTACGGGGGGCGGAACAGCCAAGTTCGCCGGTGGTGGTGGTGACTCTGGAGACTCTACCGGGGGTCGTGGCATATGTTCCGGCGGTGTTGGGATAGACACCTGCAGGACGTAGACGGAGTGCTGCACGGTGCCCGAGCCGTGATCGGTGGCGATGGAAATGTTTACCAGCAGTCGGGGCAGCTCCTCTTGAGCTCCGTTTGAGGCATCTTCGCGGGAAGATGACGTACCGTTTGGTTCGTTGATAAGGTACACCGGCACGGCCGTTGGCTGCACCGGAACCACCGACGGGGGGAGTGTGTGAATTCTTACCTCTTCCTGAAGCTTCGATGCATCACCGTCATCATCATCGCCCGCTTTGATCGCCACCTGTTCGATGGTTTTGTAGTAGTGCTTATCACGCTCCCTGCCCAGCTCCAGACCATCCTCGAGGCTTACCAGCGCTACCTCGGACTGGTCTAGCGGTACGTGCGCGTACACCACCGCAGCCGATGGGTCATCGTTGGCCCATTTCTCATCCTCGGTCGTCGGTCGTGCGTCAATAATAGCTTGCTCCGTGGAAGACTCCACCGGCGCACCAACAGGAGACAAGTCATTATCATTAGTGATAAAAGTGCCATCATCTTCTGGTGGGAGGCTGATGTCTTCACCGTCGACCGAAAGCCCATCACCGTCCCGTCCATCGTAAACGGTTTCACTGTTGACAGCCGTTTCCACAAGCAAATTAGTCATGGCTGGAGGTTCTGGAGGTTCGTCCAGCTCCCCGTACTGATCGAAGACGGGGGTGGAAGGAAGCGCTACCAGCTCAACAGTGCCCACCGAAGCATGCAACAAATCGTTATCATCAGCCCGGTCGCCGTTGCGGTCAGTGCTGCTGGCGGTGGTGTCAGTTCCGGTGACGATGTCACCCGGTGCCTGACGGCGGGAACGCTTAACTACAACCATCGTGCTGCTACTACCACTACCATCACCACTACCTCTACCGTCAACACTATCAGCTACTGCGTGCAACAACTCTACCGAACGAAGGGATGCAACAGTCTGCTTATCGGGTACTGTACCTGTGCCTGCCGTGCCGCCGGTACCAGCTGCCTTGCCGGTCGCTGCCGTCGAGGCGGCCGATAGCGAGGACGAACCGGACGCCGAACCGCCGGGGGACGATTCATCGGCCGCGATCGATTTCGGCCGACCGGAAGCGGACGGCGCCAGGGCGGACTGGTCGAGGCCGAGGCCGTCGCCGCCGCCGCCCGGTATGCCGGCCCGGTTCGCGTCCGCTATCGTGCTTTTGGCTGCGGAGATTTCTGCCTTCTCGTCGACTAGAACTGTACAGGGGTTGGTGGTTGGATATGATATACTTAAAACGTTAGATGCTGTGGAGGAAAGAGCGAAGAGAAAACGGCGATTAGAAATGGGGGATTGAAACGTCCAAATGTGACTTCCGTAAGTGTGTGCCTGTGTGTAGGCCCCGAGGGGCAAAAAAAGCCCTACAACTTTTTCACAAAAAAGGATCAAATGACCTTCATCATTATTGACCATTCACAGCATCTTCCTGGGCTTCCCGGGAGGAATCGATCGATCGTGAGAATCATTCAGAGGTTCTCATTTTGACTGTGCTACTGGAATTAATCATAATTTCAGCTGACGCACGCAAACACGCTGTGGCCATTGGAAGATTGAAAACGGATGCAAAACGGATCGTTTATTCAAACGGGAAAGATGGGATAAACATATGGTGCGCTGTGTGGACTTCTTCCTGGAGCGTGTGTTACTTTCCCCCTTGATTTTTTGTTTGTTGGACAGTTAACGGAAGGGATTAAGCGAGTAAAAGGACACCGTCGGACATCGAGGGACGTGTGTAATTCTATCCCATGTCAAGGTTAGTAAATCACGTTCATTAGCCGTCACTGGACTGGACTTCTGGTAGAAGCTCGTATGGGACAGATGAATCGGGAAGTGAGTGTAAATAGCCTCCCCAGCTAACTCCAAAACTGTGGGTTTAAATCCAACGCTCTAATGGTCAGCTGTAAAACGAATCCCAATGAGATCCCTGCGTGATTCTATTCCAACACGTGAGCGTGCAAAACTTCCAAATTAAGTGATTAAAAGTCTCCAAAAAACAGTTCCACTAATGATACGGCATAGAATATCTGCTTTTCCTGATTTTTTTTGTTGAACAAACCATTTCCAGAATCACCATTTGCCACCCTGTTATACTTTTACATCAGAATTTGGAATTAGATCTTTGACTTTACACAAATTAGCAATGTTCGCGTTGGTTCACTGTTCCACAAAAACAGAGAGCAAAAAACATGAACCGAGCTCCAATGTATACCGACCTTTGTTCCGTAGCTTCTTCCGGCATGTCCAGTTGCGCTGATGTCTCGCATGGACATCATGTTACCATCGGGCGTTACATTGCAGGACTGTACATGGGAGCTGTTCGGTTTTTTTTTGCCAGCTCGTCCAATATCCTCTCAAAATCCCCGCACCCAAAAAAAGAACAATCTCACTCGCACGGTCATCATATCGAAGGCAACAAATGGTTCAACATTTTGGAGCACTTCGAAAACCCTTTTGTTTGGATAAAAAACACCCTCACTCAGCGGATCAGATATGGTTTTTTTTTATTCAAAAGGGGGCGAAAATGTAACATAAGGCCCCGGTGGACACATGTGCGCGGGGACATTGTTGCGAATATGCTACCAATCTCCTCCATCTAGGGAGCGCCGTTTTTTGACGTCAGCGAGTCATTTTGGAGAGATGCTTTGTTAGAGGAAGGACTCGCAGGACCCAACAACCACCTCCAGTGGTCGTCTCTATAATTAGGTGATTAAAACAACGACTTGTGTGTGTGTGTATGTGTGGGCACATATGTAGGTGGTGGTCGTGTCGCCGTTCGCGCGGCTGAATGGCAATTACCTGTTAATAATAATGTTATAACGAGTATAACACTTAATAGTATCACTAAGATAGCGGTACACTTCCATGTACATTTGGTGAAGGTGAAGCCCTTGCGGAAGTTGAGCGGGGCCGAGTAGTGGTGGGCCGGCGGTCCGCACATCGTGCTGCGGGGCGGCAGTACCGGACCCATGCAGTTGCGATCGTAGCTTTTCAGCGTGTCCTTCGTCGGTGTCGAGCAGGCGGACCCGGTCTTGTAGTCTATCGGTGAGCCTTTGTTGTTAATTGCTGTAATTAAATTGGGGAAGAAGAGAGAGGAAAGGCACATTAGAATGAGGTGTTGGTGTTGGTAGAGTGATTTTTTGGTTTTTACTATAAGAAGCGAAAAGGATGAAACGCTGAAGAAATTCTAACCCAGGTGGTAACAAAAAGGTGCAAAGCTATAATTATAGAAAAGCTCTATAATAGCTGTTTGGTCAGTGGATGCTTCGAAAATGTTTGATTTCAATTCGACCGATAGGATCTACCTCTGGGTCGTTCCTTGTTCTCGCATGACTCTTTCGTGGTGGTCGTCGTGTCCTAATATGGTGATCGAACTTGCTTAATTACAGGGTTTGAAATAGCCCATCAAGAGCAGCATCAGAACAAAAACAAAAAACTGAGCAGCGTTCCAGCTGCTGGAGCTGAGAGTCATCATTGTTCCGTTCCAACGTGGGTTGGCGTAAAATCAATTAACATAAATATCAATCTCTCACGCGGGGCAATTTGTGCCCAAGTACGCACGAAAGAGTTACAATGTACCATTTTTCTGGTCACATGTGGTGTAATCGGTTTTTGTTACTGTTCGATGGCGTTATTATTTTGTAATGGAGTTTGTGTGTGTTTTATTTTTGTTGTTGAACCTCTCCCTCGTGTCTGGGCTTTGTGAAATGTGTGATTCTGGGTGTGAAATGTGTCTATTGTGCGTTGGCAAGCATACAACCCTCCCAAGTGGCGCGATGAAGGTCCGCACCAACATCAACCTTTTAATCCATCACAAACAAACTAGATGAAAGAAATTGTCCTCCCTAACACCTACCTAGAGGCTTTACACGCTGTGTGCTGAAGGATTTTCTGCGCACACTCTTTGTGTGTATGGTTCTGTCTCTTTAAGCCCATTAAGGTGGCGCTAAACTACAGCCGTCAATATTGACTGAGACAGGGGAGGCGTTGGTTTTTGAAAAAAAAAGTAGAAAGGGGTTTTTGTGTGCGTCTAGCGTTACGGCGTTACCAGGAGGAGGTGTCACGCAAAAATGATCGCGAAATGCTTCGGCAAAACTGAGAGTTGTTAGGTTGGAGGCCAAAAAAAGGGGAAGAAAAAAGTCTCTTTATAATAATGATGATATATTCTGACGATATCCCTGCCTCTCATTCTTTTTTTTCCAGGACGCAAATTGCACAAAATACACAGTACAATCACATCAGGCAAGATTATTAATGTCTCGAGCGGGGCACGTGCACGTGGTCGGTCCCCGACTGTGGTACGCTTGGCCGAGCGCTGTAACCGTGCGTGACGTGCGCGCGCGTAACTATTGGTGGCGCTCGATTGTAACGATGAGCGATGTTGGAGATGTTTTATCACTGCCCCTGCAGCAACAAAAAAGTGGTGTACATTGACGCAAAAACTTCCTGGTAAAAAGCTGGAGATTTTTCACGGTATAAACGGTTTAAGGGCCGACGAGAGAGAGAGGGAATTTAGCTGAAAAAAGCGAACAATTTGACTGTATAAAAGGGGTTCTATTTTGTGTGGGGAGGAATTGCGTTGTTGCGCTTATTGTTCGAAGAAAGCAAAGGAGCTAGACGTTCCCGATGGTTTGCTATCGCTTTGAACTCTATCTCTCTCTCTCCCCCTGTGTGTGTGGCATCCAACGAGACAAAAGAACCAGTCATTCAGATCAGATCAGCGTGCTTGGTTGCGCTGTCGAACCGAAAATAGCAATCGCAAGAGCGCAATGTAAACACACAAACAGTGTTGGCGAATACCCGCTTGTGCAGCAGTTTCTAGCATCCGTCGGAATTTCGGGCATTCCCCCAAAGGAACGCTATTTCTCTCTGTGTAGCTTGTGTGTGTGCTGTTATTGCGTTTCTCGTGAAACGTTCCAAGCGAAGAGGATAGTTTTTATCCCGTTTGCGTACCTTCCCGGCCAATAAACGGCAGCATCCTTGATGCTTAACAAAACCTTCCCCGTTCGGTAGAGCGGCACAGCAACGTCGAACTATTCCAGCGGAAGCATCCTGTTTACCTAAACGATTTTATTTCGCCAACCAGCGCACACAGCAATTGCGGAAAACTTTGCAACCAGCGGTGCACGGTTCGCTTCGTTCTGTTGACTTGATTGAAATGAAATGACACGTGGCGCAGGCGTTCGTCGGCGGAAGAATTGATGTGTTGATGCGTCCTCCGCGTCCCTGGCACAATCAAGCAACAAAATTGTCGACGATGTAGTTAAAGGATTTGGGGCGCAGAGGGAAAGAGAGAGAGAGAACATCTCCACATCGTTCTCCAAACACAGAAAGAGGAAGCTCTGATTGCAAAGTGAAGACTGCTAACGATAACATCAGCACTTGAGCTTTTGGGGGACGCCCCGACACTGCCTGCTCTGTTGGCGACCATTTTGTTAGTCAAGCTTTTAATTCCATAGTAATAAGGCGATTTCTATCGCTCTGATTGACCCTAAGTTCCCAATTCACACTGCGTTTTGGTGCTGTGGTGCTTGATCTGTGAGATCGACTGGTTTCTTATCGACTGGCGGTCAGCCATCCTCCTAATATTCAAATAGCCTTCCAGACTCGTGGCGACTGTTTAATATTCATCTAGTTGGTCGGGTGGCGACAACCAACCAACTGGTAGGTGGTACCACATAAACGCTTTGGGTGGGGAACGACGTTGTTGACGATCTTTAACTCCAAGAGCTACACACTTAGCTCGGTAGGCGCCAACCATTGAAGAACTGCCGACGTCCACCCTCCCCGACCGATCCGAATGATAATGTGCACAATTAAAGAAACGATTATTAATGTTCTATTTTCGGGTGTCCCGCACTCTCTCTCTCCTTGAATGTGTGTGTGTGTGTGTGTGTGTGTGTTTTAGCCTTGGGAACTTTGTCCGTAAATCCATTCGGTTGGGGTGGGTTGGGTAGATCCAATTTTGGAAACACCAAATCGGTAGCACCAAATGAGCGCTGGGAGTGAGTGGTGGCCGTTTAGGGTGGGCAGACACAAACGTTTAGCAGCGATCGTTGCCACCTCCATCACCTAGGAATTAGTGTTCCACAGTGTCATTACGATTGTGTTCCGTGAGCTGTGGGGGGGAGGTCTCACGGAAGGACGGAATCTTCTAATCTCACCGGATGAGTTACCGACTTGGCGGGCTCTAATGGAACGGAACGGTTTTGCCGGGAAGGAAGGTGTTGAAAAGCGATTTTCTTGCGTCGTGTGCTGGGATGAGAAGTCTAAGTGGACGATTTAAGTGCAGCAGGTCCTCTCGCTCTCTCTCACTTTCTCTCTTTAGCATGATTATCCAACGGTGCCGAAATTCTAGTTAAACTTCTGCGGTTTTCCAATCCCACGACTCGCTCGTGTAAGCGGTAGTCGGCAGATCTCAGAGGTGTTGAGAGCGGGCGAATTGGGATTTAATTGTTGCCTCCCTCCATTCTACTAACTTAGGCTTAAGAGTGTGTCTCCGTATCTGTGTGTGTCTATATGTCTGAGTCTTCTTACAGTACACGCCTGCCACATGCGGGGGACTCTGCGGTTGGTTAAGTAATTAATGATTCACTTGACCGGGCGAGTCATCGGCTGTTCCACCTCCTCCCAGTGTCGGAAACCGGAAACATCTGTTCGTAAACGATTTCGAGAAGAAATGACACCACAGCTCGTGCAGAGCAGAGCGCTCTGGGGCAAACGGGAGAGCGTAGAAGAAAACGGCATAAGGTCATAGGTCTTCGCTCGTTCATTTGGCTCGTTCGGCTTGGTTCAGCGGTGCGATTTATCGCTGGCAATTGATATAAAATATCACCCCCGAAAGTGACAGTTTTACGGCTGCATGCTTTGAAATTAAAATATAATTACAAACCCACCCACTGGCAAAGGCGGGGAGCAGGGGCGAGAAAGGGCTGTTTGGTGAGTATCATCCGCGATCGCGATTGGGTGGCGGTGTTCATAAATATTCGAAAGAGTCTATTTGTCTAGTCTAGGCGAGTGGGAAAAAGGATCCAGTGTCAACGCTGCCAGCCTCATCTTTAATGGACAATCATCTGCAGATAATGAGGCGGCGCTCTATAATAAGGCAAAGGATCTCAAGCATGCAGACTGTGGTTAAGAAGTAGAAATGTTGGGATTGAAAATACCTCAGAACGAATTTCTAGCACAGCCAGAATTGAGTTAGAGCCAATAAAAAATACTGTAAAGCAATGCACGGGCAAGTTGCGCCATCCTGAAGTGCCTCCCATTAGCAATGAATATTCGATTCCGACCATTCCATCGCGTCATTCCCTCTCAAGGGGATGAATATTTGATAAGGGGAACAAATGCACGTACTTCATATCTCTAGCACCAATGGGAACCATTAGGGACAGAATTCAGCACACGCCGGGACTTTCCTTACACTCCTTCACTCAAGGATTGAACTAACAAATAGGTTCAATATCGTCTCTTAAAACCCCAGGCCAACACAACGAGCCTGTATAGATGCTGCAATACTTAACAAATTGAACGATTTTCAATTCATTCAGTAACACACTTTCCACTTCCTGCAAGATCGAGGAAAATATACGGAGGAACCCGCCCTATAAAGTAAGGGACTCCCGGCGTCTTCAAGTAGCTTGGTTGTTAAAAAATGTATGCCATAGGTGAAGCGGTACCAGCACATAAATAAGTGTGCTGCTCTATATATATTTGTCCTTTTTATCGCCATTTTCTTCTCCAAATGCTTCCAGCAATCCCCCAACACAGCACTGAGACACGCGTTGTCGCGTTGGATGGTCTCCCCCCCCCCCTTTTGGACGGCATTTGAAGGAAAAATCACTTTCCTGATTTGATTTTGCTGCTCCAGCGTGTATCATCTCTCACTCTCACTGGGGCCTTTTTACTATTCCATCGAGCCATCCAGCTGCTAGCACCTTCGAGCAATCGATTATGCGATTTGTTCGGTCGCAAAAAAGGGGTTTTCGCTTTGATTAGGTTGGACGGTGGCGCGAGCAGACGACGGCACGCCTCGTGAAAATTTATATAAAAACGTCAAACGGAGGACGGAGGAAATAATCACGATAAGAATTCCAATATTCTTCCACCCGGGCCTGCTGGAGGACGACGATGGAAATCCAACGATAAGTGTGAGAGAGAGAGAGCGGGAGAGGCTCTCATACAGTGCCCGTCCTTTAAAGGTGTACGAGCACGCTTTTCCTTTGCGCTCGAAGCACGTGGAAGCACGTGTACAACAAAACCTTCGCTCACACTTTCCACACCCTCCAGGGGCGGAAAGCTGGAAGGTATCTGATTCATTGCGTGACCTGAGTAGCACACACACACACACACACGCCCAGTAGCACATTCAGGGGTCTCCGTTTTACTGCGCCTTGAAAAATTGCCTCCAGCACGGCGTTGAAAAATGAATGAATTCCTCAACGAACGGGGCCTACGATGCGCCTTACAAGGAAGCAACGATTCGTCCCTTTTTTTGCTACCCTTCTCTAAGGATTCCTTTTTTTTTCTTTTTCTTCACTCACACACACCCAAACACGCATTGCGATACACAGAGGCGTCATCGGAGCTCGTTTGCATTACCCCGGAAAGGGCCCAGCGCCAGTCGGTTGAATGTAGGACAGCAAGAGGCAGTTTATCGAAGTGCGTTTCGAAATTTAATTAAAGTCCCAAAAGCAACGCATGTGGAAATGCTCTCCGTTGCCGACGACTGGGAGCAAATGAATGGAAAAGGGTGACCCTTACCTCTCTTGCCACCCGCATCCGCAACTGTGGACCGGCGAGCCGACCGGGGTTTCATTTGTATTAATTCAAATTATCAATAATCACGACATACTTTCATTAGAGAAAGAGAGCGACCGAACGGACTACCGGGGGAGTGCGGCGAACGGGTCTTCGGTCGGTGAAATGCTAGAACAAACATCCGAAGACGAAGAAAGAGCTCAGCCGTCTTGAGTTGCCCAAGCACCGCTGGGGTTATGTTGACGTTCGTTCAAGGTGTGGCATACCGTTTGGGCGTGTGAAGAACGGGGTGAAAACCCATTAGACTGGGAAAATGACTATACTGGCAGCAGCGGCAGTAGTAGGAGGTGTTAGACCGGGTGAGGCAAATATTTGCGGTTGATGACACTCATATAAGAGGTCATAATAGGATCCTTGTATTGGAAGGTTTATTAAATTCAGTATAAATCTCATTTTGAAGTAGATTCTTGGGATTTACAGCGCATAATTCTACCCAACTGAAAGGTTTGATAAATACATTACAACTTACAGTGAATGACTGGAAAAAAGAAGTTTTAATTAATTCCCAAACCGGTGAATGTTCGGCAGTTCTGGGTTGTGAAACAAACACAAGAAAACCAAAACAAAATGTAACGAAAACAAACCCATTTTTACCCTTTTTTAGCCCCTGGTAAAACAAAAGTTTCGTATTTTGCTTATCTATCGCTGCCAGCCTCAATTTCGACGGCTTTAATACTTTAATGGAAATCGGAAAACCCCATGGCAGCTTCCCAACCGACGCGGACAGTTGCAAATGGGAGTTAAATTAATTAAAAATTCACCCAGCGTGTCCCTGCGAATGGAAGCTTCAGCAGCAAAATTCATGCTACAATGTGTCATTGTGAGGTTAAAGATATTTAATGAAAATTGAAATAAAAACGAAGATTTTCCATAAGAATACTCTTTTTATTCGAAAGAGTCCTTTTTCTCAGCACCACCCCCCACAGGATTTGCCCTTCACAGGACCTTATTATTAACCACCAATCCACTTCAAGGGAGCAGCGTATTGTTATTTTTCAATTAAATATTCACCCCTTCTCCCTCCCCTTCTCGACACACACACGTCCCATTTGCTTAGATGTAGTGTAATCAATCTCACTTGAACTCATTCGCCCATTGTGTCGCCTTGCTGCTGGATGGAGTTGACGCGCGTCTTTCCCAAAAGTCATTCGATTTAATGTTTCTTAATTGACATTTTCAATCCATTTGGGGGAAAGGCAGGGCCGGCGGAACGGCGAAGAATATTATTAGCCATTGGCGGTTCGTTCAGCAGACGAAACATTGTATCAAAACTGTATGAATAAGTCGGTGTGTGCCTGTGTGCCTCCCAGGTTCCATAGATCACTCGGCTGTTGTTCGACGGGTCCTGTTTTCCGACAAACGGTCGGAAAAAGGGCTGCCCGTAAAGTCACCACACACAAAGACACACACACACACAAACGCCGTTCGACTAGCGCCTTAATTGGATTCTTGTCCCATGGACTCGTCTCGGACGTTTTTCCTGTGCGAGGGAGCACCCGGATGAAGTTACATCAACAACTTGGGATGGATCGGTTTTTTGCTTCGGCCGGGGGTTGAATGAGACGGAGAGCACAACGGCAGTTTTTATCTTAATCTGTGGTTGGTTTAGGAGTGCAGATTCTTGTGTCGCTTTTTGTGTGTGTGTGTTTTTGGGAAGAATTCATGAGGAGATCCTCATCCCTTAGCAGGAGAGTTTGGCGGGCGGACGTGGTTGTGATTATGTTTCATTTTGATTTTACACTAATTAATCATTGTTTAATGTTTGTTCAGCTTGCGCGCGCAAGCGAAGGGAGGGCAGGAAGATTGAACGGGTGAAAAGTTGAAGAAGTAATTCTAGGCAAGGCGACTTGTATGCACTCGAGAACTTCTTGGACCGATTGTTACACCCGCCCGACGACGACGAAGAGGGAAGAACGGATTGGTTTTATATCGAAGGCGAAGTTCTTCTGGAGAAGTCTGTGATAAATGAGATGCCGACCGTGTGAAGGTTAGCCTGAGCTAACTGAAGATATGTGAATACTACTGGCGCTTGTTTGCCCAACAGCCGCTAGGCAAAACAGCAAAGGCCCGAGCGCTTCTGTGCCGCCAACTTTAAAGACCATTCCATTTAAAGGGGCGAATTTTTGTAGCAAAATTAAGTGTACCTTACCCTGCAGTGGCGTTCGGTGGGTTCGCTTTAAGAGTCCGATAAGAGAGACTCAAGCAGGAGGAAAGGCAGATTATCTTCATCCAATCAGCCACCCCAAGGCTTCGGCCCTCCCGTGCAACAGCAATCATCTTCCCAAACAGGGGAACAATGAAGGAGTTCGGTTCGCTTAACCGCAAAAATATTTGCACTAATGACTGACTTCCTTTTTCCGTGAACCAGATGTGAATCCCATCCTATCCATTCGTTGGAGGAGTGGTTTTGTGGCGGAGGTAGGCGGATGTTTATCTCGACAGGGGCTCTCGCTCATTAAACTACCGAACCCTTTTCCCCCTCGAGACACAGAGAGAGAGAGAGAAAGATATTGGTGTGCAGTAGGACACAAGAACAGTGAATGAAGGGATCCCAGGGTTTCCTGGGTTACAATTTTCCCCAATATTAGGTCCGATAGCATCTCTTCATTAATAAATTGTTGCGAATTCGAAATGGCGTTGTGGGAAAACGAACGCTCGCGTTCGGGCATATGTGCCGTCTTCTTCGCCTGGATGGACAACAGTTGGCCGGCTAAATATCAATTAATTCTCAATCCTTTCCGCGTGGTTCCCGCAACAATGGTCCAATCAATATCCCCTCTCCGAGCCGAGTCTGAGCCAAATGGGTGATGATGAATTTCTAATGACCTGTCTGCTGGCCGGGGCAGCGGGTGCATGGTGGTGCAGATTTTCTCAGCACGTGTGCATTTGAGTTGACCGAATTATCACGGGAACAAGGAGGCAAAAACAGGGTGAGAAAAGGGATGAAGGGAGTAGGGACGTAGAATTTCCCTTTCGCAAACGAGGTTTTTGGTGTATGTGTGTTTTTTCTTTATTTGCGTTCCTCATTGTGTGTGTGTGTGTGTTGGTGTGTGGCGGGCTCGATGAAGAACAATATTTTCCTTCGTTAAAGTTAAAACAAACACACACACACACATACGTGTACACGCAAAGCGATACGGGAAATGTGGAAAATGTTCCAGAACTGTGTGTTGCCTTTTTGCCACATACACGCACACACGACTAACGACCGAGTAGGGCGAAAGATAGGTTATGTTTTCTCCAAACAAGAGGTTTCGTTTTCTTTTGTGTGTGTGTGTGTATTTTTCTCTCTGCTGCCATCTCCTTGTACTCCTCCCCCTGCTCCGTTTTTAATGCAGAGAGCATCCTCTTCACCTTGGGCCACCCACGGACAGTAACATACGCACTGATGGTGGGGGATATGGAGGGTTTGGGTGGTAAAGTTTGCTAACTTTCGGAAGACCTTCTGGCATCACCGAGGAACCTGAATAAACACGGTGGCAATGTAATGCTCATGCATACAAATATATATAAAGCAAGAGAGAGACAGAGAGGTACATCGCGCGCGCGTTGGGAAATTCACCGTCCGTGTACCGCTGCATGGAATTTCCAAAGTATGAAGGTTGGGACATGTGTGAGAGGGAGTTTCTGCCGAAATCAGTCAGTCAGTGAGTCAGTCAGCCATAAGTCAGCTGATGAAAGATCGTGAACTTTTCCCGGGCGACAGATCTTCTCCGGAGGGGCTCTCGAGCAGTTACCACCCGCTGAAACTCAAAGCCTGATGATGTGATATGTTAAATGCGTGATGTAAGTTTGTTACGTGAGCAAAGGAATAGAATGTTTCGCCCCAAGATAACAATCGTTCCAACAGTCGTTTTTCGGTTTTCGCGGGGTAGTGGTGGAGGGTTTTCAGAATCGCGTATGGGTGTTCCTTGTCTCTGGTTGGGGTTGTTCGTCTAATTTTTGTCCCAGTGCCTCGTTAACGACGCACAAATAAGGGGAAAAGTTCAAAGAACGCAGCAAACTTCTTTTTTCGTACCAGGCAAAGCTTACGCGAGCTTACGCTTTACAAATTTCCCAGAGCTTGTCGAATTGCGTTTCGAAAGCACACGTGTGATGGTGAATTCTCAGAAAAAGAAGGTTTTTTTTTAACACGAACACTGTCTAAACCTTCTTGAGTTCAGACTAGGTCCTAGTATTTCCGTAATTTATAGGACTAAATCATATGCTCTGATTGTCTGAGATTCTAAGAGATTCTTCTAATCAATATAGAGCTTAATTAATTCCGATTCGATTCCATCCCATCGCACTTAACGCGAATTAATCAACCCGTTTTCAATTGCACTAATCCGTGAATTCCCATTCCCCCCGTCATCTTCCAGCAAAGAACCAGCCACCTGCATTGCTTTGGAACGGCAGCCAAGAACACAGCAGGGACAACTTTCCCTCATTACGTGACCGATAACAGCAAAACCCAATCAAAACCTCCCACCGAACGTACCGGAAATAGATCCTCGATTCGATGGAAACTTTGCACGACCAACGAGTGTGTGTATGTGAGTGTGTGTGTGTGAGTAAAGTTTTCCTGTCATCGTTACTTACCGGTTGCATCGTTGCTTTCTCAGACAAAATGAGGCGATGAAGCAAAAAAAGGGGGGAGGGGGAAACAAACTCGCACACACAAGACAGCACACGTCCTATAATTTATGCGCGCACATTCCCACCCATTCGATAGTGAGGTTGGTGGTTGGGGGGTTGGGGGGAATGCCCCATGAGCATGATGATAAGATTCCGACCTCCCCGTTTCCAAACCAAACCCCTGAAGTGGGCACCGTACACGGTGGAAGAATTTCACAAGCACCAGGTTCAAAGGAAAACGAATGGAGGAAAAACTCCAAATCCCACCCTCCTATAGGTACATTGGAAGGGGAAAGGGGAAGGGATTGGACAAAGAGGAATGGTGGTGGTGGTGGTGGTGGTCCAAAGCATAACGGCAATTTGTTCGAATCCTTCATGATCAAAGTAAAACCCGGCGACGTACCCCGACAGTACGGGAACGTACGCTCGGTGCGGATCCTTGAGAAAAGCGCTCGATTATGACGCTTTTCCTGGCACATGTGCCTTCGTTCTCCATGTGGGAGGGGAAGGGAGCCAGGGAGTTGGAGTTCCGTTCTTGCAAAACCGTGGGAGAATTTTTCCAACATGCAGCCCAATACCCGAGACAGCAGGTGTCTCTCCCTCTCTTTGTTGGGGTTGTAAGTGCTAACACACACTCACCCGCTGGGTGGAAAACTCCCAGTATATGTGTGTAGCATTTTTGTGGGATTTCATTCCCCCCCCCCGCCTCTCCCCCACTTATCCAACAACAGGAACGCTGTGGCAACGATTCCTGCGCTAAAGTGCAATAATAAAATAATCTCAAGCGTTCCAAACCGAACCCCGCACGAGCTCGGGGTTTTATGGAATATTTGCGTGCCTGTGAGTCTCCCGGGGTGAAATTGGGTCATGTCTGCCCGACAAGTCCTTAACTGCCGTGTGTCGAGCTTCACTGTGTGTGTGTGAGTGTGTTGGTGTAGAATCGATTCGAAAAGAAGCATTACCATTTTCCCGTACCACAT
Source organism: Anopheles coluzzii (assembly GCF_943734685.1). Lineage (NCBI taxonomy): Eukaryota > Metazoa > Arthropoda > Insecta > Diptera > Culicidae > Anopheles > Anopheles coluzzii. The sequence goes on along the minus strand of NC_064671.1, from coordinate 69,288,434 downwards.
ACACAGAGCGCCACAGCGAGGGTAGCCGGTAGCTATAAACCTTCAGAAGCGTTTTTCCGAAGCCACATTTCTTAAAGTCTTACCTCGTGGAACTCCACCTCAGAATGCCATACTTCAGTATTCCGCTCGTGTGTATGTGTTTCTATGGAGCAATAAGTTTAATCGCTAATTCAGCGTCCTCTGCCGGGCAGGCCCGGGATTTTGGGCGCAACATCTCTCCCCTCATAAAATGTATCCAAAATCGCCCGGGCGAAAAGGGAAGAGAACTCGAGATAATTCACTCCAGCGCTGCGGCAAAGGAAGGGCAGCAGGATCTTGCGGTTAGCCCTAAATGATTGCAATCCCGTTCCCGGCCATGTCCTTGTAGTGCCAAAGGCGCTCTTTCTCTACGTATGACTGTGTGTGTGAATAAGGTTCAGGCCACCAAGTCGTCCCAGGCAATGGTTGTTTTTATTTTCCTTTCCCTTCACACAGGCTTTTCCACAGCGGTCGTGTGCCGAAGGGTCGGGCCCGTTTTGCGCCGGGACCGGGCATAAATCTATAAAATCTAATATAATTTATTATTAATTTCACACCATTTTAATAGATTTTCCAAAATAACAATAAAATTCAATTTGGCATTCCCGCACGGTGGTGGCATGTCAGTGTGCTCGGTGTATGTCTGCACACACACTCCAAGCTCCAAGGCACCCAACCAACCAACCAACAAATCCAGCCGGGTTTATGTGGAGAGGTTAGCCGTTGCATGAAAAGTGGCTGACCGTGGATGGAATCGTATCAGACAGCTCACCCTCCCAGTGCGGGTAAGCGTTGGGTGTGCTGCTTTAGAGGCGGTTTGTCTGGGCATAGACGACCCAGTGTTCGCTCGCCGCTGCCATTTCGCTTCACGGCCATTGATGATGATTGGATTTTCGGCGGAGTTTCGGGGGGGCCGCGTTCTTCGCATGCGGAGATATCCAACGCAAGGCATTCGGTTCTTTGCGGTTGCATCGCCGCCGTAGAATTGAAAGTGAACGGGGTAGTTTTAAGCCGAAGCATGCAAGGGCTGCATCAGCGCGCGTGTGTGTGTTTGTCTATTGTTGGTCCTGCATCGTTATACGCTGCATTGATTCCAGGCCTTCCACCAGCAGAGCGTGGAGGGTTTTAGGCAAACCGAAAACAACACTCCAGATTGAACCAGACGTCTCCCTCCCGCCTGGGCTAGGTGTCGGTTGCACATTCTAAACCGTTTAGCAGTGAGGCGCAGTTGATGGCTTCTTTCATTGGGAGTGCGCGTGAAACGACGACTAGGCGCGCAGGCTACAAGATCTCGTTGGCGTTCCCGGTAGAGCCAGACACAGCCAAGTCTCGTACCACCGTCATGAAAACAATTGAAATGGTCGACAGAGGATGAAAGTAAAACTCCCTTAGGATCCTGGAGCGTTCCCGAGAGAGTGAGAGAGAATAGGAGTTGTGCCGCAATACAACAACCTGTGGTTCTTGTGTTGCGTTCAAGTTATTCCAGTTTTTGCTCGCTCCAAAATCTCTCCAGTTTTCGTTCCAGCTTTTTATTCCCAAAGTCATTGCCCTTGGTGCAAGGATTTTGCAAAGCAGCAAGGGCCCGTGCAATAATTTAATAAACCTCAAGGATTCCCGCCACATCCCGCTTCTCGGTGCGTCCAACCAGAACCGGACCAACATTGCGCGGCCAAGGGTGTGGGTGGTATTGCAATAATAAAGCAAACTATTTAAACGAGAGCACTGGTGGGGGGAAACCGTAGCCGTGGACTGACGGCAGAATGACCAGGGGCGTCGTTAGTCCAGCATGATTTTATGCCCACCGCTGGCACTCCGGGCGGGAAGTTCTCCCTTTTGCAGTGCGTACGAGGACAGCGCAACACGGATGCGTTTAGAATATTTCACAGCCACCGTCAGTGCGTATTCTACGTGAGTGAAAGCCTCGTAACAGGATTGTTTGCTTTCCACGACTCCTATTTCTCGTTTCCCTCGATCTCTACCGAGCCTGAATGTGTTGAGCCTGGCGGAGAAACATCCACATAAGGGTGCATCCATAATCAACTTGAAGGACAGGCTCGGTGAGGCACACGGAGAGTGGACAGCGGCTCTGCGGCCGTCGGCACAGGAGATAAGAGCGTACTTGAGCGCCGGGTGAGCTCCGAGGGGATCGTGAGCAGCAGTAGTAGTAGTAGTAGTGGTGCTGGAGTAAATTGGATTGCATCTTCATCAAGCCGGGCGGCGCTCTGTGAGCGCTCGCAGCCTGAGCACGATGTCCACGATGGTCCTTGAGTTGGTGCTTAGCCAAGCCGGAAAGCCAAGAAGAGATTGGCTCTGCGCTCTGCCGGACGAACCGGTGACGTTGTCGGATTGTGCTGTTTAGACTACGGATTGCGATAAATTAAATATTTCAAGTGAAGAAAATCCGGTTTTACTGTTCCCGGTATCGTCCCTGCTTCACGACGACGATGATGATGATGATGGCGATGGTGATGATACGCCGAAAGAAGGGCCAAGAGAGAGAGAGAAAGAGAGACATTGCTCGGATTTTGCGGTGATAAAACAACCATCCGAGACGACCATTAGAATATGGTCGCCTGTCTCGCTGCCGTTGCAAGAATGTTCTGGCAGGACGTGTGCAGGACGTGCACTGCGGGCGTGTCCACAAAGGCGTCCCCTCCTGGACAGTAGCGTGTCCGGATGCGTCTGGATTGATGCTTAAAAATTCTCGTCTCTCCCATTCAGCAGCAGGACCCAAAAATTACGCCTCCCAAGCGTCGAAGGAACGGGCAACTCTTTTCACTTGAACGGCAAACGGTGTGTAAATGATGGAAAATTTATTAAGATCCCACAAGCTAAATGGGGAAGAGAGCAAAGGGAGTGGAAGCCTATGCCGATCAACATTGTTGCCAATGTCCGGCCGGAAAGGGGTGGTTCTCTCCGCTTCCGTAGTCCAGCAGAGAAGGACTTTTCCCTCTCCTAACAAGCTGACGTCTTTTTACAATGTTCGTATGTGTGTATGCTTGTGTGTGTGTGTGTGTGTGTGTTTGTAACACACACAACACAATCTAGAAGAGGAACCATAAATTGCATACTGTGTGCGTGTGTGTTTGTCCTTTCTGTCTCTCCAGAATAGCCCAACCCTAGACCAAGAACAGCTTGTGGGCTCCCAGACCATTGCTGACATATTTTGCCTTTCGGTTCGGTCTGGGGGGGTCTGGGGGCCAGTTTTGGTGGTGATGGCTATTAAAAAGTATGCAAAACATGCTTTCCCGACTCGTCGGGGAACCTAAACCTAGACACCCTGCTGTGGCTGTGGTGTTTTGCCTTTGATATCGACCCCTTTTTAGGACCGGGCTGGCGCAACACACGCTGGCTGGCACGGATTCGGTCGGATTTGTCTTGCACGCAGGAAGTTTCCAAAAAGGGATTCAAGGTTTCCAAAAAGAGAACCTCACAGCAGAAGGCACCAAGCACCAAGCGGAAATCTAACCAGAACACAAGCATCGACGGCGGAAACGTCTGCCCTCACAGTGACAGGCTCGGTGGTACTTCTTTTTATTCCCCGCGACTCCGGAAGCGATTCCAAGCCGGCTTGTAAAAGGTATTATGACAACAACAATATTCCAACACACATTCCCAGGTGGATTCATACAGTGAATGCTGTCCGCAGTCGGAAGTTGTACCGGATAAAGCCGCGTCGGTATCCGAACGACAATGTTAATATGGAGGACCGTGGCATGGCATCAAAGAAGTAAAAGTCAAGCAACGAAAAAAGCCCGTACAATCTAGGCTTGAACTTTGTAAAACATTCTTAGTAAGTGTTTGGAAGATTATCTTGGAAAGTGTGTGTGTGTTTTTGAGGTCCTTTTTCTGAGGCTGAAACTTCAAACGACTTAAACAACGATTCACATACACACGCCAAAAAGGGTACGGCCGAAAGCGTCCGAATCTCAGAATGGAATCAGGTGCGGGTTTGTGTGTTTGTGTGTAAAAAAAGGTCTCACTTTAACATGGAAGAGTCTGGCTAAAGTTGGAGCCACTCTGAAGGACAACAGCACTAGCATCACCCTCACCGAAGCATGGACCACCGATGTCAAACGCGCAACAAAAGCTTTAAGAAGGTACTCCACATCCCGGGGCGATGTCAAAATGGACCCACTCTGTGACAAAAGTCTCCAGTGCGGCCTATGACAAATTGAGCGCCGGGTTCACTACCTGCTCTGACAGTAGATTAATCTATTTACCATTGACCGCTTTACCGTGAGCCTACAGAGCGTTTTGACGAGAGGACGAGAGGTTCTATTTTGCGTCCTCTTGACGAATGTAAATGGATTGCGAGCCAAGACGTTCGATTCGTAGTAGCTTCAATGAGCGGACGCTTCTCGGTCATGTCTTGAAAAGAACTTAAGAAGTAAAGTAAACAACCGTATCCAGCAACAAAACAAGCCGAAGTACAATGGTGAAAATGAAGTGAAATTAAAACGGAACGGAGCAGTCGCGCAATTAGTGCACGCTGCTCGTACTTCAAACATTTTTGTGGGTATAAAAAAGGACAATCAGGTGCAAGGCAGTTGTAGTAAAAAGTCGTACAGGCAATGGTAAAAAATTTATTCACTGTATAAAACGAGCTACAAAAAAAGCCTTCCGATTGGACTGCCCAATTATGACAACTTCAAAACCTTTCGAGGGAAAAAAGGGGTAACAATCAAATACAAACTCATCGCCCTTAAATTCTCCCGAGGTTCCAGCAAAAGGGAAACCTTCAGCCGGGAAGTGAAAGCACAAACATTGTGGTAGTGTTAAGTGTGGACTGTGTTTTTCCCCCTGCTGTCCCAGGAGTAGAGCAATTCACGCTCTTTACACGCGGGGAACTCTAAACAGAAAAAAAAACACACAAAAGGAAAACTTAATTTCCACCTAACCCTTTCCGCAATAATGCAACAAAAACACGTTTGAGGTACTGAAAAAACACCTTCCTTTTCTCGACCGGCTGGCAAAAGGTTCCAGGCAGCAGAAAAAAGGCTCTTTTGGCCCACCCAACATTAAAAGTGCTCGTCGACAGGGTTTGGCAGAGCGAGGCATAAGCGAACAAAACCCTCCCTTTTATCGTTCTTAAAGGGCAAAACTAGTCCAACCGGGGAGTTAAAGGAAAAAGAACGAAAGGACATTGCACTGGCAAGGTGATTATCCCAGGGTTTTCTTAGGTTGGGAAGGTGCTCCTACACAAAAAAAACCTTCAGAAAGGATTCCGTGGGCCGACTCGCCACAGTGGGAGAGCAAAACCTCCCCAAAGGAAGCGAACACTGACTCAGCATGTTGTGTATAGGTGTGCTGGTAATGAAAATGGCTGTCTGCTGCTGTTGCGTGACGCTAGTTGGGTTGTACGCCCGTCGGTGTCGGCGGGTGGCGCAACAATTTTGACGATAGCTCGACTATGACTGTGTGTGTTTGTATATATGGGTGCTCGTTGTAATGTCAGAAGCTCATCACCGACATAATAACCCAGTGAAAGGCAGGGAGGCTCCCTTTTGGGAGGGAGAAAGAAGTAGAAAAAAAAACTAGAGCCAAGAACAACTCCCGCCCCGACAAAGACAAACATTTGTAAAAGTAAGGCTATAAAAGTGCTTAACCATGATGGGGATACTACCCGTCAAGGACGAACACGATGAGCCTCGTCCGCCGACGACGCAACGGAGCGGAGGTTGATTATTGCTGACGACTTTTCCCCTCGCGCACACACACATACAGCCAGGGAAAGGACTCGAAAAATAAACACCAAAAAAAAAGAGAGAAAAGCTAGCTGAGAGGGAAAAAGCGGTGCGAAAAAGGGTTATGTTTTAATTTCATCCGATGTTTCAATAGAAACCTCATCGCCCCTGCGCGCGCTCAAACCCGTTTGCAACTCTCCAACCATTTTTGGTAATAACTTTTCAACATTGAGAAATTATATTTAATATTTGTTTTGCCATAACTTTCACACGGGATGCGGCACAGAGCACCGAAGTTACAATCGGAGGAGGAGGCTTGCGCGCGCGCGCCCGCTATTTGCACAGTAACTCCTTCTGGGGTAAGGCTTGCGAGGAGAACAATTCGAGGGTGAACAAAAGTTTCAAACATCGAAATCAAGAAAATTAGGTGACACAGTAGCAGCAGCAGCAGCAGCAGGCCTGCTCAAGAGTGGAGAGCATTCCGCACAGGGGCTAAGGTGCGAAACAATGCTCTGGCTTATGATTTCCATTTCTCATGCCGTCGCCCGTGAGGATGTTCTTCCGCGAGGGCTCGCTTTTCCGTTGTACAAGAACGTAACACACTCGGGGGGTTTTGGAGGTTCTTGTTCGGTTGAAATTATGTTTGTCTTTAGCGAACGGTGACGAATTTCTGGTATTTTTGGTACTCGAGAAGACAATGGAGCTCAAGCGTGTCGGAAGATGTCAACGGGAACGTGGAATCGGGGAGATTTCGGGGTAGGGCTAGAGAACGTTGGTCGGAATCGCGCAGCGATGTGCACACCGGTACACGGATGTTGTTTGGCTAATTGAAATCTAAAGGTGATGTTTCACTCCCATTCCCAACCATCCAGTAGCTGGTACACACCTGTCGATGGTTTTAAGGGGAGAAGTGTATTCCAACGAACCAGGGATGCGGGTTCAAAAATCCTGGAGCCCCGTTGAACGCGTTGAATGGCAAGGACGTGAGGGAAGCAACAGCCACATTCCACTGCCTACTAGAGCGCTACAGAAGCATTCTCTTCTTATTTTCAAAAGAAATATTTTGCCTACATTCAGGCGCTTCCATTTCTTGTGAGGCACAATTTTGGCTTTCTACCTTTTGCACGGGAAGCCCGCCGCAGTTCATTAGTGTACGAGTTAACTTCTGCCTCAAAAACAAGGGGAAAGCGCGTTCTGCGCGCTTAAACGTTAATTTTCTTACTAATTATTAATTCCTTCAGGGTTTCATCGCTCGGCGCGCTCAAGCTCAGCGGATGTATCTCACACGCTCGTTTGGGTTGATGCATACCTGGAAAAGAGGGGAAGAAAAAGAGAACGAACGCGGGGTTAGTTGTTGGATCTAATATCAATTTGTAGATAATTGTTTACATTTTTAAACTAATGCTACCCCTCTATCGTTTAATGGGAAGATTGCTGCTCTGCTTTGTGTTGACGTTAGCAACATCCAATTCCCTCCCACGTACACACATCAATCAAACCGCACGGGAACCTTCCCAAACCACACGAGGAACGTTTCCCGCTTTCCACCGGCTATCGATACCGTACCGAATCACGCGCAATCGTTGTTTCTATAGTGCTCGGCGCGTATCCATATTTGCAAACCACTTCACATTGCATGCATCACATAAGCCGGGTACGGGCTGCTAACTTTTTCACTTCCCCGGAGCGAAGGGAACGACGCGGCAAGCCATGCGGGAGGAAGATTTATCCACCCACTTTAATTAACTTGCCCAGAGTACGAGGGGGATATAGCAAGTCTAGTCCATAAACTAATTTAAAAGCTTTTAATACAACTTTCACTCGAAATTTCATCAAACGCCGGCTGTCGGCTGGTCGTTCAACCTGGTCCCCGTGATTGTCCCCGTGATCCATCTGTCAGCGCAAGAGGAAGATCCACCGGGATGCCGGGCACGGCATCCATCGCCTCGGGCAATTTCCCGGTGGGGGTAGGGGGGGGGGGGGGAAGCCAAACGGAACTGAGGGCCGGGGCATATGGGCAGTAAAGTTTTTCCTTCACCAAAGCCCAGAGCCCAGGACAGTGTACACAACTTTGTTGGGATTTGCCCTACGACTACCGTTCCGGCGCTGGGGAGTTGGTTCGATACTCGCGCCACCGGAACCCGGGCACCCAGGAAGGAAGCGAATTCTTTCACATGGACCATCCTGCTTTTTTCCACATGCGCTGCTCCGTGTTGTTGGTTCGAGTTTACGCTCATGAACGTAATGTACCGGCACATGGGGAAAAGCAGTGTTCCAACGACTTGGCGAGGTTAGTTTTAATGTCGAGGAATTAACGGTAGCATAAATGGGTATTTAGTGGGGAGTCCGCGTATGCGGAGTGTTTGTGGTGGGTAACGAGGTCGATTGCATATACTTCGGTACATTGTACAGAAGTCGGTGGGTAGCTGGGAAGCCAACTCTCACAGGCGCACCTGGGTGAAGGAGCAGAGCATACGTGTACATGGGTTACGACCCAGATAAGACACGTGGTACTAAACATTGGTTGAATGGTGTCTGTGCATGTTTTGTTGGAAATAAACTGTTTGCACCACGTTACCGCACGTAACGAATTATGCAACCCAAGCATCCCTGTAACGGTAAGGTAACACCGCGTCCCGATCGATATCCGAAAGCATCACGTGGCAGTGCACTGGGTCATATGAGGTCAACAAGATGTTGGAATTGGAGGAAACGAAACGCAAATGAATCATCATCACTCATACCAGATGAATGCAAATGAAGAAATATCAGTTTGGAGAAGAGATTTCAAACAGAAAAAGCTGCCACATTCAAAATGAAGACAAACGTCAAACATTAGCCAACCTCCTCTCGTAGGCTTTCGACCCAAAAGATGTCTATTCATGGAACACGAATGGGATGGTGAGGAACGATTCTAGCAACGCACGGGACAGGTGAGTGGAATTATCTACATTTTAGGCAAAGTTTTTGATGTCTGATAAATTGTCTCCGTCCTCCGTTGTTGCTTCGTTGCTTCGGTTTCTTGGACGGCTCAGTATGACCTAAAAAGTTCCCTCAAAAGGTAACAGAGAGAGAGAGGGACAGGTGAGTTTTGTTGTTGATTCTTTCGTTTAAAATCCATCCAACCGACGGATTTTAATAGGAATGAGAAACATTTCTTGGAACCAATTTCCTCCACGGCACGGCAGTACATTCACGAGGATCCAATTTTGGAGACACAAATTTCTGGGCCGGTTTTTTTCTTCTCTTTTCTTTCGACAGTCCAATATTTATACCAGACCAGTTCATTATCGTCATTTGCCATGTTCAGGCGCGGGGATTGCTGCCTGTAGGTTGAAAATCCTGCAGTACGGCAGCTCATATCGCTGAGGTACATATTGCGCAATTATGATTGTCTTACCAGGGTTCTTGCGCCGGTGTTTCGTTTCGTTTCGTGCTTTTGTGTTTGCTTTCGCCGGCTCCGAGAAATCAAATTTCTCTCCCTGCTACCCAGACCCACTAACCTGAAGCATGTCCAGCCAGTTCTTCTGGGTGGGTGGAACGTTTTGATTGGATAATTTGTGTTTTTTTTTATTTGCCTTTCCCGCTTCCCGGATGCTGTACTCCGGCGGTGGATGTGTATCAAGGTATGACCTGATTTTTTGTTCTCCCTTCCTACTCACGCAGCCCGGATATCGGTTAACTTCCGGTAGGTCCAACGTGACCCCGATGGCTTGGAGCGTTTGCGTACGTATGCGCGCTTGGGAGACATTAATTGAATTGTCAAATAAATGATTCGCCTTGCGTCTTTCGCCTGTGCACGTGCCACCATTGCGTGGAAGGAGCGAGCGGGCGAGATTTAGGGAGATTTTGGGTTAGTTTTGGTTTTTGTGCGTACACACGAAGCGAAGCGCAAATATCCTATCCGAGGAAAGAAAAAAAGACTGGAAACATCAGGGAAAGCATGACTTTTCCTGGCCCCATCCCCCAACACACCACAATGGGTTTAGCTTTCACCGAAAATGTATACAAAGAAAATATATCATTTCGTACTTCCCGTATTTTTGCATCTTTTCCCCCTTGTTTTCTCCAATGACAAACTGGTAGGGGGTGGGGAAAGACAGAACCTTTTCCATTCCACCGGTTTTGGGACGAGGGAAAGTTGTGCTGAAATAAAAGATTGCATGTGAAACCTGACTTGGCTCCGGATGGCGACACTAAACCATGGCTGGAAAGAGCGAGACACGAATAGCAACGTCACTAAGAACACGTTCTCGAATGCTTTTTGGTTCTTTTCTTTCTTCCCCGCACAGGAAATCCCAATGTGTGTGTGTGTTTCGATTGCGGAAAATTAGATGGCAAAGCAAATATAAACAATCGACATTTCCGCATGTTTTCGTAGGAGATGGATTTTGCGCAGCTTTTTTCCCTCTCTCTCCTAGTGGGATGTGTGTTTGCGGTGGAATCAATATTGTAGCAGCCAAGTCGTTCCCTATTTCGGGGGTTTTGAAAATTATCGATAAAAATATTCGTTCGATAAAGAAACAAACGATCCCGGGTGCAAGTATAAAACAATATCGGGAACAACGACTGGGACAGGAAAATTAATAAAACTAGCCCGAGGGCGATGAAAATACAAGTTCGCAAACTATGGCACATGCTTCATGGCAAACCTACCTTTCCCCTTTTTACAACTTAACGATTTTGGGTTATGGGTTTAACGAAATCGAAACGAGTGGAAAAACAAGGGGGGGAGGACCGCTACCGAAAATAAACGGACAAACTCGGCCCCGAATCGTATAAGCTCGCCGTGTTCGTGGCTATAAATAATACTTCTTACAAGAGTTTTGCATTTGCTGCTGAGTTTGCAGGCGCTCCCGGTGTTTGCTAGCTGCACGTAGAAATTGGGATTGAGATTGCGGCGATGGAAATGGATGAAAAGGTTTAAGAAGGAAAATAAAATTTGCCAAAAGCCTGAAACAACAGGCTGCAAGAAAGGAAGATGGAAACGATGAGGCAAACCGAGTTTTCCCGAATACTATACACAGGGTGCAAAAAGTTTCCTATTTTAAGGGGTTTTGTTCGGGCGGGCAGACAAGGAGCCCAAAACACCGCGTTCGCCTTGTGTCCAGAGAATGGGATTTCAGAAAAGAAAGAATTATTTTCTTTTTATTTCCAGCAAGAAATTCAAAGGGAAGCGAAGCAAAAGGTCTTAAAAAGCATAGAAAAATTCACTTTTACGTGGCTTTTATTTTTCATCTTTCTCCAAAAATCGGCGAGCTACTGCGCGCCAAAAAGGTCCGACCCGCTGTTCATCCTTTCATCCTCAATTTATCTTGACTTGTGCAGTGCAAAATCCTTAACCATTTTCGCATTTTTTCCCGCTGTTCCGCACAACAAAAAAGGGAAAAAAGGTGTGCTACGGAACGGGCGCCATTATTTTTAGCGTCCCAAACTGTCTCCAACCTTTCCAGGGACGTTTGCAAATGATGATAGAAGATTGTCATAATAGAGTATCAAGGGTGAGTGGGCCTGGGATATAAATTTGGCATCACGTTTAATTTATAACCATCCCGGGCACGTTGCCTCAACATCCACCTGAATCGAACGACCGATTATCGATCGAATAAGCAGTAATTCGCGAACAAATCAAACCATTATCAAGTTTGACAGGGGCGTCAGGGGTACGGGAGCTGTCAATTTCAATGACGCAGGAAAGCAGGTTAGCAGTACGTCGATGCCCTTAGCGTGGAGATGATTAGAGTATTCTCCTGACATTTGTGCACCTTTGAATGGCGTCGGTTGGGCGTCGGTGTCGAAAAAACAATCGAACTCTCGGTGTCAATGTCACCGTTGCCATGCACACACACATACTATGACAGCCCACGCTGTACACGGGTCGTGTACATTCATTCGCTGGGTTTCGTTCGCCTTGTAGTGGAACATTTGGGCGAGAATTCTCCACGCCATCTCTACACCAAGGCGCGTTGGCAGCCTGGAAGCGTTACGGCTCATGACGCCCCCGGCAGGGGGTGCTCGATTCATGTAAGATCTTCGCTATAAATATCCTTACCGCAATGACGACCTCCTCCATCAACACACACACACACCAACACACATCAACTATTAATGACGCCAAACGGGTGGGAGACACCATTACTTTCGCCGTCGGTTGCGGTGCCGATGTACGTAATAAAGCCGAAAATTGATTCGAATCATTTCACCAAGGCCAAGCAGGCAGAGGCGGACGCAGGATGTATCGGTTCGGTTGGTGCAACCATACAGGTAATTGGCTTCGCAGGCTTTCCATTAGAGACCACCAAAGTGGAAAGAGGGGGAGGAAAAGCGACTCCCAAAAACCCGCAAGGATGCTGCATTATTCATTAATCGGAAAGTAGTTTTGGTAGAAAGGCGCCAACCGGAGTAATTTCCAGGGCGAAGAAACCGAGAGCTCCACACGAGCGCACACGCCACGCCAAAACAGCCGTCAATTTTGCATATGATTTACCTCGTAACGCAATTTATCAAACATTAATATAATTTGATTTTCCATTTGCCGCACACATTTCGCTCGGCGCTCGGTACCGTCACCAACTCTCTCTCTCCAGTAAATCTTTGCCCGAACGCGATAATAGCTTCCTATCGGAGTGCCCCCCGGTACGCTTTTCCATTTGCGCTCGCCCAAATAACCCTATAAATTCACTCGCCACCTTATTTTAGTGAAATCTTTATGTCCTTACGGGAAAGGCCGTACGTGCTGCCCCTTTCGAAACACTGCTCCAAGAGGTGCCAGAGCGACCGATAGACACGCAAACAAGCGCCTTCCGATGGAAGGTGGCAAACTTCCCAAAACTCGTAGCTCGTACCTGACCTGGACCTGGACGATTCGATGGTGTCAGCACGAAACGGGACACACATACACACACACGTGCTCAAGGCAAGCAAAACTGTGACCAGAAAGGGTCGTCGTTGACTTGCTGCTGCTGCTGCTGCTGCTGTTGCTGTTACTGTTTTTGTGGCAAACCGGTGAAAGCTTCCGGAGCGAAGGGAAGGAGTTGGGAAGAATTCCATGGAGAAGGACGAAAACTACTTGTACGGAAGCTCCCGGGGTGGCACGATATGTGACTTATGAGTAGTTTCTTCGTCGCCTTTCGGAACGACGGAAGGTGATACACGATGCCACATTTGCCGCATCAAGAGGCACCCGGCGAGCAGTGTGTGTCTGTGTGGCTCCTCGGTAATAATCTTCAACCACGCCTGGGAACATCATCCCAGGAAGAGCCTGCGGGGTTTTGCCCCGAGCTCCCCGGGCAAGCAAACCTGACAAAAGCCATGCATAAGGAAAATATAATTAATTTAATTTATTTACACTAGTTGCCAGTGTTCGTGTACGGGTGCGCTAAAACTGTTAAGAGATCAGTTCGCCTTCGCCTGCAGCCACCATTGTTAGGGCGAGGGACCTGCATGCACGCTCGATCCCATTACCTTTCCCGTGCCACTCAAGGTGAAGGTGGCTGCTGCTTGCGAGCCTTGGGAACGTAACTGTCGATGCCTTCGTCATGAAGGAGCTTCCTGTGTGTGCGGCCACTAGCTCATGACCTGTGTGAGGGCACGGACTTACTGGTGAGCTTAATTTTCGATCTAACGATTCCCGTTCTCCCATAAATCTTACTGGCTGCATGTTTGGATACTTTTGCCCACAGTTTCATATTTGAGCATACTGGGTCCTAGGCATTTTATGAATCCCCATAAACCCGACCGTCAACAAGGAACAGGGATCTTCACACACCCACACTCACAGACACCTGGTAAGGATCATTAAAAGTAAGGACAAAGGTTTTGTGAGTGCAGTTGAGGCATGTTTACGAAACTGTGTTACGAAACTCTATTCTGGGACTGAGCTGCTTCCATTAAAGGTGTCGATGGCTATGCTACAACTTTGTGTCCACTCTGTATTGATCGGTCGGTAGAAGCTCATCGCATCATATCCGGCTGTTGATCGGTTGTTTTCTGGCTGAAAGCTCATCTTATCGATTCACTCACCAACTGTGCAGCCCGACATGACATCATCACTCCCCAGTCGGTACCCTTTTCGTCATGAAGTCATCTTCGTCGGCAACTCTTATTCCAACAGCAGCAAATCCCGTACACACACACAAAACCCGCTTCATTCAACTGTCGAAAAACTCTTTTTAATTAACCATCATCATCAACATCAGCATCATCATGATTGGAATGATTGGTTGCATTAGGAGTGTGAGAAGCGATAACTCCCCGAAGCAACACTCTTCTGTCACGGTGCCCTGTCTTGACGGTATTATAGCAAAAAATTAAAGTCTCCCTGCACAAAGCGTCCTGCTCCCGACTGTCCGAAACGATTTGATGTGTTTTCCCTTTTGGCTAATGTTTTGCTCCAAATCGGGAGTTTGGACATATACATGTGCGCGCCCAGACACATGTGTGACACTGTGACGATGGTGACATTTGCAATTCATTTGCTTCGAGAATGGCCGAGACAGAGAACGAGAGAGTTGGCAATGGTTTGCCTTTTCCGGAGGCAACGAGCTATTTTTTTGCCTCTCTTTTCATTGAAGTTTTGTTCGCTTTCACATGCTGGCGATGAAACTGTGTTGCATAAAAAATGGGTTCCCAACCATGAGATATGGCTCGCAGTTCGAATCGGATCTTGCTGATACACGATATTGTATTCACATGCACATGCCAAAATGGTAGATTTCCTTCCCGGTCTGAAAGGACCCAATGCATTGCAATTCCATGTGCGACGGGCGCATGGGAAAAAGGGCGCGTTTGGTTTTAGTTTTCAAATTAAAAATTATAATTTATATCCATGTTTTGATTTATGAAGCGCTGGTAAGCTGGAGCGTATTCTGGAAGTTGGAAGCATTCGAAGATGCCGGTATTTCGAAATTGTGAAGATCTTGTGGATCGTTGCAGTGTCCGTTGAAACCGTCCGTTCGTTGAGATTCAGCCGACCGTTTCACGGTATTCACTTTTATTACCCATTGGGATGTCTCTTCCAAAGTCCTTTTGCATCTTCTAACCAGTTACAGCATGTTGGAGCGAACTCAGAAAAAAAACCTTTCAACATCCAGGAACGGCTACGGCTATTTTGGGAGTTAATAAAGAGTCATGTGTTGTTTTTATTTTCGTTCCTTCTTTACTTCCTTTTTGCTGTGTTGTGTCATGACCCCAGTCCAGCAAAAGGGTCATCGTTCGTCGTGTTAGTCATTTGTAAGTGATTAGAAGCGGACGGTTCTGACTACTCAGAGAGCCTTCCCGTCCCCCTCCCAAAGAGACTTCTAAACTCAAAACGACATGAATCGGAGTGGCGTAACACTCCATAAAGGGCTGCACGGCTGGGTGGTAGAAATTAATGCAATTTGCTGTCACTCAGCGACACGGGAAATGTCACCCAGACTCGCTGCCCGTGACCGCTCACAGCCTCGTGGTCCGGGGTCAGTTTATGAGGCAATCAAGCTGGGTCGAGCGCTGCGCCACACTGCAACCCCGTCTGTGGAGCGCGCACACACAATGTTCGCCATTCTCAGCACCGGACGATTGCGGACGGGTGCAATGGGAATTTATGATTCGCAATTAATGTTTACTACTCATAACGCCGTTCTGTGTCCGTACGATTTCGAGTGGGCTGCTTTTGTGTGCTGCTTCCTGTTTCCCAGCGGGGGCGACCACTTGTAATTCTCAGCGTTTTTCGATGGCTGGCAGGGCACAATGTAAGCATGGAATAGAAAGAGTTAATCCTGGAGGTTGTTGGTTATTTTGCGACCTTTTTATGTTCTCACTTTCTCCATCATCGTTTGGCATACTTCTGAGACGTAAAAAATGGATGATGTATGCCCATGGGTTTAGTAAAACCGAACTCACGGGTTGTTAACACGGGTGGTTAGGTCTGCGAAACAAAACCTTCACCCAAAACTGTTCAACGTGTTTGCCAAGGTTGCGTGCGTTTGAGTGTTTTGGGGGGGTAGTGTGTGATTGAACTGTTGGTTAATAGTTTTCATCTCCCAGCCGCCCTCTCTTCGATCGAGCCTGTAAAGTTGGAGCATGCACAGCTACGCCAAACGAGATATCGCCAAACAGCGTTAGGCCGCGTTCGGAGTCTCGCGTGTGAGTTATGATTTCTTTGCTCCAAAAGCCCCACTGCCCAAAAACCCATAAACAACGAGTGAACAACCACTCTCCTGCTCGTGTGGTGTGGGATCACCGAAACATTAATGGACTATCTCGTAAAGATCTAACCTTCGACACGCTCGTTTTGGAGGGTGCTCCGTCAGCGGGCCCGGTGTGTACCCGGTGTGCTAATGTCTAAATCACCTTCCAACCATTTCGGAGGTACTCGGGGCGCTTCATTACCAGTTTGGCAGGGTGTGTGTGTGTGAGCCTTCCCCATCGTCCCTCAAATGAGCCTCAAACGGTTTGTTTTTTCTTCTGGTGCTCACTTTGGTACCCGTATTTACGCGCTCCGCATGATTGGGACAGGAAAAAGCATTAAAATGTTAATATCTATAAACATTGGAATGCTTTTTTCTCGTGTTTTCGTGAGCGTGTGTGTGAGGGGGGAAAGGAGAGGGGGAGATTTATTATGAAGTTATTTATCTTTTTATTGTTTTTTTTTTCTTTTCTTCTTTCTTTTAGTAACGATCCTGCTCGCCGCGCAAGCGGGAATGATGGAAATCTCGTCAAACTCATCAGCAGCCGCAGCAATGGTTTATGGATTTTGGGGAACACCGGTCAGCGGTGTCCCAAAACAGCAACAAAATAACTCCTCCTGGAGACCACTCTCCCAGGGCTAGCGGGGTCGGGCCTAGCGCTCTATCTAAAAGCCCACCATCTCCGACACCGTGACGGCTCTGTGAAGGCTTGTGAGATGAATGAAGATATTGGGGGACCCCGAGAGAAATTCCCGAGACCCCCGAAAAGATAACAGAAGAAAAAAACGACACTTTCAAGAAGCTTTCAGGGCGGGAAACAAAACACACAAGGCCTAGCTGGCGGTAGTAACAGGTAAAACGTGACAGCTTACAATAGGTTAAACAGAAATGTTCTACAAAACGGTTTTTGCGTTTCGTGGAGGCCCCAACCCGACCCAAACGCTGACCATTAGCTCTTCGGTGCCCCAACAGACCTCTGTCTCTTGCTGCTCCCCTCCCCGCCCAATCTAATGCGTATGTTTGCTTCGTGCGGTTCCCGAACAACAAGAAAGGCAACAAGAAAAAAGAACAACACCATTTGCTTGATTGGTTAGTTGTTTCTTGTTGTGTTCGGTCTGTTTGAGACCGTTTTTAGACAACCCACGGGTCGCCCCTCCTTCCCACGACTCCTCCAGCTCACGGTCGTCACGCAGATTCCTCCTCCACCCCAAAACCTGGTGCGTGTTCTGTTGCACGAAACCGGTGGAGACACACAACAAGCAACACAAAGAGTAAAACAGACAGGGCCGAAAATTTAAAAAACATAAAATACACTCAAATCGGATAAAGCCTCCCCGTCTCATTGAAAAGGGGTGGAAAACGGTGGGGCACGAGGTGTACAAAATAAAACATAAAAAGCACGATCGTGGAAAGTGACGTTAATGAGATGCAAAGCATGTTGAGGGGGTGTAGTTGTGCGTTGAGAGAGTTCGTGCGGGCGGGCGGGCGAGTGAGTGAAAAAGCTTGACGCAGTTTAATGTATTCCGTTCTGTTTTGAGTTTGGCTGGATGTGAGAAGGAGAATGGCAGCAAGGCCGAACTGTGAAGGGCCACAGCCGGGGGAGGAAAAAAGCTCAATGAGCTCTTTAGTCTTAAAGCACGGTGAGATGTTGGCAGGTGGTGGCGATGATTTGGACCACAGGCCAAAAGAAAGCAAACGAGAAGATAGGATTGGCCCGACGCCTATCGAACAATCTCAGGCTGATAAATGGAGATCAAAATAAGAAGGCTCCAAACTCCCTTACCAAAGCACGCTGGTGTGTCCGTGTTCCGTAGTTTTGGAGCAATAAATTCAAACGAGAGCTCATTATGGCCGCTCATCGTGGCCTGTATCCTGTGTGCATCCTTTCTGCGCAAAGGCGTTTGCTGGCACCAGAAATAGACCGTAGGCACACCGGGGATCATCAACGGGGTAATGCCTGCTCGTCAACTTCCTTAATGGACCGAGAGCACAATGTCCCCGTCCCATGTGCGGATGGGGCGTCCATGCGTTCCGGAAAGCAGAAGGAAGTCATCCGGCCGGGGGGATAAAAACGGCAAATAAAAGCCTTTAACGATGCTCCATTAAGGGTTATGTGGGCAGGCTCCCGTTAAGCATCGGGTGATTGCATTATGAGAAGCTTCCTGGACTTTTCTCTGTGCCTTGCTTGCCTATGACAAGGGGTTTACGGTTTCCGATGGGGTTCGAGCTACCTGTGCGTATTGCTGTAGTGGCTGGAATGTCACCTCTGCCCAGATGTTAGCTCGGCGATAAATTGATCGGTTGTCGCACCAGCACATACAGAGAGCTGACCATTTAGAGCGATCAACGGCACTTGATAGGGGTTGAGAAAGAAGAGGAATTGCTCGCATCCAAAACAAGTCGTACAATTTCTGAGACATTCTGCTGAACAGATTCTCCAAAGATGTTATCGAAAACAGTGTGGAGCCTCGTGATGGAGGACAACCCCAAGAAAACCGCCACGAAATAGGAAGTATGCGGGGGGAACTCTGTCAAAATTCCGCTGTCGATCTATTACTCACAGCTTGATGGAGCGAAGGTACAGCATCGGGATCTTCCAGCACGGACACACGGCTCCCACAGAACGAATCAATCAACCCGATGTGTGCTTGCGCGGACCGGAAAACCGGGAAGCGTTAATCAGATTAGCCGAGCGTGTCCAGCGGCTCAGCGCACAGTGCTGTGGAGCAGTGTAAACGTCGGACGCGGCCTGTCGGACAACTTCACGAGATTGGTGCGGCAGATAGTGCACGCGCGTAGGTGACTCCTCGGCAAAGCAGCGAATGCACCGTTAAACCGTTGGGAAAGAAACGGGGTTCTGGGTGGCTTTAATCCTTAAAGCGCATAGTTGTATGATACCACCAGGGCTTGAATGACACCACCGGAACGGTGGCAGGTTGTGATTCCAAAATTTCTCTCTCCTTAATCCATCATCTTCCAGGCGTGTGTTTTATGTGATTTTACACTCAAAGCCCCTTTAAAAAGAGGTTTAAAGGTTTTCCTTTTTTTGGGTGTTGGTGTGTATTAAACAGCTGCATTCTTTGTGCTGCGTGTTGCCTCTCACAAAGTCACCGTTTAATTCACCGAAATAGCTGTGTTTGTGCGTCGGGCATCATCAGCTGGTCGGGGATTCTGCTACTGCTTCAAATCGGCTTATAGATGGCTGATGACGGTGGCAAAACAAATCATCTCCAGACACCGTACACGCCCCTTTGTTGTTTGGAGCTGTCGTATGTAAGTCGTATGCAATCATTGCTAGCTTCCACAAATGTTGACACGACGCAGCTCCTTATAGGCTACCCGAAAATGTTATGCCATCATCATGCCACCGTGTACGGCGTAAGACTGATAAATTGGAAGCATATTTTAAAGCATCAGCTTTGCAATGCTTGAGATTTAGAGAATTCTTTAACTGCCATTCCTTGGGAAAATATTACCCAAACAGGGAAGAAATTCCAAGCCAAGTCATAAAAATTCAAAACTCTTCCCGAATTAATTCCAAACGTTTGCTACCACGCACTCACAAAAAAAACAACAACTACAACCTGCGAATGAGTAGAAGTAAAATATTAACAATCAATCAGCAGGCCCCCGGGCCCTCACTAACAACTCCATTGTAGACGGTCATTAATTTCGCGGCTGCCAACTGTCGCGCGGGCTCTTTATCGTTTTGCTTGCTTCTCGCGTATTTTTTTGGTATTGTTTTGCGACTTAAAAGCGATTCACGCTCGCGCTATGTGAAGAATTCACTAATAAAGCTGCGGATTTCTTCGCCGCCGTTGTTCGGATGCCAACTCATACCACATTCGCATTTACCAACCCGGCGTGCTCATTCTCCCTGTTTTGCTGGCCGATAAATCATAAATTTATGATGATGAGAAGCACCCGGGCACGGTCGACGGTGGGAGAAATATAAAAGGGACTGTGTGTATGTGTGCTGGAGGGCTCTCCCAGCGGGTAAGCGACTGGTACAGAAAACAACGGCCTCGGAATCGAAAAATAAATTAAGCGAAAATCGTCCGGACAATCGATTTTCTCCCCCAAAAGCCGGGCCGAGCGTTCTTAGGCGCATGTTTCCGTCGCTGACTCAGCACAGTACGCCATCCATGGCAGCAAATTAGTTAACCTTGATCTTTTGCCGAGGATCTCGCATGTGCAGTGCACATATACACACACAGTCACCCCATAAGACACACCACATGAGGGCTCTTTTTGGCAATCGTTTTAAAAGGAAGGAAGCAACAAAAAAAGCGTGAAGCGACGAACCCAGTACGAATTATGAACCGTTCCGATCGAGTTGCAATTTTCGAGTTGCATGTTGCCACCCCTTTTGACCAGTCGCGCATATGTGCGAGGAAGATACGCCTCCAGAACCAAAGAACTCCTCTGTTTTTTGTGTTTGAAGGGGAAACGTGGGCGCAGATTGCACGATTTCCAAGAATTCGAATCGGTACATTTGGCCGTGCAGCAACGAAATATGCTTTGCAGTTATGATTTGATGCCCGCGTGCGGGGAGTTCCCCAATTGCAAGCAGTCCCTGGGACCCGGGGCGTGCAGATTGTTTATCATTGCATCCTTCGTCATGTAGCGTTGCAACATTTTGAGTGTGTGTGTGTGTGTGCGCACCCTTGCTCGTGTTAATTTAAAACTGCAGCAACAATTTTTGCTCATTTCCGTTTCGGTTTTGTTTCGGAGGTTTTTTCAGAGGAGCTGGAGAACCCCAAACCATCTTCGGGTTTAGGTTATTAAATTATTTTTCAACCCGCTCGTTTCTCATCCTGGCAATGTGAAGCTATTTCGGCTCTTTTTCCATTTCAGGTTGAATTTAATACACACTCAGCCAGCCAGCCAGCACACTATTCCAACCGTTTCTTCGCGAAGCGTCTGAAGAAAAGTTGCATCTTCACAGTGTTGTTCGGCTGGCGATCTTTGCGGATAGTTTTGCACCGGTGCCATAAATAATATGCGCCGGAAAGTTCCCCGTACATGGTGCTGGCAGTTTAAGCGTCTTTGAGTTATTTGCCGCGGGTTTTGTGCGACTGGCTGATGCTGGGGAAGCGTGTTTTTGCCAAAGGCGCTTTGTTTTATGCGCTGTTAGTCTATCTTCGCCTTTGAAGAAAATTTTAGTGAGCTTAAGAAGAGAAAACAGGCAACAAAACCCCCGGTGCAAGCCAACACTGGAAGGTTAGCCAGCTTTTCTTCAGCAACAAAGAGAAGAAAAAAAGTCGTCGGAGAGTTGTAAATTAAGCCACATCTTGGCACGTGCTGTTTTTGCTTTGCTCTTTTTCACATTTCTTGCCTGTGCGGGTGCAAGAATTTTCATTACCAAACTATGCATTGAACGCGCGAGACATTGTGGGAGGCGAGAAAAATCAATAATAAAGAGAAATAGAGAGCGAGAGAGGCAGCGCAAACAACCGGGCAGGTTGCAACATTTTCCACGCTGCGCCGCATTTTTTCTGTAACAAACCACACGCTGACAATAGCAAAAAAAATAGAGGGAGAGGAGCAAGCAAAAAGTGCAATTCCACCCACCACCATCAGCACCCAATGTGTCCTTTTGTGGTGGTTTTGTTTGAGAAGAATGTGTGTGTTTGAAGGGGTGTTTTTTGTGTGCTGATTTTCCATTCCTTGCCGCGAATGAAAAGCGATCCAAAACGCACGCCAGTCCAGGAAAAAACAACGCCTTGTTATAAATTAAGTGTCTTAAGTGCATCTTAATGTCAAACTCGCCGCAGAGGGAGGGCCGGGCGGGTTGGGGTGGCCCGTCTTCTTGCCCGCTGTTGACCACCCACCCGCTCCCTGCGGGGCACCCACTTCAGGCGAGCGATTTATGCAGAGGAAATGCGGAATATTTAACAGCAACGCGGGCATTCTAAGGGCTTTTTTGTTGTTTTTTTTTTTTATTATTTCGCCTCCCTTTCCACACTCCACAGGGACGGAGGGGGTAATGGAGCAATAGAGGTAGGGTAAGGTGGGTATTTTTATGATCTTTTGTTTTATGAGGGTTTATTTTTTGAGAAATATTTTGCCTCCTTCGGTGTTTTTAGGGCGGCTTGGGCCCCGAAGATTGCAATGGATTTGTGTTGTTTGTGCGCGTCTTTGTGTGTGCGTCATGAGATTTGTTTTGGAGTTATTTTCATTGGCATGCGGTACGAGTTTTGACCGCCCCACTCCCCTTCACCTGAACAGGCGAATTAAGGCGAATCCGGGAAAACCACGCCAGCAATAAAACCGGTGCCACGGTGTGGACATTGTTTCCGTGGGCCCATTTGCGGAAGTGACGAATTTTTTAATGACCCAAAATAAATTTCCTCTTTGCGACACGTGGGTTATAGTTTTGCCACTATCGGTGTGGTTTTTTTTTTAAAGTAGTGTGTAATGCAGTTATGTGCTTTAATAAATAACAATTAATGTGCCAATCACAGTCATTTGAAGCAGTTAAAAGGGAAGTATGCCGAAACTCAGCGAAAAAACGAATAAATAGTGAAAAGTAAACAATGATCCATATTCAAGCCACCGACAGGTCACTGACCGTCAAATGACGCTGCCATGGGCTGTGGGGTTGTAAAAAAAATGAACCTAGCCCTTCGCGAAAGAACGCGACTCCTTCCGCGCACCGGATCGATAATGAGTTTCCTTCCCTGCCGTGAGAGAGAGAGAGGGTGAGCAATGAGAAGCAATTCTTTCTTTTTTGGGAGGGCCCCCTTGCTGTGCAAAAGATACTTAATCTTCGACCCGATCGTATGGTGTACAGGGGGGGCTTTGCAAGATTGGTTTTGGGGCCGTTCGGGGCCCGTTCGGGAATCGCTCGGTAAGGATAAGGATGCTGTGTAGTTGGGAAGCGGCAAACCAGAGAGCACACAATATTTGATGATATTTCACTTTTCATCTGCTGCCCATTTTTTCCACCTAATTTGCCATTCGAATGATCTGTTGTTGTGTAGCATACGAACCGGGGAGATGGAGTGTGTGAATGTGTAAGGAAATGAAGCATCATTTTTTATAATTATTTTGCTTAGTTGTGACACTTATTAATCGTTGCTTCCTTTCACGGGAGGTCGGGAAAGGGAAACGATGTGAATGAAACAAAAAAAAACGCACAAGTTGCACCCGCATTTCAGGAGAACGGAACGACGTTAAACTAAAGCATTTAAAGCATTTTGCTGTGCTGTAGCGTGTTGGATGGAAAGAAGAATGCCCTTTTCATTAGCGTTGTTAATTTTAATCCGTCATCGAACGAAAGCTTTTGTGGCAGAAAGGAAAGGAACAAAATACCAACGCGAAACCTTTACAGGCGAATGTTCAAACAATCTTGCCTTCAATCCATCCGGGCGATTTTTGCTTACGTGCGTTTGAGCCAAAGGGACGACGACGCACACAATATTTGTCCTTCCATGTGGCACACAAGCCATAGCGGTCCTTGTTTTTTTTTGTGGCTGCTGCTGGACCTTTCCTGAAGCGGTGGTGGTCGCATAATTTTTTAATCAATTTTATCCACCAGCACCACATTCGCCCACCATCCCCATTGGGTGGGGAAGCAGATTTTATATCACAGCCCTGCAGCAACGCTCTCGGCAACAGCCGCCCGTTTGGCTGGGCTGGAATATTTATATATGCTGATAAATGGTGCGAGCATGATTTTTAAGTTTAAGAAGATTTTTTTGGTTATTCGCCGTTGAAATCAACCTCCTTTACGGTTTGCCTTTCTTCGGAACTGGTCTATCGTCTTTGTAAGAAGCGCTCGTTTTTGTCCGGGTGTGTAAAAGGGGTTTTACAGAAGAATTTTCATTCGCCAATCACCAACACAAACCCTTTCCCTCGTTTCTATTTTCATGAATGGCTCGATTTATTCATTATTCATTAAGGTTTTTCTAGACAACTTTCAATCCCTTTTTCCGACGTACCGAGCAGCAGCAGCAGGAGCATAAAAAGGGAGTAAGGAAACCGAAACCCTGCTGATTTGCGTGTGTACTGATCTGCATTAATACGTTTCATCTGATGGGACCGAAACGAACTCCGTGCCAAAGACATCTATTTCTCATTACGAAGAAAATCCATATCATCTGCCTTTCGGGAAGGGTTTTTTTGTGTATGCTGTGGTGTGTTTGTGTCCACCTACTTTAAATGGATGATGAGTTGCGGCCTTGAACAAGCATTGATGTTAGCCAAACAAAGTAATCAAGCGATGAAGCGATGACTTCAACTCCAAAGCGCACCGGAATGCCCTGGAAATAGGCAACAGCAGTTCCCGAGAACCGTTTAGCGAAGGTGTCGGCTTTAAACGATCACTTTGCTGCTGCTGCTGCTTATCAAAGCTTATGCTTGCTACTTCTGCAAACTTTATTAGCTTTTCGCTGAGCGACCGAGCAAGGGAAGGTCAGCAGTGGCAAACAGTGCTCCAAGTGGCATTAACTTTTACTTCTACAGCGCTGTTACATTAATTCCCATTGGCTCCCGTACATTAAATGCTGTACAAACTTTGCTTTTCCAGCATGCAGTGTGTGTGTGTGTGTGTCCTAATGGTGACGATCGTGGAACGTGGAACAGTAAATAGAAAACGCGTACGCGTATGTTGAGCGGCTGCACTGTGCATCGTCGAAAGTGGCGTGGACCATTGCACCACACACATGCCATGTGTTGTTTAAACGGAAATTCATTTATTTAATTTGTTATCAAAAGGACGCTGATTGACGATGATGATGGCAATGATGATGCTGTTGGTGGTGGCAGACACGTCAAGACACACACACACACACACACACACACACTGTTGTCTTAGTCGCAACGACGAAGATTAACTTTATGTTTATTGGTTTTATTCTCCACCCTGGAATGACTCCATAAAGCAGTAAACAGCTGTGATGCAGGCTCGGATGATGGTTTTTGCCACGGATTCGTGGATAGAATCGACTGCATGCTGGTTGGAGAACCAGAAAAATCTCAGTGGGTGTGATTTTTGTTCCGATTAGCCACAAATTGGATGCTCGTTTTTCCTACCCGCGCGGGTTTACGACCGCGCAGTAAGTGGGCATTATAAATCCATAATGTTTGCAAGCGCCCAACAATTCGCTCAATAAATATGCACTGTTTGTTGTAAAATTAAGCAATCACAGCACCGGTGGTGCGTTTGGCTAGACGCTTCCGAACAGGGCAGGAAAGGTGGCAGCGCTGGGGTGGCTGATTTATTGACTGATAGGGATAAAAATAGGTAAACTGGCAGCGAAATAAATTAGCCATTAGGCTTTTGTTTGGCTTTGGCGCACCAATAATGAAGTGTGCCCGCGGTAAGCAGCGAAATGGCATTTTAGCACCCACTTTACCCCCACGCCGCCACCCCATCGCTGTAGGGCATCCAATCGCTTCCGGGGAACATCATCCAGCGGGCCCGATTTTATGTGTTTTCCCTACCCCCCCTCCCCCCTCTCGAAACAAAACAAGACACCATCCGAACGGAACAATTATAATTTTATGCTCAGCACTTTTTTTTTGGTTTCCCTTTTCGCTCCAAATCAGCTGTGTGCGCGCGTGCATGTTTGTTTAGTTTTATTTGCTATGCAAACTACCGTGCTCCGTACCGGCAGCGGGGCAGGTGGAGTTGGACATTAATATTGTTCGTTTGCTAAAACATAAACACACACACAGTCCGTCCGTGAGGTGCGGTAATTCTGCACACGGTAGCGAGAATAATCTAAATCCCCGCCGCACGGAAGAAAACAAATAAAAAAAAAACGCACGCCCCGAAAAACCCGGAAGCCCTACAGTACTGACCAACACCGTACAAACTGGTACAAACACACCACCACCACCACAGCTATCCCTTCCTGTTCCAGCGGGAGCTAATTAACGTGTTTTGCAAAAGCCGCATTTCATTAATTGCAAAACAGGATATTCGATTGTTTTGTCGCGGGCGATCCAGCATGGTACCGCGGGATCTCCAGGAGCTCTCCGTGAGGGGGAGCAAACGAAGAGCACACCACCACCGGCCCGGACCAATAAAACAGCAATAATGGGTGCGAATTTAAACAAATTGATATAAATTTATGACCATCACACGATCGCATCGTGTCGTGCCCCGAGAGCAAGCCAATGTGTTGTGTCCAAAATATTAGGTCCTCGGTCGGTGAGTGTCATTCCTCCGAACCTTTGCCAGTTGTGAATCTAATTGTTGTCTACAACCAAAAAAAAAAAAAAAAACAACAAAACCCTCGATCGAACAATCGAAACATCCGCAATCGAATAATAATCTCGCGCTCGGGCGCAAGAGGGGTTCATTATTTGCTGACCCGGGACAGTAAAGAAAACGGACCAAAAACCCTAAAACAACGCGACACAGCGCGTGTGTAAATTTGGGAACATGGTTGGGAACATGTTT
Organism: Anopheles coluzzii; assembly: GCF_943734685.1. Lineage (NCBI taxonomy): Eukaryota > Metazoa > Arthropoda > Insecta > Diptera > Culicidae > Anopheles > Anopheles coluzzii. Next base: position 69,262,146 of record NC_064671.1, on the reverse strand, counting down.
CGATTGGAACTTTTCCTCTGTCTGTGTGTGTGTGTGCCTTTGAACAAAACAAACACACGGGGAAGTCGCGCACAAAAAGCCGTACGCAAATTAGATCCTGCTGCTGCTGTTGATGCTGCCGGATGTTTCGGAACAGGATTTTGGAAGCCATTGGAGGATGTTGTCCCATCCTGTCGCGTGTTTTGTTGTTTGGAGAAAATTTATCTTTCTATTTTCCAAGCACGGCGAACGAGCGTGGTGGTTAATTTGATTTCACTTGTCCACGCGTCGTCCATTTTATTAATGAGCTCTAAACAGCACAGCCATTGACGGTCGTTGGATTTTCAGCACGAGCTGAACTGGCGGACGGGAAGTAGTTGCATTAGAAAGCAGCCACTTCCGGACACTTTATTGGACGACTCATTTAAGGGATTACACTCCAGTTGGTTTGCCTTTACCGAGGACGCGGGTGTTTGCATTTCAAAAGGTAAAAACTAAGGTAAAACCTTTCCCGAAAACAAGCTGCAAAACGTGTGCTGCCTGTATGGGCATGTATATAAATACGCACGTCCCTTTCAGGACTGCGAAGCATGAAAATGGAGAGCCAGTGGTCTAGGCCGTCGTAACATCAAAGGCGAAGGTAAATAATTTGATTTTGCACTGAAATAATAATCAGTGCGCTCGGTGGTGCGTTGTGCGTGCTCTCCTGCATCCTCGTGCGACGAGCACACCGAAAAGAGAGTCCGAACGCCGCTTAAAAAATGGCGGAAAACAGCCTCCGGAAGTTAACGCGTGGAAGACTTTTTGTTTCGCTCGGTTCATCGGGGGGATGCATTTCGGGTGCAAGATCCACGCACGCGTTAGTGTGTGTGTGTATATGACGTCACGTGCACACCGGACACGCCGGCAGATAATTAATGCATCCGTGGAAAACCCCGTTTTCGTGTTGATCCAGACGACGACGACGACGGTGCAAGAAGCGATTCTGCAACGCCGATAATGCAATTATGCACGAAAATAAATGTGCAAACATCAATGGAGTACGCTAGGGCCCTTTTTTCTTCTTGCAATTGTCGTTGTTAAAATTGTCGTACTTAATTTAATCTATTCGTGCAATTCAATAATGCTGTATGATGTCGAAACGCTCCCAAAGAGGGGCATTTTTATCAGAACAGAAGGCGAGCCTAAATGAAAGCTAAGAGTTGTTTGTAGTTCAATGTTTGCACAGCTTAAAAAGTGTAACAACAATATTTTCACAAACAACATACACTTCCTTGCTCTTTCCATGTACTTGGGGCGACACGTATCACATTCTGGTTTCCTAGTACGTATCACATCCTGGAGCATCAGCATAATGTTTTTGCTGTCTATTTTGTGGCATTTTTTTGTGCCTGTACACTCCGACCAATCAATCTGGCTACTGTAACAGCACCCTGCAGGCAGCTCAGTCCATAAGCAAACATAAGCAATTGACCAGCGTTCTGTGTCTGTGTGTCGTCTATCTCTTCAATAATGCATTGGTTTGAAACTAATTAATTTTGTTTTATGTACGACCCGCGTTGCTACACTGTCGTTGGTCGTGGGAATGCATTCGCGTTTTTCTGTTTGTATCGGTCGAGCAGTGATATATTTGCAGTGATGTAGCCACCAACAGCAAAAAAAGGCTTTCAAAATGCGTAACCAATGGAACAAACCAGCACGGGTTGTGGGGAGAGGGAATTTCAATTGCCACCGGGAGGCACCTGCGTGGTGTTGCTTTTTTTTGTTGTTCACTCTCTCCACACAGTGGACAGTGTTTGTACATTATTATCGAATTATAAATAAATTAGAACACCATTTGCAAACCTGCATGTCGTGCATGCCCTGTCTCCTCCTCTTCGCGAATCGTTTGTGCACGGTGACATTGCAGCAATTCAGTGCTCATTAACTATTCGCGGAGGGTATTTGAGGGTATACAAAAAAAGGACCTTCATCGTCAGCGATTCCTGCGTTTGCTCTGGTCCAGTTAGTCCATGCGAAATGATGTAAAATGGTCGTTTGACGATATTCCCGTGAAAACACGCTTTTAGCTCGAAACCCAATTTCTGGCAAATTGTCAATGTCAAGCTTTGATGATGATGACTGGTTGGAGTTGTGCGTGTGACAGTTTTACTTTGAAAACGACGCCCGTGCAGCGATTTGGTCACTGGCAGGCTTCACAGAGATCTACGCAAATTCCTAGGAAACTTCAAGGGGGGAGAAAAAAGACGATCAATATTCGGGTTTGCGAGTTTCCCCCCTGTTGACAGTCACACACGGACGTGTGCACGTCGTTTGATTTGATTCGATTCGAGACACTGTCGTCCCGGTGTGAGCTGGCTGCAGCAGGCAACCGAATCTGCATCGAAATTATATCCCCACCCGAGCGGCCCGAGCCTACCAAGCAACCGAGCCTACCGATAGAGCAACATGCGATCAGAAATGCCAAGAACGCGTGAAATTCTAAACCACGGCGGCAGCGCGCCGGATGCCAGATTCACATCTTCGCTCGCAGCTCGTCCCGCAGCTTCCTCCTCCTCCTCCTCACGCAGCTCATCCGCTTTTCGGCGAAGGCTTTCAGAGAACCACTTGGCGGCTGGTTTTTGGGAACCGCGCACGGAACGCGCAGCAACGTTCTCGAAGTGGAATGTTTAAGCATCACCTGCACGTATCGGATGCCTTCCCCAAAACCGTACGAGCCTTGCCGTGTCTCTTGGTGAAGGCGCTGGGCCCGGGGAAAATCAGCACCGCACCGCACCATCAGCAGCAGACGTCACGCGACGCTGCTAGTATCAAAATTCAATTTTCAATCGTATTCGCGCACGCACCGGGCGCGCTCGCTCGTCGGGATCGTTCGGAAGAAAAATCAAAACACCATAAGCTTTGGCAAACTTCTGCCGCCGTCCCGCAACTGACAGCCGCTCCTGTCTGACAGGGCCCGGGCTGCACGGAAGCGTAACCAGCTACCCTGTACGTTGTCCGATTGTGCTTTGCGGGTAATGAAATAACAACGCACGTGCACCGACGTGGACCACAGGACCCAGAAATCACTGGCCGGATTCTAAAACGAAATCGTCAGTGTGTGTGTGTCTGCTCTAGGTTTGTTGTTTTTGCGCTTCTTTGCGAGAGGTTTGCTTTCATCCTCGTTGTCCCCCCCCCCCCCAAACGAAAATGCCAGTTGACGGTGACATCGACATTCGGTTGGTCGAGAGAGTCTTGACGTAATAAAATCATCTGTCACATCGATAGAACCATCGTACGCTTTTTGGCTCGGTTCTAGGGCGAACTTTGGGCCGGACGAGCTGGACCGATTCCCGCAGGCAAAACCCGAGAGTTTGATCGTTTGTTGATGTGGCTGGGATGGTGTGGGGCAGGCAGTGCGAGGGATTGATTTGATCCACCCGAATCGGAACGGATCCTTTGCGGACAAACATTGGTGAGGGATTTTTTTTTGTTTGTGCCGGATTGATGGCCGCTGATGGCCACTCGGCAAAGCTCGTTTGATACAGTGCACAGGATGAACATTCTTTTGGTGTCGTGTTTTTGTTTTGTTTTGTGTGTTCCGAGCGGGATTTGTTTTTGGGGCCAAGCGGTTTGGGAAGGACACGCAGATCTCTATAGACCCGGCAGCTATATCCTGGTACCGTGGCACGCCTCCCAGGACGGTTGTAATGAATACCTTCACGTCGATTGATAGAAGTTACCGAATTTTGTTGCATTCAAGACGAATCGCTTTCGTTGATTGCTTCCCGTTTGGAAACGTGATACATTATTGGGCGATTGGGTATTTACCTGAAACAGAAAGAGCAAGAAAGGGACGTCATTAGTTTGTGAAGAAATAATTAAATATAAAATATCAGTTTTCGTGGTTTTTTTGGAGATTTGTACGAGTAAAGCAAACAACAAATGAAGCATCATGCAACATCTCTCGCGGTCAGAATACAATTCGAAAAGCAAATTTCCAATTAAACGAATTTTGGGAACCAAAACTTCAACTCCAAACAATGCGGAGTTTCCCACAGATGCTCAAACCGAATAGAGGGAGTTTTTTATAGTTTTGGAAGTAGTTTTTGGAGCTTTTTGGGTTTGCTTTTGGTTCGATGTTTTATTCAATTTCGTGTTGGTTCCGGCCCGTTCAACAGGAATCAGTTTTTGTGTGGCGTCCCTCTAACAGCGAATTGTGAACCCACACACACATAGCATCACATCCCTCTATTTGATCACGAGCTGATGTGTGTACGAGCATGAAAAGCTCGAACCAAACCCCCTTCGCAGCACACGACACAGCACCACAATCCGTTCGCCTAGGTTGACCTAGTTTCACTAATCAGATTTCAATCTTACTGTCCCGGACAGCAGCAGCAGTACTGCAAACGCCAAAAATCAACGTCAACAGTCGCAGTCGTGCGTGGTTTTCGGGGGAGGCGGTTTTTGGGGTTGGTTAGGTGCTTCCGTTATCTATCCTGCCTGGATTTGCTTGTTTTGCTTAACGAACACACAACCGCTCGTGCATTTGGGGTTTGTCATTTAGCCCCATTCGGTCTTCTGACAAATGATGCCCGGCAGGACACACGCAAACGCACCACATACTGGCCCCGATCGGCAAGCGATCAAACCGAGACCGCCAGTGGGCAAATGGGAGCTGAGGCTTGTTTTTTTTTTCACTCCCTTCTTTCTCTCTATCCGATCGATCAATTGATCGATCGAAAAAGGGGTAGTTCAGGTTCGCCGGGGCTGCCAAACATGCCAAACAAGAGCGCCCTTTAGCACGAGCGCTCCCCGTCCAGCTCCAGCTCACAGGGAGTTTTTAATTTGAATTGTCTGACAGCTCTCCGGCTCGGGGAAGAGAAAGAGTTGGTTTTTGATTTGTCATTTTGACAAGAAGAGCGGAGGATCGCGGCGTATCTGCGCAGATTAAACCTAATTAAGAGCTGTGGCGGTGTAGGTACGACGCTTATGGAGGAGGTGTGTGTATGCGTCGAGTCTCGATGTTAATCAGCGATGCTCGCTGTGCAGTGCTCTGGCAGGGTGCCATCTTATCGAACGATAAAAGAGGCAATAGAAAGAGAGAAAGATAGAGAGAGAGCACAACTGAGCGAAACGTCGACTATAAACGTCAGATTTTAAGGTCTTTGGAAAACACTTTTGACAGCTTGCTGTAGGATTTCGGCGGTGTTTTTTTTTTCATTCTCTTCGCTCCACGTCAAATCGGTGCCTTTGACCACGGCGGTAGTCGGATGCCATCGGGAGGTCCCGCCTGAGCTGCCTGGGAGGTCGTCGTCCACTTTCGGGCTGCTGGTCCGATGCGTTATAAACGATATAATAATTGGATAGGAGTCGCAACGGTGAACGTTGAAATCGAACACCGACCGACCACCACGAGGAGAGCCCACAGTTCGGGGTCATCGTCATCGGGTTGTTTGGTCTTCGGCGAAGGAAAGCTGAGCGGTCGTAAGCTTCGGTAGCTCGCGGGCATTACAGTGTATAGGAGCGAGCTACTTGAATTTCCTAGCCCGAACCTCAAACCTCAAAGCTTGTCCAGCACGGTGCGGCATTATTTTAACGCACCGGAACGGTCCATCCTAAGCTCTTGAACGTTACAGAGCAACCGTTTTACAAGCACGGGCCACTGAAGCGTTTCACCTTTAAAAAGTGACTCCCGTGCGCGTACTGCTTTACGGTGGCTTCGGAAGGACAAAAAAAACACTCGAAAATAACAATAATAACTCCCATTTCATAATCCTTATCTCGCGCCAGTTGCGTATCAATTACACGTATTCAAACTTCTGAGAGACAAAGAGAAGGCGATGGTCCGATTTGTTGGAATCAAGAGCGCTAAAACATCCACCTCGAATATCCATTGCGGTGGAAAATCCGAGCATTTGCTTCTGAATTTCAAGCTACGCGTCCCTCGCGGGGCCGCGCGGAACGGCCACAAACACAGACAACAACAGAGCCACCAGCCGAGTGTGCGAGTAATTTGATATTTATTATTCATTTTCAGTTAGAAAACTGGTGGCTTCTCTATTTCGGGGTTTTGGTGTGGTGGTCGGTGGACCACTGGGCGGGTCCGTTTGTAGCGAGTCAAATCCAATTTTCGAGCGCGAGGTTGCAATGTTGCTTTTGTTTTGGGTTGTGTGGAGCTTGTGTTTGCGTTAGCGTGTTATGTCTGATTTGGATTTAAATCATTTTTTTAGGTGAGATTAGGGTCGGACAATAAAAATGATACGAATTACTGTTTGTGAAGCTTTGAGTGATTGTAAAAAAACACCAGGGAAATATCCTGAGATATCTCTGATACATCTATGATACCTAAACTGATGCCTGTGAGCGCACAAAACACTTGTACATCTTCATCTAAAGACATCGGCGCTTTATTACTAGCAATACTAGAATCAAGACACTTCCCTCTCCAACCTGCTGTCATGTACTAGTCCTAGTCGGTATAATTTAATAATGCTTCTTGTTCATCAAGTTGGCACCATACATGCCCCCTGCAGCACGCTGAAACAACACGAAAAGTCATCCTGTAGGCTGTAGGTAACTACACTCCAAAAAGCTTTCCCCACAACTTGTCCAACAACTGACACACCACAGCAACCGCGCCGTTCCGCGTAAGTGAAGCTAATCTGTTTAACAGTCGCATCAATTAACGGCCTCATTGGATGCTGTGGCCGGGCCTCCCGGAACTACTGGCAAACCGATTGTACCCATCCATCTTGGGCGGAGGGGGTTAATTATTTGCTGAAATGACGTCACACCAAACCCTCCAAAACCACCGGCCAACTATACCGGCTCCCAGCTCAGCAACGATCTATATTAAATCAGTGGGATTATATAATAAAGACATTAACGTTATAATTTATAAGATTACACACATTTCAAGCATGTTTCAGCAGGATTCCAAGGCTTCCGAGGAAGTTGGATGTCCGGCTTGGTTGGTTAGCATTTGCTCCCCCATTCCCCTACGCCGGTGTTTGTCAGTTTCTGTGTGTGTGTGGACGGGAAAAGATAAAAATGGCGAAAACCTTTTAGTCCTCCCGGGGGCAGGTTGTGCCGGAGTGGAACATTCGGACGAATGGTTTAAGCACCATTCTCGGTTTGGTTTCGCAGAAACGACCCTTCTGGTTCCTTTTTTTTTCTCTCTCGTACCACACCGGAGCGGCTTTTGGCGGGGCCAGCTACTATCGTATGGAATCGTAAAGAAAGATATCCTTAAACCCTACTTGAGCGTTTGACTCGAGTCCGGGGGATGCTCTTGTCGGAAACGCGTGTGTATATGTGGACGGACGAATCAAGATGAAAGCGGACAGACAGCAGTTGTCTAGCTCCAACAAAAAAGAAATAAGAAAAGTCCCCCAATAAAAAAAGAAGAACAACTTGAGAAGAGAAGCAAAGAAACCCCCCCACACGAAGGATGTTTCACGTGGTTGTTCGCGGTGTGTTTGGTCCGTCTGAAGATGCCCGCTTCCACTTCAGTTGCTGCGCCGTGCGCTTTCTTATCGCACGCGCTGTGGCCGACGGTCCGGAGCATTCATTTCATTTTCATTAGAAGCTATCGTGGTTTTTATTTTTCTTTTCTGCTTGCCCTCTCGCCCAAGCAACTCTAACTCAACTAACGAACACGAAAAGCGGTGAAAAACTCACCCCAAGGGTTGATTATGGAGAAGTGGAGAAAAAAGAAATAAGCGAAGCAGTTTCACTCAATCTTTCGCTCTCCTTCTCCAGGGGCCACCTTTTTGCGTGAAATAGATACTCAAGGATCGCTCCCGCGTGCAATTGGGTGCGGAGAGTGATCTCGTTATTTCACTTATTTTCTTATTATACACTCGACTCGTGGCTACGGGATGCTGCAAACTATGACAGTCCTGGCCAACAGACCTGGAGAACCAGCAAACAGGATGCAGTGGCCATCAGATTGCGGTACGGCGCAGTATCGTATCACTTCCCGCTTGAGATGATTCCCATGTTGCCACTTTTGCTACGCGCTGAAACACGCGCTACACGTAAAGACACGCTCCGGCTGCTGTGTGGGAGAAGAGAGATAGAGCTTGCGAGAAAAATCTTGCCAAAGTGAAGTGTCTAGCTGTCCGAAGAAATTACGTCTTGATGGCGTACGATCAGCGTGCTGCGGAGGAAGTTGCTGGCTGCACGCTGCCGCCTGGAGCATTGGTAATTAGAACGCGTTTCGCAGACCAATCAAGAGGTCGAACGGAACGGAGCAATGGAAGGACTTAGCACACAGTGGAACAGTTGCTAATAAAATCCAACGACAACTAACCATATAATCCTGGGTTCAAATCCAATACGATGGGCATTCAATGAGCAAAGCTCTGGGAAATAATAATTCCTTACCCTTGCTACATCGATCTACGGAACCAAGTTAACCATTAATAAACTCCCACAGCTAAGCTTCATAATGCAATCCTCAATTAAATTTACAGCTTCTAGTCCCTCCCGCAAGGACTGCAAATCCCGATTGGTCGGACATGGTGCTTACGATATGCGATATGGAGACCGGCAGGATTAAGGGTTAAGCGAGGTAAAGTGAGCCGGTGTGAGCCTGAGCACGACCACAACTAGCTGGGTCGTCGCTCGGTGTCCCTCGCAAGGGGTTGCCGTGACACTAACTTGCTAACGTTTCTTCTGATTGTTCTCCTGTGGGAAAAGAGATCCTTTTTTGCACCCCAAACCCCGGTTTAAGGACAGGAAGATATGCGAAGGAGTCGGTAATTGTTTAACATTCCTTTAAAACCGCAACCGAACCGGGACGGTGGTTCCACGGAAGCAAAGTTTTGTTTCGCCTCGGTTGCGTTTACTGCCAAGTCGCCTGTGTTCATATTTTTGCCCGCTGGAGCAAAGTTTTGCAAGACATTTCGAGAGCTTGTGGCGAGAGGAAAAGAAATAAAAAAAAACCAACCACGTAACAGCACGTTGGATATTAATTCCATTTATCAAGGGACCGACCATCCCAACACACCGAAACCAACCATCGCGCTGACGACAACGACGACGACGACGACGACGACTGTAATCTTCCTAATGTTTTTCCCATGTAGCGGCTCATAAATATCTTCCCGCGGCAAGCTGCTGCTCACAATTCGCCCCAACCGAGACGCCTCCTTACGTCTGATTGATAGTTGACTTCTGGGCCGTAGTTGCCCTTATTTGTCGATAGAGGGCGCTACCACTGTTCCGCGCGCGTTCACTTCTGTCACGTTGTTTTGTTGTTTAGTAGCAAGCGACACCTCGTCAAGCGATAATTTATGCCGGCGTCAATCGACAATCGAATTGTGGTGGCGCTAACTTTCTTTAGCACCCAGGATGGGACGCGTGTTGAAGAAACAGAAGAAAATACCATCAGAAGAACGAACGATCTCGACACTTGGAAACACACAGATGTCACGCACCGTCTTTGGGCGGCGTCACCAGCCGTGCCGTGACGCCGTGAAACAGTCGAGATAATATATTAAATTTAATTATTTCAACATTTTAATTATCGCTCCACCACCGAAACAAGTGTGTGTGTGTGTGGGCGAGGGTGAGCGTGTAATGGACTGTTCGAAAACTTCAAACTCCATCTTGGGAAGCGCAAATGGGAAATGGAGCGTTCGGTCGTTGTTCGGAGGAAAGGTGACAACGCTGAACACAGGCGACATATGTTGGTAGCGCGCGTTTTGTGTTATGGCATCCACTGGAGAAGGTGTGTGCGTGTGTGTGGGTGGTTTTACGAGAGAACATCCCCACAGTCCGAAGAGAGGGAGGGAGTGTGCGCGGTGGAGAAGAAATGGAAATGAAGTGCGTTTTGTGTCGCAGATATTACTAATTCAATAATAAATTTCCACCCGAGCTGTGGAAAGCCAACCGCCCTAAATCAGAAGGTGTGCAAAGCAGGTGGGAGGAGCAGAAGGGTGGATGGATTGTGTTGAGTGAGACGGAAACTTTTGCTCAACATTGTTACACACCGTGTCGTGTGTGTGGATGTGTTTGTTGGGAACGACAGAATCCTCCAGGTGTGAGAACTTCGTCTGTTTCCCAGCAAAAGGGCTCTCGAAGTCAACGGTTTAGGATTAAGAAGATTGTATTGGTGGAAAGGGGTATGAGGGGGAGAATGTTCGATGTTTGAATTCTGACACACAATCACACACACACACACACACACTCACATGCTGGTCCTTTCTTCCAATACCCTTGGAGAAAGCATCCAACTGGCTGGTGGCGAAACTCGGGACCAAAGTTCAATTTGCAACTTTCACACCGAAAGTAGCATATGTATTTCCCACGTGGGAAATTGCAGCGGTCGTTGTGTGCTGCAGAGAGTTTTCAATCGCACCTTTTGTTTGCCGGACCGTACTCCCGTAACTTTAGAATGGAAGGAGGGATCCAACTTTCGAACGCTTCTTGCTTCGGGAGAGATGTTTTATTGTTGTGGCCTTAAAGTACCCAACCCTACGGTGTGCTTCGGCCTGTGACCGATTGTGTGCGGAAAGCGGGAACCATTATTGATCCGAAATGTTGCAAAGAATCTTCCCTCCCCGATTCCACGATACAAATCCTTGGCGCGAAAACTTGCTCAATCCCGGCGTTTGTGCTTGAAGAGAGGAAAGGCAAAGCAAATCCCAGCGCCAATTCCATTTGCTGATGTGTGCTTCTCGATTGCGGACATTATCGCTTGAGCGTATCCTTTTTGTAAAAAACCAAAAAAAAACAAGTAGTTTACACAACGCAATCCGGATATGTTACCTAATCCAGTTTGATTTAATAGCCCGAAACTGTTCTTTTTATTTACAAAAATCAAGCGACGGTCGCTTTATTCGCATGCCGATCATCATACAAGATACTGCCGTTAATCTCGCCCTCAAACTAATCTGCTTTGATAGCAGCTTTCTTTTATTTGCCGTTCTGTTAGTGTAATGCAATCCCGCGTGTGTGGCGTGCAAACATGAAGCTTTGCTTTTTGCTCTCCTGTGTATTGTACATAAAGCATAAAATTATTACAAAAAAGGCGCATGAAAACATCACACAAAACCTAGCGCCGCATACAAGCTTTGATTTTTCAATCTCACCTCAGCGACCTTTCCCCTTTTTTGCCAGGGCAGGCAGTGCAGTGCAAATTAGAGCTGATTTTCCCGTAAGCACAGCTTTTTCGTGTGGCAGTGACAGTGGCACACCATTTTCCAGGGTGTGTGTCGGTCATGCCTATTGCATGTTTGTTTTATTTATGTCGTTTTTTTGTTCCTCACTTTTGTTTTATGCGCTTCATGTGGCAGAGATTCATCATTTTGTACCTATTTTGCAAACGACCCATAGGTGTGTGTGGGTGTGTTTGTGCGTGTGCCTTTTAGTCCCACCCCGAAAACCTGCTAGCGGGAGGTGTTTAATTTTTCATCACAAACTGTCAACGACTCATCGTGCCGCACCTCTTTTTTTTGTTTGCTTTGTTGCTGTGTCTGCAGCGTAGCGTCTGTGGCGTTTACATACGGACACAGCACTGCCAAGTAATTATCGATCAATGTTCACCACACACACGAAAAAAAATCCCCATGTACACACACGCACGCACAGAAAAAAAGAAACTTTTCAACACGCGTGAAAAAGGACATTCGGTAACAACATAAACGCGGTACGCGGTTCAACAATGAGTGAGCATTAAACAAAACCGACCGCGTGGGCACCCTGACAGAGGGGGTGTTGTATTATGACATGTGGGTGGGGGTGGGGAGTTAAGAGGAGGGCAGGTGAGGGGGAAGGGAGAGTTTAAATGGGCATTTAAACAACTAGTAACGGAGGCGTTTTGTTGAGCGATCTGTGATTAATTGGATTTAATTGAAACAAATTATGATCACGCGCTGCTACTGCCGTTGTGAGGCGAAGCGTAATAAAAGTGAAGAAAAAACAACAACAACAGCAAAAAAATAATAAACCCCCCTCCACCCCTCTCTAATTCTGGATGAGTTGAAATAGAAAAACAACATTCTTTTTTCCAGTCGTTCACTCTCGTTAGTTTGATTCGTGGATTGCTTTTTTTTGTTGTGTGCGTTTAAATGATGCTTTTAAATTAAATTGCTAGCAGTGTAGTGATGCGTCGAGTCTGGTAGTTTTTAGGTGCTGTAAGTGTGACACTTTTCCCACACTCACCACCAGCTGGAAGGTTACACAAATATCCCTCATTCCAGATTCCACTCATACCAGGCGATCTCAAAATTGCGTTGTACTGGAATTTCTCATTCATGGTTGAGTTACAATTTTGACGCAACTTTCCCGCGACAACACGGGAAACGGCCTGATGCCTCGAAAGCTCTTTACAAATGCACCGATCGACGGGGTATTGCTGGAGCAGTACAAGCACCGGGTGGAATAATTCCTCACCGAAGCGCAGCGATCAGCAATTATCGGGCAATTGTGTGTGAACGAGCGCGCGCTCGCCCCGTTACCATAACGAACCTGTTATGGGCTCTGGGTGGAAGGAAGGATTATGATGTTTGGGGGATTAGTGTGGAGCGCTTGGTTTTATCCGCTGTTTTTTTTTGTTTTGTTTTGTTTTGTTTTGCGCTCCATTCGCTTCCTTTCACGAGTGATTTATACGTGCGGTGGTCTCGATTTTCCAGCCACTTATTCCCTGTTGGCATGTTTGGTACACCTTTTGCCACCTTGTGCCCTGCGTTTCCTTGCGTTGCGGGGCACACGTAGAAAAATGGTGCCTGTGGGGGGAAGCTTTCCCTCTCCCCGCAGGTCAACCTGTGATCAATCGTTTAGCTAATTTATCGATGTTTAATACCGTTAATTATGGAGCAGTGGAGCTGGGCACCACACGGGGACACCACGCGGTGCGATAATTAGCCGCGGCAAAGGGGTTTTTCCCCTATTTCCCGTGTTTTGGTTGGGTGCGCGCCATAACTTGGGCAATTAGTTGTGATTGATTCGTTAAAATGTAGTGTTAATATCGTTCCCAAACGTTTAATGAAATCCGGCTGGATAAAAATGGATTTTGTTCGCTTCCAATTAGAAAAGGAGACGCATGGTCCGTGTCTCGTGTTCGCTGGTGCTGGTTGTGTGCAAAAGGAAATCCACTTAAAGCTGGAAACTGGTTACAGTAGGATTGGGCGGACAAATATTGACACACACACACTGACATACAAGTACACAAAATTCATCAATATCTCCTTCCTTTGGGGGATCGGGCACGTTGCATCCTCGCCCCGAAAGTCAACCGAGTTCGGTAGCAAAAAGAAGTAAGAAGGGAAAAGCACATCGTACGACTTTTGTTTCGTACCGCTTCTCGGAAGGTTGGCCATATTTGGTAAGTGATTGTTTGCCATTGGCTTACATTGATGGCTTGTTGTTGTCCTCCTCCTTGCATGGATCAGGCTGTATGTGTGTGTGTGTTTGTGTAGCTTTGGGCATGAGCTGTGATGTCAAGCAGTGCAGGGACATGACATTTTCCTTTTTCCCAGCTCCAGGGGAAATCATTGGCACGGTTCATTTTTTTCTGGTTGCCCTCTTCCTTCGATTCCACTCACAATTCGAATGTCAACAGTAAAAGGGACGAGTATGTATTGTGTAGCAGCTTTTTTTCGCTACAGTCCTTCAGTATTGATTTTGTGTACACTCGAAAAAAATGGTTACGATTTTTCGGTGAACATTTTCTGCTTGACGTCACTCGGTGAACAATTTCAAGTACATTGCCCCAAATAAACAATCAATCGCTTCCCGTGCCTCTGTCATCGTGAATTTGATTGTGTTATACTGGCAATTCTCCATCTGTAAAACATGACAGATTGCCGAGTTGTTTGCCGCACTATTCGAAAATAGTTCCAAAATAGCATCCAACTGCAACACGCGCTCGCTCTGATGTGACGCAAAAGGTCGCAGCGGTTTGCTCCGCTGCTTTGATTTGCCACGGGACGAACGAACACGTGTTTCCGGCCATAAATCTATAATGCATTACAGTGCCACACCCTGCCCCTCCAGTGCCCCAGGGGTGACAAATTGGAGGGCAAAAATGGCAAATGTTTCGTGGGAGCCCCATCCCCCCCCATAAATATATGGCAACTCGTTTTCGTAGCGTGGTGAGGTGATTATCTTAAACGATGTCGCGGTGCTTACTTTTGCATAAAATTATGCTCACTACCGGGTGTGCAAGTGTTGGCAAGGACTAGATACACGCTGGCACACGCTCAAAACGATCGTAAAGATGTTTCGGTGTTAGTTACTTAAATTCCACCGGGTAATTTGAATTAAGAAAGCTCTCTCTGTCTCACTCCCGCTCTCCTGTGCCTGTACTAGAACGCTGAAACATTTCACGTAGGGGGGAAACCACGGCCACGGCCAAAAGGTAAGTTTTGCTACCGAGTTTACCAAAAATCGAGCGGGTGGGATGGTAGGAAAAAGGCGTAAATGTCATATTGCAGCTGGAACAGCAGCGATGCGATGCGGTAGAGAGCTGGATTGTCCGGGAGCGCGCGCCCGCGCGGAGGGTGACGTTTGACACTAACGAGCACTTTCTCGCGCCGTCTTAGAATTTATCTGTCACACGGGAATTCGTTTAATTAAAATATCGTGTTTTTATGCGCTTTTAAACGATGCAGAGGCACCGTTGTACACGCGGGATGATGATGATGATGGTGATGCGAAATCCGAGGCGGAGAGGTTGCGCTCTGCGGCTCACGTTGCGCAACGCGATCCGGTTCGAAGGACCAACGTTACGTCACAGTGTGCGCGGGCGAAGCGTGTGTTGTAATCGGTAGAAATCTCATCACGAAGCGTTGACAGCAAACGAGTGGGAATACGGGGGGGAAGAAAAAACAGAATCAAATGACGGAAACGTAAAACAAGCAGCAACAAAAAAACCCTTGGACTAGATGTAACACGGCAAATCTCCCTCTTAACACACACACAAATAATCCGCGTGATTGCAATGGCGAGTTGGCGAGAGGAAAAAGTTGTGCCAATTCACAGAAAAACATACGAAATAGGTTGTACGTGACTGGCGAGCAAGAGAAATAATGAATCCTTCGGCAACTTATTTGCTGTTCTGTATCGACTGTATCAAGCTGGTCGCAAACCAATGCGTTGACATTTATGAGATGCGATGATGGTGCGGTCGTGGTGCGAGGCAAATAATTATGACTTACGAATAGACCAGGGCAGGGCGTTAAATGGGAAAGGAAGCAACAATAGGAAGTTGTATGTGAGCGAACAAAAAACAAACCAAAAAAGAAAGGCTCTTTTGCCACGAAACACACAAAAACTCCTTCGCCCTCCCTTTGCTTGGTAAATGAGTTATGAACGGAAAAGACCATCATCTTCGTGCGGGGTTTTTCGGGGCACACGAGACCTTCCGCGTAGTGTCCCGAAAACCCGGCCTCACACTAGCGCTGACGACGTGCAAGGAAAAGCCATATTAATGTCTAATTGCGTTGAAATTAATTAATTTATGGTATAATACTTCAGGAAACTGATTAAACTTCTACCTTCGCATCGCGAACGATGGAAGTACGCGCGAGGCATGGTTGGAGGTGATTCCTTGGAGAGATCTCGTTACCTCACCGTGTGCACGCGAGGCCCGCGCGCTAAACTGAGAAATCATCCCTTTTTCCCCAGGACCGGAAACGCGAACAAGAGCAAGACGGGTCTTCAAGACGATGGGCGAAAAGTGAGCGTTCCTGGAGCAACTACAGTGCAAGCCAATGCACGGGACAGGGAAGGTAGCGTGTAATAAGACTGTATGCAACATTATCCCTTTTGCGCAATCCTATTGGCTTACAGAAGTCCTCGCTTTCCTTCTTAGCCATGTGCTCCGCGATGTTTCTGCGTTTCTGAGAAGAAAAAATCCCCACCGAGATCTGGCAAAGATCCTTAAGCTGGCAGCACCGTCGCTACCAACCAACTGCGCGTCCGGAAAAGTGTATCGCAAAGTAATAGTTTTGTTGTGGCTAAGGAAGCGAAACTAAGACGTTTCAGCCACGGCAGGCACGACATGCAACCAGCAGCACTAGCAGGATGATGATGATGATGATGATGATGATGATGCTGATGATAGTCGTCTTTGGTCGCTGTGAAACTGTATATATCCCGTGGAACGATGTCGGCAGGATGTCTTCTTTTCTGTTGGTGGCGGTGGGGAGGCACGTCGTCGGAAACAGCGTTCCGACCACCGCCACCAGCACCATCATTATCCTTCGTTTTGTGAAGACGCCGGACGTTTCCACGGACTGGCTACACCACGTCCGGGGGCGCGTCCGTTGCACTCGCGTCGGGAAAGGCATAAAATATTACCAGCGGAAGTTGCTGCGACACACACACACACACAGAACGCAGAAGCAAAATGCGCTCGCTTGCTTGCAAATGAGGACGTTGCTTGTATCGGCCGTCGCGGGAAGGGATGTTGTCAAGCGCGAAGCAACCGCTCCGCAGCGTGCGATGTTTTAATAACATTCAAAACTTTTGTTATTTGATACCCGGGCCAGAAGAAGCCAGGCGAAAACGGGGTTTGCAAACCACCAAGAAGCTCTTCACGTTCACGGGATAGTGGGCTCGGGGCTTGTGGCCTCTCATCTCGCGGCTTATGGTCTCGGCTCCGGACTTGTCTTGGTGATGGTGGCAAAAGTGTTTACTTTACGGTCGCTTTCTTCCGGATCCGTGTCGCTGTTTTTCTGCTAGAATTCGCGGAAGAAAAAACAACACGACGCTGTTGTCACGCGGGTGCCGTGGTGGTTTGCTTAAAAGCGCAACACTCCAAACAGTGGGTTGCACTTTTTCCACGGAAACTGCTCCGACACCGCCTAAAAGTGTGACAATTCCCTTCAAATGCTTTCAAGGTTCTAAAAAAGCGCACAGCAGGTACGCTTCGTCCACACAGCGCGCTGTTAAGCATATGACACTTACATCTCACCGATTATCCGGCTCCATGTTTGTTTTCCTGTACTTTTCCCGGTGTAGAAAAACTCACACTCCCGCGGAGTACTTTCCGTGGAAAATGTCAGCAAACACCAGCAAGTGGCACGGGGAACAAAAAAAGAACGGCGAATAAGCACCCCGGCTAACTGGGTGACACTTTCAATCGTCGCTAAGTACATGCCCACCTTTTCGACGACATTTTCCTGCCGACGGGCCACCCTGGGCTGCAACATTGTTATCGATCGGCGAAAAAAAAAGAGCGCGAAAAGGAAATCGTAATCGTAAATGCGCTTGGCGTGTAATTTAAATCTGCCGAACGTCGGGTTTTTGAAGTCGACGGCACGAGCAAACAACATCCGCCGTACTGTTGGTGCAGGTGTGGCCCAGGAAAGGCATAAACGGTTGCCATTACGCTGATCAGCAGCGGCTCTTTGGACGTGTGTGTGTGTTTGTTTTTCCTCCCCACAAGTTTTGCTCTACTCCAGTGGGATTCCCAGGCTGCCCCTGACATAGCAAGGAGCCTCTGGCAATATGGGAGCGAATCTCCTTTGCGTTCCTATTTTCATCCTGTTTGTCCCCAGAAGCATGTACGGAAGATTCTTCAGGTTCGCTCGCATGATGCTACCAGGTTAATGGGTTATGGGAATTTGGGCCACATTGTGCGAACAGAGACACTGTACCGATGTGTGTGTATGTGTGTGTGTGCATATTCTTTCTATCCCTGGGAGGAATAAAGGTGCTGAAAATGTCGTCGCCTAAGTGCTTTCAGGACCCGTTCCCCTTAGCTTCAGGAATTTGGAGAAGAAAGTAACGCCAAAGTGAGAACGTTGGTGCTTTCTTTGGATGCGTTTAAACATACCACAGGCTGTTGGCTTCCAGAAAAGTGTAGCATAACAGTGCGAATGACAGTTAATCGATAAAAAGCGCCAATTAAAGCGTTAGCTACTCGGTGCGTTTATAGCCGTGGGTTGAAGTGTATATTTGGATAATTGTTCAGGAATGGAGGCAAACTCCTCAGGAGAGCGTTTATTTTGAGCTTTGTTCAGCACGACACATTGTTAAGATTTTTGAGTTTAAAAATATGAATTTGAAACACATTTTCCAGCAAAATTTAGCTCATTTACTCGTGCTGCGCTAATCCACAAATAGCACAAGAGCCGAGCAGTTTCTGCTTCCAGCTGATGGCGTGTAACGCTTTTTCGGGGAATCGTTGTTGCTTGTTGAACCACTCTACGTTGTTTCTTCTTTTGCTTCTTATGCACTAAGAAGCAAAGTTTTACTCACTCGAAATACCCGACCGAAACCTAAGACAGCCGGGAAGAGCAAATCTGTGCGGACAGGCGGAGGAGTAGTCGGTTGGGACGAAGAAAATCAAAAGCCTCACGCTCACGCGCTCGCTGGCTGTACGCAACACACAGCAGCAGCGCTGTTCAGGTAATTGAAAGCGAAATTTTAATTATCATTTCATCCCTTGCTGAAAACTTGAAACACCCATCACCAAAAAAGGGCGGGAGGTTGGGCGGTACCTCGCAGCTCGCAACAACAAAACGTTATTTGGCGGTGGCAGACATTTTCATCGCCAATGAAGTTGTCGATGAAAATGGCAATCCATGGGCACGAGGGGGGAGGAGTTGGGGGTTGGAGATGTCGCACCCGGGTGTTGTTGGGGAAGCTTTCTTTCAGGTTCTTTTTTAGCGGAAGGTGGGTGAGTTGCGAGGAGAGGGCTTTTTCTTTCCCAGGTGGAAGAGGTTTTTGGTTTTTGCGGTTGTTAACCTAATTTGAAATTCAAGCTTTCAAGTAGCGCAGGTTGTCTTCGTACTGCCGCTGCTGCTGTTGCTAATTGAATAGAATTGTCGTGGCGTTTAGCGATGGGTGGGAGGGCACACTGGGAGTGCTCGGATGAAGACACTTTTCGCCCGGTGGAAAACGGTCGGGAAGTTCGGCGCGGGGGATTATATAGAATTTGCTCGACTTAGCAGCTCGACGCTGGACTGAAGCTCTTTAACGATGGTTTCAAAATTCTTCAAACCGAACAGTACGCTACCCGGAACTATCTTTAATTCGCGTTGGTAGTGAAGAAAGCCGTGCCCAAAACCCGACTGTCTGGTCTAATTTTCGGGTTTTCGGGTGACGCGGACGAAACGGCGCCTTAATAAAATTAACCGTTTTATGCTTGATTTGTGCCGTCGTCGTTGTTGTCGGTAGGGTCAGCATGCAGGAACGTACACTTGGTAGTGGGTGGCGAACAAAGATCAAAGCGTCCTCTGGCGGAATAATATTGTAATAAACGTCAGCACCGGGCGCGCGCGGCATTCCTCGTTGTCAGGTTAGCGCGCTTTTCTCCGAACCCGAGTGGGTGATGGTTTTTTGGGGGGAAAATGTATTTTTCCTTCCCGCGTGAGACTGTGTCGTCGACGCGTTGCCTGACGCCTGACGACGGTTCCAGCGGACTGTGGCTTCGGGCTGGGTTGGGAAAAGGTGTGTAATTAGATTTTAATTAGTTTTGCTGATTCGGGCACTGGGCAGGCGGGCTGGAGAGCGGATAAGCAGGAAGGACAGATCGAAATAAGGACAAAACCTCAATGCCGACGGAATATGGCATTCGTCACCATTCGTTTGTCGCTTACGCGGTGGAGTGTTTTCTCACTCCTATTTGCCAAGCGTCTGAGCGTATTTCAAGGGAAAAGAACAGGCAGCCGACGGCAGTACTGACCAATATTTAATTTTTCTCCCAACCCAACACCAAAGCAGAGTGTGTGTGTTTCCGTTGTGTGGCAAGTAAGTGTGCTCCAGCGGGCGATTTGATAAATTTTAAATTGGTTTCTATAAATAATTAATAAATTTAACGAACGAATCCCCCCTGCCCCAACCAAGGAAGCCAAATATGGCCCCGTTTTCCTCGCCCAACCTTCTACACACGTTCCACACGCTGTCACTGGCTCACTGAAGCGCAGATAATGAACGAGTGGTTTCGGGGCAATTTTCCCAGCTGCGCGCTGCTACTTCAAGCGAAATTGAAAATTCTGAAAATATGAAAACTTACTAACCCATGCCAAGCGCGCATTCGGAGCTTCATAAACCAAGCAAATAAAACCTGGTGACGACGGGCACGGGTTGGGCTAGCAAAGCACAGGGGGCGGCAATAAATTGGGCTTGAGAGTGGCCTTTTTGGTACTAGGACTAGCGAAACTAGCGCGTGTTATTAAATGCTTGAAAACATTAATGCGAATTATGAAAGCGCTAGTTGCTCCGGAGGGAAGCAAGCAATGAGCGGGCAAATGATGTGAGAACCTTTTTTTTAAAGTGGTTTTAATTATCTGATGGAAGGCTTGAAACTAAAACCGCACTTTACACCCGTGTCTGTTAATAATATTCTTCCCAAAACACATAACTCATCCTGCAGGAGAATTCATTCTTCACGTCCACAATGCATCGTTTTTTTGTGTGTACGCAGTTCTACCGAGGTGCAAAGAAATCAATCATTTCTTTTCATTGACCTTTCCGCAGCAGAGTGGAAAACAAAAACCGAAGCACATTAAAGAAGGTTCCCTACCACACGCCGACACCCCGACACCGCCCACAGTATGCATGAAATGGAATATGAAAATTGATTTCTGCTTTCATTTTCGCTTCATATTTTCACACGTCGTCTTGGCGGGGCTGATGACTGTGTAAAGAAACGGCATTACAGAAGGCGAATCCTCCATCCCCGTAACGAAACGTCCGTAAATATCGGGCAGCATCGGCTGCGGGAAGGCGTGTAAATTCACCCACGTTTGTTCACTTTTCAATCTTGAACCCCCCGTACGCCCGTGAAGAGATTGCTTTCCTGTCCGCTTGGACTATGATCCCTTTTTGGGGCTAATTTATTGAGCAAATAAAAGCTACCGCAAGATAAAATTACTTCCACCAAATCCGACTAAGTGAGACCAACCAATTACGCGAGCAGGAGATTTTCAGCTCGCACATCTGAAGATGATAAATTATGCATCTTTAGCTACGCTTTAGGAGCAGGAGTATTAGTGAATATTGGAGCAAACTGGAAAAAAGCCACATCCAGCCTAAGTGATTAAACCTTCCTAATCGATGCCGCAGCAAACCTCGCGGCAATTAAAAAACAATATTTTTTAGACATTAAGCGATGGCGGGAAAATTTCGCACATCATCTCCGCACAACGAGAAGAAAAGCTAGGTAGCAAAAAAAACGTGTTGGAAAAACTTCTTGTTTCGTTGAGCGTGAGTACAACAAAAAAACGATGTGCCTAACCGATTCCCGGAGAAGCGGAAGCGACTCATCACCGCGCGTTTGCTTGGTTGCGTCAGAGCCGCGCACACGTTGTGTAAAAAAGCGTGAACGCTCCTACGTTCGCTGCGAGCTATTTGTTTACATTTCCATCAAACGCAAGATGAAATGTTAATATTTTTACACCACCAGACGCCTCTTAGCTTAGCGCGTGTGTTAGTCCTTTCGCGAACGGGGTCTGCCGACGCCGTCGTCGTCTGGCGGCTCTCGAGAAGGCAAGTGACTTTTTCTCCGGTTCCCGCGGGGAAGACACATCACCACATTGATTGAAAGTATAACAAATTTCCGTGCTCGAGCTCGGGTCCCGACTCGAGTGCAAGGCATCTCATAAATGGTAATCAATTTGCGTCAGTGTCAGTGAGTGTGCGCTCGCGCGCCTGCAGAAGGGGTTTGACCGTGGGGACGGAAACATATAGGAGCGTTGCTGCAATAACACCATCGCACGACAGTTTCAATTTATCAGACGACACAAAATTAGCTTATAATTAATATTAACCCTTTTGCTGTGAGTCAGTACACGGAGAGATGGGAAGAGTATCGGAGTGCAATCGGACGACAAGCACATAACATAACGTTTCGACACACTGGAAAACGCGTGTTTTTCGCACAGCTCCATAAATAATCCCGCGTGACAACTTCGTTCAGAGCCCCTGGTGGCTGGCTGGCCACGAAAGTGCACATGTAATTTAATTGAAAAATTATTTCCCCAAAATAATGCACCCTGGAACCCTGAAACTGGCGACAAATCATCCGTCTTTTGCTAGCGTGTATGCGTTCGGTGGCAGGTTTGCAATCGAATCGGCAAAAATGACGACAGCAAACGACAAATGACTAATGGTGATGATGTTCGCAATTCGCGGTTGCGAGGTTCCATTTACCCGGGACTCCAGGAGGAATGGAACTTTGGCGCAAAACGCACACAAAACATTGTGCAAAGTCCATAATTCATTGCTTGTTCTGTCCGCCAGCGAGAGCAGGCAGCGAGAAGCGAGACGCTTGAATCTGTGTTTCGCTCAAAACGGTTGACAGTAGCAGTCTGCATAGCAGCAAACTACACAGAAGACACCTTCCTCATCATCATCATCATCATCGTCGTCGTAGTCGTCGTCTGGAAAGACGCTTCACCGGACAATCCCTGGGTGTAGACTGGGGTGGAAAAAAACGCAACCGGAACCGGAAACCGGCACCGATGATTGCGACACATTCATCTGGACCACATTTGGGGGTGCGAGTTTCTCCTCCGCACTTGGGACAGCTGTGGGTGCTACGGCTCCCGCGGGAACTGATTTTCGTTCTCGTTAGCAATCATATTCATCTGGGAAGGTGGAAGTTTTTCCATGTTTCGTCTCCACGGTCCACGTTGAATATGAAAAGGTGGAAAATGTCTTTTTTCCTGTGATTTCTGAGGAGTGATGGAAGAAGTGGAAGGTGCAACACATTTAAGACTAAATTAGTTGATTTTGGTTCTTGTATGCTTCGCTTTCTACCTTCCAGACTGAGGGTGAGAAGAAAGCAAATCAACGGCAAACATTTGCCTCTAATAAATGTACAAATTGTGTGGCACCGTTCTTTGCCCTGTGAACACAACCTGCAACATGTCTGGACTCCAGTGTGGAGTTCAACTTTTGCAGTTCCAGCTGAATCCTGGCAATGTCAACACTTAAGAAGAACATTCAATTAGCCGCGCTGACCTGCGGGACAAAGCAGAATTAGGGCATTCTCATTAGACATACACACAAAAAAAAAACAGAAGGAAAATAAACTTTTCCTTTCGACCTATCCTCCAAAAAAAAGAAATGGCGACTCCGTGTGACACATTCCACACAATGTGATTATTAATTAAACGGAAGACGGCCCCACACAAACACTCTCGACCACGCCGCCACTGAACAACGCACATTAATGAGCGGAAGTGAAGCCCCTGGCTCTGATAAGACTGTGCGCGGAGGGTGTGCATTCTCGGGCGTAATCAAGCAGCTGGACACAACAACAACAACAAACGTTGGCCGTTGAAGGTCACAAGCATGATGAAGTCCAGCCCAGGGGTCACCATCGGTAATTAACGAAGCTGTAAGACAACGTATTTTACTTTCCAACGCTCTCGGAACGCCCTCCGGCGGTGCACACCCCAAAAAATAGGACCAAACAAAAACAAAAAATGCCCCACAGGGAGTGTGAGATGAAAGCCAAATTAGTGGTTCTATGTTCATTTTATGTTGCGCTTGTGTTTTTCACTCTTCCCAACGCCGCTTTCCCCCAGCCTGCGCTAGACTGACCAGTTAAATAATTACCTAAATGGCAAATGTTCTACATGAGCGCTCACGGGGGAACCCTCGTTTCGCCCGTGCTTGTCGGATGAGCATCGTACAGTTCCCCTCAAAATGTTCTGTTGCTGGTGGACTGAATGAAACGATGAGCGATTCAATATGCAAAACAGTAATCAACGCGTGCAGCTTGGCTTTTTTCACAACAACCTTTTCATAGCGCGCGCCCATCGGTGTGTACAAGAAATTCAATTCCCGTAATGTACCGAAATCCCTTGAATTGGACGAGATGAATGAGCGTCAAGAGCTGAGATTTGGTGGTGCTGATTGTGCTACATTCAGCTGTGCTTTGCTGTATGCTACTCGACTAGAATAAGATGTAAGATCTATTCACCTTTGTTTTGCCTATCATATAACCATCAATGGAATGTCTGATGTCAAATTTTTGGAGAAACTTATTGGATTTTGGGTGTTTAATGTATTGAAACGCACCAAAACATCCACCATCAGTGCTTATCTAGCATTCTACGCGGCACAGGCCACAGGGAAATGATCCACCGAAATCTGTAGCCGACAATGTTCCATTAACGGACAAAGATCAAGATTTGGTCATCTTGAAGCACGGCAACGAAAGGATCAGAAGCCTCAAAGTCCTAGTCCAAAATTGGATGATTCTAGCTGGGAGTTCTCGTTGCACAGGGAGAGTGGGATTGGTGCGCCATATCTTCCTTTGGGTGAAGGTAATCCTATCCTATTCAAACAGCAAAGGAGGCAAGAGATGAGTTTGGCCGGGAACATATTTAGTTTTGCTGAAATCCTCGGCTATGCCTTTTGCTGTAACGCCCTAATGCGGGTTTTGCTTTCTTTTATTCCCGGTCACTCTGTAGAATGAACGGGATTTTGGTCAGTGCGCTTTCTCGCACACAGTCTGAAGATGACAGGGAAGAACCAATGGGAAAAAGGGGCAAGAACGTGCAAAGGTAAAACCCATGGTCCGGCCGGACTGCATGAAAGGACTTCTTAAGGTCAGTTAACCATGAATGAAAGCGAAATTCTTATCATTCTCATTTAGCTTCCCGCAGCTCTCCCCCTAGTGAGGGGATTATGGGCAGTGATTCTTTCTCTCTCTGGACCGTTTATACGTTTTGTGGCAGTAATCGGGAATGGCATCTTTGAAGCTCATACCGCACTAACACACACTGACGCACGGGCCTGTGTCTGTGTCTTTCGGTTACCGCCCGTGAGTGTCCTATCTGGTCTGTACGCTCTGGCGAGCTTCACTATCACTAGCACGCAAGTAAACCCAACGGCTCGTTCTGTCACTTTTGCCTGCTTCGTCTGCTAGGTTATGAGACATCATTTCACGTATGCCCGTTACCATGGACGTTATTACCTTAGTAATACCGCATCCAGGAGACGGAGCATAGCTTAGATAAAGGCATTCACTTGCACATGTGGTTGGTCCTTACCGGCTGGCCACACGCACACAATACACTAAGCCCAAAGTTCTGACCTTTCACTGCTCCAGAAAGTGCTCTGGTGAATATTGATAACGGTGTTCGATCGAAAATGGTGGTACCAGTGATAAGACGACGAAGAATTAAGTACAAATTGGGCATAAAAATGGGGAAAGTGAATCGATTTTCCCGCCTCGTGTATGGTTGTCCTGGTGAGAAAGTCCCTGAGTCCTGGGAGATGATGGGATTTATCAGGGCGCACCAATGCGCCACCAGCTGCGAGCGTAATTAAGCAACATTACCGCGTTTTCCTGCTTCTGGAAGAGCCTATTCATGTCTAAATATGGACCAATTTTGGTGGAAGACTCGTATGCACAATTTGGCGTTCAGCAGCACGAAATAATGATGTGTGATAGCCTCTGCCTGCTCTGCCCGTAAGGGGAAGCAATAAAACCCCCAACCTTTAAGGGTGTTTAGAAATAAATCAAATATAAAATTGGTTCGAACAGCACAATGTGCGGGCACGTGGATGTTTCATTCTTCACTTTCCCTCGACCTGCTGGGACGCTTCGAATCCGGCCGAATGAATCCTTTTTTCCAAGAAATATTTGAGATGAAAATCCCAAACCGCCAGCGAAGCAATTTGATTGGAAACTGACGGTTACGGGGCAATGAGATGGGGACTTCCGATCGCGTTAGGAAGGATTTGCAAAAGGCTTTGGATACGGCAGTTCATGCGTGCTGTTCGTTGTAAGCTGACCCGGCTAGGGTGGCCCCTGGAGAGAGAGAGAGAGGGCGCGCGCGCTCGTTATGGATGAGAGGATGTCCGACAAGCCCGAACCATGGGAATTTCGGGTAGGGTCGGAAGTACTTAACCCGGACATTCGAAACAAAATCAAGCGTGAGAGGAAGGGGAAGGGGGGTGGGGATCTTATCAAAACGTCTCAATTCTGAAACACCGACAAGGCCGACGAATGAAGAATTCACCGAAAAGTCCATCCATTCCAGCGGGGTGGAATGTTGGGTGGGAAAAGCAGTAAAATTTAATATGCTCACTGACCGTTAAGCATCAGCTGAGGGTGTCTACTTTGCCCTTTTGCTGTCTCCACGCACAACAGTTCCCGTGAAACGTCAACCAACGTCAATGGGGAGGATTTACATGCAAACGTGCGAATAATTTACACCTTTACACAGCAACACTCGGCTGGCACATTAAAGCTGCGAAACGTTTTCGAGTGGCGCTTTGTGTCAGTTGTGGTGTGTGTAACTGAAAGTGGTAAAACCACAACAATAAGACCGTACGTGTAGCAGTTCGTAACGAAACAGAAATTTTGAAGTACTCCTGAGGTACTGTAACCCTTCAATGCAAGTAATGTGTGTGTGTGTATATTCGAGAATCGATATCGTACAGGTGCATCTGTCTATGATGGACGAACAGCAGGAAAGTTGGTTGAACCTTTCAGCTGCAGACTGAAACCTCGTTCGGAGCTGGATGTTTGCTTAGGTAACAGGACCTTGCAAAATCCTAGCGAAACCTTAGCAATGTGGAGCAAGCAAGACACACACATGCCTGTGGACGTAGTGAAAAAGTGCAACAATTTAAAGTTGAAAATCACTCAACGGTTGCACATTAAATCAAATCCATCTTTAAAGACCTTTGTTTGGAATTCGCTAAAAAGCCCAAAAACAACCAGATTTGTCCAACGGTTTGTCCCCTCAAAAATTGAAACCAACAATGGCGGCTTCAATGAAACAACTCCATCAACCTCGCTCCTCCGACCGTTCGCCCGGACGCAAATACACAAACATAATCGAATTTGTACCACATTATCGAATCATGTGTTCCCGGCGTAGCGCGACGCTGCTGAATTCCACCGTACGACGTGAAGCATTCCATCGTTCCTGGCACTGGCACAGCCGCACTGACCCGAGCCGCACTGACCCGAAATGGGGCTTTATTGAATTAACTGTGGCCGCCAGCCACAGCCAGTTCGGGTGACACATACACACGCACGCATACCGTGCGACCAACCGACAAAACCCGCTAAACACTAATGGCGGCATTCGGCCTAGTCTCGGTCCCGGTGCCAGACGGTGTCGATGGACCCACCAACTACGAGGTTGACAGATGCAATCAAAATGTTTGACGGATGGGTTTTTGTGTGTAATGGAGTCGTGGTGTGGACCATCATGATGAGTGTGATGTTATCATTCAAACCCCCGCATAGAGTACCTTGCTAATGTCCTAATGTACAGCAGTGGTGCTATACGTTTCCTATTTCCCAGAATGAAAGCCATGGTGCTTACCTGTAAAGAGACAAAAAACGGACGATATGATTAGTGGTAAGCTCAGCAGTACGAAAGTAAGACACAAAAACGCGTAAGTTACACCCAACGAGATAGTTTACAGCGGTGTTTAGGTTTGCCTCCCTGCAAATGAAGTGCTTGCTGGACGTTTTTTGTGTTGTTTACGGGCCGTTTGTCGGGAGCACAAAAAGCTCCACCACCGATCTCTAATTAAGCTGTTCCGAAAGCAACTATCACCTCCCGCCGTAAACGGTCGGGTATCATCGATCGGCAGCAAAGATAATCTTACGCCCAACGGGCGTTCGGTGTGTCCGGAGGTAATAACATTAGAACGCTAATGACTTTTCGGACGAAAACTGTAAAGATTGAAATCCATTAAGCGGCAGCGCTGTGAGTTCCTTATCGGGTGTTGCGAGGGACAAAGACAAAGCAAAACACAGCAAAAAACGCGCCCCGCGCACAGACAACGAAAAATCGCACAGCACGGCAGGAAAGCAATCTGTCAAAGTGTTCCACTTCGGTGGAAAAGCTGTACGACCCTTTGCGTACGTACGAAACCAAAACCCTGCTGTATATAGCAGAACGCTCCCAACAGTGCTCTCACGTTTAGGAGCAGTGCCTCTCGCTTTGAAAATCTCGTAAAAATCTCACTTTGTTATTCAAACGCACCAACGCGGAAGACGGATGGAGCACTACGACTGTCCTCTGTGAAGCGTTTGAGAAATGTGCGACACACAGGCACTCAGGCAACTTCAAAACTGCGCGTTACATAACCTCGCTTTTGAAAAGCGTTACTACTAACCATCAACGTCAAAACAAGAGCGCCAACAAGAGTGCTGGCTGTGTGTTTGTGTGTGTGTGTGCACGACCCATCATATATCAAAATGTTCGCGACCATCATCACCACCACCGCCACCATCGAGAACACCACAACGGAGAACTTGGCGGTCTTGTTTGGAGCACTTGAACTGTTTGGTAAAAGGTTTTATTTGCTTTCGAGCGGCCACACTGTGTTGTTGGGGAGGTTTTGGTTTACGTCGGGTCTGCGTCCACGTGACCATCGAGCGGTGAGAGTGTAGGGCGAGGAAATGAGAGGTTATGTTCTTAGAAAAACGCTTAAAATTAATCTACAATCTTAATTGCTGTTAGCTGAAGCGAACAAAGACCGCGTGAGTGGGGATGGAGAAATTAAGGTGACGAACTGTATGTAAAAACTAGGGCAAGCACGGGGAAATTCGAGCTTTCTGGGTGAACACGTGTTCTTTGTTGTTCTTTGCTCAAGAATCCAATGGTTGGGTGTAAACGAATTTTGAAACATGATACTAGGCATTTCACGAGGAAGTAATTGGACGCCCTCTTAGCTTTAAAAACACAGTGGAATAATGCTTACACTTCCAAAGAGCACAGCATTTTCAATTTGGTCCACTTCTGAGAATTTTCACGATTGAATGGTTTTCTGCAAAAACGAAGCACTCGCCCTCACACCCTTAACCTTCCACCTTACAACACCTAAACCACTCGCTCTCTTAGCGTGCAAGCATAACCTCATTAATCAACATGCTGTACCGCCTGTATGCGCTCTGTCCATGCTGTCCATCCCCGGAAAGACCCAAACTCGGTTGTGGTTAAAAACCGATGCACATTGTGGAAACCCATCACCGCACATATGGCGTGAAATATGTGCTCAGATGCTGTGAATGTGTGTGTCTGTGTGTGTGTGTGTGTCTCAAATCTCACAACACAACTTCACAGCCAGTCCGGGCGAGAGCTGGAAAGAGCTGAGGTCAAAGTCATAAACAAATGGTCGTTTAATTGCCTATCTGCTTGTTTATGGCCAACGGAATGGTGATCCGGCATCGGGAATGTGCGGCAAAACGGGGTAAGTGGCATCATTTTTCGCGCTTTTTTCCCCATCCTCAGGGCGGTCAGCCCGAAACGGCGAGCGTTGGAATTATATTTTGGACTTTTAGGGATCGTTTTTTGCTGTGCAGGTTTCCTTCTTAATCCACCTGAGATAATGGGAAGCGTTTCTGGAGCACCACACCGCCTGGTTGGCTCTAGACAGCGAAGGAATGCACAAGTTTGTCGCTTGACAAACGAGTGAGACATCCATAAAACTGTCACAACAGTGCAAGAATGGTGAGAATAGAGGAAGGAAAAGAGAATAAAGCTTTTTTTGTGCGCACTCCGTTTCCTGATGCTGCCAGTGTGCTTGCTCAGAATATATAAGAATACGCCATTAGCGAATCGCTGGGACGTTTTTTTGTGCCTGTGTATGTTTGCCAAGCGCTTAATTTCTAATTAATGACACTTTTCGGTTTCGCGAGATTCCACAAGATATTGTCTTGACTTTACACGGTATACGTTAATATTAATTTCCGAATCGTCTGATCAGTGCATGTGTGTGTTCTTGAGGTTCTTAAGCACCAATGAGCAGATCTCTTTCTTACAAAACTTCCTGCTTTGGTAAAGACCTTAATCCTGTGTCTGAAGAGAAGAGTTCTTCTTTAAAACATTTCGGAATATCCCAACCTGCACACCCTGAAAGTGGAGGGGGAAAAACGGCATAACAACGCAAGGCAACGAATCAACCTGTGACTGTTGCCACATAAAAATTAAACGCCACAAACAGACAGACCGGAGAGGTCTATTAAAATGCAAAGTGTTTCATGGGGTTCGTTAGAGAGGTGTTACCACGTCGTATGCCAACGGGGTGATGTCCATCAAACGGGCTCGTTTGATGGTGACACACAGAGACCACAGTGAGGCGAAGAGTAGGGAAGCAGACGTAAAAAAACGTGACATCAAGTCTCCCACCAAGCGGTGGTGAGCATTTCGTGTGCGAAGGAGTGCGGCAGGAGGACACCAGAATACAGAAAATGGTTTAATTAATGAAGACACAGCGTCGTTGCATCGTTAGAGGTGAATGAGTGTGTATGTATAAACCTTTTTTTTTCTCTCTTCGTTACCTTCGTCGGTTCGTTACTTTCTCATCACATAAATCTCGGTAAAGCACACGAAACACGGGGGAGGGGGGGGGGGGGAAGCTTTTTCGGAAGGAGGTATATCACACATCAGCGCATAAAAAAATCAACCCTCCCTGCGACCACCGTGGGTGCTCGAATGCGGCACATTCCATCGTGGTGTGTCCCTCATCGGTCCGAACGACCGAAACGACCACAAAAGACGACGAGCTCGGATACTTCTTCGAAGCTGAACATATGAGCCGAAAGTGAAGGAAAATCATCGCTACGCTGCCACGGCACAGAGCCTCAAAATGTTGGGAAAAATGATTCCGAAAAGCTTTGAATGAACGAAAAACAGAAAAACAAGTCCCCGTGAACTCCGTGAAGGAGGAAGCTGTCGATGACGTGAGTGGCATAAATTTGTAGGTCCTTCGTCTTTCGTTCGGGTAGGATAATTTGGTTCGCTTGAAATTCGTGGCCCAATTATTCCGCATTTTCCTGCCCCACTGGAAACTTCAAACCAAACGCACACACACACCCAATGACACTGTTTTTTGCGTAGTTTGACCAAACGCTTCATTCGCACGCTGGCAAAACGCTAAATTGATCTGACCTCGCGCATGAGTAACGCCAGGAACGTGAGCTCACAACCGCGGGCTAGATTTACGGTAGCGAATGCAGCGAAAAAACGGACCAAAGTATAGTCTTGTGCTTTGGCGGGAAGGCAAAAAAAAAACTCACAAAAATATCCTGTCCAGCACTCGGCTCGGGTCGTGTGGTACGCATAAACGCTTCCAAATAATTAGCCTGTAATGGTATTTGCAGTGGCATTCACGAGCTAAGCCCGAATGGAAAGCACGACGCTCTATTGGTTCTGTTTTCACATAGGCGTTTTTTGCGGTGTGGTTGCAAGAGGCCTCAAACAAGCTCACCGGCGTGGAAAGCTTTATGCAAATCGTGAGTAGAGTGTTTTCCTTTTTTTGCGTCTCGGTACTGTTTGACGCACTCGACCGAACATTGGGGGAAATTATATAAGAAGCTCTCAGGAGGGGGAACGCTGTACTTGAACTCAACGGCAAACAGAGCACCACACATCCTTCACATTGGAGCAGAACTTTATGAACAGCATTGGGTAGCTGCATATGCTGCAAACATTCCATTCGACAAGTGAAGATCTATCGTAAGCACTTTTTGAAGAAGCTGTTTGATGAATGAATGCATAAATTTGATAGCATGGCGTGCCCTTCCGTATGCAGCGCTCAAACACACTGTGCACTTTTCGGACGTAATTCTCCACTCTCTGTACACACACTGACACTGACCAACCCCAAAAACATGGTCAAAGGGATGTTTGCTTAGCGTCCCCTCCCCGTCCGATGTTGGTTCTTCCTTCCAACCATCTTGCGCATCGATTTCTGCTGGCCGATGGCAGCGGTGGAGGGAAGACTTTCATGTTTCTAATGGAAGATAAACATTGCCTGCATGTGCGGTCAGAGGGTGGGACTGGTGGGGATCACTTCAAAATTTAATGAAATTAATAGTCTTCCGACTAGAAGCAGCAGCAGCAGCAACCGAGAGAAAATGAATTAATTTTCCGCCTGCATGCTTGGTTTGCCTTAATTTAACCTTCGAAAACTGTCTGTCTGTGTGGAGCTCCATCTTTAGACCGTCCGATGTCGGTTCAATCAGGTCCTCGTGAGCTGTTGGGCGAGGATTTTGCACTGAGTTAATGGCAATTATTTTTACTCCACACGTGGGCAACCGGCTATGGAAAATCATTCCCCAGAAATTCATCCGCCACTGCAACGTGAGTGTGTTCCGGGATGTATACAGTGTCCTCGGCCGCGTTTCTAGCCCAGTTACTACTGACGAAAAGCCGGCCAACCATTCGGAAAGGGTGTGAAATCACACCGAGCAAGCCCCTCTTCACGCAGGGTTTCGTCAGCAGCACGCGTGTCACTAGATCAAAGAGCTTCACTTCGGCGAGCCTTGCGGTAGTGCGCGTGTTACAGAACGTCAGGCTTCCAACCACCCGTCCCCTGGTTGACACACAGTTGCTCATCATGTGCGTTACCATGTAGCCCAGCGTTGCCTGACGCGTTGTTTGCACGCAGCGGGAGTCACTGGAGCAAATTGCGAACATCGCGCCCGCGCGCGGATGACGCAGGATATACGGTTACCCCAGGTGAATCATGTTACAACACCGATCTGATCCGAGAATGAGAGAGAGAGAGCGCGCGTGGTAACTGTAGCCTTCTCGCGTTGTCGTCTTTTTTGTGCTTGTGAGGGTTTGGGTTGCCACTTACTCAACCCACACGCCGTATGGACCGTGTGTTTGCGTGTGAGTGGAAATGCACAGCACGATGGGAAACCCTTTTTTTCGTGAAAATCAACTCAGAACTGGGGGAGAGAAAAAAAAAGCCCCATCTGGAGGTGTTTTAGAAACAAACCCGTCATGCCAGCCAACGTTCTCTGTGTCGCTGGAAGGTGTACTAGAGTGTTGCACCACACAGCTTGAAACTAGGACAGACGCGCCCCGCGTTGGATGGACAGGCAGAGTGACACAAACCCAAGCACAAAAGAATCTCACTTCCAGACCAGGACCCGTCTGTTGTGTTCTGAGTATGTGTCTGTTGTGAGTGTGGGTTCAAAAATTGTACAGCTAAAATAAGCACACATGTGCAACAATACAAAAATACAAAACAAAACATGTAACGAGTACTCTCGGCAGCAAGGATACTTTCTCTCCAAGGCTCCAAAAGTTCAACGCCATTAACGACAAACACAACGTTGCATGCACTGGACGGATGGCGGCACTGCGTGGAACGTCCTACATACTGCGACTGACTGCGTTTGCCTGCCTGCTTGACTGACTGACTGACTGACTGACTAACTGTCTGCCGTTCTGTTGAGTGTGAGAGTGAGTTAACTTCCGAGCACGCCACGGCACGACAACGGTGCAGTACCTGCAGCATGAATCCACCTCAAACTCCAAGCAAGTCCAGGGGTTTCGTTTTTCACCTTTCACACCTGGTAACGCGAAACCAGAACCAGCTTGCATCATCCGACATGGTTCCTCTCTCTCTCTCTCTTACCCCGTTTTGTCCCATATCCTCTTTGCGCTTTAACGTAATCGAATTTCGTGCGATAGCACGCCACGGCGAGGTGAAGTCAGCCTGAAGTCATCATGGCGACGATGCATGGCGCTTCTTGATCAAAGTGCATGCCGTGTTCCGGGTCTTTTTTTGGTTTTGAGCGCGACTCCCCTTTAATCAGCACTCCGGAAATGTCTCACCAGGCGCCCGTAAAAGCATTGAACCACATGAAAGCGCATCTTCGCTGGCAAACCATCAAACCCAAATCCATTCCTGCAGCTTTTGGCTGCTGCTCGAACAGGCTTGCACAGGCTCCGGTCACGTGCGGTAAGGTGTTCATTAAAAGCCGGACGCAACCCCAAAAGCTGCAACGCCCAGGTGGTTAAGACTTCAAAGCTTGCCGAATGGTTGGGATCCGTGTGTTTCGTGTTTTTGGGTCCATTGGAGCGGTGTGGTAGTGGGAAAGAATTTTGGCCTGCTAGTTCAGAAGCATGCACATGGGGTGGATGTCATCAGTCGACCCGAGCCGATCATCCAGCTTGAGCGCTTTAAATGCTGTGTTAAATCTAATCTCTGTGTCCCTGTAATTGGCACCAACGGTTCGTTCTCAGAATGTTGACGCAAATTTGCTACCTTTTCAGTCTGCCTAGACATTTTCTCACCAAAGGAATGGGCGCCTACCTAAGGTCTCGAACGCAAATTAGGCAACGGGGCACACAGTGGCCATCTTTGAACAACACTCCCGAGTCTACAGAGGTGTGCAGGAAGCTCCTAGAATCTGCTGAGTGATGCCTTTAATCATTCAGCAATCCTTTGCACCAGTAATCATCTAATTGCACTCATGTGTTGGGAGGGAACGGGGGGAAAAAGCAGCATACAGAATGCAAACACTCTTCCTTAATTCCCAAGCCCGGGCCGGACTTCAGGGTTGGGAAATTGCACTGCAACAGCGTTAAGTACCGTTGCAACTTAACTGACACAACTGTCAGTGAGGCCCCGACGTTGCAGTAGTCACCGTACTTTTCTCGGGTACCGTACCGCAAAAGACGAGCCACACAGCGGTACACAGCTTGTAAAGGGTCAAGAAAGGACCTGCCGTCCACACGTGTGTCCAACCGTTGGCCATTGACCGTCAATCCGGGAAGAGGTAGAGGTCTGGGTAAGGTCGGGTCGGCTTAGTCGGCTTGTGCAAAACCTCAAGCTCTCTCACCACCCGGTAGCTAGGGTACGAAGTGTGCTCCACCGTACGGGCCCCCCTCCTGTCAGGGACTATAAATTAACGCAAATTGCTTTTCAACCCCACCATAACCCAACCCAAGTACACTGCATTGCCGATGGATGTGTGAGCGTGTTTATGTGTGTGTGAGTGTGTGTTAAGCCCCAAGAGAGCAGTGCTTTCGATGCTGGTCCCGAAATTGCGCTGAATGGGACGAAAATCCCCACAGTTCCGCGGACGTTGCAAACATTTGCGCCCGAGCGCCACTTCAAGTCTTTAATTTAATTTAATCTAATTGATAGTATGCACGCACGCACTCAATGTATGTGCGTGTGGACACATACACACACACACACATAAAGCCGGGTTGGAGCAACCGCACCGAGTCGGAGTGCTAAGCCCCCCGTTCGGAGGCTTCGAGTGACGGTAATTGTTCCGATAATTTGATGGACATGTGAATGCAATATCGTTAATTTACATTCTGCGGTTGACCAAAAAGCTGCTGGGAGGAACGGTCTGGTGTGGGAGCAAGCTGGGGACGCATATTGGTTAAAGAAGAGGAAAAAAAACGAGTTGCCTGGTTACTTGAATGCGTGTCCCCTTCCAACAAGGGAGTTGACGGATCTGTCCGCACGGTTCAGGATTCGTCTGTCAAACGGAGGGTTTTGAGGTTTATGTTCTCGTTTTTTTTCAATCTCTCTTACTCTCTTTTTCTGTTTTTTTTTATTAAACTCTTCTCATGGCGGACAGGGGCACCAACCACCACAGACCACAAACATCCCATTAGCCCGGGCCGGGAGGGCACTGGGATCTCGCAGAAGGCACGCTCTGTCCTGATGTGATGTCGTTTGCTGCACACCGAAATCTCTCGGTCGATTACGAGTTGTCAATGACGGTCGGACGGAGTCCTCCCACCCGGGAGGGGAATTCAAGCTCCTGAAGGCAGCACATCAAAAATAGATAGTCACAAACGATGTCAAACGAAAAACCAACGAGCAATTATGGGAGTAAATTAAACTTGCTCCTCACACTGTGCCTCGGAGTGAGGCAGACGATGGCAAGGGCTCATGCTGGATGAGCTTTGCTGATATGGCAGCAACAAAGTATACGTTGCTGAAGCTGTGCTGTTGTTGAAGTCATTACTCCTACGTTTCCCCTAGAAGGCATCCTCTTTTTCCAATAAATCCGAAGATAAGACACAATAATTCCTCTCCCGGGAGCCAAAAGCCCTTTGCTAAATGGTGCTACACTGTACCCCAAAAGAAACGAACCCAAGGAACATCCAAGGCATTTTATTAGCCCCAACACTAAGGCAACAAAGCAGGGCAAAAATTGGCAATCATTCGTGAAGAAGTGCTTTAGTTTAAAAGGAATTAATAATGAATCTATAATGCCTTATCGTCTCCAGGAGCTTTCCATTGGTGCGTACATAACATGGACCCGATTCGGAACCGACGGTAAAGGATAAGTTCCAATCGAATGAAACTGTTTATTTTTTGCTATTATATCGAAAAAGCAAGATTTAAAAGAGATTTCCTGTAAGCATCTGGTTTTATCGTATCGACCGGACGTTGTTTATGTCTATCTTTGAACTAAATCATTGAACAGCCTTTCGGAGATAGGATCGAGCAGCACTTAGCTTTCATTAGGTAGGCACATCATCGGTTCAATCGGAATTGGCCAGTTCGTCAATATTGGGCCCACGCTCGGAGCGATCCTGAAAGCACGAAGCGCACGGGAACGTGATCAACCTCGTCAATAATTAAGGTTAGTTTTTCGGGCCGTTCTACAGAATGCACCGGACCCGTTTCGTGGAAAGTTGTCCGAGTGGAAAAATCCTACCAATTTCTCTCCATTCTGCGGAAGAGCAGCAACAAAATCACAATAAAGTTGAGTTTGTCCTTTCTTTTTTGTAGTTGGAATTTGAGCAACGCGGCCAGGAAGGAAAGCATTTTTGCCTAATGTCCATCATAGCTACAGATTTTGCATTTGATGTACCAAGATAGTTTTCCCGTGAAAATTGACGTAACTTGCGAATGATGTGTTGCGTTTCGCTTTTTTACACACTAAAGAAAACAAGCTTCTGGTTCTGAAAACGATTGCAATCTCTCTCCTAGGCATACGGCCTACACACGAATCCATTTATCAATTAGTGTTTACTTAACCGATTGAGTGGGTATTGAGGAACACACAAAAAAGAGTCGTTCGCTCGAAGCCTGTATAGATCAAACTCTGCAGCTACAAATGAATATGTGTCTGAAGTCTGGTGCCTGATGCTAACAGATCGCATGAATCAATCGTTCATCTGTTACGAACCGTACTACAGAGTTTCGCCGGAAGTTGGAATCCACCAGCGGGTAGACGACTTTACACAAATGCACACACACACACACACACAGTATCGACGGAATGGGTATGAAATAAACAACAACGAGTGCCTAACACACCAAACGCCATACACGCTCTGGTACAACCACCGTAGCGGGTGACCTACAGAGTTTTTCGACAGAGGCAAAGTGTTTCAAAGAACGGCAACCGAAACTACATCCAGCACACACACACACACAACCAAGCTCGTCCTGAAACTCATAAAGGCAATTTGTTTTTTTCCCCACGAGTGCACACACTAACGAAGCAGTGTTCGGCAACCGCCTGGCCTGGCCTGGCATCAGCAGCAGCAAAGGAGGACCCATGGAAGGTCGGAGGGGCAATGCAAACTTTAAAATGCACTCCTGTCTATCTTGCTGGTTGGTGCACCCTCAAGGCTCGATTTTTCGAACATTGAAGCAAAAAAACAGTCGCTGCTGCTGTGAGGGGGAAAATTCTCTACCGACCTTTCCGACTCGAGCTGCAAGTGATGTGCACATATTTTCTCAATTTAAAACAACAACCATCTCTAGACAGATGCACCGTGTAAAGTGAAGAGTGTCGGAAATTTATGTTTTTGGGGTAATTTCGGTTGCCAAAGGGAGAACGAGAGGGAGTGATGTGATGCCCATACGCACTCGGTGTGTTTGGTTGGTGCATGTGGGTCCTGTCCTCTGTTACCGTCGAGTGCTTGTGCCAGCCCACTTGTCGTCAGCGTCGACGTTGCATCGCACTTTGTTTGGATTTGTTTAATTTTTCTTCTTACACGCTCCCGCTTCCCGCGTGTGCGGGCAAACGCAAATAAACAAATAATTCCCTTGCATCTTGTGTGTGTGTGTGTTTACGCGATAACGATGCGCGCGGTACAGCGAAGCGCGAGCCCAAACAGAACAGTTGGATCAAGTTTGTCGTTCGTCTCCCGATATCCTTGGTACGATGTTGCTTAACGGACAGCGGAAAGGGAGTGTGGGAGAAGGCCCCGAAACGCCAGTCGCGTTACGGATATTTACATATACATATGTTCATGTAACTGTCACGGTGCATGCTGCTACTGCCGTCGTTTTGCTGCGGTTTGTCTGCAGTCTCGTGAGAATTGAACCGAAAGCAAATTCTGGGGAAAAGCCTCGCCTGCATTCCCACCCATTCACAAGCCCTGAAACATCTTGATGATGCGAAAGCGCCACTTGGCACGTACGGCTTGAAGCCACAAAATTTACAATTATTTAATCAATAGACGAGATAAACATCAACTTACGGCTCGTGCCTCTAACCGCTCCGTCCGAGGACTCCCTGGGAGCAGTTCGGAGCAGTGTGAAGATGCGTCCAAGTGCATCCTGGCTGTAGGTCGTGTTTTGCTGAATGGAGTTTGCGGATTACGCTTTTGCATAAACATAGGCTTCGAGGAGAGGGCAGGACCTACCATCGTCCATCCCAGGCTCGGAGATTCCCGGACCATGTTATCACATTGAATGGCAATTCCTGAGCGCATCGGAATACAAAACACCCATGCATCGACCAGCCGTGTATCGGAGGCTGAAAACTGAATCGATACAGAATCGAAGACGACCCGTACACGATCTCCCCCTCTCCCACCGCTGTCAATTTCTGAAGGTGTCTGTTTTACATAAAATATATCTAATTGCATTAATGAATGATCTTTATCTTTATCTCGGGCAGCTTCTTGTCCAATCGTGGGAGCAATTGGGAAGAACCGTCGACTGACTAAGGACATGCTCCTAGAGGAACAGGACAGGGAAATCAAATGATCAACCATCACCCCAGGACCAGCAACGAGCGGGTTGCGGCGGCTTCAGGCCGG
Source organism: Anopheles coluzzii (assembly GCF_943734685.1). Lineage (NCBI taxonomy): Eukaryota > Metazoa > Arthropoda > Insecta > Diptera > Culicidae > Anopheles > Anopheles coluzzii. The sequence continues at coordinate 69,223,456 of NC_064671.1, read as the reverse complement.
AACGGATTTGCCGATAAAATTTATGCACATCGTGTCGTACACAACTTCTGCTACATGCAAAATCGCACCCAGGGAAACTCGGGAAGACACTCGGACGCGTCCCGGAGTATGGAGGGATGGTTGACGATGCAGGACATTGTTACAACGCCCTGCAAAATCCTCAACACGTCAACCAGAGGGCTTACTGGTCCCGCTTTTCCCACGAGGAAAGTGGTCCTTCGTTTTGCGGCGGTGGATTAGTGTGTGGTGTGTCGTAGCAACAACGAGCACCCCACACGCATCGAACATTACTGGACCACATCTTCGATGCCCTCACCTTCATTACACTGAGCAAAGACCAGTGCCGAAGCAACCAACAGTCTCGTTGGGGGGAGACCGTTGTGTCTTTACCTTCGCCTACCACCTAAGGAAAGGTTTTTGTAAGCATCAATGGAACAAGTTTTCCAACCGAACGCATACGACCAAGAACGTAAGGTCCGTATCGACGAAAATCCCTTGCATTACGTCGTTCGCTTGTTTGGTGAAGCACACACAGCGCCAGAGTGGCAGGAGCATATAAATACCGCTTGGTACGTTCGTCGACTAGACTCCCTTCTGTTTCCTATTGTGGTGACGTGTACGTGCAGCACAACCATGTGTGTGTGTGTGTGTGATTTGTACCAGCAGCAACTACCAACTCGGTTGACACAACACAACGCCCAAGACGACGACCAGAATGGCAATATTGGTAGCATTCGTTGTGCCAAAGACCTAGCTCACCCGCAGGTGCCCAGGTTGAGCCTCCGTTGCGCTTATTGCGCACACATTCAACCAGTGAACCGAATTGCCGGAATGTCTCTGCGAACCTATGCAGCAGAGCGACGCGTACGTATTTGACGGTCCATTACGATGCACCATTCTTACACTCGTGGGAGGGGGAGTTCCCTGTTGGATGCGGGATGCAAAAAATATGCAAAACTGTCTTCACATCCCCTCTTCCCAAAGATGGGGTAACCATCATCAGGGTTCCTTACCGAACCCAGCGACAAGACAGTTGAAGACGGTAGAGAGCGCACCAAAAGCGGTAAGATGTGTTTGTGCTGTGTTTCATCCTCGACAGCCAATGTCCCATTCTTCCCGAACGGACCCCTGCCCTGGGAATAATGATGATGCGGGCCTCCCCCCGATTTCTGCAAAAAGGCATCCATGCTGTTGGTATGTTGTTGTGCTTACTGGATGTTTCACCATCCCTCCCTCTCACAGCGCTCACAAGAGCTTCTGGGAGCTTTCTTTGCCGAGCGAATAAAGCATGATCGCTCGGCCAAAGTGGCCAATCGTTTGATGTAAAACGCTCCCGGTAACAAGCGTATGATGGCCGGGAGACAACGGCAGCTCAAAATCGCCTCTTGACTTCTTCGGCTTTTGGATGAGAGGAAGGGCTTAAAGTCCTTCGAATCGGTACCTTTTACAGCGGAACTGGTAGCCAGTTCTCAAACACACATGCCGCTGCTACTTTGACAATCAGCGAACCCCGGGTGATCCACTGGGGGAGAGGACGAAAGCCGGACCAAAAAGAATCGCGCAAGAGTGCACGTTTCAAGCGGCTTGTTTACGAGCGTATCTCCTCCCGTATTTTCCCAAGATGCTGCCACCGTCAAGTGCCAAAGAATGGCAATTTGTTTTCGTACGCTCTGTACGCTCAGTACGAGTGATTTCCTTTCGACAAATCAACCGATTCTGGTTGCATAATGCACCCATGGTGCTGACAAAAACCGGGAAAGCGCATTCCCGGTGGTTTGAAGGCACTATTAGCGAATGCGGGGATAGTTTATGGCGTTCTCGTGAAATGTTTTCCAAGCAGTTGTTGTTGAAGTTTTCACTCCAGTAGTTCCTCCCTTCGTATGCTACCGGATAAACGATTTGCTCTTTCACGTGTGCGAACAGTTGTGAGCTGAAACTGGTTTGAATTCGTTTTGATATGTCAGAGTAGTAACTTCTAGAGTACTTTTTGGGGTTTGCGCAATCGTTCTAGCAAACTCCACCAAGAAGACGATACAAGAGCAGATAGTTTCCTGTTGCCACACAAAATCTTCTTCTCCATTTCCCAAATTGCATTACGCTGATGGGTGGGGGAAGAGCGGGTGAGTTGGATGGGTGTTGAATTACGAGCTTCTACCCCACCATAAACATCTTGAGTGCCGAACACCTTAGTGCCAGGCAAATCCACTTTACGGTATCACCCCCGGCCGGTCCTTACCGCTCAATAATTCACCGGTTCGATCCAATTGTGGCAAGTATGAATCACTGATACGTTTCAATTATTCCAAGCCAAACACCAGCCAACCCGAATGTATCACCCGGCAAGTAGGTACCCTTTTCGCTTGCAACAGACACACACGGGTCGGTTTTGGAGAAGCACACATTCGTGAGCGCTGTTTAAAAATTCACCAAGGGATTTTTCGTTGGAAAATCTTATTTACAAATCCCCCGCCTGGAGAACCCCTAGTTAGAGGCGGGAGTTTCCCCGTGTATTGGGCCACTCTAGGCGCATCCCCAAACACAAACTTCCCCCCCAACCGGGAGTGGCAATCCCTTCCAACGTGTGAGGTTTTGTGTTTGTTTATCTCCTTGATTTATGGTGAGTTATTTATCAACCGGAAAACATCGGTTACGATCGGTCTGGGAAAAGGTTCCTCGTGTTCCAGCGCAACGTTTTGCACAGCGCCGTGCCGTGTGTACACACCTTCTTCTTGGAAGCCTGGATTGATTGAAACCTGGACCAACTTTGTGGCCCGCTTTTACGCGTAGTGGTCAGAGCTGGTGCCAGCAGAAATTTGATCACCTGTCCATTTTCACCTCCCAACGTAGGGGCTGGCAATGTACTTACCTAGATTTCCGCTCGGAATGTAAACGTTGCCGGACGGCGTCCGGACCAGACACGACGGTTCGAAGTCTACACCCAGCTCGGTAGGATTGCCGGTGACGCGTCCATTCATTCGATTCATGGTTGGATTGCGCGGTGGTACATCCGGTGGAGCTGAAGGCGGAACTCCGTCCAGGAGACAGCCTGTAGGGAGAGAGCGTGAAGAAGAGGAAGAAAAAGTTGTGATTAGTTTCCGATTCAATGCACCGATTCAGTGGGAGGTGTAGAAACAAACACACAAAAACACAGAACAGAGAGAGTGAAGAAAACACAGCACGGGCAACAGAACATAAATTAGTGAGAACTTTTGAAGTTTGTCGAAATTGATTTTTAGATCATCCCAACCGAACATCCCGAATGGGAATATTAATTTCATTCCACTACTCGACTGTCTCTCCCTGGGAAACGGTCTAATTGGAAGGTTTGATTAGTAACAGCGCTCAAAGCCTACCACGGCGGTACCTCCGTGCTTGGAGATAGGAGCTGATGAAGCGCTGGTGTATGATTAGGTCGCGAAATGGCCGATACCGATATCAGGGGGGGAGCACGATGACAGGTCAAACATACATCAAACCGCGACCGCCCGAGTGAGAGATTACCGCGCGTGTGTGACAATCACCACGCTTCTCGCTCGCGGCAGAATCCGGCAATCGAAGTGACGTTAATTTGATGCCTCCATGATGGCACCAGGCGAGGAGTACTCGATTAGCCGAAGCAGACTGGAGTATCCCTTTACTCCGGGTGCAAGATCGAACAGGTCGTATCGAATCGATTGACTCACGCTTTCTCTCTCTATCCCTCGCTTTGACCGCGTGATATGCCTGCGGGCAATGCGTCATATGTGAGCACGCGTCCAGGCCGGCGTTAGTAATTGTATCGCCATTCGGCAGTACAAGGCTGCGTGAGCGGATACGCGGCACTCGGGGACGGGGAAGTTTGCGGTTATAATTGGTACAAACTGTACGCCGCAGGTGAAATGAGCATCGAGCCTATCACTTATATTATTATCCGAATCATCATTATCATCATCAGCATCATTGCTGGTAGCGCCACTCAGTCCCGGAACATCATCAACATTATCATCATCGTCAGCAAGGTGGTCCTTCCAGGAAGAATCATGCTCGATGCGCGTAAGGAGCGATGATTTATGATGTGCTGAACTGGGTCCTCATCTCGTGTCCAAACTCGTGACAAACCAGTGTTGCTTGGAGTGGCATCATCGGGGGGAGATAAATTGGACCTGAGTTGCGTCAGATCCTTGGACTATCGGAGACTTCTTGGCTTGACTGGAGGTGGTAGCAGGCAAGCAAGCAAGTGTACATAAATTTCATTCCCTTTCACAGTGTAATTATCGATCAAACGTGAGTACACAACGTGTCTTATCACTATTCCGTCAGCCGAGAGTATGATAATGCGAGGCGAGTTTCGGTAGAGCTTGCCGGGATTTCAGTAGCGCACAACACAGAGCAAGTGGACGATGCAGACGCTCGTGTGCACTGAATGATTACTGTAATTTGTGTCCTGTTTTGTCAGCCAAGTGGAGCCACTTCACACAGACTCCTGGAATGACGAATTTCCCCTGTTTGATTTCGGAACAAAAACATCACGGACATCCAACAAGATCAAAGCGCTCTTGAATAATAGCGTCCCGCCCACCTTTGGGCATCAAATTGGACTGTTTCGTTGAGGTGTGTGTTGTAGCATGCCACATCGCTTGGATTTTGGGCAGTTGTAGCAAATTGTCAATCGTACCAAACCCTGTTTAATATGCACTCTTTCGTTTCCTCTTAAGTACATAGACACATCAAACGCTACCCGTTACGGTAGTTGGTGTGCGCCAAGTGCATCAATTAAATAATTACACTCAGTGTGTGCAATGGTAAGCAGAGACAGAGAGAAAGATACGCTCGACCCTAATTTGACGCTCGTCAAACGATGATGATCGTAAGCAAATAATTTTACCATCTCGTAACTCCCGTCCCGCTTCACAGCTCATCATCTCGTGGTGCTCCGGAACTTCCGGAAGTGAGAAATAAAACCCCGCGCCAGAAATGGTACGACCCCTTTAAGTGGCAAGGTGGTTCCAGGGTTTAAGAAATGGGACGCAGCTTTACAACATCAAACCCCCCTTAAACCACGCACCACGGGGTCAATTAGGCGTGCGGTGTTAGGCAGACCTTTGCTGTGTGGCAAGCTGAAACAACAAACGCTTGGGACCTCCATTAAAACTACTACCCTGATTTACGACTTGCGCCTAAAAAATCTTAAGCGACCCTAAAAAAAAAACACAACAAGCATCGAGCAATAGACACGTTTTTGGCAAAAGCATGCCTGAAGAAGTGGCCAGAATGGACAAAAACAGAACGGACAGACAGCCAGACGGATGGACGGGCTGACAAACAAACGGACGCAGACAACTACTCCAATTAACTCGACACTCAAGCCTCCTGGGCCTTCGGTAAAGCAACCAAAGCAACCGTCCCGTCAAAATCGCCAAACGAAAGATGAAGATGGACGCGCTCGTGCGCCAACCGAGGAAGAGGGCAGTTGGTTTGTGCGGCAAATATTTGCATAATTTATGTTAAATTATTTGTACGGGAATTTTATTAACCATGCGTCGTAAAAGAAAAGCGAGTGTGGGCTCTTTCTCCTTCTGGCAGGCTGAGGAAAACCTGGACAGTTAAAAATGATAGCACAAGGGGTCCGAACGGTCCCCGAAATGGCGTGTGGAGTGGTAAAGAATAATGAGGAACGGTAATAGCAATTTTCTTTAAATTTTATTTATTTTTCCCCGCCGTCCTGGCTGGCCGTGGCCATTAGAAGAAGTTTTGAAAGCACTCCTCTATCCTGTTCCACTGACGAGAGTGAAGAGAGAGAGAGAGAGAGAGGGAGAGAGGGGGTGAGGCGAAGCAGCAGAAAAGCCCATAAAACATAACCCACCCGGCCCGGGCACCATTTATCTCCGGCTTCCGGTTTCTCCGTGGGTTCAGGTGGCTGCAAGGATAACGGCGGGTTAGAGGATGCGTCGTAAAGGCGGCTTCCCTGCATCGATCAACACATCTGGACACCGGACAGTGTCGAGTGAGACCATAAAATTAGTTTAAAAGTGTAGGTAAATTGAAAAAATCGTCCCCTTTTTACAGGTTTGCTCCTGCACAAGCACGAACCGGCTCGAAGGACCAGCGGCAAGAGTGTCTTAATAAGGAAATGGCAGGTAGAAAGAAGCCCGTGTCTGCCATGCCGTTTCAGGTATACGCCTAATAGTATGCAATAAAAACGAAACCGTTGCCTTCCCGGGGTCCACTGTTTCATCGCTTTTCTCGCATGTGTTTATGAATATTTATCACACCGAAGGCCAATGTTTACGTTTACGGGTTAGCTTCGATTTGCTTCGCACACAAGGCCGATCGTTTATTTTTGTGTTTGTTGTTGCTGCTTCCACCGGTGCCTTGATGACTAATCGGAGGGCTTGAAATAACATTCGTCCCGGGGGGCCCCGTAATGGGGGACCCCATGAACGAAAAAAATATGTGCCAAATGCCCATACGCCCATCGTACGAACGACACACAACATGTGCCGTGACGGAGCCTTTGATAGCAATCGGCAAGGAATGTCGCACTGTCAGTGTGATGCTGGAACGGTCTTCCGTTTATGAGCCCCGTTTTATGAGCCCAAGAAGCAGCAGCACTTAGCGGCCCGAAGCGCGTAGAATTATGTGAGTAGGTCGACCTTCAGTATTCAACGGCTTCTCGTTTGGTGCGTGGGGGAAAAATTTGCCCAAAATTGAGGCCTTAAATTACATGTGTGTGTGTGTGTTTCCTTGGTGGGCTGAAAATGAAACAGTGCCTGACGGTGCCGCCGCCTTGTGCTTTGAAAGATGATCTTCGCACAGAGGAAATCAGATCTCGGTGCTGGGTGAGATCCATTTAGCGCTGATGGCAATAAAAACAAAACATTCAGATGAATTCGAGCGCTGTAGCGGTCGGGAGGTGTAATTTAGAGCGGAAGATAAACCGTAATGGATGTATATTGTCGTGTCAATTTTGCACGAATTTGTTAAGACGAGACTGAGACGGCTGAGAGCACCATGATGGATTGATTGAATTAACAGCGGCAGCGTATTTTTATGACATTTCACGGGAATAAGCTAAACGAATAACAAGAATTCGCCAAATCAAGCTACATAAAAAACCATCAAATCTTCCTTAAACCTGGATCACAAATCGGTTCCACTTCTCACTGCAATCTTCCTTTACCAGGCGACAGAGAGCGACCAAGAGATTAATGCAAGCAACCCCTGTTACGCAATAACTCAATCAGCTAAATCCCATTCTTTTTTTACTTTTCCAACCCAACATTCGCTGCACCCGGTGGTGGCATTACCCTGGTGGGTCACTTTAAATCCTGCCACCGTAAAATTTAACCACCGGAACATATTGAACGAATCCTTCAAAACCGGGCCCACAGAGCACACAAAAAAAGCTCTAACTCTCCACAGCGGGGATTGCGTGTCGGATGTTGTTAATGGGACTTCCTTAGCCACGCTTCCTGTACGAGTTCCAAGGGAAGTGTGTGTGTGTGTGTTTGAGTGTGCTCTTGCATCAGCGAAAGGGTTCACCGTTCAGGAGAGGCTATGAAATAAATCGCATCGGCACACTACTACTGGCAAGCCGTCTCACTTCCTTCCGCCCAGGTTGTGATGACTTTCACGTGTGAGCGTCACCTAGAGGTCGCTTGTTCGCTATTGGAAAGAATGGAACAATTCCGACCGGACGGGGACGGAAACAAAAATACATAAATAACACACCACGGTGCAGCCCCGTATATGACGGCCGTGGCCCCAGGGGCGTGCACCTACCTTTCCCGCATTCTAGGAGGACCCAATGCGGGATATTCGCTTTTTTACGACACTGCTGCTGCTGCTGCTGTTAAGCTTCGTACGAATTTTTACACACCATTCCATCGCTAGAAGTCTTTTCCCGGTAAAGTGTTACACAGAAACACACACACGTACATTGGAGGCATTTCAAAGTAGAAACCTTTATGACGTGCGGCCTGCCACTCTAGAACTGGTGCTCGTGTGTGCCTTTGACGTTAAATCCATCGCATTCACTCGTTCTTTCTTCATTCACCACCCGCTCAAAACAAGCTCGCACGTCTATTTCTAGAAGTCCTTCTTGGCTCTAAATAAATGCAGACGGGTAAAACGGTGCCATAAAAATCGCTTCCCACACCCGTCCGCCATCGCTCGCCATCTTGCACGGGAGAGAGAGATAGAGAGGTGCTTTTTCTAGAGAAGCTTACCGTGCGATCTAAACCAACGACCACGCGTCCTCACACACACATACACTCAGACATGTGGTGCCTATTTTATGGGAGCCGCGATAAAGAGACAATATGGAGATATCGTTTCGCTTCCCTCCCTTTGGTTTACCTTGGCTTGCTGATTTTTACGACCCGATCCACGACCCGATGCGACGCGAAGTGTGACGCCCGGAGCTCAAAATAAAGAAGCATTTTGTCTTCCCTGTAAGCAGCTAAAAGCTTTGTGATTCTCGTGCTTTAATCAAAGCCTTTGGTGCGTCTTAAGTCAACAGCGCTCGGGCTTCAGATTTAATCTTTATTTCTTTTTACTCTTCTTCCTGTACTTAAAGTTGAGTCCGTTTCCTCGTCTGGACAGTGGGATTGTTTCTTTCATTCGTCGGAGCTTCGGTAATCGAGAACTCCAAGCCGCTTCTGGCAGCAGAATTGATTCCAATATGCTAACCACGTCATTACGCGGCCAGACCCGTTGGTGCCGGGCCAACTTTGCCAAAAGCACGCGGAAAACAAAACCAGCCTGCAAAGCGGAGAAGTCCCCGCCAGGAGCTTTTGGAAATCGGAAACCGGAACTAGCTCGCGTAACTGATCTGCCTGGGGTTTTTTTTTGCGGAAAACGCTACATTTCGCTTGGGGTCTCGGGTTGGCAGCATTATCAAAAATCAAATATAATCACCCTGGCGCCGATCATGCGCTCCGGTCGCTTCTATTCGCCCCTCGGATACGGCATAGACCCTTTGGGGAGTTGGCAGAACGGGGTGGCGCATTTATCGAATATCTTCTTCTTCCCCGTGTGCTTTGTGTCCTTGCTTTGTCCTGCTTCTTCGCGGGAAAGATGATTTCCATCGCACGTCAACTTTACGCCAGACGAAGGGGGCGTCATATTCTGTCCCATTTCCACACTCTTTCCGTGTCCATTTCATGCACGATTAAATGGTGCGAGAAGCTTCCCACTACCAACGCGCAATTTCTGCAGAATCGCTATGGTGCTGGGGTTGATCAATTGCCATCAGCCATCGTGCCCCGCACGGGCGCTGTTAAATGACGCGAAACCAAATCGGTTCAGACCGGTGTGGTGGTACGGTCGGGTTTTGGCGAATATTTCTGCGCGCAAAATGGAAAAACCCCGCGGTAACAGCGGGAGGGAACTTTTGAGGAAGCAAACTCCTGCGAAGCCATTGACCGGTTTATCGCATCACCAACCGGGCGGCTATCACTATGATGGAATGACAATCGCTTGATGCTTCTCGTTTGCAGATCGCCGTTTGCTGTCCTGGATTTGCCATCACCTTCAACTGTCCTTGATGGGTGAGTAAGTCCTTCGCAAAAAGGAATTGCATTGCCATCTCCGGTCTGCTTTAAAGAGCGTGAAAAATGACCCATAACAAAGAGAGTAGCACATGAAGGATGCTGATACAAAGCATTATGATGGCACACACCACGTTTTGATGATGCTGTGGGCATCCGTCCTTGGCCTAGGCCTGACAAGGATTTACCTCCTATGCTCATGCTTCCAGTAGCCACAAAGGCACAGATATTTTCTATTAATCCCCGTGTTCATTATCCGTGTCCGGTTTTTGTAGGTTTGGGGTGGCTTTGCCGGTGGAGTTCCGCCATGTCAAGGCGGATGTGTGGTGTCCTCGCCTTCATCTCCGAACACTCGGCCGGAGTGTCCGGGCAGTGAAGCATTTAACATTTTAAGAAGCTTCAGCACGGTTCGAGGCAACACAAACACTTTAGGCAGGGCAAGAATGTAGTGCCTGTCGTATCCACGAGCAGAAAAAGAAACGGCAGAAGAAAAGTCACAGCAACTACATGACAATGTCATTGTCGTACGAAGACACTAGACACAGTGTTTTGTACCGTTTGTGCCGCTTCTCGGGGGTAAAGATGTGTCGTGTGTGTGCATTAAGATGTCCTCTTGGTGTTTCGTGCGCCTCTCCCCCCTCGTGTCTGTCCTCTCCATGGGCGACTTGATGTCCCGCATTGTTGGCCTGTCCATTTCATTCTCACGCCCACCCAGGATCTCCCAGCCACACACTCACACTTACTCTACCATCTCAATCTCTTGTCCGATGTTCTGGTCGTTGCCGAAACAAACGATCCTTGATATCGAAGGATATGCTCTTAGCGTGTGTGGTTGTGTATGTCCTAAACGAGGCCTTAAAGATATCGTCCCACGATATGGTGAATCACCGGCGTGCAGGGGGGAAAGGGCCAACAAAGACGAGGGTAGAGCCTTGCTGTCTTGTACTTGACTTAATATGTCGCCCCATGTCGTCCGCTCACCAGCGAAGGACACACCATTGAGCACCGAGCTGCTGTATATTGTTGTCTTCTACAACCACCCAGGATAATGTATTTTGGGACCAGCAACTTTGGAGATGAGGAGGTAGCCTGCCTGCTTCCATCGATACGCTCTGCAGGGATCTGCCATTGCAAAAGAGCAACACGATAGTGGCCGATAGTGGCCTTATCGACTGCATTGAAAGGAAAGGAGGCTCTTAGTCTCACCGGTCAGTGTGTGTGTGTGATGGAAGTGGCTGGAGGCGCAAAACAGAAAGAACTATTGACAAAAGTCTGAAGAATATGGCAATATTCCTGGGAGAGTAGGTCCAGGATCCAGGCTGGGAACAACGGCCAGCTGCCACTTATCAGCCGCAAACTCTCCTCCAGTGTACATGAAGTTGACATCCAAGGGAGGGAGGGTGCAAAAAAAAAGCTCCCTAACAAAGTGTCTTGAGGGACTTGCAATCTGTGTGCTGTTGCTGGCATGGCTGCAATGCCCTTGGCGTCTGCTTCCAGCAAGCGTCCTATTACGTGTGAGCGCATTCGTTTAATTTATGTCAAGTGCGCACACGTTGTCGTCCATCCCCCAGAGCGGGAACGCTCATAGGCAGGGGTGTAGGGTCAGTGCGATGCTGCGGAGCCTCCACAACACGAAGGACTTTGTAACATCGGTGGCAGGAAATCGATGTTAAATTGAACACCACTGGGAAACGGGCGGTAATATGCAACCTTCTTCCGTTTTTCCTTTTCTGGGATCAATCCTAGCCTAATGCACAACTAAACGTACGTTGTGTGCGTCATTTTGTGGCCTCCAGTTCCAGATCCTGGCGTTAGGGAAGGAATGGACGGGGTCCGTAAAGGTTACATGGGGCTCGCTCGTGCAAGATGAGTTCGACCTGTCGTCATAAAAACCATCGCACCATCGGTAGCTGTATTACCAGGGGCAGGGCAAGAAATGTCCACACCGTCCATCTTTGGAATCTTCTTCGCTCTTTGGACGGACATCTTGCGCAAATGAGTGCGAGCATGACACCGGTGGACACGGACACGTACGCAGGCTTTCATAGCATCATCATTACCCGGACGGAACGGAACCTTTTGCAATGTGTTTCGTTTTTATAACTTTCGTTTAGAGAGCCTCTGGTGGAAGAATCTGCCCCCAAAGCCAAGGTGGCACACAATAAACAGGAATCTTTTTCCTTCATTTTTTGCTGTTGTTGTTGGACTCGTTTACGTCCCAAGGGTCCCGCGCGAGGGTTAGACATAAAGCTGAGTGCGAGAGAAAGGAGAGCGAGAAAAAATGGTCCCAATCTTACGCAGCAAAAGAAAGGAAAAAGCGGTTCTACGCAACGTCATTATTGTTCGGGTAGCCGTCTACGGAAGGCGCCAGAAGATTCAGGTCTTGCAGGTCGCAGGGCTTATCCTTTCCTCAGCCGGTGTACCACAAAACGGTAAGAAATAAAGTTCGAAAAAAAACCGAGTGTGAGAGACGCAGTGATAGGAACGAAAAATAATAAAAATATTTTGTCACCTATATAATTCACGAAACGAACGGCGAGGACGATATTAAACACGCACTTCTTCGAACCTGTTTGTCGTCCGAACTCCTCCAGCGGATTGTTGCAAGGGACAGACCAAAGCAAAGAACCATGGGCATGTGTCTTATAGATCACACCTCACACCCGGTCACGCACACGCCTCTGGACCCACCTGAGCTTCTCGCCGTGTCTGCCTGTCCATTGGCTGGTGGGAACCCGTCTGGGGACACCCCCAAAATGAATGGGACGGATTTTTATGACCATCAGAAAGAAGCAGAAAAAATAACCTAACCTTTAGATATTCAATATCTTCCGTGATAGGGGGACGCCCCGATCGATTCCGGTCATGCTGAGTCTGTTATTATATTTTAATATGATTCCGACCCAGGGTTTTGGACATGTTGGTTTCCATTGTTCTGGGCAACCTTTGGGGCCACCCAAGCCCGAAGAGATGGGTAATAATTATGACTCGGCGCTGGAACCGAGGAAACAAAGGCTACCCCTCCCCGTCCAAAATCGCTTATTGTTTCTTCGACGCGGTTCGGGTTAAGACCTTTTTCTGTTCTGGCTTCATTCTTTTGCCGAACTATCCACGGCCGGATGTCATGTACGAGATCTTTTTGTGACCCTTTTTTTGTACGTCCAGAACGAGGATGTGTTTATGTCGGTTGACTTTTTTTTGAGGTGGATTGGAAAGGGCATTAAAAGGATGTCCCTCGAAGTATCGCTCCACGAAGACGTCCGCTGTACACGCAAAAATGCTGTGCCCTTGTCACGCAGACAGCGCCCGTGTGGCAGTGGCGCATGAAGCATTAACAATAGAAGAATTGTACAGGTTTGAACCTTGTCAGCTACCGGGCGGGAAGCATCCTTTTTCCAGGGTGCCATTATTAACTGCCGTGCTACTGCCGTGGGAGCACGCAGCTTCACGAAGTTGTCATCGACCGTTGCATATGCTACAAGCGCGCACAATTCCAAACCACATCCAAATACATTCCCTCCCAAAGCAGGCCGTACGAGTTCGCGAAGTAGCATGTGAGGCTGCATACAGGAGCATACAGTGCGCTCCAACTCCACCGCGTTGTCGTTTATGGTTATGGTGTTCTCCGCGTGGAATGCATCGTTACACACACAAGGCCCATGGCCCGAGGAGTTACCTGCAGCGCAAAAGCAATGCAGAAAATTTAATATAAATGCAAAGAATAACAGCTAAACAACAAATAGACAGCAGAATGAATAAACAATCGAGCTCCCGGTGCTCGGCGATCGGAGTAGCAGTGGCAGAACACACTCGTTACTCGGGCATGGTGGAGTTCGCGTGCCTTCGCCGAGATGCCAGCCAACACGGAGGTTGCGAACGTACGGAACGGTACGTATGGGACGGAGCAAAATGCAAAACCGCGCGCCCCTGTCGAACGCTACAAATCAATAAAGAACGAAACCATCATTACCGGAGCTAATTGAATGGTAGTTCTTGCCCACCAAAACACAATGACGTGCATTGCTGAAGATTTTTCAATTTCATCCAGTTGCAAACCTTTCGTTCCACGCTGATAAATGGAAGGCTGTTTTAAAACATTTTAAAACCCATTTCAAACTGTGTAACTGTTTGTAGATAACGCAACAGAATGGACTTGATGCTTGGTGCTTTTACGAGGGCCTCATGCAGATGCTATCGGGCGCTGCTTAAGCTTTATCGCACAGGAACACAACCGGAACAATTGCTCTCCACCTGAAAGCATTATTGGCAGCGGGGTACGGTGTTTGCCGTATATGTCTTCACTACACCGTTTAATAGCTCTACTCGCTCGCTCGCTCGCTCGCTCTCTATTTGCGAGGTTCCCCATTTAAGGGATTGCATTGCAACAAAAGCGAACTGTAGAATGCAGCACCCGCACAGCATCCCGTGCGAGTTGAAGAAATTGAACAATTTAATAACAATAATAAAGATGATAAGCGCAGTTTATGTATGAAGCGAGTCCGCTTCCCACTGCACTGCAGCAGCACTTTACCACTCGCCACTCCGCGATTTCAAACCACTTTCCCTCCAATGAATTGAGCGACTGGTTGCCGGAGTTGGCGGAATGTGAGAAGGTTCGTCTTCTGCTGCGCTGCTGCTGCTGCTGCACGGGAAACTCGTCGGCATTGTCCCGGGCACGAGTGGTAAAAAAAAAAAACAAACCCGTCTACATTATTCAGCCAAGCCGCGTCGGGCCGTGGGACGCGTTGGGGGAGGGGTGAATTTTTCCTTTTTTGGAAAATTCATCCCAGAACACGAACGCATTGGCGGGTTGCGATGGGCGCGCGTTTGTTCCTTGGGAGCGCACAGAAATGGTCACAATCGTGCTGATGCTGCTGTTGCTGCTGGTCGTTGTTGCAGGTCGCGACGGTAACCTGGTGTGCCATGGCGGCGCGTCCGTGCCTGTAAGCTTATGGGTAGGTTAAGTTTATTTAGTCCACCCAGGCAATGGTACAACCGTTCGTCGTTGCAATCCCTGCGTTGCAAAAGGAGCGTAAAAAAACCAACAACAAGCTCGAGCTCTGCCAGCGTCCGTGCCTAATTCCGGAGCGCGGCAACAAAAGAGCCCCGGTCGTATGTGTATATGGGAAACGGACACACATGGACGACGAATTTTGAACGCCGTTTTTTTTTAAACCAGCACCGGGTGGAATACATGCAGACGAGATGCAGGCGCACTCGCCCTCACCGACCAAAGTCTTGCTGCAGACGCTTTTCACTGCACCAATCGCCTTCTTTTTTTGTGTGTGTCGTCTCCCCATCCTCTGTTGCGTTTCGTTATTTGTTAGTTCAGGGGAGGGCAGAAATCCTGCAATTCGCTACGGAAGCTCTCGCGCCGTGTGTACGCACGCCGTGTGCCGTTGCGCTTGGTGTTACGAATTCAAACAACACGCGCGCGTGCAGGACGGAACGCGCGCAAAAAAAACGCGACAGGAGGACGATGCACGCCGTGTGTGTGTGTGTGTATGTGAGAATGCTGCGTAGGTGCAGCACAGCACAAGATGGACACGGAACATCCGTGGTTGGTGCGAATGAGCACAAACTCCGACGTCCGATGTGTCCGAACGTGACAACGAAAAAGTCATGTCACGTGCTAAAGTAAACCGTTTGGGCGTATCTCACATACACTCGCTTCTCCCTGTCCCTGTCCACCTGTCCACCGTGAACTGAGGAGCCTACACAGAGAGCTTCACTGTCCGTGATGCGTGTCCTTCGCAAATGGCACGCTTGCCAGCTTTGGCCAGTTTTGTGCCTCAATGACCGTGGCATGACTCCGATAAAGCGCAAGCGGTGCTTTAACCCATCGCACAAATGTTTCGCTATTTGCATGGTCGCGCTAGTGGCCTGGGTGTGTACGTGTGTATCATTCATTCCCCAGAAAAGAGGTCCTGCCAACAGCCAACAGCAAAAAAAGGAAAAAGCCTGGAATCAGGGACAGGGATTATATTCGCGAGAACTTCATCAAACCCTCGTCATGCGGCTGTCAGACCATTTTCTCCGTCAAACGTTCCTTTCGGTTACCACACAAACCCCGGGCGCTGCTAAGATTCTCCGAATTTGGTAGGAATCTCCCAGACAACATGAAGGTTGGTGCTGGTTGGTTTGGTCTATTATTCCTTTTTTTCGTACTCTTCCCGTTTTTGTACTCCTAAATAGTCAACTTGCGGGCTTTGGAGTGTACCCCGGGGCCACACAAAAGTTCACAAAGACGTCACACCGGCGGGACGTTTGCCGGACAAAGTTTACGCACCCGTCACAACGTCCGTCGTACGCCTTCGTAGGGTGGACAACGATTGACATATTTGATGAGAGTATTTTTTTTTTTGCTCCACTGCTCGCCTTCTTTTGCGGGGGACGGTGAAACCCAATCGTCGTTTTACATGACATGTGCCTGCCGAAATCAAACCCCCCTCACTTCTCAAATTGAACTACATCGGTTACTTGATTATGGACATAAGTTTTTGGGTCGTTCAGGACTTGCAAAGCGGGAAGTTTTCGGCTGCCGGCAGGCAAGGTCCGGAAAGATTTGCACAAGATTCTGATGTACGGAAATTTGATAAGCCTCTCCTTGTGGGTTGTATCAGAGTCAATGGTTTAATATGTGCTGTGCTTTCTACAAACAGCTCAACCTTTTCTCGTGCTTCAAAGATGATGTGCCAATCATCTTCTTGGAAGGAAATGCGCACATGATGGGTGGCTCTGTTTGTCGATTCCTGTCGTCCGATGGACGATTTGAAGCGACGAGATCTCTAACCTCTCTCGATGCTGCTAGTTAACTAATAAGCTACCACTTGAGGCTTCTGTCCATGTTGGTGAAGCATCCCCTTGGGGGTTTGAGGAAGAATGCGCCGAGGTCGTACCGAACAGTCCCCAGAGTTTGCACGATCTCAGATCCCCGTTGTTGGTTGTCATGTCAGCTCGCGTCCAGAGGACCCACAAAACAGGAATTGCGATTGTACCTTGGCGATCAAACGCGCTGACAACGACGATTCGGATCGATAAAAGCGAATAGCCGACCTAGATTTGTAATTCCAGTCCCGTCCACTATTGGGCAGACGCAGACGGTTCGATTCCCGCGACGCATTTCCCATGGGAGGGACGGACGGGCACAACTGCGCTTCGGACGATCGAACCTGCTGCCCGCTTGGTCGCAACAGCACACACTGCCAAAGAGGTGGGAACAGGCACATTCCTCCCGGGTACGTAAGCCACGCGTACCCACTGCTGTTGCTGCTGCCTTGCGCCACTTTCATTGCTGTCAATAACGACGGCTTTTTTTCTTCTCATTCTTGCTCTGCCAAGCAGTGGGAAAAGCGTTCGACGACGCGCCTTGCATTAGCTGCCCAACCTTTGGGGAGGCCCCTTGGACCCAGCCTGCTTCGGTCGAGCCTGTGACAGCTATTAATTATCCCGTCCCGTATTTTGTATGCATTCTGGCAAGCGTTTACCCCTGCGATGGGGCCCAGGCCGAGACATTACCGACTGGCGGCGGCGGCTCCCAAACAAAGCCTTTGCTCGAAAAACCAGGGACCGGGGAGCTGGAGGCAAATGACGTGAACTATGCGTAGTTTGCAGTCAGGGCGTGTGTTGAATATTGGCCAAAGGATTTCCATCACCACCAACAACATCAACAACGCACATACAAAATTTGTACAGAAATATTATTGACCAACCAAGATGAACCAACACGGAACAAATTCTACAGGAAAAGAACAACAATAAAAAAACGGTCTCAAAGTTGTCGACGCCGACAAGTTGCGTTCGATTCTTGTTCTGTATGTTGGTGGAGATGCTTCCTCAAGAACCTCTGCGCATGATTTCCTTCCAGCCAGGAGGTTTTGCGGTGCTCGGGACTTTTTAATGAATTCAGTTTGTAATTGAGGCTGGATGATGCTTTTCGAAGCCCCCGAAGACACCGCGCAACTGTGTTCGTGCGTTTTGCCAAAAGTTTGCTGCGTGGAGTGCGCGGAACAGCACCAGGAAAGTCAATTTATTCCTGTGCTGGAAGGTCCAAACCGTGCACCATTATGCGGTGTGTGTGTAGGAAAAGGTAAATGGAAAGGAAATCGCGCACTCTCTTTCTCTCCATGCGTACTTGTCGTGCTTCGGAGTGATGGTGGGGAAGGACCATAAGAACTAAGTAGACAAAGTTCGTTGGTTGAGTGTCTGTGTTTTTTCGTCTTCTTCTTCTGCTTGTCGCTTCTCTCTCCCTTTCGTTGCCGCTGGCCGTCTAGAACGGATCCCGTGGATGCTTCCGTTTGTTGCTGTCGCGTCGCCTGGTGCCGTAATCCCGGTGGGATTGCAAATAACAAGAATCGACCGAGCAATAATAATGCTGCTTGCGGCCTCCCAGTCACCGGTCTGCAGCTCCACATACCTGGAGAAGCACGTGAGGACGAGAAGAAGGGCAACAAAAAAAAAACAGGAACAAATGCCTATAGAATTTTACAAATCGGAAGCCATACCCTTACTCTACCTGGTCCCCTACTCCAAACTCCAAACAAGCTAAGAACGTTACGGCTCCAGTAGCTCACAAGCATGGCAATTGAAGTCATTATGTGATATGGTTCGACTATCGCCCAAGCACTTCGTTTCGCTTTTGCATGCATAAGCAGCAGTAGCAGCAGCAGCTGCCATGGAAAAGCAAAAGGCATCGTGGCTCGTAAGCAACCGTTGTTCCATGAGCTGCGGGGCCGGGAGCGATATCTTCAGCAACGCTACAAACTGCCTACAATAAATCGACTCCACACATTTGTGCACAAGCTCCGGAGTGGCCTCCGGGAGCGTGACAAAACCTTCCGCGACCACGATCTCCTCGCTTGCCACACCAAATTGTGTGATCTTGCACGGCTGATTAGGCAAAGGGACGAGGGTGAGAGCCGTGGATTTGTACACAGTTTTTGCGCAGTGTAAAGTGACTTTGAATGGCGCTATTTGAATAATTATTTACAAGCCAGCCAGAGCTCGGAGAACTCTTAACGCAGGACACGATCCTCGCCGACAGATAATGAATGTAGTAGAGAGAGAGAGGTGATTATGAAGACAAGCAATTAAGATGAAAAGGAAGGTAACTGAAACACAAAACCAGCAACCCGAGCAGCTACAAATATGGACAAGACATTGGATTGGTCCGTTGGACGCTGATGTAACCCAGGAGCGCTTGTACATTAAAGGTGCATCGGAATTCCAGACAGATACATTCCTTCCCAAAAGGTACGCTCCAGTGCTCCATGATTCGTTTATCCCTCTGGGGACGTAATTCAGTTTTTTTGGAGTGAGTCAACTCCCTTTTAAGCTATTGATCACTTCAACTAAGATGATGAAAAATGTGGAATCTCTTGCTTGGAAATCTTGATGCAATTGACGGTACGATGCTCTTCAACTGTCACGTACACACACACACACACTGAAGACAAAATGGATTTGAGTTGTTTTGGAAAATACCGAAAGTTGTTTTCCCTTCAATGAAATGAAGCGTTGTGTGTTTTTTTTAGCTGCAAAGAGACGTAAACACACACACAATTGTTTATTTATTTACAGCAAAGGGCAGAACTACAAACAGCAGTTTTTCGGACAGCAATCGGATCAAAAAAGTCCTTCCACGCGTGAGTTTCAGACGTTTCGCAGTGCAACACTCGTACGTACGTACTCTTTAAGTCCTCACGCTGAACCTTCCCCGATTTTTCGAATCATCATTCTGGCAACGAACCACCAAACAAACCCTCCCCCGGCAAAAGAGGGATTGCATTATTTATTGACTTTTGGCGTGGCTCGGGACTGGCGACAAGATTACAAAAAACAAGAAGCACGCCAAATGCTGACTACCTGTTCTTCCTAAAACCGGGGAGCAGCAGCGGGCAGGTTTTGGGCGATGGAAAATTGAATTTCACCCAAGCGCGCTGGACGCTCTCCCCTGCTCGGTCGTAAAAGAAATTGGTTTTACGGACACGGAGCCGACGCAAAAGGTCATCTTAAAGCAGCAGCGGCTCGAACGGTGGTATCGATAGAATCGAATCCTGTTTACAAGTTTGTTGATCAACCTGTTCCGAGGTGCGGAACAAAAACGCTTCTTAGGGGAAGGCTCTACGCAGCACTGATGGCTGATGGGGGGGGAGAGTACAGAAAGTAGCTTAGGAAAAGATTAATGCTTGTCACAATATTTGAACAGATTAGTCGACTTCATTTGCTGGGTGCTATTTTCGTTTCATTTTCGGGCCAATTTATTGGCCTCGGTTTGCAGTAATCCTGGATACATCGAAACATTATGTTTCTTGTGTGTTGAATCAAAGATGAAGATAAAGCCGGCTGACAAGTTGAGCAGAACTTGGAACAGAAAACAAGAACATTTCACCATAGTATAACTATAACTGCAAAGGTATGAAATTCCAACAAGATCTTAAACAGCAATAGAAATATTTACCTTAAAAGTGCAACCAAATTGGTTGGAAAGACATTGGCAAGACATACAGAAATGTAAGGAAATATCAAAAACACGCATCAGCAACAGGACAATAGGACACAGGAAGCAAAGAAACAACGGGACACCACAAGACGCCACAGAGACGAACAAGAGTAGGAAAAGAAAGAAGAAAGAAACACACATGAACAGATAAAATAGAAACAAAAAAATAACAAGAGATGCTTAAACAGAGGTAAGAAAAAAGAGGTGGAATTAGCGAGCCAAACAACGTGTACAACTTGCAACAACAGAGTTGTATGTTTGTGTGTGTGCGTGTTTGTAGTTTGAGAAGACAAAAATTGCAATTGCCTAAGATGCTGGTTAGGACCTGTGATGCTGCTGGGAAAGAGGAGATAAGGGTTTCAAGGAAGTTGGGGGGAAAAAGAAATGAAAAACAAACTAAATACACACACATAGAGAGAGAGAAAGAGAGAGAGATAAAATGGTGAAGCGAACAGAAATGGACAAGACGAGACGAACGAAACCAACGTTGTTCAATGAACGGTACACTCACCCATGTTGGGAACATTGGTGAAGGAGTTTTGCGAATGGTATCGCGGGCACACGGAAAGAAAGGTGAAAGATGAAGGTGTGTGTTTGTGTGTGAGGGTGCGAGTGGTGGTGGGTTGCAAGGGTATCGTTAAACGCTATGAAACCTCGGCCTATCAGAGAAACGGGGGGGCGATTTTTGCTTTATGGTAAAAAGGTAACTCTTTAGATGACCAATCGTCTATTGTTTGTTAATCTTATGCGCTGCTTTGGAGTGGTTTATCGTCCCGGACTGGGTTTTAGTGTTAGTATTTTTCTACCGCAAGACAAACCAACAAGAACGCATCAAGCTTTCCTGTCTCACGCTCACGGCATTGAATTGCAGACATCGACGGCGCACGATGGATGGTCCAACTGTTCTTACAAACTCTACGCACTATCCCCGTTTTAGAATACGAACCTGGAACGAGAGGGAGAGAGAGAAAGGAAAGAATTGTGGTTTTATTATTAGGCATACATCATCCCGGCAAATGGTAGAATTAAAACACACTACAGACTACTTTTCATGATGCGATTGTGAATGAACGTCGGTGCGGGAACGGCGGCAACATCCATGTTCACATCCGCACACAGCAAAACTGTCACATTCTGCCGAGTAAACGATGCTTGAACGAGCTGCCCTTCCCCTCGGTGTTGTGGCAGACGCAAAATTAACCCAACTACACAATGCACCCACAGCGTCTCATTGCGCTCACTGTACCGCAAAAGGTAGACACTGTACCCTTCGTCCATCCAGCGACAAGCCGGGCACGACGACATCGTCTCCACACAAAAAAGGAGAAATGCGATAATGCGACAAGCCTCCGCACAGTCGATGGCACAAGCAATATTGTCTATTGTCTTGCGATAATTGAGTCGACGGGGTTGGGTCGGTTTTGTGGCGGAGGGTGGCGCTGTGGCGCCACATGCTTTCCTTTGCCTCCGGAACAAACAACCCCCAGGAAGAGGTGCATTCTTCTGCCATTGTTTATTTTCATCTCGGGCTCCCCTGCTCTCTTGCTCTCCGGAAGGGCTTTCTGATGACTTCCTATTTAGCCTGCAATAGCCTGCGTTTTGGAGACATTGGAGCAGCAAACTTTCGGTCCCAAAGTGAGGTTAAGTTGTGAAGTTAACATTCCTTGGGTGAAGGTACGCTCTCAATGGACCACCATTGATAATGGACGGACAGGGCTTCATACGGACCGGAGTTCTGTTTGCGGTTAATTGGATCGAATCTACGCAATAATAAAAACAGCACCAGAACTTTGGACGCTGGAGCAGTCCCAACAACATGGCCCCCCCTGAGGTCGTTGTTATTACCCAGTGCGGGAGAGAAGACACATTCATTGACATTTGTGTATAGGGAAATCAACTCGAAGACACAAACGCAATTGGCAGTTCGGGGAGGGAGATAACGCTTTTGCAAAGCGAAAGGCAAATAATAGGCAATTAGAAGGCCGATGCTGGAAGCCGCTGTTCCGAAAATCCTCCCAGTGCTTGCGCGCTGTCGAAGAGATTCCTTACAAAGTCGGCGCGCATGCGACGCGAAGACGAGAACCCGTGGTTTTCGGGACGTTCGTTGTCAGCGGCACACAATTCGCTCACTTACTCGGCGGACGGATTGGCAATTCGAAAGGATTATGATTTATTAGAATTGAATGACATCTCATCCCCTATGCTCGATTCAATAACATTCACAATACGAATCCCCCCGTGAGCAGTGGTTCCTTTTTTGGGAACCCAATTTCAAATCAGATGTGACGCACCGAATGATGGAACAATTGGCCAATGCCAACGATATCCCGTCCCCGTGTTTGTATTTGCCGTTTTCAGGGTGAAGCTTACCGGTGACTTTGTTGCCTCCGGGGACCTCAGCAAAAGCGGCTTTTGCGCCTTTTTGGTCGCTACATGGCAGCGCATTTTTCATCTTCGCTTTCGCTTCCACCATCGGGTGCGTTTGATTTATCGATCCATACATCCACTTGGACGGTTTGTGACGGGTGGAGCACGGGCGGAGGGAAAATTACAATATAATACAATTTATGAAATATGCCTTACTTCATCGGCCAACATCGCTAACCCCTCCGCCCGCAGCAATTGCCCTGCGTGGAAAGGGACCTTTCGTTTGGTTTTTCTTAAATTAGGCATACCTTTGTTTGGTTGTGCTTTATTTAGCTTTCAATGGTTGTTTGTTTGCCACACGGTTGGGGAAGGATCCTTGGGAGGCTGTCAAAGGGCTTGTTAGGTTCTCATGTACATATGCTTCCCTCTTCCTTCCACAACGTTTGTGGCGAAGAAAGTGCGCAGGTACTTCGGGCCTGTGTATCGCTCGCAACGTATATGGAAGAGCGCCTGGGTTCGTACGGGTCAAGTATGGTATCGCACTGGGAGATGGTCCTCTTGCCTCCCTACTATTACCCCAGTCCACGCAGGAGTTTCCGACGACAGATCGATCCGTACCGGAGGCGATAAATCTTTCCCCCAGAAATCCGAAACCCATTGATAGAAATGTCAAAAACAAATGGGATGCGGCTGGGAAATGGTTTCTAGCTCGTCGACCCCGCACAAAGTGTCGATTGGCTCGGCGATTGGAGAAAACCCCGAGTCGAGCCGAGACGGGTTTTGGGGGGCTGCTGCTACTCGTTTGATTAAGTGTGCGAAATTAACGGCCTGCTTAGGCTGGAGTTGATCAAAAAGTGTGTAGAAACGAACGAAGACATCAATAGTTCTGCAGTGGTTCGTAGTCCATGCTTCATGGCTTGCCCTCCCCTGGCACGGTTATTTTTGTACTTCCCCGTCCAAAAGCCGAGGTGGCGAGAAAGCGAAAACCTTTTGAAGATTAAAAACGCTGGGAAAGTGTTTGAACAGCACATCCTCCACTAATCCACGGCCACCACTTGGAGATTCATCGCCGTCGCTGCCACCACCACCGAGCGAAGGCAGCATGTAAATCCACTCATCAGAAAGAAAAACATCCATCGAGAGAAATGAGAGAACGCTTCAAAAACTGATCTTTCGTACAAAAAAAAAGTAAAATCCTACCTTCAGGGGGCACATGGGGGCACCTTAGGAACAGTTCGACACCGTTTGGTGCTGTTTCAAACCGGTCGCGCTCGCACGCCGAGCCGTGCTCAAACAACTCAACTCTGTGAAGTGGAACTGTTGGAGTTGCAACCCCAAAAAGAGAAGAAGAACAACCCAACACGACAAGCCAGGGAGCTACGACTCCCAATTTGGAACACGCCGCAACTTGGGAAAATATTTTGATGCCGCTGGTACACTGGTGTGCGCCGTGCGTGCGTTGGCCCGTGCGAGACCATTAAACTTTGACATCGGTGCCATAAATAAGGTTCCGCGCGGCACTAAAGGAGGACTCCCATCCCTCAAAACACACACACACACACTGCGTGAACGTTTCGGGGGCAAGCGTGCGCTCCGGGTTCTACCGGGCTGGGCGAGAATAATCCCCCAGCTCCCGAATATCCACCGACTACGATGTTGTGCCTGCCAGACATCCCGGGGGCTGCTGTTGCTACTGCTGCTGCTGCGTTACATGTCAAACTGCGAGCGAACTAGCGCTGGGTGGAAACATTTTTTATCCGATTTAAGTTCCGCTGCCGCTTTCATCTCTGCGGCTGTCGTCGACGACAAACGCCACCGTCGCCACGAGGCCAAAGATGACGGTGCCGGAGAGCAACAGGCCACCGCAAAGTTCGCGCAGGGTTTCCACTTTTCTATCAAAATAGCTCCAGCGCCGAAAAGAGAAACACACATACACACTCTGCGGTCCTGGGGTGAACTAAATGATTTTTCCCGGAGAGTTACCTAGCACGCCGGATATTCATGGCGCCGAGCTCGGTGCGGTTTCTTTTGAGATAGGTTTTGGGCAAAAACCTTGGATAAAGATATTGCTAAGTTTCGCTTCGGAGCAGCGCGAAAGGATAAAGTATTTCGCAGCAAGGTCTATCTTCGTTGCGTCATACTACGCTTTCTACAGGTATTCCCCTTTGGAACAGGAGGTCTTACGATCTGGTGATGGCACTTCTCACTTTGATATCGTTTTGTTACTAAGGCAACGACGCCACAAGCACAACCCAGAACCGCGGATCTTCTCTTGCAAAAAAGCTGTGAAAACGGATCCGGGAAATCGTTCACTGTCCGTTCGTGCCGACAAAACTTTCGTCGTTTATCAGTGCCATCCCAAGCGCCTGGCCAGTGCTGTTCTGGTGTGGGTTTTTGGGGGTTGCCGCAACTTTTGCGCTGCCACTCCAGCATTCTATTGCCAACGGGATGCGGTCAAATAACCAAAAGATGACCGAAACAGAGCCGGGCGGGCAAAAGTTTTCACCATCCTCTGGTGTCTGCCATGCGAGAAGGATGACGGTGATAGGGAGCATTTTTTTTATCTGTTCGTCTCCCTGCTAGTAACATAGGGCGGGCACACACACATACAGGAAAAGGAAGAAAAAAGTCATCTACATTCTGTTCAGGAGTAACCAGCAGCAAAAAAAAAGGTAGCCAATCGCTCGGACAGAGGACATCGTGTGGGTTTGGCGGGACCTCTTTTTCTCGTTCTCGGACGTTCTACCCATTTTTCGGTTGAACTTTCTAATGAAAAGAAGTTTGACAGTAAGGATGGATAGAGCGAAAAACCTGGTACGATAGCAGCAAAAGAAGTGGAAAAAAACCATAGAAGCTTTTCGTGCAAAAAGATTTCCCGTCGATGGCAGCGATGGCGTGGACGATGTCTGCCTGGACATATCCGTTCGTGCCAAGCGCACACCCGGGAGCCGGGATTTTCCGCGAACACTTTGCGCCCTCCGTATCGGGGCAATCGGTATTGACAGTTTAATTAATGTTGGCTCGAAGCTGAAAATTTTTACTTCCTCCTCCTCTGTCGCCTCCAATGCCCGAACAAATGGGTGCTGTCAGTGTCACAAACAGAGAGCGAGGGAGAGAGTGAATGCCCGAAAGCTGATGGCGGTGAGGACCATCTCTCTTGTTATCGCCCAACCCACCCCGTATAATGTGAGGTGAGATTTTGACAGTTTTGCACCGGCGTCGCTTTCTTTCGCCGAGGTTCCAATTTCTTCTATTTGCAAAACTTTCCCCAAAAGCTGTCCAGTGCTATCAGTGCCCCGTAGCTTTAGACCCGCCAGCGCTGATGAGCTTTTCCTCAATTGCGTTCATTACGGTGTCACTTAATGGGTGTTCGGGAGGTGGAGGGTTAATTCTTTGGAGAAAGTGCTACCACCCACCAGTCTCTTAAATGACTTGCGACACATCAAGCAAAGTTTTGGAGGAAATTCAGCAGCAGCAGTAGTAGTTGTAGCAAGAAATTGGTACGTAAATTGTGCTGTATTGCTATAATACAGCTCGTCTTCATTTCTCATCATCGCAGTGAAACGATGATGCTCTCAATCGACGGATTTTTTTCGGGAACATGTTGGACATTGCTAATTTCTTTCCCTCCAGACAATGGTCCGTGAAGCGTGAGAGGTAGGCGTGGATCGATTGAAAATCTCAGAAGATCATCAAATGGCCAAGCAGCCCCGGGGAGGTCATCAGCAAAGAAGCTCTCTTGGAGCTGAAGATAGCCACAAATTAGTCGCCGGAAATGTTGATGTGTTAGTGTGTACAGATCTTCCAACGAACGAAGCAAATTATGATGATCGAGTCTGGACGATTGGGGAAAAGCGAGTTTTGCTGTTGTTTTGTTTTGGGGTTGGTGATTGAGGCCGCGACGTTAGCATAGTTTCCACGTTATGTTTCCGGGGACCCCGTCTAAACGATGTCGCAGCGCAGGTTAAGCGAAGAAGTCATAGTTAATGGGTCACCCGTTGCGTGACTAGCCAGTCCGGCCAGTGGTCACGATCGACCGAGCGTTTTTAGCATGTCCGAGCAAGCGCCGAGTTTTGTTTCAACATTTGCTTTCTTCCCATTGGAGCCCTGTGTATGTGTGTGTGTGTGCGACCCAATTCTCGATCTTTCCCTTGCCGAAGATCCCGAAGGAGGATTGGGGTGTCCCATGGTTCGCCATAACTAATGGGCGATTATTTGGGGGGGAAATGATTAATGGAGCTATTTCCATATACAGAACACACACGCCAGCTGAACTCTTTCGAACCGGCTGGAAACCAGGAAGCACGAACACAGCTAAAGATGTATTTCCCTTCTTCTGGGTCCTTCTCAGTGTAGGGACCCTTCATGGAGTGGGCCGTTACCGTTAAAGCCTGGCGCAAATGGCATTCCACCAACCGTATGGCAGCTGAGCACCATACGACGACGACCACGACGACGATGACTGTCAGGCGGGCGGGTGCAGATGTAAACAAACGGTTTCAACTGTCAAACGAGCGCACAAAGGGTCACGGCGGGACCCGCGCAGTACTGGTAAGCGGCGGGTGCATCGTGCCTGCGAAGAAGGCATGACCCCAGGATGCGCGTTTGAAGGGTTTCGTCGGGCCGAAAAGCCGAAACGGACCGCGCACATCTGGCGCGGGATGTTGTTTTGGTTAGGCGCGGTATTATATTTTCTTATTACGACCCCAAAAAGTCAAGTGTGCGCACGAACTCTGTGTGCTGGGCACTGTTCGTGCTTGGAGGAGCGAAATAATTAATTGTCGATCGACGCCATACGCCCTATGTGAGTGTGTGAGTGTGTTTGTACGTATAAACAAGTCGTAATAAGGGCGAGAAGAAGAGACGCAAGCGAGTTTTTTTTTCGAATTTTCTTCAGTTGTTTTCCTGCCCATTTTCGGAGGAAGAATTCATTAGCCCATGATTTATGGGATGTTTTATTATGGGCCCATTCGAAAATTAGCGATCCTCCCCCTGAAGCGGTGCTGCGGCAGTGCCGGGACCATAAACCTGACCGAGACCTTCTTGTGCCGCGTGCAGGGTCAACGTGTGTTGGGCCGTCTTTTTTGGCTCTGTTTTCCGCGGCGGCCGTATACTAGGTGGATCTATGATAAACGATCGATTCATCTTCAGAGGATCGCCCCAAAAAAGCGGGACTAACGAATGGCGTTTTTTTCTCGGTGGAGAAGAACACCTCATCCAGATCTGATCTGATGGGTGCCGCTTCTATGAACACATGCACACACACACATACACATACATACTCATCTAAATTGATTCCTTTGAATCACTTTGATGTTTGTTTTCTATTTATTTACGGGCCTCTTTGAGTTTGGGGAACTTGCACCGCTAGCGTAACGCGAACTATTTACGATTAATTTTCAATTAATTTCACACTCGTCGGTACGTTTTTTGTTGTTGTGAGCATTTCACGACGCGCAAACCATCTTATTGTGGGTTTGTTTGTTTGGATAGAGGGAGAAAACAATAAGCGAAATAGCGAGCAATCCTCCAAAAAGGGTCGCAAGGGTGCCGATTTGGGAGGAAACCTATAATTCGATATGGTCGCTTCGAATTCGTCGGGATTGTGTTACTTAATAGCTTGTTTTTGTTGCATTTGCTTTGCTTGCTGCCCTCCGCCACAACGACAGCCGGATCAACTGGATTGATCGGTTCCAACACTTGCGAGTCGAATGTTTGCTTTGGAGTAGCTTCGAGACACCCTTCAACAAACTGCTCGAATGTTGGGAGCGTACAGCGAATCGAATCTACGAATTCAACGATGGATTCGTGTGCTGGTGTGACCAGATGGCGCGCACACAAATACTTCCAATACTACAATCTTTCTCTTCTAAAATATTCTGATCATTCAAGCAGTTACTTGTTTCGGGCGTAATTTAAAAGGCACAAGGCGTCGCTTAAGGCACTTCATCAGCGCAGAAACGTGCACTGAACCCTGATCGAAGCGAGGATTTTCGACATTTGAACTTCAAAAACAAAAACACAAAAATCCAGAAAAGTTTCCGCAAAACCTTGTCCAGGCTAACCCTGGAACGAACTAATTATAATGCAAAAGACAAATTTCATCGGCAATTTCTTCCTCCTTCACGGGCTCCCCTTGGGGAAAGGTTACTTCCATCATTGGATCTACGCTGTGGGTCGTTTGTAAATTACACGGATGAAGTAGTAGTGTCCGGACTATTTTTCCTTGCCCCCTCTCCCCGACTGTCTCACTGCCTTCATTTCATGGTTCAGTGCAGAACCTAACGGAATCGGAGCGTTGGGGTGTGTTTGAAAATGTGTTTTTTTTTTCTTTTCTCGACCCGTGTTCATTCGTTCGCACCATCCGGTAGCGTTTTGATTGTATCGGTTTAATCTTTAAGGGCTGGTTTTTTGAAGAGGTCCTTTGGAAATTGACACGAACCGAGGGCGTACCAGGCTGTAAAGACGGGGGTCAGTTTCGAGGCAGTGTATCATTATTCAAATTAATAACTATGATCCCGAGCTTTGGAGGTTTTGGAAGGCAAACAGCATCGAGCAAGTGGCGACCAGCTGTAACGCAACAGCTCACACGACCTCTGGTTGATCCGAAGGAATGCCCCTTTTGAATTTTGAGAACCGCTCCAGAACCTCCAGAATGTAACCCATCCCATATGGATAACGATGCACGATGTGAGCCGTTGGCTTTCTGATCGGCGTGAAAGGCTATAATCAAACCCCAAGTCAACGTCTCACGCGCGTTCTGTACAATCTCTTGATTCTTTCACCAGAAAGCGGCACAAACAAGTATGTGGTTTTGCTTCACCAAATTGCTTCAAAATTCAGCTTATTAATGTCACACTCGAGGCTCCCAAGCATGTAGCTTGTAGCTGACATCATGAAACAGCTGCATTGCTTTTGCTCCCGCCGTTTACATTCCAACGCGCACTCGAAGCTATTAAACCGATCGGGTCGTTATTGGCTTCGCTGTAAAGTCGTCCAGTTTCGGCTCTCTGCCTCAGTCTCAGTACGAGCAACGTTCATTAAAAACATATTCTTACGAGCATTCCGCTCCAGAGCGTGAGCCGCAGAATGGTATCCAAATCCATGGTTCATCGATTTTTGAATTTTATGACCTCAATTGAGGTTTCCGAGGTTTAGTGCTCTGGGAGGAGGAAACCAAAACAAAACTCTCCATATGGGTGCGGATACAATCGCTCAAGCAAACAGTGGAAAGAAACATTGCTTTTCCAGTGCACACATACACATATTGTTCACCCCAAAGGTGTAAAAGGAATGGAGGGAAACAAATCGTCTACATCGGTCGGAATCGGCTCTGCAACGCGACGCATTCGTTTGCGTGAACATGTCTATATTTAAACAACTGCCTACCACCCCATCGCAGCGGGGCAAAGTTACAGATGATGACAGAATTTAGTACCGACTGCTCAAACACGAGGAGAAATAATCTTGCGCTGCTCCGCAGAGTGTTTGAGAGAGACAGAGTCGAACGTTGGAGTGGCATCTGGTGTAAGTAATTAAAGAACTATCCGGTCTCTTTCAACCGGTGCGACAGGGGTGTTCCGGTGCTCCGGAAGCGCAACGAACCTTTACGCAATGTTCTCCCCGCAAGCGTTTGGGGGATTTTGGGGCCGAAAAGAACGACACTTCAAAAGAACCTTAAACGTAAACTCATTCGTGTTCAGCCAACCCCGGAACGGTATGATTAATTAGTACAATGTCCGGAACGAACGGAAAGGGGTCAGTGGGAAGACATCCGAGCACGACCGACTGACCGTCACCCGATTTCGTCATTTGGTGCACTAATTGCTTGGGAGATGAGTTTATGAACCGTACAACGTCAATGTCTTCCTTCCACTGAAGGTAGGATTACGATACATCAACAGTACAGGGGCTAGTTTGAAGATTGATTTCCCTACAGGTTAGTGTCCATTTTAATTACCATCCCAACTACAGGTAGGCCTCAGGTCTCTGAATGTCGTACAAGTTAACAATGCCGAATTCCAGGACGTGGACGTTCAATCAATCGCTCATTTACAGCCAATCCATCCAATCGGCAATCAAGATCGATTGATCGGGATTTGCTTGTGGTTTAGCCGTTTCACCGCGAGCCGGCTGCCATTTTGCAAATATCCCCCCTGATGGGAGCTTAATGAACGGGAGGACACATACACATCAGATTGCACACGGAGTGACAGTTGTGCGAGAAAACTGGCAGATGAATCGCTGCACAACTGTCACCGTGTGCACCGTGGAGTAACTGCAGCGGCGGTGGTCTCTAATGCCCGTTTTGCCCATGTTGGGACAAGAGGGCTCCCAGAAAAGGAAGCAAAACACCGTGTGCATGGTTTCCAAAGAAGCAAGCAAACCACTTCCATGCAGCATGTTTATTGAACGCCGTAAAGAAATCGGGGATGGGTTTGTTTGATGCCGCACTGGGCGGGAGATCACCCCAAACCCCTAGTCTTAGGGTCGAACATAAATGGGCTTACCGCACTTCCAGAGCGCTACCAACGCCGGGAGTGGCTTTGATGCAGGCAGAGCCATAAAAATAGTCTCGATCCCAGCCGCCCGATACGAGCCCCAGCCCGCATTGACCTGTATTCGGTATGAATGGTTCGCATACTTCGATCGGGGCCTGCGTGTGCATATTGCTGCCTTCTTTATTTGCCGATGGAATAGAAGGTGCCGTGAGAAATTCAAACGCTCCGCAGCGACCCCATGATCAACCCACGATAATCTACGCAAAGGTGGTGGCCGGCAGAGCTACTTCACAGCTCGATGCGTACAGCTATAGCTCCAAGAGAGTGCCAAAGGGTGAGAATTAATAAAAAAGGCACGTTATGCTCTACCCCATCTGCACCGGGTTAGGACTGTGTTTGAACCACAGATGGTGTTTCGGAGGTGCTCCAGTGCGAGTTCCAACACACCCATAGCACTCGAACCACCCGAAGGGAGGACGATGAGCAATGGTGATTCAAACGTGCTAAATCACTGGAAGTGCCCATTTAGATAAACATATTATTAACAGCGAGCTTTTAAGCCTCGCGCCGGCAAGCAGCCTTTAGGCGGCTGTGAAAAGAGAAGCAACTGGCGCTCAAGTGGGCGCGCTTGTGTGTGTTGGTGTTTGTATGCTGATTAAATTCGACCACTCCACTGGCTGACTGGAGCTCCAATTGAGCAGAAAGCCGGCCGATTCGGAGCACATCAAGCAGATCCGACAGGGTGGCTACGATAACGAAATTAATGCATAAACGGTCAACAAAACGGACTCATCTTTCGGATCCTCCCCATTACTTCTTCCTTTCCTGTGTGGGAGAGATGCTTCCCTCGGCACTACTAACTGCAGACCACACTGCACTAGTTGGTAGTATAATTAAGTGGCAAACTCGCGTTGTCACATTATTTGTGGCACCACCGAAGCCAAATACCAACACGCCAGACAGTTTGTTGTGCTTTATCTCCCTTTCTCACTCGCTAAGCACAGCCGCTACCACTTGAACTGCGGTGACATAACAATGCCATCAGCGGGACCGTATTTTGACAGTTGCGCTCTAAACATGGCGGCATCTTCGATCGCAGTTGCTCCGCACCAATTCTGGCCCCGACAGTGCGGGCGACATTGTAAAGACAATATTTAAATTTTCCCAAAGATCGATCCCAAAAATGTTTTATTATGCATTCCGTAGATGCTGCTGCTGCTGGTAGCAAAACCCCAGTGTACGAAGCGTACGAAACGGATGCAGCCGACATCCGGAGGCCAATCAGCAGCAGCTCCTTCTATGGAGCACACTTGTAGACAACTTGCACGCTCCTCCTTGCTGTGCTGCTAGATCTTCGGCTTTGTCGGGGCAAACAATTCACCGCAGGCAGTTTACAGGAAGTCTCTTGCAAGACGCGGCGCAGGAGAGTCGCCAAGTCGCCGGTGACTTCTGGTGGCCCAAAACTGGAGCAGGAATCGAAGTGTGGGGGTAACTCTACGATTGCGGACGACTCACTCGCTTGCTCACAGGGTCCATGCTATATGCCACCGTCTGCTGTTGGTGCGTCTTTTTGTATCGGGCCCTGGCTGTGTTCGAACCAAAAGAGAAAGAGACGCTTTGCAGACGCTTTGAGGTAAACAAATATATTTATCTACGTCGCCCGCATACACGGGTGTTGTCGTCCCCCAACCATTTTTGTACGGTTTCAAATTCCTAGCCTGCCATTCCTGTTGCACCGTTTTTTATTCTGTATATGGTCGTGTGTTGAAAGCAGCACTCCAGCAGACACAGAGACACACACCATACAGCTGATAGTCGAAAGATGTTTTTTTGTATCTGCAGCCACTTGATGCAAACGGTTGGCAAGCGATCGCTCCTGCCGTGCTTCTGGTTGCAGCTCTGGTTGGAAGCGACCATGAGGAAGCACCATCAGGACACAAGGAGGGTGTTTAGCAGCAAACACAGCACAACAAACAGCAGAAGGAAGCGTAGAAGGAGAGTGCTATACAAAATCACAGTTGACGACGTTGGACAACGATGACGGGGTACGCCACGGTTTGCACAAATAGCGTTCTCTCCCTCCAGTAGCACGAACCAGGGATATGTCCAGTGTGTGTGGGTACCGATTGTATTTAAACTCGCTACTGCGACAACGACGACGCCAACGTCGATTTGCTGGACAGGAAAAACAGGGGGATATTGGGCAGGATCGTTGAAATATTTCATCTTTTGTTGTAGTAAATTTCCCCATTCTCCAACCGAATACCATGCCACATCCACATATTGATCCATCGTGTTGACGTCCGTGATAAATACTGTACCAACGAGAGCAACGCTCCTTTCCGGAGGGACACACTGGTACGGTCGGTTCCGGAAACTAGGACGACGCCACGTTGGTACGTTGTCGTATCTCTTCCTCTTCGTTTGCAGCAATCAGCATCTTGGTAGCAGATTTTCAGCAACATCTTACAACAGCACTCGCAGCTCCCAACCAACCAACCAACCAACCAGAGCCCTTTTTAGAGCAAGCTGGCAAAGACAAAGTGCACAGAAATCAAACCAACGCGCTGCTCCGGCTCGGGCTAACGATTTATCTTGATGATTGTTTGCCAGATTGGGAATCGGATGATCACCCAATTCGAGCGTTCCGAAGCGAAAGACGATGCTAGATACAGACTTTCGTTTCGCTTTTGTTTTTGGTTCTCCAAGCAGCCGCTAGCAGCGGGAGCTAGTCGGACGTACTTGGAGGTACGCGAGCGAGGTTTTATTTTGCAAAAATCGAATCGTCCCATTCTGTGTCATACATAGCGGAAAGAAGGCAAAACGAACATCCAACCCACTCGGGATTGTCGCTCAGTCCGCTATATTGCATTATTATACGGTGCAATCAGGAGAGTAAATAGAATTATGGACCCCGAAAATCGAAATCGGCAAAGAAACGAAGCGAACGTTTCGCCGGGAGCTTGCATGCATCAATGGTTTGGGAATTGTTGTGTTCTCTTCTTTACCTCTCCTTGATTTAGTGGCAAAGGCTCAGCAAGTTCCCGAGAGCCACCCAAAAAAAAATGCATCGAATGTTCCGCATTCCGAACACTGCCGGTACATGTTGACAAATGTTTACATTAAATCCAGAACCACTCACATATGATTCCATTATCTCGTAATAATCAATTCTCTCAATCAAATAAATTGTCGCTGAAGTGGGCTGAGCACACTTCTTCTCCCTCTCGCCATGTGCGCGCCATCTTCTTTTCCGTCACTAGAGTAGAGTACACACGCGCAGCGAGTGTGGGTCGCCGCCACCGTACCAGACAGAAAACGGAAACTTATTGCCCTCGCCGCGTTGAGTGACGCCAGCAAATAAAGTACGCGAATTCGCATACGCGCAACGCACACGCCGCACGATGGTTGATGTCCCTCGCCACTATATCCGCTGATGAACTTCGCGGCGCTTGATTAATGAGTGCCATTTTCTACTGCCACCCTTGGCAGTACCTCTGGAGCTGGCATAAGGGGACACCCGGGGAGCATGGTGGTGGTAGTGCTCAGCGAAAAATTATGGCCGCCTGCGCGTAAATGGACGCGGGCGCACTGTTTCGCCCAGTGTCTTTTGCCCTTCCTCTTCTGCTGCCGTTCGACGACATAAAGTCGTCTTTACTAATGGACTGTCGAAGCGAGTATTTGCTGGCGCAGTTCTGGAGCGCAAAAATGGAATATTTACATCGTCATCAGCATAAATAAAACGGCATGTTCGCTTAGGCGCGCGTTCTGTCTCTTCTGCGCGGGAATCTCGGGAAAGGTTTTGATGTTTTGGCATCAATCTCGCACACGGCGTCCTGTTGGAGCTGCGTTTGCTGCGAGATAATTGAGTTCCACCGTGCCGTACCAAATCGATTGGATGGATGAGATAGGGAAGGTACTCTTCAAGAACGTACTTTGTTCTTCAGGCCTTTTGTTTACATCCTATCCTCTACGATGGATTTGAAAGGTGCAGCAAATCTTGGAGCACGTCCCTTGTGGGCGTCTTCTTCTGCATGGGCGAATAGACTAAGCCTATTGCAATGGTAATGAGCTGCATATATATAGAGTGTGGTTTACCTTGCGCAACAACGAGCGCGTCCCAGGTAGCGTCAGTCGTAGATCAACAATATCCTGCAGCAACTGCTGTTACTGCTAACGAGAAAAACTGGCTTTAAAGCCATTCCAGAAGGAAAATATATGCCCATGCATTAAAGGGCTGATTATTAAATACAGCTCATTATAGATCCTCCTTGCTCTCTCCTTCTCTCCCTCAAGGGAAGCTTTTAAACGAGCTAGTTTGCGCATTCGAGCTACTTCATTAGCGTTCGGAATTTCAGCATTAAATTTGGCATTCGTACCCCATTAAGTGGAAGGCAATCGAATGTGCTACCCTTTTGAAACACCATCGATAACGCGCATAAATCATCAATTTTCGAGGGAGCTCCAAATACAACTATCATTACTGCACACGTGCACACACACACACTCTTCTAAAATACATACATAGGCATACACACACACAGACAAACAGGCTAGCACTACAAAACAGAGCGAGAAACATTTGTTCAGATACACACCTTCAGATTTACGGAAAAATGGATAGTTCATGTGTTTGAATTTTGCGAAAATTTTGCCGGAATTCCGCTGACCGGCCGGCAGCGTGCCGCTGATGCTCGCGTACGTCGGATCCAATGTGATCGCGTTTGGGTGGGCGAGGTGTTTGCAAGGGGATGGATATCAGGGAAGGGAAAGCCCAAACATACCCTTTTGACCTAACCGAGGGGGTTGAGTGAGATTTACGCGTAATCGGCGTAATAAAGTGTGTGTTATCAACTTTAAGCGCAAAACGAGTTGGATTGAGTGAATGGAACTCCACAGAAACACACAGAACTAGGAAGAGCAGCCGAATAGCATCTGGTTTGGATATCTGTCAGCAGCAAGATGGACATCGATTGCTTACCTGGAATAGAGAAGAAAGGGGGAAAATGGTTAGAAAACTCGTTTTTCTTGCGTTAAGTATTTCAAGGAATGCTAAATGGTTTCGCGCATCCAGTGCCGATGCCGCCCCGGAGCTTAATTATCGTTAATTTTACGACCGCTTGGTAGAAGAAACTGGTCACTTCCTTTTTCCAGGAAAACATTTGTTTTATAGCACTCTAGTGGTGATTTTGTTGTTGTTAGTTTTGCAAAGATTGAAACAAAAAAGCAATACAGGAATCACACATTTTAAGAAAGTTGTGAACAAACGAACGGACTTGGAAACAGAGCTACTAATTCCAAAAAGAAAAAAAAAACCCAGAACGCCCGTGTGCTCCACCGACAACGGCAAAACAGCTCCCGGGGGACATAAAACTTTTATAGATCCACTCAGGGCTCAATTCGTTTTTGCTCCCCGCTTGCTGCTGCCTTTAAGAAAGTTCTCTCCCACCGCAACAACCCGCATGTTCTACAGCCACCCCTTTCCGGCTAGTTGGGCGACCACAACACAGCATGTGGATGCTTTACTAAATCAATTAGTCTCTCTCTCTCTCTCGCTCGCGTCTCTCTTCTCTCCCCAACTGAAGGATGGGATGCTGGCCTCCCGTCCCCATGCCACGGGATGATGGATGTAGCCGGCCGGAACGGCAGATCCATTATCAAATCATATTTTTATATGACACCACTTCGTGCTGCGCTTAACCGAGGGAGTGGGCCCCCTTACCGGGTCTCGGGGCCCGCTCCGAGGGGCCGCATAACTAGCGCGCACACAGCGACAGGCTAGAGTTTTATTGCACCGCGCTTGGCGCATTTACGAGAAATCAATTCTTTTATGGTTCTGGTGTCATTGCGACGGGCTGATGATGCTGCTGGCTGGATGCTGGAACGCACAGCGGCCGCCCCGCGACGGTTTAAGACGGGCACAGCACACACACACACACACAGCGACCGCCATTCATAAGCGGAGTCATCATATGCTTCGTTATGTTTCTTTTTCCCCCTTTCCTTGCTCAGTTGATTTGGGCTTAATGCGTCCGAAATCTTTTCGGGTGATAAAAATTGATAATAGGCCGTCGTCCCAGGGCCTAGAGACTTAAGGGTAAAGGGAAGGCACGCCACCGATCACGCTATTTCGTTATTTACAACCTTTTGTGATTTTCTTGTCTGCGTTTTTTTAGTGATAGAGTATAAATGAAAGAAGAACGGGGTTAAAAGTATGTTAAATGGTTTTGGAGAGGGAAAAAAAGGTTAAACCTAAAGTGGTGAGTAGAGTAAAGCCAGCCAGCCACCAACGCGCCCCACCGTAAAAGCGTGTGCTGTCACGTGCGACTGTTGAGTGAGTGACACACGGATTTCAGCAATCCAGCAACACGAATGACAAAACATCATTCACCGTGTGTTAAGTGTGCGTGTGATGCTGATGTTGAAAAATGCATCTTTCTGCAGCGGATTGCGATAGAGCTGTGCGGCATACATACGTCCGCCTACATACACGTGACGATGCATCGTGGGCGTACTTCGACCAACACATCGCGACGTTGTTGTCTATTTCTAGGGGCTAGGAGACTTATCGCGATAATCCATACCGGTTGACACGACCTGAATGCGTGTGACGGAGGATAGAATGGGCAGAGAGAAAACTCGGAGTCAAATGAGGCCACCTACAGTGCAGCGGAACGGTCGCGGAAACGCCTCATCGCCAGCTGCAACATCAATCAATCCACAAGGCACTGTGTGACACACCACCCCCTCTAATGTTTGACTTTTCTTTTATCGTTTTGGTCGAGTTTCGGTCTTCGGTTACCCCTTTTTTCGCCCGACCAGGACCACTTATTCTTAAAGGCACCTAATTAAATCATCATGCTCGTTAAAATGATTAATTGCACCCAGGGTCGTCCCCAGGTGTGCGCTTTTGGTTTTGTTTTTTGCTCTCTGTTTGGGTTCCGATAATAATGAAGAAGTCACCAGGAGAGGAAGATCGCTCGCAGAGATAGTCCCAGCCAGGGACCCAACCAAATCAGTCATTGTAATGCCACTCTTGCCTTCATTTTCTCCCCGGCGCGGCTAGAAAAGGTGCATCTTTCAGCGGGCTCCAGAAGCATGCGGTCGATTAATTTGAAGTCAGCAGTGGAAGAAAAACAAAGCTAGTCCGTGGGTGCGTCTAATGATAAAATTATGATAATTCAAAAGGTTTGCAGTGCATCGTGGACTTCATTTTCGATTGGAAATGAGGTGGATGTTCAACGAAATGAAGTCTTCAGCAGTGGGATGTAGGCGGTGCGTTTAGTAATTATCTCTAAATTATTCCCGGCTTAAGAAATTGCTCTAGCAGTTCGCTGTCTATGAGTCCCTCAGGGTACTTTTTTGAGAAAGCGCTCCAGAAGCGAACCTCATCTTCAATTCTCAACTCTACAATTGAATACAAGATCAAACATCAAACACGGTGTTTCCGCCTGTAGCTGTGGTGGGACGAAGTGAAAAAAAGAGAAGATAAATGATTCCAATTCACTTTGCGCTGTGTCACTCTCTGTGTGGTTTGATTAAATGTTGCCGATAAGCAGAAGCTGAAGAACGAGAGAAAAAAACCCACTTCGCTCCTAGAAAGAAGACGGCGATGGAGATGACCACGGCTACACATAACTATCACATAACTGTCAAAATATTTCCCGTCCCATTCACCAAAAGGCACCTTTAGAGGCCGCCCAGTCCAGAGGGTCGGGCGAAGGCGTTTGGAAGCTTAATAACCAGTTCCCCACCACCCGTCGACGGCAGCAGTGACCGCGAAGTGGAACGGATTCGGGGCAGCCGTTCGTCGCGGGGACGCGGGTAGAAGCCCATTTTCACCAAACACGATTAGGCTAATGTTTATCGGTGTAATTTGGTGTGCCAGGAGTGTGTGGAGAGTTCCGTTTGGGAGATTGAATTCAAAAAATTCCATTTAGACTTTGCCATGAGTGCCTAAGCACTGGCGAGCCATTCCAAGCGTTAAGCTTTCTAGCCGGAATGTTTGGGGGAATTGTTTGAGGGTTGGAAAATGAAATCTCTTTCAGAATGGGAGTCAATTGTTTGCAGTCGAAACAACACAACGGTAGCCGTGTTCCATTAGCCCTTGCTGGATGTTACACACCGATGTGTCTCTTGCGGCTAGTTGCCACCAGAATTTACTTTTAACATTAACGCGTGGAATGGAACTTATTCGTAGGGTCGTTGGGCTGTTTTACACGCCTCAGTTGGCAACATGTTTTGTTGGACAGCGATCCCGCGATTCGGTTTAAACAAAAAAACCTGCGTTCCCGATGAAAACTTGACACCAGCAAGATAAGCCTCGAAGAAATACCTGCGCAAAGAATTATGCTCGCTTTATCTTGATGGAAGGTACCCTTTTTTCCACCGCCGTACTGGCATGTCGGATTATTTTCCACTTTTTTTGTGTGTGCTCTAGCCACGTTAGTCCAACAAAAGGCCGGATATCCTACGCCATTCGCGATAGGAAGCGGCCAGTTTTTGGGACATCTTCTCAAAAGCCCCCAAAGGTAGCTCCCCATCTTCCCCGATAGTGATCGCAACCACGGTTGACATCTGTCTTGTACCCTTCTTCTAAGCCCGAGCTCAGTGTGAGAAAAGGTAGAAAGGAATTAATTTCATCTCGGGTCACAGACAAACCCGAATTTCGGTGAGGCTCTTTTTGGTAGATCCAACTCCAACAGATAAACCCACCTATAAACCGCCCACTTTACACCTCTTTCTTGGGGGGGGATTTTCCTCGGCCCCTCCAGTCCGCCTAATTAACTGGCTCGTTCCGCCAGAAAAATGCCTTCTCTCGCAAACATAAACAGATCTAGGTGTCTTATCCATTTGACCGATCACACTTTGCACCATTCCGCGTTTGGACGGTGTCGTCGAAAGAGTTTGAGATTGCTGAATCGTGCTCTCTCTCTGCACGGAGATCGGAGATCAGAAGCGCTGGGGACGAATTTATGGCGCTCCGGGGACCGGGTAATCATCGTCGTCAAATATGCTCGTTGCCGTTGCGCGTTCCGAACGATCGATAGCATATTAATTATGCCCATATTTACGGCCAGCCGAGACGAAAAATGCAAATAATCCATTGCCGGTGTGCCGGTTGAAATATAGCCTCCAGTGACACTTCATCTCCAAGAGCGTTGTGGAAAGCGATTCCGTGGGATTTGGCAGGACTGATTTTGCAAACCACCATCAGCCCCGGACACACGGTCAGATGCATTCTTTGCCGGGGTTTGGCCCGATAATGAAGGCAAATGATGGAGGATTAAAATTTAGAAGGATCAATTTACGAACACACAGCTCTTCACACACGGTAAGCTTTGGGACGAAAATACCATAAAGCTTCTTCGCATTCTTGCTAAGCCTCTTAGCGGTTTGGTGGTGGTGGTGTTGTTTTTTTGCCACTATCAGTAACAGAGTGTGTGTGTGTGTGCGCAGAACCTGAACCTTCCGGAGGGAAAGTTTCCAGTCTGTAATCGGGAAAATTATGTGATATTGTTTTCGGGATGGGTGGGGTGCTGAAGTCCAACCAAAACTAAACCATCCCTCGCTCGTAATTACTGACAATCGTAAAAAAGAGCGGAAAGAACCTGGAGCTTCATGGTGCTAATGTTTGATGACGCTGAAAGCCGATTATTGGATGGAGAGCAGCGCGCGGAAAAAGCGGTCTGGTCGGTCTGGTTGAGTGTGTTGGATGATTATTTCTGGCGTCGTAAATCGACGGATAAAAGACGGGCATTGTGAGGTTGAAGGACCTGCTATCTCGGGTGTAGCAGCGTTTAGGTGCAAGAGTGAAGACATGTTCTGACAAACATTGTAATGTATCGAAGCGCTTCTCAATAACAACAATAGAAAACTAAAAGAAAAGTGTAAAAGCACCCATTTCTACACCGTTGCAACTCATTACCGTTCAATTATCGTGTCGATATTGCACACATTACATCGAAAACTCAAGCAATGTACACGTTTCTCACGCTCGGAGCAGGCTTCAAAGCCAACAACGCGTCACAACCAACGCGTAAACAGCGCCCTCTATCAGCTGTTAATAAGCCGATTTTCTCCAAATTGAGCAAAGCTTCTCGGAATTTCTCCTCCGCAATGAAATACTGTAAATAGCATCCATTCTTTGATGCCTTCTCGCCTCTGCCCTTTCTCTCTCTCTTTGGGCCATGGGTTTCATTCAAATAGATTTCTTCAGCAAGATAGAGTGAACCGCACACAGAAAAAAATCTCCATTCACGATTCCCTTCCTGTCCTGTGAGGAGTCGCTAGTAACGAGACGCTAAAAGTAAACATAAATAAATGCCTCACTGCCTCATCGCACCTTGCGCGCCCACGACACGTCGTCCGCAAAGGCTCCCGAAAGGTGTGGATTTCGTATACCTCAATACCCCGGATCAAAAAAACGGAAGGACTTGGTGCCGGTGGTGGGTTGTGTTAATTGATTCTATTAGCGTGTCAATAAAAGAAAATGTTCATTTCGGGCCCCTGCTGGCTTTTCGAGCATCGAGAGTCATCCGCAAGCGAAACCGGGTTGGCCAGGCTTTCAAATAAATAAAAAAGGCACCTCCGTAGAGCCTCTGCAAAGAAAATATAGCAGCTCCAAACGCTGCTGTTTGCAAGCGTTTTTTTTGTCGGTCCAAAGAGTCCAGAGTCTGCTTGGTTTACAATTTCCTCCCAGCGTGCGTGCGGTTAGTTTGCTCACGGCGTTGGCTACCGTGTCCAAGGTCCTGCTGCTGCTGCCGCTGCTGCTGCTGCTTCGGCGTCGTTTGCGCATTCCCTGGCGCATAAATATTTGCGCCCTCGCTCACTGCCCGACTGGGAAGTGGCATATGTATGCTTATGTTGATGCCTGTCAGTGGTGTCGTTAGTTTCTTCAGGTTTGCCGTCCGCCCCGTTCAGTTTCTTCGTTTCTGTACGGATCGGTTTTTGAGTAGATGTAGCAACATTGCATATTAATCGAAAGAGTAGCCCGAAGGCCCGGACTTCGGAGAATTGAAGATCATCCGTCTACTTATTGCCGCACACTCCCTGCGCTTCTCCCTCGCAGTGAACAATGCGTCCCGATAGCCAGTATGTATTTATGATAATGGTTATGTTTATCATTTGTTTATGTAAATGGATGGGCTTTTATTTTGGTTTTTTCTGTCCATCATTCGAGCGGTGCCCGCACTTCAGGCCCGAAGCGCGAGTTGCGCTCAACCTTCTACGAAGTCTTGATACGATGATGTCTCTGGTTT
Organism: Anopheles coluzzii; assembly: GCF_943734685.1. Lineage (NCBI taxonomy): Eukaryota > Metazoa > Arthropoda > Insecta > Diptera > Culicidae > Anopheles > Anopheles coluzzii. The sequence continues at coordinate 69,181,296 of NC_064671.1, read as the reverse complement.
TGTCTCAATTTCTCTCTCTCTCTCTCTCTCCGAGTCTTTGGGACTTCCCGGATGTGTGGAGGAAGGCAGGAAGTTTGCCTGAATGCTCCCTCAAGTGACTGGCTTAGAGGTGCCAATTAGTATGTACTTTGAGGTTTTGTGATTTATCCAAAATTTCACCCACAACGGCGGGAATGTAACAACAGTTCGCCGGAACCAACTCTCCGTCCCTCTGACACCTACATTGCTGGGCCGTTTAGATTAAAATTGAAATAATTTTCGGAACAAACCACCAACACACCTCCCTGCTCCAGCTCTCCGGTGGCAAAACCTTCCCAGAAAAGCAACTGTAGGAGTTTTAACGAGGCTGATAATGATAGCGATTACGACCGATGGCAGAGATGAAGATGGTCCACGTTTAGTGGGTGAAGTTCTCGGAGGTCCGGTCCCGTCGGTGGCTTAGCGGTACCCACGCAGGTGGCCATCGTGCGCCCTTATTCCCAATGGTAAGGCCACACGATTGCGTAATTGCAATGATCTCGCTCCCCATCAGGAGCTCTACAAGGAGAATGCGCTCTCCCAAAATTTGCCCAGGTAGCGCGGGCGGGCGAACGATTTTTGCGGCACCCCCCACCACACACACACACGAACGTGCGGGGGAATGTGATTTATGTCCATTTTCGATGGAAATTATGGGTCATTACGCCATTAGGCAACGAGTTAAAACGGGAGACGGAGGAAGAATGAAGCGAAAACGACGCAAATGATGATGGCACGGCACTGAGCCGATGCCGCCCGTCGCTCCAAATTCTTGGCCCAGACTTGGTACAGGTTTTCGGTGGGAGAGAGTGGAATTCCATTTCGACCAACGAACTAACCTGTACGGACCAGCTGAGGAGGTGGGGGAGAGCTACTTCCAGCACGACCTCGAGATGCTTTCAAGTGAACGAGATTTATATCTTTTCCGGTAATACCTTCATTTACCGACCCGGGGAAGCCGTTTAGCTGGGAAGAAACGGGACCAGTTCCAGTTCCTGGGAAGCATTGCGCACGGTAACGGAGAGCTCATAGTTGCGGAACTAACGCTTCGATTGCAGGAAGACAAGGTCGATTGCGAATATTCCAAGACATCCCAGCGTCTTTTGTGAGATATTCACACATTGAATCCAAAGATCCGGATAAAAAAAAGCTTTTCTTGCGCAGAACTCAAACTCCTAATATCCCAATGTTCCACGCGTCCCCACTGTCAGGTTCAATGAATAAAACATCCCACCCAAAACAGGAAACGATTTGACAACAGGAATCACGTTGAGGTGATTTCCCGTAACAAGTTTGAACCCGTGGTCGTGTGGTTCGCTGTGGTCGCTCGCTGTGTCGCACTAGGATGTGTGAAAATGTTAGACACACCGCGATGCTCGGAAACACGCACACGCGTTGCGGACGCCTAGACGTGACGTGCCGATGAAGATGTGCTCACGGCGGGATGTCAACCACACCATCAAAACACACTGTAGGTGTTGCCCATCGCCATCATCATCATCGTGAACACGGGCTGACATCGTCATCGTCCGCGATACACAAAGCTCTGTATCTTCGGGGGCTACCAAAGCCCACGGGCGTGTTAGATCCTGAACGTTCTGGGTGTATTTTTTACTACTGCTCTTCCCAGCCATTCAATGCCTCTTCCAGGAAGATGTTGGGTGGCAAATATGCTAGCAGCATAACAACGCACCCCACGCCTTCCGTGAGCAGTGCCCATGTTTAGTACAACAATGGGAAAATTTAGCCCACAGCACAGCGGGACACAGGGAGAGTGAGAGAGTGAGAGACAGAAAAGGGATCCCCTAAAAAGCTCCCAGGGATATGGAGACGTCTATTGTGCTCACGGTGCGAAGCCCTCGTCTCGTGCCGGAGCCGAAAGAAAACCTTCAACGTTTTTTGTGATTCTGGGCTTTTGCTTTTTTTCACTGCACACGCGCCCGCGTTTGTGTATTTGCGCGCCTAGGCATCAAGGATGGTGCCCCGAAAATATTTAGTCCTTAGAATTGGAACGCTTCTCGCTCGCCTCGCTCTCTCTTTTTATCTCGCACTGTGAGTGGATTTCGTACAACAAAAGGGAAACCTTCACCACAAAAGGATGACTCGTCGTTCGTTGGAGTTGGGAAGGTTGGGACGAGAAAAAAAGGTAGAAAAGAGCTGTCTCCCACCATCTCACCCCATCGGTTGGACACAAAAAAGAAAAGACAAAATTCCTTTCTGATGAGAAATTGGTCCCAACTGACAATGGGAGGACACACGCAAGAATCGGACCGGGTGGTTGGGTGGTGGCGCACGTGTACTACCAAACCGGAACAGGAACGGAAGAGATGCGAGAATGGATCCGGACGGAGCTCTCTCAAACAACAACCAAGCCAACAAGAAAAAAAAAGGTGACGACCGAACATGATCATAGAAACACCCAAAACCGTTTAAAGGTCTTCACTGAGCCATGGCTTGAATAGCTTCATGGAGGGCGATGAATGAGAAAAGGGAATAGCCGGGCGAGTGCGAGAGTAATTTTCATATTTTCCGATTGGCCGTAGCCAGGGCGTCAGTAACTGAGGTGATATCAAGTCACATCTACCCACACACATACAGACACTTATCATTTGTTGTGGAAGTGACAGCCCAACACACGCACCCTCTTGTGCTGTGTTTTTGCGTTTTTTCGCGTGTTTCCACTGTAAACCACTGAGGCCTGCCAGGTTAGCGAAACAATTGAACCGGAAATTACAACTCCAACTCCGACCGTAGACGCCGAATGCCAGCATATTGTACGAGGTTGGAAAACTTCAATCAACTGCCTGGCGGTACGACCTTCAAGAAAGAAAGGACAAACAGCAGCATCCCCAGGACTGCTTTCCATTGCGTATTGTCCTGATTCGAGCAAGATTGGAAACAATTAACAAAACTTTGATTAGAGAACGTGGCGTTCGGTGTGGCGAGTTTTCCGTTTCTTGTTGACTGGGTGGACCCGGTGGAGGCTGTGAAGCACAAAACGTGATGAAATGAAGAACCAATCCATCCAACCCAGCCCAAACCCAGGATTTCTGACGTCAGGACTGGAGCAAAGGAAACAATGTCTTCTATTCTGTGTGTTCTGCTACCGTTAAGGCGTTCGTTTTTTTTTTTTGTTTCTCGAGGCCTCCACGACCAACAACCCTCAGATACGGAATCGTTTCAATCTCCGGAGCTCACTCCCATCCGCGCACTGGATGGAAATCGACCGACAAACGAACGGCCGAATATCCAAGGGCGTCAGCGTCGGAGGGTTTGGGCAGTGAAAATCAATTAAAATTTCCTTTTCATCCTCCCCCGATGCTGGAGAAGATGTTGGTGTACTCGCTTTATTTACAAACCAGCATTACACTGCCACCAGCCCAGTGCCCTTGGTTGTTCGGCGCGTCTGCTAAGGCCGCTAAGGCACGTACTAAGCTCGGTGGCCGGTAATGAACGGGGCGCGTCCGGTTTGGTGCGCGAAGCAGTACATGTTTCATATTTCTCGCACCAGAGTGTACACACACACAGCACGGGCGAACGGCAGTAGCAGCAGCAGCTGCTGGCTTTTGATCTGAAGCCGCCAACAAATAATCCTTGGGACTTGGTGGGTGACGGGGCCCACCACAAAGTAATCCGGCGCTACGTGACATAACACGCTCCTGCTGTAGGTCCGGCTGCGGTCCGCCTGTGATCCGGGGAAAGGTGAAGCCGCTGCGACATTGGTTTTAAATCAGTGGCAACAGATTTGCTCGCTCTGCAATGAGACATTCAATCCGGCGTTGAAGGGAAAAGGGAGAGAATAAAAAACAAAACAACAAGCCCGAGCCCTTTACTATCATGCCGACAGACACACTCGCGGCGCCTTCGTGTGAGGTCCTCGGGCGGCGTTTTGTTGCACGAAACAAGCGCCACCTTTAAAGCGCTCCAGCAGTGGTGCGACGTGCGGAAAGGGGTGTAATATCATTAATCGATTTACGTTATTTCACGCTTCTGGAAATTGAGAACCTTTTTTTAAAAGAAAAAAACAAAGTATGCCTCTCACACTTAAACGGATTCCACTCACGTAGAAAAGAGACAGAGGTAGCTTGCTGCGAAGAAATCGATGATGTCATCGAGGAGGCGCAAACCCGGCAAAAGGAATGTCCGTTTTTTTATATTTTTGTTTCGCCGTTTCGTGCCTCTGTTCTTCACATTTCCTGTCCAGTCATCCAGTCCTGGGAGGTGACTAGTTCCTTTTTGTGTGCTTAGCTTATTCCACCTTCACCTAAGCCAAGCCAAGACAACAAAGGAATGTCAAACGCGAGGAATCGTTCGATTCTAATCCGTCTTACGGCGGGAATTTAAATCGTTCTTTCGGCGCCGTACCTTTTCCAAGATCGAAGCGCTTCTAGATGGACGACACCCATAAGGGTAGCAGCATAAGTCATCCATGGGGACGCATGTTTTATTCACGCCCGTAAATCATCCCTCCGTGGTCAGGGTTAGGTAATTTTTTTTCTGTTGGAGTCAGAAAGTCAGAACGAGCAGTGTAATATTAAACTGCACGAAAAATATTTTGATGAGCCACTAAATAAGCCAGCCCGGAGGACCCGTCGCGGTGTTTAGAAAAATAAACGGTTTTGCTTTACACATAAATACGCACGCGGCCACATTCCACATAGGAGAGCTAAAGAGCTTCTTGTTTATGTAAGTTTGCTGGTTTGCGGGCTATTTATAAGGGCAGAGAGCTTCTTGCAAGCAAATATGGAGCGACGCAGAGTGGATTGTTTAGTATTATTACTATCTCACATCGTTTCCCTTGCTACAACAAAACAATCTGCTCCGTTTGCACTTGCTGTGGTTTGGTTTGAATTCGCCCTGTTTTTGCTGCTGTTAACGCCACCCAATCATACGCACGTAGCGATGATGACTGGTCATTCTGCAATGAGGTCATGCAAGATCGTGACTAACCACGGCAAACTGATCATCCCATAACCACAACCGTTCTCCGATACGGCCGTTGTTTTCAAATTCTTGATCCCCCCGAAGCATACACTGCAACGGTGGTCGTACAAAGTTTCTAATTGTTTACTGAATGCAACAACGATCGATACTCCAATTCTGTGGTGCTTCAGAACCTCTAGCAAAACTCCCGCGGGTAATAAAAGCCGCTCCGAAACTTCCTGCTTTTACGCCCGTAAACAACTTTGCAAATCAAAAATTCCACACCATAAACAAGCGTTTATTAACGTTTTGCCGGTGAGTAGCGTCCCGGTTTTGGAGGTGATGGAGGCATCCATCATCAGCAGACCTCCTCTGCTTTCCCGCGATAGCGCACAACCCCTGTTTCCCATGAGAGATGACGGTGAGACACACTGGGTGCTCCGACAGAAAGGGTTTTAGCAGACCCGCATCACAGCAACGCATCCCCTTTGGTTGATGGACATGGTCATGTTCTCTGCTTCTCGTCAGCTCATCCTGCAAACTGCAAGCTAATGCGCGCCTTTTTGTCTCCCTGCAAACCCTCACTCTGGCTCTCTGTATTGTATTTAATTAAAGTGCAAAATCCCGACGGGAGGGCCAAAGAACAAGTACCGAAAGCTGCATATTTTGAGCGGTGATTTGAGCGGTGCGCGCGTTCGCCCAGGAACAATATTCTATATCGCGCACTATAACCACCATGGTGTACGGCTGGTCTGGGTCGGGTGGCCGTTTCGTTGTTGTCCGTCGGCAACGTGTGTTTCGGGTGAGCTTCAGCGATTATTTTAATATCGCCAACAGTGCCCGGTGGGGCTTGTAGCTGCAAGCTCAAAGCGAACTCTAGACCAACCATCAGTACGATGGACAGTTGGTTGGGGGCTGACCAAAGGGCAAAGGATTTAAAACATTAGCACGAGAAAGAGATAGCAAGCGACGGACATCCCAAAAAAGAAAAACCAGACGAAGTAAGTGCAAGCTTACAGCAGAACAAGCCCCATCCGAGCGGAATGTAACGAGATTGGTCTCTTGGGCTAATGCTACAGTGGAAGACCCAGTGGTGGGTGATAGAACATACACGCGCTGGCGTCCTGCTACACCTCGCCTGCACCTCAGCAACGGACAGATAATTACATTATAATATTCGTAGCACTGGCGCTGGGATAGGGGTTTTAAATTAGCTCTGGATGGGTTTCGTTCACTCGTACGTTAAAGGCCAGGGCCTCTTGCAGAATGGTGAGAAGGATTTATACAGAAAAAGCCCTCCCCTCGATTTTGAAGAAGGCTGGTACGCACTTGGAGCTGCAGGGCGTGGGGGTCGGCTGTCTTCTGGAGAATTATGTAATTTTACTTCCCGGTTTTTTCCATTGGATAGCCTGTTGGTACAACAATCCTGTTACAATGGCTGGTTCTCTCACCCCGGCAGACCGGCACATGAAAGACTCGTTTACAACGTTGCGGAGCGGCACATCGCAAGGACTTGGTCGCTAAATTAAAAATTAGCAACACTTTACGTGCAACGAGGTGGCATGATTATTTAACTACAAGTTTAACGCCGCCATCGGGGCGGAGAGCCACAAAATGTAATAATAAACAGCACGCGGGGGCTCATCGCTTGCCGTGTCGTTGATCGTTCAAACATTAATTTTCCGCAACACCGTCCGTCCAACGCTACTGCTTTGAAGTGGCTACTGGCTGCCCGTACCTCTGTGCGCCCGAATAAAGACCTCAATCAGAAGTTCGCCTTCTCGTTTGGCTCGTTTGGCTGGATGCGTTTGGCGGGCGCAAGGTAATGATCACGGGGGCTATCCGCCGAAAAATCACGCGGACCAAAAACCAGCGCCCCATCAGCCAGCATCAACGCAAACGATTAGAGATGCCGCCGCGGGGGGAGCATGCGAACGAAGCAGCGGGCGAAAGAGGACTGCCCGAAAAGACGCCCGGACACCTCCCGACCTGATCGGGAGAGGGTACAACACGACAAACATGCCCGGGCCCGTACCGCCAGGAAGTACGTTATAAAGTGATTAAATCTCGATTTTCCAGCCTCGCGCGCCACAATTTCGGGAATTTCGGGTGCCCAATTAAAGTCTTGAAACAAACGCCTCGTTGCCGTCCGCTGGGTGTTTTTGGCGATCGACCGGAGCTGATAAGGACGGTGGTTTGCCGGGCTTTTCGGCCCGTTTGCCGTCGCTCGATAAATGAGCACGGAACGGCGTCGCTGTGCGTTGTCGCCCGTGTGTCCCACGGGGCGTTCATTAATAACGCGTTTAGAACGTGTCCGTCTGGGGCTGGTTCGTCTTGATGATGGGTCCCCGTGTGCTTCCGCCGTGTCAACCTGACGTGATCTTGTGAGATAAACGAAAACAAAACACGGGAACAGGTCGAGAAATCAACAGCAACAACAAAAACGCGTGTTGAGTCTGGGCAGCTCCGCAGAGACTCGAAAAAGTAAGCTGTCACTTTTGACACTGACCGCACACAAACGGACGCTGGCACGCAACATCCCAACACACACTCTTTGCCTCTCTCTCTATCTCTTCTCTGCCAAGGCCACAGACACAAAACAGGCACAGGGATTGAATTGTCAACGGGAAATGCCTAGAACAACAGTTCTGCCTGCGCTGCAGTATCGTGCGAGAGCCATCTTGACAGGGAGCGTGGAATAAAAATTCCACTGCACTGTGTGTGAGTGCTCTTCTGCCCACACACATGTGGGTTTGTTTTGCGTCGCCGGTCTTCTATCACGGCCGGATGTGGCAATCGATAAAATGGCTAGGGCACTGTTGTGGAGGCGAATGCGCACATAACACACACACAGACACACAGACACACTGCAAGCCACGTTCCAGAATAGCCATCACATTATCGGACCAAAACCTCCCAGTGACGGAGGAAGGAAGTCAACCGCAAATCTTTAACAACGTGCAGTGTATAAATATACGAATCGTTACTGCCTGCTGGTGCGCCTGTCTCCCTTTGCTGGAGAGATATGCTGGTTGGGCCCCGCTGCTGAAGTGGGCAATAATCATAAAAACAGGCGAATTAATTGTGGCAATCCACGGATTTGGAGTGTGCGCTCGCGCGCCACTCTCCACACTGGCCGTACTGTGTTCGTGGTGGTCGTACTTGACGTTAATGTTTCTTTATAGCTACTTACGGCGACAACGATGACTATTTTTATCACTATTGGCCAGCTCGTACACTTACAGTCATACACAACAACAAGCAGGATATTGAACATTTACAGCTCGCAAGAATTGGGTACGATTAGACCGCCCCGACCGCTGGGGAGTTGCTCGGCAGAGATGGGGATTAATCCCGCAAAATAGGTGTTTTAAAGCTGTCAAGTTTTTATTACTTGAGTAGCTTAAAACCAAACCCTCCCAAGGGGGTTTTGGTGGAGAAACTTAATGCAAGCAGCTTCCTCCAACACCCCGCCAGCTCAGAATTTCGATTCTAAACCGAAAAGTCTTTATCAGCAGCCGGTCATATTACTGGTCAAAGCTTGAAAGTTGTACGGTCTGCGTGGACCGAGCCGCGAGAAAGCCCGAAGGAAACTTGAGCCTCATCGCTCGTAAATTCTCGAAGAAAACCAATAGCTAAGAGATTATTAATCCTGTGGTTTCTACTCGTGCGGCACAGCTTTCCACCGGCCCCGAAAAAAGCTTTCCCAGTACGCTGGACGTCACTGTTCCGTCGGATATGCGTTTATCAGTGTTTGTTACGAGTGTTTTGGATGGTGCTTTTAAGGAAGGAAGGTCGTGTTTTTTTTTTCGCCCAGTGTATCCCACGGAGAAGAATTTGTTAGCTGCCAAGCTGCCCGATGGCCAAGGCACACCCTACACGAGCAACACACTGTATGCTCTTGCATCGTCTTCTGGCAAACGTTCAAGCCATCATGCTCGTACCATTGAGACGTTTGAGTCGTGCTCATGAGCCATCCACGTGGGTGTTTTGTTGGCGTAAATCCGTTATAAGACATACGCCAAACTAGGACACTACGCTGATGGTCTAAGACGACTTTGTAGCAAAGTTCGCGACGGCCACTCACCTCATCCGAGGGAGGGAAAGAAAGAATGGGGGAAGGAAAAAGCTGTCTTGCGCTGTCTATAAGAAACAAAACTATTTTGACATTTAGAAAAATCGCTGCTGCTGCTGCTACAGCTTCAGTAAAGAACGTGGCAGAGGAAGGCAGCGCAATCACTTCGCAATATCTTCGCCCCGGTTTTTCGTGTGGATGATCTGTGGTGTTGTATCAAACACACACACATAGCCCGCTCTATCTAGGTGGGGAAAAAATGCATGTGAGTAAGAACAGAACATAAGTCAAGCTGAGAGCTGACATAGAACACAGTGGTGGAGGTAACAGCAAGACGAACAAAAAAATAGAGGCCTGGTAGAGGAAAGTATTATCTGTTAATTAAATCTGCTTTTCCGTTCCCGTCCGTTCTCTGACGATGTTGCCAATACCCAGCTGCTTGGGGAGTTTGTTGAGAATTGCAACTCTCTGACAGGCCTGTGAGAAGCAGCCACACTTAGCGAAGGCTAGGCCGCGTGGGTTTAAGGCGATAGCACACCCCACAAGAGTCCCGAGAGAGTGACGACAAACAACAACCTACGGTGGCGACGCTGCTCGACCCCGATCAGTCTTATCGAGACCCTTGCGCAGAGGGCCTAGAGGAGTTTTGAGGGCAGATCAAGAGTTGGGTTATTTGGTTCCCGATTGGATCGAAATGTACCGCTAGAGGTTATTTACTTGTCTCCATCCTCTGTGGTCTTCTCTGTGTGTGTGTGGGAGTTTAGGCAATGTAAGAACGCTTTTGTTTTGGTCTTGGTTGTCTGCCCTCATCCATAATATTTATACTCTCTGACCCGCAGTAAAGCATTAGTTTGTTTTTCACCCACCACAGAAGTTGTGCAATATCTTCCGAACGAAATTCCAAAACCCATCCACTTTCAGGCTGATATACGACACTCTCAAGCTCGTTTGTGTTCTTCGCTCTCGGGAGAATTTTGGGTTGCGTTCTTTTTTATGGTTCACGTCTGGGTCCACACACATACCGAGCGATAGGGAGGCTTTCTATAAATATCGAAAGTTTATGAGCAGCAGTAAAAACGGAAAGGGCAAATTTGGCCCTTGCTTCCGATGGCACTTCCGAACTGGTTCGTTCCGTTCGTTTTTTTTTCCTTTCAAATCCTTCTTATCTTTGGAGTTCCTCACTGTCTTGGTCTTCAAGAAAATCATCAGCATCAACCCATTTTGCCAAAAATCCTGGGAGTAGCTTCGTTATTTGTATCCTTCCCGTTGACGCCGTCCAGTTCCAAGTTGTCACCGGAGGTTCGCTGGAGCTTCTCACCCACCCGACAATGCGAGCGTTGGTGAGTTTCGTCCGTCTTTGCTAACGAACCTCAACCGTCGGACGTCGTGGTGAAACTTTGTCGGAAATGAGGCCCGTAATTAGAATTCGTTCAAAGTTCGTTTGGCTCAAAAACTCATCCAGCCCGGGTAAGGGAAGCGCACAAGCCGAACCACGGCCTCCAAAACAATACAATGAAGACGCAGAGTATAAATAAAAGGCCTCCACACCCTATCCGCACTAATGCCCGGATGGCTCGCGTCGAAAAACAGCGAAAGGATGAAAGTTTACCTCCCAGCACTATTGGGGTGATGTGCCTCCCACGCCGGTGAAAGAGTTACGCACGCCCGTGGCGCTTCCGGACCTCCGCCACCGGTTCGCTTTCGCTTTCTGATTCTGATTAATTAATTTCGCTGTGGATGGAATTTTTCGGCCCGTGAAGCGGAAGATCGAACACAAAATTGACAACTTCATCACAACGCGGCCGGGCGGACCTTGGGAACTGATTGAAATTTGCCGCGCCTGGCAGTCCAGCTACATAACCCTCGCAGGCGCAAACACACACACACAAGTGAAAGGGAAGCGCGAAATCGAAGAAAGCACACCGAAGGCCCATTTGAAGTCGTCACTCACTCGCTCGATTGGTCGCTCTCGCGTGATCGATCGGTCTCGAAAATGGGGTGCAAAATTGAGGGTCCTCCTCGCGCCTGGCACCGGTGGCAAACTTCAGCTTCGAAAGTCACTTGAAGTACTTGAGGAATGTTCGATTTTTTGCCCCTCTCTTTTACTGCAAGTCACGATTGTCTTATTAGCCCTTTTTCTGAATATGCGCACTCTCGTAGATGTAGGGAAATTGTCGATCCACACGACCCAGTATGGACAATCGGTCCAATGTAGCGTGTTCTTTCGCTCTCCCTCCCTCTCAAGTGGCCGCTCCAGGGGAGGTCGCAGAACGGTAATTGTGTTCAAGTGACATGGCTAACTGGCGTGCTGGGCGCGCGGACACCATCATGCACGGGGTCGTGTAAACAGGCATGCGGTAAGTGTACGAACCAACCAGCCGACAAGCAACACACAATCTGGCAAATGAGTGGTGTAATTATGCTTTCTTTTCCCCCTTCTGCCTGCTGCTACTAGTCGCCTTTTCCTCGGACGATCGCAGAAGAAGAACAGCAGGAAAAAATGGAGGTTATGTCTGTGAGTCGGTCACCACCATCACCACCATCATAAGGAAGCCGCGCGTACTAAGCGAATTGTTTAATTTTAATTTAGATTTCATTATTTGATAGAACGCTACAAAAGGGAGTGCCCCCATGCGGTTTTTGCCTCGGCTGCTGAGCGGTACGGGACCCACGTACGGGACCCCGACCGAGGATCTTCAACCGTTTAAGACCGAAGTCGTTAGTACCTCCGCTTCCCGAATGCGACTGCAGACGGTTTAAGAAGCAGAAAAAAAACCCATTGGAAGTACGTCCGGAGGTTTGGCGGATGAAATATGAACTCCCATATGTGTGTGAAGTTTGCTTCCCTAGAGGTCAGCTCGGTTGTTTACGTCTGTTTTTTGCCCAACAACTTACCGAAAACATTTTGCTTGCTTGCTTGCTTGCTTTGTTGGAGCTGGAGCAAACACCGGCCGGGATGAGTATGGGTAATAAATTTATGCTACCTCATGCACCCGCACTCACACCATAATTCCTTGGGGTTCCTTGGGAGCGTTGCTGCACCGTCGCTCACTTGTACATTCACAGCTGGTCATCATTTGTTACCTCAGTTGTTGAGGTGCTCCACTATTTCTCTTTTTTTGTGTCTAGCTGTGTATTACTTTTTGTGTTGCTGTGCTGTTTGTTCCTGGCATCGAATTCATTACAGAGCGGAAGCAGCGTGGATAAACCTGCGGCATGTTGCACATACTGCGGCCCAAAAAAACCACGAAACCCAGACGGCAAGACTGCAAGTACACACTGCAGATGTTGCGCCGTCTGTAGAAGACGTGTCTTGTTTCCTCGTCCGCTCATCGTTGACCTAACTGCGGACGAGGAAACTCTTTGATATCTACCAGCAGCAGCAGCAGTTGGTGAGTTGGTTCAGGGTGCGATGTTCTACACACTCCAGGAAACAAAAACCATACTCTTCCTCAAGTCTTTACTCATCCAAAAGCATTTGATTGCATGTTCACACTTGCTGACCCATACACGGCACAAGCCTTCGAAGCCCAGAATTGGATCAAGCGGTGGTGGGCGTAATGACGCTGACCGTCCAAGGTGAGACTGGCTCACACATTAGCGGCAATCAAAAATGGTAAAATTCTCGACAGAAATGCGTCCCCCATTCGTCATTCATCAAGTCCATGGCGGGGCCAGCGCGTGGAGCTCCAAAAAACGCGATTCACACTGCCCACTGGTCTGGGTCTTGCGGGTCTTCTGACATAGCACCTTTCGGTAATGGAGATTTTAGCTAATAGCCTATAAATATAAACGATCATCAACGTGCTGCCCGGGTACCTTGTGCCCCTAGTCGCCTTCAGTTTATCTCTCTCTCTCTCTCCCTTTGGTTGAACCCACAATCCACTCAGTTTGACGTCGGTCTGGCCTGCCAAGCACACGGTCGCAAACCGGGCCGAGACGGATCATAATTTTCGATAGCAGCTACCACCTGGAGCGGTAAAGCCCACACGCTCTCGCAGTAAGTTCGTCTGTGTTGAACTGTTGGAGCTAGCCGTGGGTCGATGCTGGTGCTGTTTCACACGCGAATGAACCTGCTATGGGGCAATCTCGCTGGCTAGAAGTTTTACAGTCGATAAGCGAAAATGTACTAGCAACTTTTAGCTAGAAACATCAAGATAGTACTTGGAAGACACAATTTGGACGCTTCATTCCCCTTCTTTGCAGTTACCCCGACAGCCAGTTTTACGATCGAACCGGCGGAAATGGTCAACCTTTGGCACTTGATGGGAGCTTCAAAATCAATCGCTTGCGGCGAAACGGATATCACTCGGAAAAGACCCGAGCGCGCGTCTTCCGAGCGTCACAACAAGATTGACATCTTGAGAACTAAAACAATAAAAGAAAGGACGGTTGCAAGAACCGGAATGTGCTGCGGCAAGTTTAGCCTCCAGTGACGCAGGAGAAAACGCACGCCAAAGAACCAAACAAAAGCAATAATCGTAAGTTTGTTCCCAAGTTTGATTACATTTAGTTTAGCCCAGCCGGGCTTCGCGGGCGCCCACAAGAAGCTTGCGACCCAGGCAGTGACCGTCATCGATCGTATTGATCGACAACTTTGCTGCTTTGGCTTTAATAGTCGCTCATAGTTGACGGGAGTTTATCTAATTAGTGACCGAGCTGGAGAGACATGAGGACCTTCGCGGTACGGAGCTTTCGAGCAGATAACGATGGTGACTTTTTGTTCGGACTTCAGCGTTGACCGCGGTACAAACTTTGGCTCCCCACATAAGTGCACGCAACTCTTGGAAAAAAAAAACAAGCAGACGAGACCGATCAGCATTTTATTGAGCTAGCGCAGGAAATAGGCGAGTGGATTGTAAAACTTTTCCCGCCCAACCTCGGTCTAACGATGCGCTTCAGTGGACGAGCGGTACGTAATTTGATGTATTCTTGGAAATCGACCGGCCTGGTAATGAAGTGGCCCGGGCGCCGAAAGAACTGGGCAGGGAGAGAAATAAAAATTAATTTAACAAGCTACCAGATCAACCAAACACGGTGACAGTTTTTGACGCAAAGTTGCGCAGAGTTTTCGGGACACTGGTGCCTGAGTGAAAGCGGGAAGCTAATTTGCCATTAAAATCTAATTTCGGTACAATATTTCGGTTGAAATAACTTTAATTAGAGTCAATCACGCCTCGCTCTCTCCACAGTCCGCTGCTTTTACAACAAGGATGCGTCCCAAGTACAGAGGGCTCTCCTGCAGGGATGCTGCCCATGGACACGTATTCTCACGTTTGCCCCATCAGCTCGGTGAATAGATGGGATAAATTGTCGTCCTATTATCATTGTTGCCACATCGTGGCAGCGGCAGGAACAAACGTTTTGGACGAGGGTAATGTTTTGCCCGGTTCGTTACCAAAAAACCCCCCCTACCGTGCATGTGAACGAGCGCGCTTCCTTCCAACTCTCCGGGGCAGCAAACAACGATGGGCCCAAACTAATCTTCTTACTTGCAGCCAGCACCCGGGTGCGCAGCAGTGTCATCAGTGAAAAGCGAAACATAATCTGCCGGCGGGCACAAACCGACCTACAGCCGTCCTTGCAGTGCTCGCTCCAAGAAAACCCAAGGCAGCAGCAGCAGCAGTAGAAGAAGATAGCGTCGACCGGAACTTCCTAGCCCGTGCCGGGACACGCTTCACCCCAGGAGCGAAAGTTTTTACGATATTTAGTATTAATATAAATTGATGATTGTAAAGATAATAAACAATGGCATTATTTGACGTTTGCCGGCGCACGTCCTTGCCGGATGGCCTGGCAGGGCCAACGAGACGACGCAGAGGGTCCGTAAGACACCAGAGCAAGCAGCAGCGGTGAAAAGAAAATGAGATCTTACTTTTTATCTTCACTCGCTACACGAAGGATCTCTTTACCAACCAACGCAAGATGCGATATGCGTAAGATAGTGCGTGTACCTCCCGGGCGGAGAAGGCTGGGTGGCATTTTCATTGCTGCACGGCGGAGGATAGAGGGCCATTTTCAGGCACGCATCAAATTAGGCGTGCACGGTGGTGTAATAAAAATCATCGATTCCAACGCAAACCAAGGCCACCGTGGTGCTGCGCTGGAGCTGTTTCAATGTTGTTTGCGGTTACGGTGGAGTTTCGGAACGTTTTGGAGAACTGAAGCATGCAGAATAGTGGTACGTGTCGAATGATCGGAAGAAAACAAACCACTCACAATTACCTTTGGACGTTTTTTTGGAGTAAACAAACCATTGCAAGCCTGCAATGCCTGTTAAGAAACGATCAGTTTTTTATATAATATCCACTGCTGGAAGCGATGTCGTTACAGCCCACTGCTTGAAATTCATTGCTGTATCATGATGATGGGAAGCTCAGAAGATTGAGATATTTGTTTGCCTTGCTGTGTACCTTCTGATATTCGTTTTGATGGCTCTTACATGCTTATTTTGGCATAACGAAACAACTACTCAAAACTACAAGAACCTCATCAACCTCACGGAAGTTCGTGTTTTTTTGCGTCGGCTTATTAAACTTGTAATCAATGAGGACAGGAAATTGAGTCGCCTGTCATGTAACATCGTGTAAGGAGAGGCCAACTAAAAAAGAACAAAAATCTCCATCTGCAAGAATCATAACACGATGGCGTTACTTTATATTCAAGTACAAAAACAACACCACCACACATGACGCGAAAGACGCACAAAGCCAACACGAACACACATTCAAAACCGTCCATTAATCAGGCGATCTCTTTACCCCTACACTGTAACGAACGGGTACTGGGGAGCGCGCGCGCGCTCGCGTAAACATGCGGCTAATTGATTTATACATCGTAAAACGTCAGTTAATTGACACTTTCCGCAAGTACCCGTAGGGGGCGTCACCGTAGTCGCCGCTGTATCGCCGGCATCGCCATCGTAGTGTAATCGATTGCGATCATCGACATCGGATGTAAAGAAAGAGGCATGCAAAAGCCAAAGAGTGTCGCCTAAAGCCTTTCCAGGGGAACGGTAGCGATGCCTGTACGATAAATCAAATCGCACACACATCAATTATCAATTTACATCAATTATCTTGGGGCGTTAGCGTTATGTGTGCTTGTCGACTGCATGAGGTGTGACACAACCATGCAGAACACCGCAGCTTCCGTGGGGAGTTTAGTGCAGGAGGCCTTCTGGAGATCGAGAAGCAGAAGTTCAGGTTGCTGCTGCAGTCAGCTGTCAAATGTCAAACGTTTGTCTGGATTTTCCCGAGGACCAACACTGTTGTCCCAGGAACTCTCCCGGGAGGTTCGCCTGCAAGTCTTCCCGGAAAGTGAAACGTTAAACACACACATTTTCCACCAATAATGAAGCCTCGCCTAAACGCCTAGAGGCAGGGAGAACCCCTTATCCAGAAAAAGGGCGAAGCAAAAAAAAACAGCCATGGCCCTCGTGAACCAAATATTAGAGGAACGAACACCGAAATTGAAGGAAACCCTTGACATGTTTAGCCGCTAATGAACTACAATGGGATGTATTCAATCATTTTCACTCTGACAGATTTTTAAATGTCCGTAAATGTACATTTGGTTTCGTGTTGTGCTGTGGATCTTTGTTCCTCTCTTTCCCTAGTTTCTACTCTTTTTTGTGTTGTTCATAATCTTGTACACTTTGCACCAACTAATGGCTGTGGCATGGTGCGGTGTCCCGCATGTTCGTTACGCCCGGGACCGGGCTCGGGAAGTTTCAGGGGCCTGGTTGCGCGCTCCTCTGATGATCCCTCCAGAAGATCTTTGGACAACAGACATCCCGAAAAAAAGAAAGAAGCAACCACAACGTTTGTTCCTTGTTGCTGAATCGTGTTGTGAATGTGTGTTGCTTGTTTATCTCCCGTCTTCTTTGTGATTCTTTCAGATACGTCACACCGTAAGCGGGACACGGTTGTGTAGAGTTCATCCAGGGCAGCATCCCTGGATATATCCCTTGCAACCCTGAATCAAACATACACACACACGCTGGACACTTGGACACTGGAGAAGAAGATAAATGATTCGTGAGCTAAAAAGGGAGATTAGACCCGTCCTCTTGGTCGCAGTCCTCTTGGCGTCCCGAAAGTAACGTAGATAGATTAGTGGGTTCTCTTCTCCCGAAGACAGAGCTCACTCGCAGGGTTCGGGTTCTTACCGCTTCGCCTACACGTACAGCAGTCGCTCGTGTGATGAAGGGGTTTTGCTCGATTGTGTCGAATCCTCTTGCCGAAAAAATCATCCCCTCGGCATTCCCGAGAGACCGTTCGCCGTCCCGCACAACACAACCCTGCTCTCTGTGTGTCTGTGTCAAATTTAATGAAGTATGAATTGATCCATCATTTTTCCTGCTTTATGGATTTAGCTGCTAGCCTCGCCTGCTTCACACTCGCTCCTTGCGTGTGCCCGAAATGATCCATAATTAAGTGAGCCACACGGCGTGTGTGTGTTGCAGCGCTTTAACAGAATCATTATCGATCGATGTGTTTGGCCGGTTGGCCTGTTCTGAACAGTTTCTGTACAGCCGCCCGTTTTGGTCATGGGAAAACCGAGTTAAAGCGCCGTGTAAATAAGCCAGCATCCAGTACTGTAACACCGGTTCGATTGCAACCGAAGCGACCGGGTTGACATTCAAACTGATTGATCGTTTATTCATACGGCGTCACCTCCAATCGTGCGTTATGTGTGCCGGTGTTGTTTGTCGTTTTCTTAGGTTTCTGTTTTCGACTTTATCGATGCCGGGTCTTGCCTTGCCGTTGGGTAAAAGACAAGGGGCGTGTTGGGTATTTTGATAAATGAATGAAGCATAAGAATGTTGGCACCGCGAATAAAGAATGGGTCAAGCTACTCCCTAGCGAAGACTCTCTCCTAGCAAACTAATTAACGGAGGAGGAGCTGTTTTTTCGAGATTTTTACCCGTCCCCAGGAGAAGTTAGCGTGTGCGGAGAGCATTCTGACGCCTCACTCGTGAATCGTGTTTGACCTTTAACCCTTTTTGGCAGGTCCCATTGGCACAGCACACATGTGAACACTCATTCCTCTGGAAAACATATAATTCCACCCACTCGCGACTCTCAATGTCGACGGGCCGCAACGGAGCATCGAACAAAACGTGTTCCTTCCTCGCAGCATGATATGTTCTAGCAGTCGTCCCGGTGTAGATAAACCCGCGCGTGAGGTTTAGTTTCCAGAGAGATACCCGAAGCAAAAAAAGGGTCTCGGCCAAGTAGGCGGGAATGCTTGGGCGCACTGTGGCCATCCCACCGCACCGTATCGTGTGGCTTCGATAGGCTGGGAGATGTATTTTTTAATGTTTGCTCCCTTTCAACTCCAAACCTCCAAACCAAACGAAACTCGATGAACGCGTTCGAGGATAAAATGCGTTATTAATGATGGTTCGATTTCTCGCATGTGTGGGCCGCACCCGGGTCCAATCTTGATGGAGGTTTCATCATAATTTTATGCTGCAATGGGTTTTAAGGCTCTCTCAGTCTGTCGCTTCTTCTCCAATCCTTTGTCTTTGCTGCAGTTTGTTCACATGTTTTGGGTTCAATGAAAAGCACAACCACTGAATCGCCCCGTGCGAAAACCACCATTTACAGCAAGTTACGCCTGGTTTTGACAGTCGTAAAACCACAACGAAATCTGCACGCATCTTCCGAATGCCCAAAGGGAAAGCCAGCGGGGCCAATTTCTTGCGCTCCGTTGGAGCGCTTCATCGTGCCTCGATTTGATGCATACGATTGTGTCACAAAGATACGCCAGATTTGATGTGCGGAAATCGGGGGACCCAGGGCCCAGCGAGCGGGACCAAACGTTGCCATGGGACGGCCCCGGATCGGTGTGCGAAGATGCGGCGCACCCGAGCGTGAAAACTGCATTCCATAAGCTCTGCGTGGTGCGGGTGGCAGAAAGAGTTCTGCCGTGACACAGCCCAGACCCCAGACCAGCCAGTCACCGTCGGCCGTCACCATGGGGACAAATAGTCCGAAGCTATTTTGCAAACGGCTCTAATCAAAACTCGCTCGAGCAGAAAACTCTTCTCGAACTCCGTCCTTTCGGCGTTGTCGGCGTCGTCGTCGTCGTCGTCCGGGGCGATAATTAAAGGGCCACGGGGTAAAGCATTTTCCCCAAATGGGGTTGCGCATTAGCAGCCGCCTGTGCTGTTTCCATCGCTCGTCTGCCACCGATGACGAGCAGCACGAGCAGGTTCCGGAGCGAAGACGTTCCCACAAAAACCAATGGCTGGAAGCAGGGAAACCTTTTTTCCACATTTTCTGCTAGCATCACTGGGTTTCAGTTCGCCGGTGCTAGAAGTTGCGGCTTCACGCCGGTGCGAGAAGTTTTGTACCGGGGATCCTGTGTGTTTATACACGGTCGAGTTGATGTTTATGTGCAGCAAAATGGTAGAAATCAAGGCAAATCCTGAGGCACATTTGAAAGGCATCTGGTGGACAAAAACTAGTTATCTTGAAGTTGATAACACCAAGGTTTTTTTGTGGTGATGGGGAAATGCGAACATTCGTGTTTTAACTTCAGACACTAAAGCTTCCTATTTTGACTTTGGAGCTGTATTTTTGCAGGACTTTAGGACTTAAGAGTTGACTCTAGGTTTAAGACACCAAAGTTGAACTAACCAGGATATTGGGTCAGGGTTTAGGTCTTGATGAAACCACCGAAGCTCATTGGTCACACAGTGAACCTTGGGAGAAAGAAAACCACCAAAAAAGTTTCCAATAAAACACTAACCTAGTTTGTATGCGTTACATGCGTTCTAGTAGCTCCAAAATTCCAAGATCCCACCAATAAAGGCAAAAAACATCCATTCCACTCTATAAAAGCCATGTTTTAACTCCCTCAACTTCAACACAGCCAGCCAAGCGCTAGCGAAGGGAGATTTAGTATTGTGCTCACACGAAAATTCTGGAGAGCTGCATCCAACGCTGGCAGCTCTGGGGCCTGGTCGCGCTACCGTAATTGCGGAATGCCTCCGGAATCGCCGGGCACGTCGCTAGTACGCAAACGGTTTTTGATATTTGAACTGTGTGTAATTGAAATGGCAGGAGGGATTTCTGCCCATCCCTGCCCGACCATACATTGTCCAGTGCTCGGTTGCATTGTGTGGATGTGCGGGGCTTACGACCAGTTCTGGCAGAGCGCGTTCGCTCCGGGGCTAGAAACATCCATCGTTCGAGGGCTTGTTTTCTTTCTTTTTTTGTATTGTTGTTCGCTTCAACTCCACCCGGATGCACCGACAAAGGTCCTGCGAGCGAAAACCAACGCCAGCTGGTAGCCTGGATGTGTGGGTGTGCTTTTTTCCACTCCCAGCCGCCGCCCGATTTCCTGAAGCTTCTCACGAATCGTAAAAAATTACTGAACCGAAAACAGCACTCTCCGCCACGCGCGCTCCACGTCCGCTTTTCACGAGCACAAAAATTTGCTTTGTGGATTTTTCCACCACCGTTTCTGCCATGGCAACACACGCAGCGGAAAGCTTTTGCTGCAGCAACGTTTTTGGGGTTGCGGGGCTTCGGTCCAGTCCAGAGCGCGCTTGATCTCACTTTTCCATTTACTTTGTACGTTTGGACGAAATGTTTGCACTGGCGCCCTACCAACCGGTGCAAGGCTCCGGATAGGAGCCTTAGCAACAAAAGAGACCGGGTGAAGCGGTCAAAGTGAAAAACAACACAACATTCGCGCATACAGGCGGGGAAACCCCAGTCCAATGGCGCATTACAACGATTGGTGCTGCTGCTCCCGCGAACGTCCGGGGGAACCTTAATTTTTGTATTTTTGTCTGAAGTCAGTCAGCGAGCGCAACTGGGTGCCGGTACTGCCTGGGTGCTATAACCATAACAACAACAGCAGGAGCAGCAGCATCGTTGCACAATGTTCTCCTGAGTGCAACAACAGCACGAACAAAATGCTCCTTCTCTGCTGACTTCATCGTTTTCTCGCTCACGATGCACTTCACAGTAAACGGAAAAGATCAAGCAGGATCCTTCTGCAAATCGAGCCAGGGAAGTCTGTGTGGACCTGTGTGTGTATGCGTTTGTTTGAGAAATTACGAAATTTTCCAACCTTCTGCGAGGAGGTGGAGTGAGCAACGTTTTTCCCTTTGAAGATGGTTTCGTGAGGGCATCGTCGTGTACAGTTTCGGGAGTTTCTAGACGGCTGTGTGCTTCTTGCACATCGAAAGCGTATTTTTTGCAGTGATTTTTCCTTCGCAGAGACTGGGACCTCCCGGGAAGATTGGATCTTTTGAAGCGCTTAAAGAGGCGCGAAATTTGTCGCACTTCGTTAGCTGCGATACGTTGTGCAGCGGAGAAGCCCTGCAGGGCACCTCTCAAGCCGGAAGAGGTCAACGAGTAGTTTAACGTTGTTTTTTCCTCCCTCCTAAGTGGGAAGCAAGCAAGATTCTGTGGAGGTTGGATTTCGAGTAGACGTTACCCTGACGGTCGAGTGTTGCGCGGCAATCATTAAAACAAGATCCGAAAAATCCTCTAAAGCTTCGCTTTGATGTGTGTGCCTCGTTACGACCAAGCTGCGATGCTTCCTGCAAGAAAGCGGAACCTGTCCCGCAAGACATATGGGTGCCTGTAGGAAAAGCAGAATGAGCAATGGAAGTTTTGCTATATTTCTTCTTTTTCTCACTAGGCACACTTAAGAGGTCAAGAGAAAACGGCCCGGCGCATCTTGAGAACTGGAGGGAGGTCAAAAGAGGAAAAACTTCTTGAGCAACCCGTCTCAAGAGAGCACGGGAACGGAACGCGTCAACAGCAGAAGTTGTGCCACACTAATGACCAACAATATCTGTGCCAGTTGTGCCGCTCAGTCGGAATTTCCCCTATTCCAAAGGGAATGAACCAACAAAGTTTAGGCCAGAAAAAAAAGCTTTACATTGTCCTGTCGATTTTCCCGGCGATAGTTTTGAGCGCGAAATACTGTGAATTCTTTCCGCGAAACATGTTCCACAAACAGCATTCAATGGGATGTGGGAGATTGCACGGGGTTAAGCAAAAAAAAAACTCCTGCACGTAGTAACTACTGTTAGTATATAAATATACACTTTGTCTCGCACGTGTTTCTGTCTTTTGCTGTATTTTCCTCCACGAAAATCGGTGTAAAACCGCGGGCACATGTACTGGGGATGGTTAAGGAACAGGAGCAATAAAGAAAAAAAGCGACATCAACCAAGAACACACCGGTGCTCGAAGGACGAACTTTTGCGCTTCCATCCGCTTGTTGACGCTACCAGCATCAATTGACGATGGAATTGCCTGCCCGCCTGCAACCGTTGCTTAGTAAACGGAAAGCCAGCACTCTTCACCAAACCACCATTCAGCAAGGCATGAGGAGCATGAGAGGAGCGAGCTGCTGAGGAAGAAAACGAGAAAACTTTGCCAAATATTTACTCCAACGTGGCCAACACAATGCTGGGGACCGCGTTGCGTTGATGCCACTTCTTTTTTTTTCTTCCCTGCCCCGCGGTGCTTCCAGCGTCATCTGCCGACGTTATGACGCTGTCGCGCTCTTCCAACTTCCAGCCATCATTTTCCGTACGGTTGCGTTCTGGAGCAGCAGCAGCAGCAGCAGCAGTTTTCAAGTACACTGCCCCGAAATGGTTCGCCAACAATTTTCGGCCCCCTAAACCAGGATGGAAGGACGACGCAAAACACAAACACAAAAAAATCATCTGTGGCATCGATTTCTTCCACTCACTTCCGCACTCAGTGTGTGCGGTGGGAGTAAGAAGTAGTACTAGTCGATGTAGACGAAAAACCACCCAAAACTTTCAACCAACAATTGAACATACACACACACACAGTGTAAGAATTGAGGCAAAGGAAAAATGCTGGCCAAGTTTTCGGGGTGGCAAGGTTGTCGGAAATGATTTACTGCACTTTGCTGGCAGCGGGTCCTGCCACAATCGATCTTCAGAGGTAGAGAGGAGGCAGCAAGCGGAAGCCCGGGAAGTGTGTGTGTCTAAGCTGGCAAAAGTTAGTACACATAAAACTTGGTACATGAACTGACGATGGTCTTTTTTTGGGTTTTTTTTCGTATGCCTTCAGGGTGAAACCAAACTTGGACCATGATTGACGGAATGCTGGGAAAAAGGGAAGGACTATTCTTTTTCTAGTTCAATATTTTAAACCGATGGACTTGTTTGGGATAAAAAGTGCTTAGTGATGCTGTCCAATTGTTCATTTTATATGTTCTGTTAGAAGGTTTAATTAAGCGAATTGACCAGTCGGTGTGCCTTAAGAAGTAAAGTTAATATTGACAACTCAATGCACAATATGAATGGAATGAAGTAAAAGACCATTTAATGTGACCTTTTTCTTGAAAACAACTCTTTCTGCACGTGTCACCGAAGGTAAAAGTATATTGTCCTACACACACAATACTACGCACCTTAACCAAGCAAACAGGTACAGTGCCTGAATGCGTCCAATCCTTCCCAGAAGGTTTTCATCTCGCTTATAACCACACGTGGCTAAACGTTTTTCGCCATCACAAGCCCAGTTGTCCATCAAAAAGGCATCCGACAAAGCTGCAGTACAGGTTTGCACGATCCTGAAAGCACCCGAAGCCACCCGGGTTATGTTAGAAAATAGCTTCTTAAGGTTCCTGCGAGCCTTCATCAAACTTTTACCCATGCGCACGAAACATTGGACGAATGATGCCCGGCAGGTTTGCACGCGATAATATCCAGACTAGTGCACCACCAACCATTTTCCAATTTAATTATAATTATTCGATTAATCGATTCGATCGATTTCCTCTGTGGTGCTGGTGGTGCTGCTTGGTGGATTAAACACGACACGGGAGTTTTGTGGCCACTGCAGCCGCCGTCGCCGCCGGGGGTTCAACGATTTAGCTGGCTGTTGATTTGATTCCGGTCGCCCGGCCAGTTTTGACGCTCATTTCACTAAAAGCAAAGCGTTTTGTGGTAAAACACAGAATCCCCACAAACAGGCTACCAGTGTAAGCCACAGACACAGCGATGTTTAGAGGGTCCATTATGAATTGCACGATATTAAAATTACGTTTGATGGGTTTGACATTCAAAACAGGGAGAGAGAAAAAGGGCTATGTGCGTGTTTAATTTTGTAATTGAATCGGCAAAGAGAGCGCACAGAATAAATATTATGCATCTGTTTAATTTGGCAAACGAAATCAAAGCCACGGAAACAGTGCTCGCGCTAGAGCATTAAAGCAAGGTCCACAAACGATGGTGAAGTCTCAGGGAGCCACCCCAATAAACATCACCATCTGGAACACGTTTACGATGACACTTTTGCCCTTTTTCCACTCGTTTTTTTTCTTCTTTTTCGGCTGATTAGCTCATGCCGTTCTGCGACAGAAATCGCGTCCTTCAAGGCCAGAAATCTTTAAAATGCTTTCTTTCGCCAACGCAATTCAAACGCCCATATAAAAAAAAGAAAAACGAACGACTGCTTTCGTCATCTGTTGCAAACAGATGGCAGTTAGTGTGACACCATAACAGACCCGACCCTTTTCCTTCGAATTTTTCGCGCCCCTGATTTGACCGACGCAAATAAATGTCGCGACGTGCGCGGCGTTTCGCAAAGCTGGGCAAAATGGGAATATTACTTTTTTTCTTCTTCTTCCTGTTGTTGTTAAGACGCACACCCTTCTCAAGTACAGGCTGATGACAACGCGCGTCACATTGAATTCCTTGCCTGAATAGGAGTGAAGGAGAGTTGTTCCCGCCACGCTTTGACTTTGTGGTTTTGGAGGATTTTGTTTGCGTTAAAGATTTGCTTTCCCATCATCGATTGATTTTTCCCAGTTTTTCCGAGGAATAACACACATAAGCACACGTCGTTGCGCGTCCAAAGCAAACATTGCGCGACGAAGAAACTAACCACAAACGTGGATGCAGAAGGGGCCGCCTGTCAATGGCAAGTGCAGTCGCTAGTAATCGCTGCCGATTAGCAGCTGTTTTTTTTTTGCCGCCCACTTTACCTACCCTTGTAACGGAGGCTGAGGAAATGAATTTTTCTCGGAGGAAAAAGCAAAGGCTAACCCTCACGACACGCTCTCGTTTATGAGTGTGATTGTCGCATGAGCAAACACGTTCACCGGGAGGCCACAAATCGTGCAATACTTATGCTGTGTGAGCAAAAACTTTCCATACGCCGGAATTTGAGAAGAAAAGGGAAAGGCAATATTTGCAGGAGAAAATTTAATAAAAATCTGTACAAGTGCAATCGGTGTAGCAAACCCGGGAGGGGGAAACTAATTAATATTTCTTCTTTCCCCTAATGAATGTCAAACAAACAGTTCAAACGGCGTCTTGGTTGGTGGGCGTAAGGAGTAATTTAAGATCATCCCTGCCTCTGCCCGTTGCTTGCCTGCCTTGCTATGCTTTTGCTTGGTGGAAAATTTAACCCCCGCCCGACGCAGCTCCCACACTAATTGGGAAAAGGCTCGAAAACGAATTTCGAATAAAAACACCCAAAAGCCCAGGAAGTGGCGTCTTTTGCCCGCCACATTGCGAAGACTTGCCGCCCAAACCGACCGAAGAGAACAACAACATATGGCCGTGTCTGCCGTGAAAATATGCCCCTTTTGTCCCCTTGGCGCATTGTGAAAACCGAGCAACGCCAAAATCGTTACTTCCCCCTCGGGGGAAAAATCAACAACAATAATTGGAAAGCAGCAAAAATCATGGCAGCTCGTTTGTTTCCTGCCCTTTCGCAGTTCGGGTGCGTAGGTGTGCGTGTGTGACACATTTTGGCACCTTTCGTTTGCTTGCTTGCTGGACCACTTAATTTCCAAAATCGAAAACCGAGCGCGCCCGTAGGGGGTTTTCGTGGCAGATTTTCACTTCACCGCAGGATTCCCGTTCCCGTAGGTGACAAACGATTCGTGGGGAGTTTTTTTGTATTGCTCACCACCATGTAACATTGACCCTCTTTGCACGCCCGGGGCCCCGCGGGGTTGGGTGTGTATGGGTAAATAGCAGTTTTATGTAAATTTTTTGTCACCGTGCCCCGACTACGCAGTGTCGCAGTGGGCAGTGAGAGCTGAAATTTGGAAGAAAATTGAGTAGTCGAAAAAAAGAAAAAAAATAACAGCAAAAATGTATCCTTTATACCCACCGGAGACGGGGACGATCAAAACCCAAGCAATACAATTCCAATGTGTACAAGGGTAGAGTCGTGTACGAGAGCAGGAAAACCACCGCCGAGGCCAGCCGAGGCGGCAGCAAAACGATTTAAAACATAAATTGTTTTAATTTTGGATTGATATGCAAATGATGCGTGGCGTGTTCGTGCGTTTCCCCGATCTTTCCTGAGGGGTTGTTGGCTGTCGAAATCGAACAAACTTGAAATCGTTATCCTCGAAAGGATGTGTGTGTGTGAGTGGTAAATTGCCCCGATGATGGTTTGTCCTAGGGGCACTGCCAGGATGCGTTCTTCGAGTTCTTCCCTCTTCTGTTCTGCTTTTTCTATTTTCAACGATCGTAAAAATTCAACTGCGTGTAGCAATATTAATGATATTATTATTTTATTCCACCATCATCTCTCTCTCTCTCTCCCTCTCTCTCGTTCGCTCACTATCATCACATTGCAGCAAATAAAGGGGCGAGATGTGTTCCCCCTTTAAAGGGGATAGCGTAAAAGCGACGCGTTTTTCCGACAGCAAAAAAAGGGGAGAGAAGCTTACATCGTCAGTTGAGCCCACCGTCCACCGATGATGATGATGATGATGGCAATGAAAACTTATCCCACCGTGCACACAATTTCTTATCGATTTTTCCGCGAGCCGTGACCAACCATCAGCGAGGCGAACCAAAGCAAACGGCAGGAGGTTCATCTCATCGCCACTCGAGGGAGATTCGGGCCAGATTGGGAGCGATTGTGCGATAAGATTTATGGAAAACGTGCACACCCACATACACCGAGTTTGAGCTTTTGCACCCCTCGCTTCCCTCGCTCCCTCGCTCCCTCGCGAGGCTTTCGAATAATAAAAAGCGATGTAATCGGGTTGTTTGGTGCTTCATCGGCAGTGCGAAGGTCCTAAATTGTTAGGACGCCAAAGTTCGCCAATTTCCCGACGGGGGAATTTTTCGGCGAAACGAGATTTTTCACCTTCACCCTCCCTCTGTCATACACACATCTTTATTGTGTACAATTTTTCATTTCCATTTCATTCACTCGCACAGAGGGGGAAAGGACCGCGAATTTAAGAAAAAAATAACAATGCAAACGGAATCTAGGCAAAGGGCAGACCTTTAAAACAGGCCCTGTGTGTTGTATGTGCGTGTGTGTGTGCACGATTCTCCCGGGACGACTCTGGGTCGAGGCCTTTCCACATTTTTTCCGGCAACTCCGGTAGGAAAACCCCCGGCCACACGAAGGACGCACAAAGATGATAAATTGCAAAATTGTTTTCCCTGCAAAGGGAGAGAGAGAGAGAGAAAACCCCCCGAAATCCACCACCCGGTGGAAATGCGCGGGCTGCGAAAAGAAATGTGTGAAGTAAAATCAATTTCCAGCGGTCGATTCCACTGGGAGCTGATCTTCAGCCGGGCTCTGTTCTGCAGATGGAGAGAACGGAGGGGCAGATGAAAACCCCCGCGATTACAACGACCAGGTTGTCTTCCCCCTCGTTGTCTCTCGGATGTTTGGTGCTGCTTCGAGTGTTTCGAGAGTGTATTTGTCATCACCTTTAACTTCATTATTTTTCCCGCCCGACAGACTTGCCCAGACTAATGACTTTTCCTCCACCGTGAATGCGACGAACATGCGACGAGCAACGGAGCGAAATGTGGTTTCTGCCGATAGATTGGATTATCCTTTCGATCTTTCGTTGCGATTCCACGGCATGGCTGCAGCTTTTCCAGAGTGCAGTAAATACCGGCAAGACCTGGTGCAGGTTGCAAGTGGTTTTTCATTTGTCGTTTCATTAAGACAGAGCAGGAAAGGCGTTTTCTCCGTGCTCTGCTGGTGGTTAAAACGGGATGGGTCAATCAAGCTAAGAGTAATGTTTGTGGAGGGTTTTTTTCACCGGAACGATTCAGTGCCAAATTAGTGAGGCGATTGGTGCTGAGAGGAAAAGCCTATTAGCTGCCTGCTGGGCAGACAGTAAGCGTTGTTAAATCCTATTTGCTGTTTGACGGCAAATTAATACACTGATGTGAACGGAAAGGAGTGTCTTAATAGGAAGTATTGTTTAGTCTAGGTATGATATGATAGGAGTTTTAGATAATAGTCAAATATTGTTAGAAAATTTTCTCATCAGAATATTGTTATTCTATAAGAAATGGTTTTAAAAGACATGATTTGGTGAATTTTTTGTGTTGACATAAGTGGTAAAATTAATTTTAGCTTTTTTGTTTCTATCAAGCAACGCGTGTTATTTGTTATTGACAGGCAGACATCACTCATCCCGCATTTTAGTGCTGACTTGTTGACAGTAAAGCTAACCAAAGCAATAAACTCGTAAATCAACACAGGAATCGAATTGGACGCTGCAATAGCCGCATGAAAACACTAGGTTAGTGGGAATAGGTAAAGCGAAATGAAGCAACACAGAAAGCAAATACCAAAACAACAAAAATACGTGTAAAAGATAACCAAATTAAATAAACAGAAATAAAACAAATAAAAAATAATAACCTCGATTGGTGTGTTTGATGGCACCACGCAGGACACCGTTCTCGCGACACTCCATCGTAGCGCCGTATTCGTACGAGTTGTTCATTGCACCCGGGCGGGGTGGTGGTGATGGTGGGGCCTTGGGGGTGCACTACTGCCTTCGTTGTTGCAGTAGCACCGTTGCAGCAGCAGCTCCGTTTGCCGGAATGCAGTACCGGTCCGTGCCGCCGCTCATTGGCACCGGGCCAACCACTTTACAAGCCACATCGGGAACCACCCAGTACTATGCTGTGCTGTGGGCTATGAGAAGGTTGGTGCAATTTTTCCTCCACACTGCAGCAGAAACTTTAATTTGCACTAGGGGGTTTTTTTATTTTTATTGAGGCGTTTAACGCAACGCTAAAAAATCACGAAATAAATTCTTGATGAAAACACTTGTGCCTCCAATGAACGCACACGCACACACACTCACACGCAGGTTGTCAATTTTTCGGCTCCAACAATTCACAACCCCACGCGTTGATACACCTTTTATAGCACCGGGCACATTATAATAAAGCTTCTCATCAGCACTTTTTCACTTTTTTTTCCAAAACCAAAAAGAACTGAAAATATACGCGCACACCCGTACACTAACACAAACACACGCTGCGAGGATTAAAATGAAATGTGGAAAATGAAATTAAAATATTTTTGAATAATGCAAGGCACGAAACGGGGTAAAAAGCGAGTAACAGCAACAAAAACAACAAAAAAAGGTAAGATAAACTCTAAAACAGGCACGCACGGACGGTCGAGTATTGCCAAAAAAAAAAACAAGCACGGAAGGAATAAAACGCAACGAGCAAAAATCGATGCTCGCGTAAACGTTAAAACGTGGAGAATGGGGTTTTTTGATTCACTTGAATGTGCAAAAGAATTCGTTGAAGGTAGGCGAAGGGATGCGGGAGAAAAACACGAAAATCACACAAGTACACAGTTCGCCGGCACGCGGAAACGCTATTTTCATCCGATAAACCACACGGCCGTGCTTTGGGAGGCGAAAAAAAAAACAATTATTTCCCTCCTTTCCACACTCTCCATCAACCAACACATAGAAACACGCGCCTCGGTTTGTACATTTCCCTCCCAAAAAGGCTCCATGTTTTGGAGTTTTCCTTTTTTTTGGAGTCGAGCACATTTTTCGTGCACATTTATCCGATAGTGCACTTGAAAGTTGTGATGTTGTTTTTTTTTATTTTTGTTCAAACGAGCAGGCATTTTTTATCGTTTTTTGTGTGGAACGTTTCATTCAAACACTGAAAGAACTTTACGCGTTTTGGGCGTGAAATGGCGTTTCGGGTTGGTAAAACAAAAATAAAATAATAATGAACACAATCGTACACTGGGAAAGACACTGGGAATGAGCAATCGAAGGTATCGGAAAAAAACCCATTGGAAAAACGAACACGATTCACACGAGACTTCATTGAAAAACGCAAACACAATAAAAAAAACTATAACATCAGAACAGACGTCAGAACAGAAAACACGAACAGAAACCATGCATTTTGCATTTCCGGCAAACGGGAAATTCCGTGAAAACTTATAAAGATCCCATAAATTTTTGAATTACTTCACTATTTGTCACTGATAACGCAGGCGCCTGCTGGTTTATATTCTTCACTGAGTCACTTTTTTACGTTTTTGTTCTTTCGCTCGTACACTCACTTGGGTTTTGTTGTTGTTATGGGCATTACTTTTCACTGTACTTATGTTCCTGTAGAATTTTTTTGTATTTCTGGTGACGAGTTTTACTTCTTTGTATTGTTTACATCAATTTACAGATATGTTCCAGTGGACAGGTGCATTGCGTTGACAGCTCGATTGGTGAATTGTTCATTAAAAAGTAGTGGAAACGATGGCAGACAAAACGAAAAAGTAAAGAACAAACTAAACACAAATAAAAACGATGAAAACAAACGATTAAGAACTCGAAACAGTGGTGAAGGAACAATGTGAAGGAATGTCTATGAATGTGCGTATGCGTATGCGTGCGTGCACAACAACAGAAAGAAGAGCGATAAGAGCGATATCCCAGGGACCCTAAAGACCCATGTCCTGGTGCCGGTTTGTACATGATCCCTTCGGGGTAAAACAAAAACAGAAAGATACCCAAAGATATTGCAGGTAGAAGAGACGAAAAAAAAGCATCCATTCCGAATGGTGACTCACTGCTCTAGCTGCTATTGGAATGTCATCGCGGGCAAAGCTGGGAAAGGCCTCAGGGACAGAAGGAAAGCTGGCGCTTATCGGTTTTATGAACCAACCGCCATTCTTTTACAAAGCAACACTGAGCCAACGGTACCTTTTTCGGGTTGCTTAAGGCGTTTCCAAGAAAGCAAAGCACCCAGGTACCTCCGGGGACGCGATGGGAACGAGCGACATCCTAGAAGCTTTCCAGCATAAGGGTAGGACAGCCTTGTGTCCCTGAAAGAAGCTTCCGAAGCGGTTTACCGGAGCCGACAGAACGGAAGATACGGGAGTGATTTTCCTTACACCCGACCCTTTTCAACACATTCCTGCGCACAATACGTACATCCTCAGCTGACGAGCGCCTCTCTCTCGGTCAGGAGGAAAATCGATAAATTAATAAAAAACAAACCCACCCGCCAACTCTGCCTTCCGCGTTGGAGGTTGGCATTCGCCTAATGCGGAAGAAGTTTGGCCGTGGTTCGAACTGGCTGTCGCCAGAAGGTCGTCGTCGTCGTCGTTGTCGTCAGAAATTCTACTCCATTGGTATCCCAAAAAAAAAACGAGAACAGTTTTTGGGTTGGGTGTATTTCGCGTGGGTAGGACAAATGATTGGGCTGTGTGTCTGTGTGTGCCTGTGTGTCTGTCGAAGGGTTTCAATAATTCATCTCCCGGCACCAGCACCAGGATGACGACGAACAAAACGGGGTCAGACATCGGAATCGGCACGCATCCTTTCCTTCAAAGACATCCGGAGATGAAAATACAAGAACTCTTCTGGGGCGTACCAACACGATGGAAACGCAGCCAGGTTGTAGTTGCTGTCGAAAAATTAGGCTACTCAGGCAGGCAGGAAAAACGCACACCGTGAACTTGGTGCCACAATGGCTTGGGACACAGTGCAAGAAAGGAAATGGGAAGAGAAACGACAACAAAAAACCCAGCTCGAATTACCGCTCAGCTGAAATCCAAGCAGAGCAGCACCCCGAAATTTGTCCTTATTTTTTTTTGCTGGCGCGATGGAAGTAAGAAGAGGATTGCGAAGCTGTGGGTGAACAGGACGGACCGCAAGTTACGTAGGCTACCGGGAAGCGTTTTGGTGCAATGGACTTGGCCGCCGAACGCACGCGAAGCAAAAAATCCACCGTGTCGTCGTCCTCCAACCCGAACGTTTGGTGGGTAAAGGGCGAAAGAGAAAGAGAGAGATAGAAAAGGAGGGAGAGATGTTGTGTGTGTGCAACATTTTCATTGCCGAAAATCGGGAAAAATTACCCGAATGAGAGAGAGAGAGAGAGAGAGCGCGTGGAATGACCGGGAGAGTGTACGCGCGAATTGCAAAATTTTCACCACCCGAATCCAAATACGAGAGTTTGCGAGAGCAATGCGTTTGAGAGAGAGTGTGAGTAAATGGGGAGAGTTTTTCCAAAACCAATGTTTTTTTTGCTGGAGTAAGGAAAAACGGCAAATTCACGAGAGAGCAAGAGAGAGCGAGAAAGTGTGTGCGGAAACACCAAAATCGAGGCCAAAAAGGACGAAAACTGCGACGCACGTTTTGCAGCACCCAGTGTACACGGTTTTCGGGTTCCACTGATTTTCCCTGCTGCTCGGGAAAGCGCTGTGTGCGTGTGTCTGCGAGCGAGTTAAAAGCCCGGGAATGGAACACGAAATTTGGGGCCCAAAGGCAGTGAGGAAGGACGCGCGAATTTTTCAACTCTACACCCCAACGTGCGACATCTCGTAGCAAAAAAGCAGCTTGTTTTCCCTGGGCTTTCCCTTTGATATGGGGGAAACCCGACCGCTGGTGTGGCTCTCTTGGTAGAGAATTTTCCCACGCGCAAAACGGATGTACCGATGTAGCCTACAACAACTCCCGGCTCAGTTCGTGAGCTGGCGGGGGTGTTGCGGGCGATAAGGGCAACCAGAAGGAACCAGCTCCCCCATTTAGCAGCTCGTGGGAGGGCGCTCGGGGTGTTTATCGATTTATTGTTTTGGTTTTGGTTGGGAGCCCAGCACAGCACACAGCGCTACCGTCTTCACCGCAAAAACGCACACGAATCTTTTTGCACGAAGCGTTCCAGTCGTGAGGCTTTCCTTAAGCTGTTCTCTCCACCGAGGGAACGTATTTTATTCTCAAAGACTACCAAAAACACACACACACACACACACACACACACACCACAATAAAAACATCGAAATGTGAAACATGCTTTAATGTAGAGGCCCACTGGCAGCAAAGTTTGCTGTAGGGATAGGTAATGGTAGATGGAAAACTCACTTTCTGAACACGCTTGAACATGAATGCCGTACGACGAAATGCTTGTTGTGCGGGGCGAACAGATTATGACGCGTTGGTGAACAGCACTTTCTTCCTCTGCAGCAGCTAATTCTAATGCCACACGCACTCCCACACTTGCCTCTTTTTAAAAATGACACTTTGACTTCGCGTATTGCTCACAAACACTCCAACATTCCCACCACGAAGGATTGTTTTCACTTCACAAACGGCTCAAGATTTTGTTTCTCAATTAATGAACAATAACACTCCCAATCGCGCACACACACACAATTAGACGACCACTTTCATCACCGCTTTCTATTGCAGCTACATTCTGGAACCTGGATGCAGATGCGATGACGATGCTGTTGGATGCTGCCCAAGCAGCGACTGTTGGATTTCGGATTGTTTGTTTTTGTGCGAGCCAAGAGGGGCCCAAAACTGCCCTCAAAACTATTCGGCTCCTATCTGTTCATTATTCTGCCACAGAGTTATGGTTTGGTTGCTTCAGTAATACAGGATAGAACAATCAAACACTCACTCCTATGAAAACGCTTATTACCTCTGTATTAAACTGAATATTTCTTCACGGGTTTTGCTTTTTACTACCGAATAGTATTCACACGGTTTTGCTTCTCTTTCTTGAATTGTTATAACACTTGGTCTTAGAACACCATCGCAATGAAACCCGAGTTTCTTTTCCCCCGATCGCGTACACTGCACTGCGCGGACTGATGCGTACGAAACGGGAACGCGCGGCAGTACGTCCACACGCTCTGACGGTCGGAATCAAACTGCTCGAATACGCTCGATTTTTGCTCGAAACGCCGCCGCACGGGTGCAATTTTGACCGTTTCGTGCGCGCTACTCCCAGTGTATCGGTCTCGCTCTCTGCATGCGCTCACTCTCGCTCTCTCTCTCTCTCTCCCTATCTCCCTCGCTCGCAGCATAGGTTATGCTTTCATCTCAATTTCGCTTCGCTCTCCAGTTACGCACGCACGCGTTCGAGCTCGTCTATGCACCCGCAGCATGCAGCAAAGAAGAAACAGAGCGAATTCCGGCCCATATTGCTCACAGGATTGCTCTCCCATTATGCAGCTGATGCTGAGCGTGAGAATTGCGCGACAGCTCTCTCGCGCTCTCTGTCGTGCGTGTTTACTTTTGCACTTGACAGGATGAGAGCGCGCTCTTCGCGAAACTGCAAAAAAAAAAAAAACCAGTGCGGTGCTGAAATACCCTTAGCGAAAACGAAGATTTTCATCGATTTTCCCGCAACAACACGAGAGCACTCGCGGGACATGTTGAAAGGGCGAAGAGCGAATTTCGCTAATTTCCCCTTTGACGGGCATATCGCTTCGGTTTTCCTTTTTTAAGGCGAATTTTCCTTCTCTTTCGTGCAAAGGTTTTCTGTTTCTGCTGCTCTGGGGGAACTCAGCATCAGGAGTACGGACGAAAACTCCCAGCAAATCTCAGAATCCTTTTGAGTGCCACCAGTGCGAAAACGGGAACGTGCGGGCAGCGAGTGAGAAGGAACTTTTCGACCGACTTCTCGCTCTGGCCCGTGCAGGGTCGATTTTCGCCCTCGAATCGAAATGGCCTGTTCGTCTTTCACTTGACTTTCCCGAGGACGACACAAGGCGACACTGGGACACATACGCTCACGCAGGAGGGAAGCAATCTGAACCGAGGGACTCGACTCCAAGGGCAGACGGGAGCAAGAAAAGAGGAACGCGTCGTGAAAAAAGAAAAAAAAAGTCGGCAAGTCTCATTCTATCTCGGGCGAAAGGACGATTGAATTTTTCGGGAATATCTTCCTAATCGCCTCCGGTACAAGTCAAGCCACCCGGGCAGCCCGTTTTGGCAAAGATTTTCCTTTCAAGCAAGCGCGAGCGGGTGAAGAGTTTGACAGCTTATCTTTCGCTCACTCCTTTGCAGAAAGCCCTTCATTCAGAAATTGGGGACCGAGAGTGGAACAAAAAACACGCACACGTCCTGGGAGCACAGGGTAAATTCTTAATAAGGATCTTCGCCGACTGTGCGCTAAGAAGGTATAGGGCTGAAGGATTTTCTTTTGGGCCCCGCACTCCGGGCAAGAAAGGACGCAAAAGCCGTAGGCAAATCCGTAAGTGTTAAACTGCATAAATCCATCCCGCAGGATTGGCCCCCGGGCGTTGGTCGTCGTGTGTTTTCCGGGTTTTCTACTCCGGCGTTGCTCCATCTTTCTGAAGGAATCTGCGTCACAACGGTGAGGGGGACGGGGAGCACGCAAAGTCCCTTTTTCTTCGTTTTGGTGGAGCATCGTTATTCACGTTGCTTAACATTTCCTCCCACCGGCGGGGATTTGGATGGCGATGGGAGCTAGTGAGGGATGAAGAATAGGGAAAGTTTTATTTTCATTTTTCCACCAAATGGAGACCGGTTTTAGAAGGGGTGGGTGAAGGGCTATGGTGGATGTGAACCAGGGACGGAAAATCAGACAACTTTTACCCTTTTGCTGAAGAGTTATCTGTTTCATGTTCTTTAGTTTTGTTGTTCTGCTTTGCATCCTACCGCTTGTGAGGAAAGACACATGTCGGAAAGTTTAGAAAAGATAGGGAGCAAACACAGAATATAGGCTATATTGTAGAAGCAACATCCACATCTAGCTTTAATACATCTTGTTGGGTATAGGGCTATTCTCACAGCAACCATTGCATTTTTAATTGAATTTAAACGGGCAAGATAAGCAATTATCTGATACTTATTGATTATTAACTCTACTTTCATGGTGCTATTCTATAGTGTCGCGTTAAAGTGCTCGATCTCGCACACTACTGGCTGTGAGTTCAAATCTCGGCTACATCGACATCGTCATTTTCTCATAGATATCGTTTTATTCTGAATTATTTGCCGTAGCGAGTCATAATAATACTAGTGACGTACTCTCAGTTCAAGAAAAACCCGATTTTATCACAACACAGTACTGAACACAGTCCTTAGACTTAAAGTACTGGCACGGCGCGGTACCGATAGTCAAAACACTTTCCCTTTCCATATTCTAAAGGCACACACTCTCTCTCTCTCTCTCTCTCTCTCTCTATCTCTCTCTTTTCTTTGCAATCAAGGCCAGATATTTTCCACCCATCAAACATCGATCGAATTTTCATGCATTTAATAAGAACGTTCTTGTTCGCTTTCTATACAAGGCTGCCCTTCCTCGCACGGTCGCTCCTTCCCTGCTTCTTAGGCGGCCTTATTGCTCCGTTGCCCACACTCGATACGTATTAATGGCGTGAGGGCAAATTCGATTATGTTTAGCATATGTGACGTGTGCCTGGGATGGGTAGCGGTCCGGACCATCGTTTCGTGCCGTGTCTTTTTCGGGGCTCGACAGAATCTCGTTTTTTTTTTTCTTTTGCCGTTTCGTGAACCCATGCTGCCAAGACAGCATAAAACAAGGCCGGGGCAGGGAGACCGAACGAGAGAATTTGATTTTGATTTCCAAGGGCAACCTTCGCTCGTTACCAGGACCCGGAAAAGCCGAATGCGGGAAAAGCAGCTTACGCAGCAGCAGCAGCAGTGGTGGTGGTGGGCCCGGCGGCTTCAACCAAACGAACGAGGGGTAAAAATCTCTTGGAAAATCCTTTTTTTGCTTGCTGCCGAGCTTCACCTACTCCTGGGACGCCACGGGCGCCTCGGAATTGGATGACGGATCCTAATGGGATCACTTTATGGATTGATTTTCTTGACGATTGCACTTTTGAAACCCCCTCTTTCCTCCCCCCGCGCCGAGATGTACCTCTCGGGCACTTTTTGTGCCCAAATCTTCGGCACACAACTTCCACGGCTTCATCATTTCGAGCGCAAGTTCAACTGGACGAACATTCGGGACGAACAAAACGCAGAAGGAAACTTCTAAAGGAAGTCTTCCGTGTCCTAGGCTTCAATCAGGCCGTCGTCTGCGGTACGTCAGAGTGCAGAAAAGGGGTGATACATAAAATCCGGGACACTCCGGGACTTCCTCCTTTTTAAAGCCTTCTCGCGCGGGTTGCTTTTAGTAACGCCGAAAAGGATAAAGAATGAGCGTGCGTGTGTGTGTGTGTGTTAGTCCCAAAATCGGGATGAACACAAATGATGGAAATGCCTTGCCTTCATCGTCTCATTTTTTGCGCGCAACCAAACGGCCCCGGTACCTTTAGTATCGTTAGTTAAGATTTGAGAGCTTAGCGTCGCATGAGCAACTTTTGCTTTGTTTCTTGTGAATGAAGGCCGGATTTCGGGAGAGCGGCAACCCTTAATTTTTGGAGGTATTTTTTGTTTGCTTAAAATACAGTCTAATGATGACGTGTGGAGTTTTGGCAAAATATGAATGAAGGTGCATTTTTAGTGTTTTTTTTTGTATGAAGACTTTATAAGCCAAAAATTGAGTTATGCCAAAGATGTTTGGTGATACGATAGGATTATTCGCGTAGTTCATTAAAGGGGATGAACTTACTTATTCGTTTTACGTTCATGTTTTAGTCGATGAGGTGATATTGATATCTTTTATACCCTCTTTTTTATGTGTTAAGATAGCTTCTGCAGCTAGAACATCTAGATCATATGACATTTCAGTATTCTCTGTAGGTTTGCAGCCAATTCTCATCCTAAAAAAATCTTTAAGATTTTTGACTAAAAATCATAGTTTCAATCACAACTGACATGCTTTTCACAATGTTCACACCGGCACAGATCGATATCAGTTTCGGCTCCTACTGCCAATATTCTTCAGTGTTCATCGTTTCTTTTTTGCGTTGTCGAAACAAACAGCGATGCAGTGTCGTCGGTTTTTCTTTTCGCGGACCCAAACCAACCGTTCAACGCACGGGTAACGAACCAGTGTCGAAAGAAAGCGACCGAACTTAAACAGGTCCTGTCGTTTATTTTCCTCTGTGTCTTATTGCTCACCTTCATACCTCATCAGTATCATATTCACCTTCAGCGAAACAGATAGCGCCGCTTGCCCCCGTTCGTCGATACGTTTACCGATCGACAGCAACGCGCAATCATTTTCACCTTGTGCGATAATGTTCTTTTGCTCCCCTCTCGTTTTGTTTTATACTCTCCGCTATCTCTTTCCAAAAAGTCGATAATATCAACCCTCGCCGTGCTGCAGCTTGCCTTGGAAGTGACAAGAATTTTACGTGCCGTATTAAAATGGCATTTTAATTTCGCTTTCGTGTGTCTTACGTGGACACCGCGGGGTGAGACAATGGCAGAAAGGAAATGGCTTCTTACGCCATTTGGCGGGAGGAAAATGGAAGCAAATTTCCCTACCCAAAAAAAAAAAGAAATATTTCGTTAAATTTGCGTGTGTATTTTTTTCGATTTTTTCGTTAAAAGTGTTATTCTGTTCGATACTTTGGGGCTGCTTCGGTTGTATCTTAAACAAGGAGCCAACCAAACGGTGTACCAAAAAGTTTCGCGTGTAGTGACCTTCGAAATTTTGCTTTCATTCTGCACCTGTCGGTGCGAAACACACCGTTTCTTGTGTTTTCTTTTCGTCTAGTTTGAGCACAAAAATGAAGTGACGATTTGTGAGTCCGTTTTTCTTTGCGAGCTTATGAGCAAAAAAAGTGACGAAATAAAAGTTCAAAAGGCCTCACGCTACACGCCAGCTTCGCCCTGCGGAGCACGTAGGTCATTGAAGCTGAAGAAAAACAAAATGATTCACCAAAAAGCATCCTCAAACCCTCCCGTTTCTTTTGGCAAAGTTTTCAGTGGTGAGAATTTATACCTTGTAGCGAAATGAAAGCGACAACTTTCCATTCATAAGGTGTTGAGCCTG
Organism: Anopheles coluzzii; assembly: GCF_943734685.1. Lineage (NCBI taxonomy): Eukaryota > Metazoa > Arthropoda > Insecta > Diptera > Culicidae > Anopheles > Anopheles coluzzii. Next base: position 69,142,321 of record NC_064671.1, on the reverse strand, counting down.
GTAGGGTTGGCTGTTTTTTTGTTTTGGTTTGGTTTCACCTCCATAAATGCTTCACACTTTACATCCCTTTTTGTTCCCACGCTGCTAGTAGACGCTTCTGTTTCCTAATCACGTTCGCGCTGTTTATCCCTTACGGCGCTTATTTCGCTATCGGCACCGTCCGTTTGCCGACAAGGAAGTGTTGAGCTGCGCGAATTCTTTCACTCCTCTACCAATTGTGGTATCGTTTTTTTGTAGCAAAACTTACCTGAAATGAAAAAAAAAACGGGAAAAGCAAATAAATAAAATGTATTGCAAGATGTTGCGCTCGAAAGCCAAGGCGATCGTTTCGAAGCGGATGGGGTTAAAGAAATGAATGCAAATATCTGAATGAGTTGTTCTTCCTTGTAAGGGTTTAAAAACGGTTTAAAAGGAATTTGTACGTATAAAATATAATTTGAAATTGTTTCTAAAACAAAGGAATATAATTTTCAATCTAACTGTTTTTGCACTTTCCAATCAGTGCCACACATTATCGACATTGAACGATCGTGCCAGGAAGAGGCAGCTCCTTCCAGCCTTTTTTGCCATTTTATTGTCCCTGTTTGTTACTACCGCATTACATTGCAACTGATTGCAAGCGCACGTGACGGTATGTAAAATGGCTTTTGGGTTGGCAACATTGCTACGGAGGCGGAAGAGCACAAGACAAAGCGGCAAGACAGTTTTTTTTCCTCCAATCCTTGCGCGGACCATTTAGCGTCTAATGCATTGTCTTATCGTTATGAGCACAAGCATCTGATTGTGTGTGTTTCCACGCTTTGCGTTATTTTCCATCTCACAATAAAAAGCTTTTTCCCGTCAGCTATATAAAACCAAGGTGTACCATTCCTTCGCTCCATTCCATCCACAGTGCAATGATTTACCACTCAACCTCGTCCAGGCGGGTTTGTTTTTGCCGTCTGTGCCATTTCGCTAATGATAGAAGGACACAATTTAAAACACGCCGTCCGGTGGAAGCGTTGTCAAATAATTGTAGATGCTTCCAAACAGGCTTCCGCCTCAATTTCCAGCGCGAAATGGGTGAAAAATTAAAATACAATCAAGCGAGTTGACGCGTTTTGCTGTAAAGTGTCCGAAAACAACAAAGACCCATTAGAGAGAGAGAGAGAGAGAAAGAAGAGAACAAAACAAGAGAAAAAAAAACCACAGGGACAGATTTTTATTCGATCGAAGGAAGGATGGTGGAGAAAAAATTAATGCTGCCCAGGACATAACCGCACAACCAGATGAAGCCAAGGGCTGCCGTGGAGGGAAAACATTCTACAACACTCATCCTCATCGCTCCTGTCCACTTGCTTTCCGCATTGCTTACGGGTGCCATTTGTCATCGAAGTTAATCGCTGATCGATATTGCTGCGGGATGGCAAACATCCTGCCGGGTGATGGTATTTTATTTTGCAATTTATCATTTCATCACTTTGCTTCTGTTAAACACTTAATAAAAAAAAAACAATGTTTTATAAGAATAAAGGACGTTAAAATTATGTAAGATTTCAAGACAATTTTGTTTTGTGAATCAATGAAAATGAGTTTAAAACTTTTCCAAAAGCATGCAAGAACCCCTGCATCATTAGTGGAGGACAGTTCTGTCTTCCTTCCGAGAAAAAGCCTGCCAAGAAAACTCGTCCTAACAGGCAATAAAACCTCCTCAAAAATCAAAAGCACCCCAACAAATCTTTTCGGAAGCTTTTCAGTCCACCCATGCCATCGCCCATGCCGTCAACCTGTTCCCGAAGCGGACGAAATCGATTTTCTTCACTTTTCCCGCCACTTCTTAGCCGCGAGCTTCCCTTCCACTTTCCTTGCGACAAAGGTGAACTTGACAAATCCTTAGCGCTGCTGCTGCTGCTGTGTTTGTCGCTTCGTGTCCCCGAGATGAGTGTCTGTCGGTGTGTGTGCGGCTGTTATTTTGTGTGTCCCCAAAAATGAGTGGCGATTTGGGGGAGCTTTACCCAATTTCCGGTCCCTGTCGGAGCACACCTGTGTCCCACCTTGGAGCGAGCTGGAAAGCACGCTAAAATATTGGCATGAAGGAATGTGGCAGGCAGGCATTGTGTCAAAAGCTCCCGGGTTGACTCTTGCGAGGAGCGAGATGAGAAGCACGACACAAATCTCGGGTGGTGAGATTGTTGTGGAATTGCTTCTAACGAGTTTGGAAGGGGACACACAGGTGAAACGAACTACCCGAACTCTGTATCTCACGCAAACGGTCGCGGGCTTTTGTAGGTCCTCTGCACATGATGGTTCATTTCCGGGGAGCCGTTTGGCTTGCTATTTTGGTGTTGCCTTTTCCGTCTTCCCACGTTGGCTAAGGAATGGAAAATTCGATTGGAAATTGGGCGACAGTGGCGGGGACGTATTCGAACTCTCGGATGAGCTTGCTGTTTGTGCGTGTTAGAGGAGACATAAATCCTCAAACACAGGGAGAGCGAAAGGATGGTCGGAATAGGAGAGCAAGCATTTTGCTACGATTTTTCTATAAAACAAATTCAAACAATTTAGCAATGTTTCGTTCTAACTGTTTGGTTTTACTGCTGAAATGTAACGCTTTTGTTATGAAGTTTTATTTTCAGATGTTTATTTTCGTTTAGGTTTTGTTTCGTGTAAGTTTCGTTTATGTTTTATACATTTTTTTATTATATTTTTGTTGTTTTGTGTCATGTTTACATGATTATTAAATTAGTTTTTGATTTTCAGTTGTCTCATTGATTTATTTATGTTTTGATGGGCTTCATATACATTATTGTTTAACATAATTTTCATCTTTTAACTATGTTTTTTTTATTGCTTATGATTAAGCTATTATTGTATTTACTCAGTAATCTCCCCAGCAGTATATTAAATGGTCAAAACAGATGATTTCCTTGCTTTTCTACATGCACAGCTGATGTTCGATTTTCTGATCCTTTTTTTCATCCTCTTCATCGAATCTACTAAATACGGCAAGCAAAAAATCGCATCACCTCGCCAATCTCACCAAAACTGCTCAATCGTGTGATTACCGAATCGTACTACTCGCCCTGGTTGATGCCCATTGATTAGGAAATAAGAAAATGGAACCGAGCCGGCTGGGGCCAGCATTTGCTGCCGTGTCCTGCCTTGTACCTGCCGACCGGGGAAGAAATTGGCAAATGTAAAAGAAAAGCGCAGCCAAAGGTAAGTGTACGCCGGTGAAAAAGGTGAAAGGAATTGGATTTGAATGTGAAATTCGATTTCCGGCACACCCAAATCGAACCAAACCCGACGAAAGCAACGAGTACGGGGGGGGGGGGGGACGGGGGGTGGGTGGATCACCATTTTCACCAGCACTGCTACTGATTTTCCTTTCCGGCTGCCGTGTACCAGTGTGCTCGATTTTTACATGCTTCCGGTGCTGCTGCGGGAGGCTTCAGCGGTGGACACCAACACGGGATGGCCGAATGGCAGGGCGTTAATAGGTGTGTGTTGGTGTTATTTCATAAAGAGTGAAGCAAGCACAGAAGGAGTAGAAAAATACAAACAGGAAAAGCCATAACTTTCAGACTTCTTCTCGCTCCTTCTCTTCGGCATGAGAGATAGAATGCGAAATAAAATAAAGTTAAGAAATGCTGAGTCGAAAAAAAAGGGTTAGAGCGTGCCTGGGCGAGTGCGTTTGAGTGCCGTGGCAAAACAAACGGCCAATCCCGCCGGACGGAGGTACGGGGTCGTCGTCGCACCGGGACGATAAAACGCTGATTGAACCGATCGGAACGGCCAAGATTAGGATCATTTTTCTTCCCACGATTCATGGGTTCGGGTTAGCTTCGTTAGCTTTTGATGAAAAACGGCGAATAGAAAGAGGAAAAACGCACTCAACAACAGAAAAGAAACGCCCAATCGAAAATGGTTGTGTTTTTCCGTTTCATCGACAGTGTGTGTGTGTTTTCGCCCTTCGCCTTCTTTCGCTGCTGTAATACAATTTCCATTCAATTTAGGTAACAGCGACAGAAAGCGACAGGATAAGAAAGCTCGAAGGTTTTAAAGAAAACCCCAGCTGTATTGATCTTTGAAGGAAGTGGGCAGAAAAAAAGGTAAAAGCTTGCCGGTGGCACTTCCGGTTGCTGAAAGCTTATAGAAAGAACAAAAAAAAATGGTTGAAATCGTTCCAGTGGAAGAGCAAATCTTCTCGGAAGTTTTTATTTCTTTCCTCATTTTGAAATCCTTTTAATGACCTTGAGCTAAAGGTTAACATCCGGTAAAGAAAATCTGAAAGAAAATGTCATAAAAAGGTTGCACTGTGCAGGGAACGCTGCTAATTTTAGAGCCTCTTCATTGCAGCTTCCAATTTAGGTTTTTTTTTGTGTGGAGCTGCAATAAGGTTGGTTTAACTTCAATACATGTTGAATATCGCTGAATGGTTTCTGAACTGAAATTTGTTTTAATAATTTTTTAACGATTCTAGAAAGAAACTACTCTGAACAACTCTCATGCATGTTGTTTTTGCACATTTGAAACTAGTTCAAGTACAAGTTAACTTCAGATTTTCGATAGAATGGTTCATTCAAATGAGTTTGAAATCAATTTCACTCAAAATGCTTCAACTAGGAAGTACTTTTCGGTTCACAGGATCGAAAACACGCATGAAAACTCCTAGCACGATCATCAAGTACATCAATCGCACGCTTGCTACCACAGGGAAAAGGAACATTGCAACGAGGAGCACTGCGTGAAGGGTTCCACCAGGCCAATCCGTACCACAAATTTACGCAGACTCTCGCTCCTGAAGGCTCTTTAATGTGAACCTTTTTGCCGCGCGAAGTTGAAGCTGACGGGGAAATGCGAAGCGTTGAGCGAAGGTATAAATGAAATAAAACTTGCACACACTCATACACATGCACGCATTTTGAAGGATGATTTTTGGGAATAATATAAACAAAACGGTTGAAGCTCCGCCAGCGATGGCTTTTTGGTGAAAATGCGAGAAAAGTACCGCAAACGTTACCTTGGGAATAAATAAAATCCTCCAAAAAGGCCTTTCTAGGTGTGTTCGGTTTTATTTTCCCATCAAGTGGCGAAAAACGTGAAGCTTCCAATCACCGCCCCCTACCAGCCTCATCAAACCGAACGGAAAGCCGGGCGGGAGCCTCTTGCAAATTTTTCCCGTTACCAAATTGCCGGTAAAAATAAACTCCGAAATGGATTTCCACGAGCGAGATGAAGCGAGTGGAAGAGGGATAAGACACAGCCGCCCTGTGATGAAACCTGGCCGAGGCAGCATACTACGCCACGCCGGGTTGGGGTTTGAGTTTTGGGTGGAAAGGAAAGCATGCCGGAAAAGCGCGGCCCGTTTGGTGCACCTTCCTTTTTTTGGCATTACATTTCCTTGGGAAATGGGAAATTTTCCGCAAAAAGCACTTCGCAAACCGTGCGTGTATGTGCACTCGGCGTGTGCTCTCCACCGGAAAACTTTACCTATGAGTATGTTTGTATGTATGTATGTGTGTGTGTGTGCTTTTTTCGGGAAAATTGAGAGCTTTTGCGCGCCTTTCCACCACTCCACTTGCCGGTTTTACCGTGGTGGAGGAAAATTAAATTGTTGATTTTACGAACCAGTATCGCATTCGAGTGTTGTTTCGGTTTGAAGGGGCACCCACATCCACCCTCAAGCAAAGTAAAACCTTCTCAGGTTTACTTTTTTCTCCCTTTTTTGCATCTAAAAGGCCCTTTTAGAAAGGGGGAGGCGGTTCCTTTCCGTACCACGTGGCGCACGGTGGTTCCATTTGAAATGGTGTGATTTTCACCATTTATTACGATATTATTATGAGCCTTTCCCGAGGCACAGAACATCCTTGCTGCGAGCTTTGCCGGCACCCCAAACACTGTGTGAGAAGGAGAGCTTTCCCTCGCCGGGAAAAACGGTGAAGCGGGGATGCAAAAATCCTATTAAGGACGACACGAGACCGTTGTTTTCTAATTTTCGGTCCTTCACGCACTACCACCACCAAGACCAGACCACCGCGCGTAGATAAGATTTGCCTGCAGATGGGCACATAAAAAAGGCGAAAGACGATTTTAATCAGCAACTGTACGAGATTGCTCCTTCTGCACTGTAGTGGAGGAAATGGGTTTTCGTTTTTTTTTTTGGTGTTCGGCAGGGAGGAGTCGGAAGAGCTCAATATTCTAACCATCTTTATGGTTGCCCTCTTTCTCCACCGGCCCCAGAAGAAACCTGCCACTGGTGGGCTTGAGGTCACCGAACTGCCCGAAAGCTTCCCTGCGAGCTAACGGGAACATCGTGCCCATCATCATCCTTCGATTAATGCTCAAGCACGTACATCACCTTGAGAAGCGGTAGCAGCAGTGGCAGCATTCAGGCACGCGGGTTACGTTTGCCTCCGACCGTGCCTCGAGAAACAATCGACTTTAATTCAATTGGAAACAGCCGGACAGAGACAGAGAGCGCCTACCGAGGCCTACACGCGGGTAAGGTACTAGAAACGGCAATATCTGTGCTGAGCAGCAGCAGCAGCAGCAGTAGAAGCAGCTGAACAGCACTTGATATAATTCTCCCATCGGAGTTGTCCAGTCCCAGCGGAGGCCCGAGAGCGCGCGCCTCGAAATGTGACCAACTGTCCATCAGCCCCCGGGTCGGTCAGGGATAGGGGCGGCTTAAGCTCTCATGCGGCTTAGGCAGGGGCCTGCTGAAGAGCTGAAGAGGCGAGTTCTCGTTCCACCGAGAACGAGGAGGTGAAACAGTCCACTCGAGTGTTCGGAGAGACCACTCGACTTGATCTTCGCTTTCCTCCCTCAATATCCGCGTTATGGTTTGTCTGCTGTTGTACACTAGCAGACACAACCTTACAAACTGGCGGTGGCTGGCGTTATGTTTGCAATCCGCTCTTCCTTCCCGCACTAAAGCTTCCAAAACATGCTTCCAAGTTAAACAAACACATCGCCTTTCGGTTTGTGATGATTTGCCGACCATTGGATAGTGGCTGGCAAGAATGCTTTGGAAGAAAAGTGTATGAATCTTTGTGTTTGGGAGCATAAAATGAAGAATAGCATCCGGAATCTATTGATAAATTCAACGTGAAACACTGTCCTGAATTCTAAGCTCAATTTAAGACATCACAAAGCGCCCTCTTGCGGGAAACAGCTTCCCGAAAGCCACTTCAATACTACTACAACTTAATCACTTCGGGAATTTCATGCAAATCACTTCGGGAATTTAGGAAACTAATTAAAACAATTGCTTGAATTTCGGTCTTCCAAGGCAGTTATTGCTCAAAGTTTGTCATGCTTGAGCAAACGCTTATCCTTTGAATTGGAGCAACACACCCCGTGGAGCTGCTTTCACATATGATAATTGCTTCCAATAATAGTTCGCTTCATCAAAAGCATCAGCAGCAGCCGGCAAACTATCATCTGCTTTCCATTTTTATTCCAGATTTCCCCCACAAAACAGAAGCTTCCAAGCGAGTCATAGAACAAAACCAAAACGATACGAAGCGACTAAAACGAATGCAAACACACGCACACACTCGCACGAAGCTCCCCAATGTTCTTTAGCTTCGATATTAAATGAGGAAAATTAATTTTTCAGATCTCAATTTCCAAGCAGCAGCCGAGCTGAGGTCGGGGGGAAGGATCGCTGAGCGGGAAAAGTGGAACAGAAACAAAATGTTTGGAAAGCCACTTAAGGCGGAAGTTGATCATCGTCGTCGAGTTCGGAGGTTTTTCTCATCGACTGTCGAGTGCAGACGAATGTTACTCGCTCGGAAAAACGTCGGTGCTGGGAAAAGCGAAGGATAAGAGAACGCTCGTGTGTGTTGGTGTGTTTTAATGTTGTGCTCTGCACTAAAGATGTTATTTCTGGGTGGTTCTTACTGTTCGAACCGTTCCTCCACTTCATGCTCCAGTCTGTGTGGCTTCCGGGCTTCAGCAGGTCTTTGCCGATCTTCTGCTCCAGCAGTACATGACAAACGAAACACTGCGACTTGTGATGCCACGCTCGGAGTGTGTCTTGTGTTATGTTTTTCTGTGTTTTTTCGTTTGTCTGCTCGTTGTGTGTGTGTGTTCTTGATGCCCAATATTTCATAACACAAAACGAGAGGACTTCTTAGAATCGGTTGGTCGTTTGGGCTGACGGGAACATGGGCGTACAATTAACAAGCTACCGCTATCAAACACATTGCCAGCTCAGGGTGGGAGTGGTGATGAAAAGTGGACCTGAAGTGAGTGCTGCCGAGTTGGAAGACGAAAGCAAATGGTGCTTCTTTGTAGCCAACACCAACACGGGGGCTAGTTAATTTTAAAGATGCCAACCAATCGCCCCAATCGAAGGCTGAATATTTAATGCGCTGCTGCTGCTTCGTCTGTATTCCAATAAAACACCACCGCTACCAGGGAGGCTGGAGCTCCGGAGGGGGAACTTATAGCGCTTAAATTTAAATCTTCGTTTTATCCCTACCGGGGAGCTAAAAACCTGGAGAATCCCCAGCGCTATCGTAAAGCAGGCCGTCAGCAGGCGATCGGAGCAGCTGTGAGAATCCTTTGCTGCAGGATTCCGCAGCAGCGCAGGATGGTGTGTGCCGGCGGTAGATATTTCCGTCACTACCACCAGGGGAGTCGTACCGAGGGGTTGATTCTACGAGGTGTAAAATCAATAACCAACCTACACAACCACCTTGGTACACTTCAGAAACCCAATCCACTGAACCGTGCGGAAAAGGAAGCGAACGTACTTGGGTAGTGCACGGGTGAACTGCAACACATGTGCACCGGTGCAGCGTTGGAAATAGGGTTTTTGCACCAACGTTCGTTTTGGGGCCTTTCGGGATGGGATGCACGGAGGAATGCACTACTCCGTCAGTCATTTCTCACCTTCACTGACAGTGGGATCGACCGAATGGAAATCGACTAACGGTATGATGGTTGAGGCCTTCCGAGCTGCAGGAACCTTCCGAGAACAGTGGGCTTAGTGCGGCAGGTTTGGATCGTTTTGTTGCTAGGGGAAATAGAATATTTTCAGCAAATATATGTCAAAAATGCACAAAGAAATGTTGTTTATTTGAATATCAGTAAATGAAGTTTATGTCAACAGTTTTCTTTTCTTTCTTGGGCTTATTTTGGTTAAATTTTATAACACTTTTCACACATTGTACCGGAAGGTAAGCTTGCGCTTCTACCACTGTGCTCCTTGATCAGGGCCTTAATAGTGGCACTTAGAGACCGCTCAACTCCTGGGTTTCATCGTTTGGGACCGGTTCTCACATTAAGATGTGCGAAGATGTCGGTATGTGTGTGTTATTCTGTGCTGCTGCTGCTGCTGCTGCGGCTCTTGCTAACGTGTCCATTTGGCATGTGTTTTACGCTCGCACAGCCGAACCGAAAGGAACAAGCTACCGGCCCTGATAGAGGTGAAAAGATCACACTCACCGTCCGCCTCTGCTGGTAACATAAATCGATCAGGTTTAATTGATCCCCGGTGCAACATTTGAATGATGCTAACACACACACAGGCGGCAGTCGACGCCGTAACACCAAACGGATGAAGATGTTCTGCTTGCCATGCCATGCCGTTGGATTAGCTCGGGATTCTGGGGCTGCAAAGTGGGCAATAAAATCATTCCTTTCCCGAAATTCCAACAAGCAATTCATTGTTTGGCAGCATGGGGTTTTGGTGCGTTGTAAAGTTATAGAGCCCTTGTCAGTGGGAAGAATGAGATGCGTTTGGCGTAGAAGCTGTATGATATTGCTCTTTAGTAAGTTGACCTCTGGTAGTAACGCTCATACCACACAAAGCACTTAAAATTCATCGCTAAAATGCCTTTGCACAAGACTTCGTCCCGCGTTCGGTACGTTCTTGGACATTACGGACAGCTTATCAACGTTAAGCTTATCTATCCGAACCCGTGACTCAGCTTGCCCGCGAGTGCGTGACAATGGATTTTCGGAATTCTTACATCTTTTCAGGCTAGGCTCACCTACTCACATCAACACGGTATGTTTGACATTTGACAAACCAACACACACACACACACACAAATTGTTTATATCGGACATCGAAATAGGCGATAAGAACGACTTCTAATCTACTTTCCAGCGCCAACCAAGGACGACTTCAGGAGATACCGTGCGGTGCACCGTGCTGGGTTTGATGGGACGCCTTGTCCGAGCGTGTGACAATCAACAGAGCCTGGACGGACCACCGTAGAAGCAGTCCCAAAATCCCGCAATGTACGAGTGTCCTGGAGAGCTCCGGCTCGAGGCTAATGCTTGTTTGATGTATTGACATTTGATAATATTTTCGTTGCCGCGGTGTACGCGGAGTATGAGCCCACTTGAGGTCTGAAGGCTCCTATCGCCCCGGGTCGCTGCTGCAGCGACCCGTAGAGGGCAGCACTACTTCCGACGGTGGTCGAGGAAGGTGGCTCGTTCTCAAGTGTCCGGGTGTTTATCTTTTATTCCCTTTGCCTCGACTCGTTCGCTGCCCTGTGTCGGGCTGAGGTGCCAGTTCTGTTGTGTCTTCTCATTTCCATCAACACCACACACACACATCATGGGGAAGACCATGGGAGAGAAAGGGAAGGGAGATGGAGGGACCAAAAACTCTCAAGAAGATCGGTTGTAAAAACCAATAAAACGTGACTTTTTCGTAGATAATTTTTTGGTGAGTGGTTTCCTCCCGGAGCGTCCTCCTTCCACTTCTTTCCGTCCTCTGAATGTCCAAAAACCTTTAAACCTTGTAATGTTCCAGAGGAGGGTTTTGGAGGGAGCGGAGTGTCGAATGATTTCGGTTATAGTTGTTCTCGGTGCGTTCGGACACACACACGCACCGTTCGATTCTTTCTTCTCTCTTGTCTCTCTCTTCTCTGTTTCAGCGTTTCAAAACTGTTTCTGTTGTTGCTTTCATTCAAATGCGACCACATATGGTTCTTGTTATGAACGCTGTGTACCGTGTCTCTTTTGTGCGTACCAGACCCTGTACCAGCGCGGGCTGCATAATGTTCCCGTAAAACAGGCACGAACGTGCGCCTCGGCTGTGACTGAGACCTCCAGAAGAAACCGGGAACAACGCTGAGCAGCAGCGGAGGGCACTCTTTAGATCCCCTTTTTGCCGCACGACAACTCGAACCATTCTCGTAAGAAGTGCCTAGAACATGGTCCATCGGTTTACGACGGAAAATCACTTACGAAGGACGCGGGACGCGGGTTGAGATTAACGCAACCCACTGGTTCTCTCTGTCATTCGTCTGCTGACGTTCAAGACCGTGCCACCGTTCGGGAAAGCAGGGCGAAATGTGGAGAAGAGCAGCACAAGAAGAAGACAACACAAAATATCAGAATGTTCCAAAAGTGTAAGCCAGTTTCCTTTCCCTCCTGCCGGTTCGGCCGGTTCTCGCCCAGCGCGTGACATGTTTTGTAAAGTGGCCTCACAAACAGCATCTACAGCAGCCCGCACTAATTGTTTCATGTGAAAGGAAATGCAGCAGTGCGCTAGCGAGCTATTTGTCGAATTCTGGTAGCATGAGAAATTGCTTGTACCGCAGCTACACCCTGCATACTCGGCGGCCGGTTTGCCGACAAAGCGAAAGAGTTTTTTCCGTATGGGAAGATGGAGTATTGGAGTAAAGCGATGACTGTTGAAACGATTGACTTGGTTTGGTCATCCGCTTTTCCCTTGAGAAAATTGTGCGTAAAGCAATAATTTTCACTCGCACTGTAAGTGTCAGTTTTAATGAGCGAGGGGACGATGGGAAGCGAAATAGAGTCATCGATCAAGTGTGATCTACTTGGGAATGGATTTTTACGGATTTCGTGCATAAAATTGAGACACGGTAATCAAATCTTTAGCATCTTGAATTTAGTCTCTTTTCAGCAGCAAAATATGATCTTTAGGGATCTTCCCGTTCATCAAAACCCAGGCAAGCAGTGGATTAAAACTTCAAAAAGCACACATGCATTCTGGGTTCTAAGACCAGCCAGCCATATTTCATGAGTGCTGCAGTATTCATAATTACGGCGAAAGTATTTTTCCAGCTGGAGCTGTGGAGATGTGGTTCACAGCAACCGAGGCCGCCGACGCTGCCACAGCAGCTCATAAATCCTTTGAACGTCTCACAATATTGACTCAAAGTGCACGGTTATTGTTTGCGTAGATCTCGTCTTACAGTGCAGCCGTACGGTGCAATGTCGTGGACAAATGTTATTTTAGGATGAAAGTACCGCGTTACGGTCGTTTCCGCTCGGGAACCGGGCCCGAGTTTTGGGGCGTTTTTCGACAGGAAGTAAGAACACAGAGCTGTGATGCTGTTGAGCGGTAATGTTTGTGAGAAAACGGTTTTGGGTTTATCGTTTGCTTAAAATTGGTTACTTCAGGCGAGTTATGAATGATGGAACTAATTGGTGACGGTTTGAAAATGTTTTGAAATGCTTGAGAAATGAACTCTTTGGAGCATAAATAAGATGCTTTTATGTTTCTTGGGAAACGGTCAAATAAATTCAATTCTTATTCTTTTCAATCCATAACAACAGATTAAGCTTTTGCGATGCGTGCGTTGTTGCCTCGATAGCGTGCCTTTCAACACTGTTCGAAATAAATTAACTTCGATGCAAAACAAAATGTGCAAAAGAGGTAAAACATAAATGACATACACAGAGAGAGAGGAACAGACACGATCACCAAACGAATAGATGGGCAGCAAACGGCCCGGTCAGAACGGAACGACCCATCCGTAAGGAATTGATCGTGTGCAACTTCCCGTACACGAACATGTATAAATTCACAGCATAAGTGGGCGTCAATGTTTGACCCATGGGAAGCTGGCAAGGAACGGAACGAACGGAACAAACGAACAGAAGAAAAAAAAAACCCAACCATCCCGCAGAAAGCATTAATTTATTCAAACGAACAAACGAATAAATGAACGAAATGATGATCATTTCGCGAGGGCACGAGAATTGGCTCTGGCCCATGCGGTACGTGGTCTCCCGCCAGCGACTCTGCACTCTCTCTCTCGCTCTGCCGTCTACAGCGTTTGCGGCATTACCGCCTACGTACTTACCGGGGTCTGTGTCGGGGGCCGTTGCTTTCCATGCCGTGGCGCAAACCGGTATGCGCCAGAGCAAATCGAAAATTACATGACCATTTCGCTCGGTCTACGTACTGGCGACTAGGAGAGGATGGCAACCGAAGTCCCAAACCCGAACTGGATCTTTGGACCTTAGGTGGGTGCCACAGAAGTCACCGGCGCAAGTCTCGCTGTCGAGTCTGACTGCCACAAGCTGGCCCAACAGTGCTGGCGCTGGAGCAAAAACAAACCCGTCAACAGCAACAACCCCCAACCATGTGTGGCAGTGTGGTGGTTATTCAAAGCCGCAAGAGAAAACATGCATCGTAGCAACGCCATCGCACAGTATGTCCCAGCGTGGCCCGGCCGCGGGGTTTCGGCGCAAAAGAAAGAAAACGCCACAGGAACGCAGCAAAACAACGGCGAATAAAAAATACGTATGGAAACGGAAAATAATTGCAATTATTGTACTGTTTCTTTGGAGATTTTTTGCTCCCGTTACTGTTTTGGTTCTGTTTCTGGCCTTTGCTTTCAATCCTCTCGTGGCGGTGTCTCCTGGGATAGCTGTGTTCTATCGCGGCAGCAATTAGAGGTTATAGTGTGGTGGTGATCTTAGACCATCGTTTTGAAGAAGATCCTTTGTGTCTTTATTGTTACATTGACATTTAATTTTTACGAATAAAACATTCAGTAAATGTAAGTTAGACATGTACAAAATGTATCTTAATAAAGACCTTGCAGCAGACAACAAGATAAAACAAGTGCAAATAAATATTATTTTCATGTTCGTTTGACGTTTTAAGTTATTTGTAGGAACTTTTATATATTTGGTTGAATTTATTTTTTTCCAGTTTTCTTTTATTTTAAACATTTGAACGCAAATTGGGATAAGTTTAATGTTACAACACATAAATAAAATGTTTGATGCAATACACATAACTTTTGCGCTAACAGACGCTACGAACCCATCAGTTCCGCTTGATGTAGCTTTAAACTGCATTTGCTGGAGCTACATTCGATAAACCACCATGTTTACAAGCCCTCATCTTGCGCCGTATGACACATTTAGCTCTGACTAAATCATTCCCCAAATGTTGCATTAATTTCATCTTAAAACATGTGAAACTCTTTCTAATTAGACCCCCGATGGGGTCCCAATCATTATCAATTCCCGCGCTGAACCGTGTACGCGCTTGATGCAACGTGTTCGTTTCGCTACTTCTCGTGCCCGGGACTAACCATAACAGAATGAGAGAGTCTTCTTTCGACTTTTCTTGCCGTTTTTTTGTTGCTCTTTTCTTCGTACAAATCGAAACGTATTCGTTCCTTACCGTATTCATTGATTTGCCTACGTTTGATGTTCTGCTTCCTGCGGGTTTTTCGAAATCGGAAACACATCAAAAACCCCACAAGACATACCCCGCTTAGCAACGATGGCAACGATTTTTGCTCGCGCTCCAGGAATTGCATCGCACCGCGAATGGAATCTTGTTTTAATTAGTTTAAAAATGTTCTCGTTCGCTCCACCGCCAAACGCTAACCCCTATAGCGAGGGGGTAAAAGGATTGCTCCATGTTCGGTTTACCATTTTCGACGCTTTGTGAAGCGACACAAAAAAAACCCACGATGTTACCACTTTTGTCTGCGTTTGTCTAACGAGAACAAACGGCAGGCGAGAAGTACAAACACACACACACTTGAAAGTTTGGCACGCAAACCGCACAAAAGGCTCATCATGTCCTCAGAGTGCCCGCAGCAGCAGATCCCGTTCCCCGCGAGGGAATGCAAAGTTATGCACGCGATCGATCTTTTTGCGCGTTGTTGTGTCGTTTTGCCGGCTTGGAGCGATTGACTGTGGCTTTTGTCTCAGCGAGCGTTCTTCCGCGGGCCAAACTTGGATTGGCTGCCAAGATTGCATAAACAAACAAATTTGTTACATTTCTTTACGGCTGAACTCGTTTCGCGACAACACTCGATGCGCTCTGGTTTTGATGAGCACTGAACGGGAAAGGGAAGCGGCTGCCCTCTTGCTGTTAGCACGCTTTGATTTGGTTTCTCGCGTTCCGTTTCGCTCGGGGAAGTGTCAACGGCTAAGCGATTCTTCACCACCCTCCAAAAACAAAACGGAGGTGATAAAGGATTCTTCACGGTCAGGTAAATGACCAAACAAGCACAAAAGATCGATTTTTCTTTTGCCGTTTGTGTCCTGCCTTACGGACAGTCCACACGGACACAGTGCGGGAATGCGAAAGGGTGACATTTTTGGCACAATTTTCGGGGCGTGAAATGTGTCCATAAAATCGTCCGATCGTATCGATCGGGCTGTGGCATGTTTGGTGCTGGAGACTCTTAGAATGGAGTGTCAATGAAGTGTCTATAGTTCAGACTGCAAGGAAGAATCATCTGAAAGAAGTTTCAGATCCAAACGTGAACGAAGCGTTTGGAGGAAGAATAATGTTGCATAAAATGCACAATATCTAGATGGAACGAGAAACAAGACGATATTTTGTCTCGTAACACATTGAAAATGATGTTTTATATGTATCCAGGATAAGTTCTAGTATCTTCGTGTTTATTCAGAATTTGTGGATTTTGTGGAATTTGTGATCATATACAGACATTATACCTGCTTTATGAAAGGAGGGAGAATACATCAAAACCTATATAAATTTGCAGTGAAATTCAAGAATGATATTAAATTAAATTACCTGGCTAAAAGTAAGCTCCTTGAGTTGAAGTTATAAAGAAGTATCCCGTTACATTTTATCCGAACCTCCTCCAATATCTCTAAGATAGTGCAAGCTCAGAGTAGAACAAGCAATGTGTAGACAAATAAAAGGATTATTCTATTCGGAAACTAAGATTTTGTGCTCAGGAGCTTAAAAATACGTCATTAATAATGATCATGTAGAAATCTGACCGCAATCAAGCTTGACAGAAAGACATGCAGTTGTATTAACATTCTGATATCCTCAAAATGATGGCTGTACAATGTAGAAAATGCAAAACTGGCAATCTAGGAAGATCTGTACCTTAACCACCATATCCTGAAATGTTTTAGTGATAGTCCTTGGGAATATATTGTTTTCAAAATGATGATCTTAAAACCTTTAATGTCCAGAAACGAAGAGCACATTGATAACATACACTAATAAGAATATACGTTTAAAGACACTTGAATTAGATTTTCTAGAAAGAGTTGTTTGATTTCAAGCTTTTCTGGACATTAATGCCCGAAATGGAACAACTTCATTTACCTTTTTTGTAGCCAAATAGCAAGTGACACTGAATTTCAATACACCTTTACATCATCCCGGTACAAGCTCAAGTACTCGCACACAGCCAACATCTGCACCACCACTCCACTAAACAAGATGCACTTACCGATCGGTACTCATGTCAAACAGTCCGTTCTAATGTAGAGTTCAAACGTATTCAAACGCCAAACGATACTATCTTGCCTAAAACAACAACAACATTATGAATCATTGCTTCGTGTTGTATGGATTCTGTCGCTATTCTCGTCCAATAGTCAATCCCCGCTTGAACACCGCTGGGAAGTTAATGGAGGGAGTGAGCAGCTGAAGGGAAAACATTGCATGTCCACTTAGCAACCAAGAAATAGCACACACACACACACACACGAGTGCGATCGATCGTTTACGGCACAGCGGGTGTACAGTTTCGCGGAAATTAACATAGCGAGCGAGCGTGTGTGTTATGATAAGATGATGCACCTTTTGCGCAGTCAGTTTGCTTTGTTTTTTCCTCATTCCCACCCCATGTTCCGGTTGCATGTGTGCGATGAGACCGTACGGAACTCTACCGGTAAGCGATGATGCGTTTTCATGAGTTTTCATCATAAGTCTTCGATCTCTGGACTTCGAGGAGTTGTACCTTTTTGTGCGAGGTGAGTTAAGTTCTGTTGCAGTTTGCATGCCACTCCGGGACAAGTTGAAACAATGAGCCCGGCTGCCTGCCTGGTCGCCTTTAAGCTCGCTCCATCACGGCACAACATCCGTGCAAAAAGGAAGAAAGAAACAAAATGCAAACAAAACCACGAACGATATATTCAAATTTATGCTCACGCATCTGCATAATTTCCTTCTCCGTTGCGTTGCACGTTCCGATGTGCTTGCTGGGAGGTGGAAGAGGGGCACACGAAAGGGCAGGCGAACGGGACCGACGGCTGTTGTGATCGGATTTATTTATTGGCATGACAAATGCAACTGAGCGAATGTTTGGCATTGGAAGTATGAAGGGACACAGAACACGTCCACCCAAATGCGCCACCGACGCCATCCGAGCAGGGAGAGTACCGGCAGTATGTGCCTACAGAACGCCCTACGCCTCGTTTTTTTTTGTTTCTCGCGCGGCGAAACGGATGCGTGAGGTGGCCGGCCAATTAATGAAGTAAATAAAAACGCAAAAATCTGTTCGCTGGCGCAGCGTTATTCATTCGCGTGTGCGTGTGCTTTTTTTGTCCCATCCCATTCGTTCACTTTGTCGGTTTGCTGCGGAAGGATTCCATTACTCGTGAAGTGATATTTGCGATTGGTGTGCGAGCGGGCGCACGCGTTTCATTTTTTGTTTGCTGCTGCTTCCATTTAATTTCCAAAGGCTCGCCTGTTCGCACCCGCCATTGGAAATATGATTCCCAAGCATCGATGGTGTTAATGAACGGTAGGCTCGCGCGCGGGTTTTCCCCCTTCCTGGGGCTGGCTGGCTGGCCTGCGCCCATCGGCGAAAGGCGGGAGGACAATTGCATTAATCCGTGGCTAATGAGATTGGGTTCCGGCGGACGATGATTTATGGGCTCGTGTTGGGGTATCCGATTGAGCCCCGGTACCATCCGGGTGCGTAGGATGCAGCCGCGCGTTCACTGAACTACGGAGGCGTATGTGAAATTCCGCAAAAGGCACCGACAGCCCGGCGGGAACATGTACGCTGGTCGGCTACACAGTTGCAACATTTCACAAGTGATCGCAAAGTTTTGTTTTGCACGTTTGATGATCTTTTTCACATGTCCATTGTGGGGTGGCAAACGGTGGGCTTTGAAGTTTCACGACCGTGCACCATGAGTTGGCACCAGTTTCACACACACTAAGGGCAATAAGCGGTGGCATTTCAAGGTAAATCATAAAAGATTCGCACCCAAGGCGTCGAGAAGATCCAAGTCATCAAGGGTTGGGTGTATGGACGCGTATAAAAAGCTGATCGAAGAATTGGTTCATTACCTTGATGATGACGTGTTGCCGTCGAGAATGTTGTCCGCTTGGACGCTGGAGATGGCGTGGATTATAAAATGCATCATCACTTGGTGGGGAATTTAAGAGCTTTTGGGAGACTCATAAAAGGGAGCGACGAAGACGATTTTTTTTTTGAGAGCATTGGATGCATGAAATAGGCAATTAAATCACAAAATAAAGGAGTTAACTGTGACTCAAGGACGTGGTTGTGAAGTCTATACGTGAATAATGGTTTAAAGGTGCGTTTGAATTAAGGAAGTTGAGCGCCTCAATGTCC